>NC_090831.1:40125250-40823419 GCF_028021215.1 Eschrichtius robustus | reverse complement strand
TGTACGGAACAGGAGGTTAAAGGTGCTGAGTCTCCAAGTAGGGAGATTGCTACTAAAGCGGCTGCAATGGCGAACCCGAGCACAAGGAGATGAGAAATGAGGTGCGTTTTACAAACCTTTCCCGATCACACGGTGTACCAGCTTCTGGGTTTCTCATGCATGTTTTCGATGTAGGAAGATGCCCTTGAACCTGGAGATTTGGGACCCATGGCATGGGTACCACGCAGTATTACTTTAAAGGGTATGCGTTTGCTCACCCAACCTCACCAAACCTCTCAGCCCCCAGAGTGTCCACCCTTATGTCTCCATCAGCTGTGGGTCTAGATATGGTCAATCCATGTGGCATCACAGCCCCTGAACGAATTTTGTAAGAATTTCTCTCTCTTTCACTGTCTTTGTTTCACGGGTTTTTAAAAGTAATTGATTTTTATAATGGGGTTTAGCTGCTTTTCACTGCTGTGTTTATGCCGCTTTACACCCACTTGACTCACTTACAGAGAGATATCAATACATAGGTTTTAAGATTCTTACTAGTCAGATATATTCTTGGGCGGTGAGTAGGGGTGTTGAGTCCAGTTCCCTGAGCAAGGAGTAGGTCTTGTCTATTACATATTGGGTTTATGGAACGGTATCTGAGCTAATTTGAAACCCGTGTTTTATGCATCACCACACCTCACCTTTCCCGTTGAGCAGCCATAGTGTGTTTTCTAAACGTGTGACTGTTTCGTTTTGTAATTCAGTTCAAGTGTAGCGGTTTTTACATTCCCTCTATAAGTGATATCTTATGACAAGTGTCTTTATCTGTGTGACTTTTTTCACTTAGAATCGTCGTACCTAAATCCACTCATCATACTGCTACTAGCCTTATGACGTTGATTTCATGGCTGAGTGATATTCCATTGTACATAAGGACCACAACTTCTTTATCCTTTTATCTCTTTCCTGGGATATTTAAGGCGTAAAGAAGTGCAGGTTCTCGTCAAGAGAGCAGCCCTAAACTTTGGGGTGCCTGTGTCCTGCTGATTTTTAGTTTTCCCAATATATACGCCCAGGAGTGGAAGTGCCCTATGCTCTCTAAGCTGAGTTTTTTAGATGTTTCAGGACACACCGTACACTTCTCCAGAGTGGCTGTTGGCAATTTACATCCCGCCCATCAGCCTAGCAAGGCTCCCGTTTCTCCATGGCCTGTCCTGCATTTCTGGTTTTGACACTTTATTCAGCATGGCCCTTTTGACCGATGGGAAGCGAGACTTCTTTGTAGCGCTGATTTACCTTTCCAGGTTGCTTGGTTGGCCAAATAGGGCGTATGCGTTTTTTCCTGAATATATTCAGGAAAAAACACATACGCCCTTTTTGGCCAAGGGCGTGATTGTCGAGGTTTGGCCGCTTTTCCTGTGCTTTCAAGGCGATTCGAATCTACTTCCTGAAAACTGTTTCCTGCAATTCTGCCTTGCTTTCAAATCCTCTTCGTTGCCTTCCCTCAATATATTTGTGGACTAGAGTTATCATTTATAACTCTGCAGGTTTGTGAATTGCAGTGCCCCTGAGCTCCATTGTACAACTCGCTTTCTTGGGAGCTGGCCGCAAAAGCGCAGGATTGCTTCAGGCCCTATTCTGGTCCCGGGCGGCAGGCTGAGCCTGTGGTTAATTCTTCTTCCTGATGGGAAAATAGAGTGACCTGTGCCAGTCCCAACACCTAGAGCTAGTCTCTCATTGGTTCCCCCTCTTCCCGTTCATCCTCAGGACAAATCGCAACCTGTACGGAACAGGAGGTTAAAGGTGCTGAGTCTCCAAGGAGGGAGATTGCTAGTAAAGCGGCTGGAATGGCGAACCCGAGCACAAGGGGGTGAGAAATGAGGTGCGTTTTAGAAACCTTTCCCGATCACACGGTGTACCATCTTCTGGGTTTCTCATGCATGTTTTCGATGTAGGAAGATGCCCTTGAACCTGGAGATTTGGGACCCTTGAGATGGGTACCACGCAGGACTACTTTAAAGGGTCTTCGTTTGCTCACCCAACCTCACCAAACCTCTCAGCCCCAAGAGTGTCCACCCTTATGTCTCCGTCAGCTGTGGGTCTAGATATGGTCAATCCAGGTGGCATCACAGCCCCTGAACGAATTTTGTAAGAATTTCTCTCTCTTTCACTGTCTTTGTTTCACGGGTTTTTAAAAGTAATTGATTTTTATAATGGGGTTTAGCTGCTTTTCACTGCTGTGTTTATGCCGCTTTACACCCACTTGACTCACTTACAGAGAGATATCAATACATAGGTTTTAAGATTCTTACTAGTCAGGTATATTCTTCGGCGGTGAGTGGGGGGTGTTGAGTCCAGTTCCCTGAGCAAGGAGTAGGTCTTGTCTATTACATATTGGGTTTATGGATCGGTATCTGAGCTAATTTGAAACCCGTGTTTTATGCATCACTCCGCCTCACCTTTCCCGTTGAGCAGCCATAGTGTGTTTTCTAAACGTGTGACTCTGTTCCGTTTTGTAATTCAGTTCAAGTGTAGCGGTTTTTACATTCCCTCTATTAGTGATATCTTATGACAAGTGTCTTTTTCTGTGTGACTTTTTTCACTTAGAATCGTCGTACCTAAATCCACTCATCATGCTGCTACTGGCCTTATGACCTTGATTTCATGGCTGAGTGATATTCCATTGTACATAAGGACCACAACTTCTTTATCCTTTTTTCTCTTTCCTGGGATATTTAAGGTGTAATGAAGTGGAGGTTCTTGTCAAGAGAGCAGCCCTAAACTTTGGGGTGCCTGTGTCTTGCTGATTTTTAGTTTTCCCAATGTATACGCCCATGAGTGGAAGTGCCCTATGCTCTCTAAGCTGAGTTTTTTAGATGTTTCAGGACACACCGTACACTTCTCCAGAGTGGCTGTTGGCAATTTACATCCCGTCCATCAGCGTAGCAAGGCTCCCGGTTCTCCATGGCCTGTCCTGCATTTCTGGTTTTGACACTTTATTCAGCATGGCCCTTTTGACCGATGGGAAGCGAGACTTCTTTGTAGCGCTGATTTGCCTTTCCAGGTTGCTTGGTTGGCCAAAAAGGGCGTATGCGTTTTTTCCTGAATATATTCAGGAAAAAACGCATACGCCCTTTTTGGCCAAGGGCATGATTGTCGAGGTTTGGCCGCTTTTCCTGTGCTTTCAAGGCGATTCGAATCTACCTCCTGAAATCTGTTTCCTGCAATTCTGCCTTGCTTTCAAATCCTCTTCGTTGCCTTCCCTCAATATATTTGTGGACAAGAGTTATCATTTATAACTCTGCAGGTTTGTGAATTGCAGTGCCCCTGAGCTCCATTTTTCAACTCGCTTTCTTGGGAGCTGGCCGCAAAAGCGCAGGATTGCTTCAGGCCCTATTCTGGTCCCGGGGGGCAGGCTGAGCCTGTGGTTAATTCTTCTTCCTGATGGGAAAATAGAGTGACCTGTGCCAGTCCCAACACCTAGAGCTAGTCTCTCATTGGTTCCCACTCTTCCCGTTCATCCTCAGGACAAATTGCAACCTGTACGGAACAGGAGGTTAAAGGTGCTGAGTCTCCAAGGAGGGAGATTGCTAGTAAAGCGGCTGCAATGGCGAACCCGAGCACAAGGAGATGAGAAATGAGGTGCGTTTTAGAAACCTTTCCCGATCACACGGTGTACCAGCTTCTGGGTTTCTCATGCATGTTTTCGATGAAGGAAGATGCCCTTGAACCTGGAGATTTGGGACCCATGGGATGGGTACCACGCAGTATTACTTTAAAGGGTCTGCGTTTGCTCACCCAACCTCACCAAACCTCTCAGCCCCAAGAGTGTCCACCCTTATGTCTCCATCAGCTGTGGGTCTAGATATGGTCAATCCAGGTGGCATCACAGCCCCTGAACGAATTTTGTAAGAATTTCTCTCTCTTTCACTGTCTTTGTTTCACGGGTTTTTAAAAGTAATTGATTTTTATAATGGGGTTTAGCAGCTTTTCACTGCTGTGTTTATGCCGCTTTACACCCACTTGACTCACTTACAGAGAGATATCAATACATAGGTTTAAGATTCTTACTAGTCAGATATATTCTTGGGCGGTGAGTAGGGGGTGTTGAGTCCAGTTCCCTGAGCAAGGAGTAGGTCTTGTCTATTACATATTGGGTTTATGGAACGGTATCTGAGCTAATTTGAAACCCGTGTTTTATGCATCCCCCCGCCTCACCTTTCCCGTTGAGCAGCCATAGTGTGTTTTCTAAACTTGTGACTCTGTTCCGTTTTGTAATTCAGTTCAAGTGTAGCGGTTTTTACATTCCCTCTATTAGTGATATCTTATGACAAGTGTCTCTTTCTGTGTGACTTTTTTCACTTAGAATCGTCGTACCTAAATCCACTCATCATACTGCTACTAGCCTTATGACGTTGATTTCTTGGCTGAGTGATATTCCATTGTACATAAGGACCACAACTTCTTTATCCTTTTTTCTCTTTCCTGGGATATTTAAGGTGTAATGAAGTGGAGGTTCTTGTCAAGAGAGCAGCCCTAAACTTTGGGGTGCCTGTGTCTTGCTGATTTTTAGTTTTCCCAATGTATACGCCCATGAGTGGAAGTGCCCTATGCTCTCTAAGCTGAGTTTTTTAGATGTTTCAGGACACACCGTACACTTCTCCAGAGTGGCTGTTGGCAATTTACATCCCGTCCATCAGCGTAGCAAGGCTCCCGGTTCTCCATGGCCTGTCCTGCATTTCTGGTTTTGACACTTTATTCAGCATGGCCCTTTTGACCGATGGGAAGCGAGACTTCTTTGTAGCGCTGATTTGCCTTTCCAGGTTCCTTGGTTGGCCAAAAAGGGCGTATGCGTTTTTTCCTGAATATATTCAGGAAAAAACGCATACGCCCTTTTTGGCCAAGGGCGTGATTGTTGAGGTTTGGCCGCTTTTCCTGTGCTTTCAAGGCGATTCGAATCTACTTCCTGAAAACTGTTTCCTGCAATTCTGCCTTGCTTTCAAATCCTCTTCGTTGCCTTCCCTCAATATATTTGTGGACTAGAGTTATCATTTATAACTCTGCAGGTTTGTGAATTGCAGTGCCCCTGAGCTCCATTGTTCAACTCGCTTTCTTGGGAGCTGGCCGCAAAAGCGCAAGATTGCTTCAGGCCCTATTTTTTTTCCGGGCGGCAGGCTGAGCCTGTGGTTAATTCTTCTTCCTGATGGGAAAATAGAGTGACCTGTGCCAGTCCCAACACCTAGACCTAGTCTCTCATTGGTTCCCCCTCTTCCCGTTCATCCTCAGAACAAATTGCAACCTGTACGGAACAGGAAGTTAAAGGTGCTGAGTCTCCAAGGAGGGAGATTGCTAGTAAAGCGGCTGGAATGGCGAACCCGAGCACAAGGAGGTGAGAAATGAGGTGCGTTTTAGAAACCTTTCCCGATCACACGGTGTACCATCTTCTGGGTTTCTCATGCATGTTTTCGATGTAGGAAGATGCCCTTGAACCTGGAGATTTGGGACCCATGGGATGGGTACCACGCAGTACTAATTTAAAGGGTCTGCATTTGCTCACCCAACCTCACCAAACCTCTCAGCCCCAAGAGTGTCCACCCTTATGTCTCCGTCAGCTGTGGGTCTAGATATGGTCAATCCAGGTGGCATCACAGCCCCTGAACGAATTGTGTAAGAATTTCTCTCTCTTTCACTGTCTTTGTTTCACGGGTTTTTAAAAGTAATTGATTTTTATAATGGGGTTTAGCTGCTTTTCACTGCTGTGTTTATGCCGCTTTACACCCACTTGACTCACTTACAGAGAGATATCAATACATAGGTTTAAGATTCTTACTAGTCAGATATATTCTTGGGCGGTGAGTAGGGGGTGTTGAGTCCCGTTCCCTGAGCAAGGAGTAGGTCTTGTCTATTACATATTGGGTTTATGGAACGGTATCTGAGCTAATTTGAAACCCGTGTTTTATGCATCCCCCCGCCTCACCTTTCCCGTTGAGCAGCCATAGTGTGTTTTCTAAACGTGTGACTCTGTTCCGTTTTGTAATTCAGTTCAAGTGTAGCGTTTTTTACATTCCCTCTATTAGTGATATCTTATGACAAGTGTCTTTTTCTGTGTGACTTTTTTCACTTAGAATCGTCGTACCTAAATCCACTCATCATGCTGCTACTAGCCTTATGACCTTGATTTCATGGCTGAGTGATATTCCATTGTACATAAGGACCACAATTTCTTTATCCTTTTTTCTCTTTCCTGGGATATTTAAGGTGTAACGAAGTGGAGGTTCTTGTCAAGAGAGCAGCCCTAAACTTTGGGGTGCCTGTGTCTTGCTGATTTTTAGTTTTCCCAAAGTATACGCCCATGAGTGGAAGTGCCCTATGCTCTCTAAGCTGAGTTTTTTAGATGTTTCAGGACACACCGTACACTTCTCCAGAGTGGCTGTTGGCAATTTACATCCTGCCCATCAGCGTAGCAAGGCTCCCGGTTCTCCATGGCCTGTCCTGCATTTCTGGTTTTGACACTTTATTCAGCATGGCCCTTTTGACCGATGGGAAGCGAGACTTCTTTGTAGCGCTGATTTGCCTTTCCAGGTTGCTTGGTTGGCCGAAAAGGGCGTATGCGTTTTTTCCTGAATATATTCAGGAAAAAACGCATACGCCCTTTTTGGCCAAGGGCATGATTGTCGAGGTTTGGCCGCTTTTCCTGTGCTTTCAAGGCGATTCGAATCTACCTCCTGAAATCTGTTTCCTGCAATTCTGCCTTGCTTTCAAATCCTCTTCGTTGCCTTCCCTCAATATATTTGTGGACTAGAGTTATCATTTATAACCCTGCAGGTTTGTGAATTGCAGTGCCCCTGAGCTCCATTGTTCAACTCGCTTTCTTGGGAGCTGGCCGCAAAAGCGCAGGATTGCTTCAGGCCCTATTCTGGTCCCGGGGGGCAGGCTGAGCCTGTGGTTAATTCTTCTTCCTGATGGGAAAATAGAGTGACCTGTGCCAGTCCCAACACCTAGAGCTAGTCTCTCATTGGTTCCCCCTCTTCCCGTTCATCCTCAGGACAAATCGCAACCTCTACGGAACAGGAGGTTAAAGGTGCTGAGTCTCCAAGGTGGGAGATTGCTAGTAAAGTGGCTGGAATGGCGAACCCGAGCACAAGGAGGTGAGAAATGAGGTGCGTTTTATAAACCTTTCCCGATCACACGGTGTACCATCTTCTGGGTTTCTCATGCATGTTTTCGATGTAGGAAGATGCCCTTGAACCTGGAGATTTGGGACCCATGGGATGGGTACCACGCAGTACTACTTTAAAGGGTCTGCGTTTGCTCACCCAACCTCACCAAACCTCTCAGCCCCAAGAGTGTCCACCCTTATGTCTCCGTCAGCTGTGGGTCTAGATATGGTCAATCCAGGTGGCATCACAGCCCCTGAACGAATTGTGTAAGAATTTCTCTCTCTTTCACTGTCTTTGTTTCACGGATTTTTAAAAGTAATTGATTTTTATAATGGGGTTTAGCTGCTTTTCACTGCTGTGTTTATGCCGCTTTACACCCACTTGACTCACTTACAGAGAGATATCAATATATAGGTTTTAAGATTCTTACTAGTCAGGTATATTCTTCGGCGGTGAGTAGGGGGTGTTGAGTCCAGTTCCCTGAGCAAGGAGTAGGTCTTGTCTATTACATATTGGGTTTATGGATCGGTATCTGAGCTAATTTGAAACCCGTGTTTTATGCATCACTCCGCCTCACCTTTCCCGTTGAGCAGCCATAGTGTGTTTTCTAAACGTGTGACTCTGTTCCGTTTTGTAATTCAGTTCAAGTGTAGCGGTTTTTACATTCCCTCTATTAGTGATATCTTATGACAAGTGTCTTTTTCTGTGTGACTTTTTTCACTTAGAATCGTCGTACCTAAATCCACTCATCATGCTGCTACTAGCCTTATGACCTTGATTTCATGGCTGAGTGATATTCCATTGTACATAAGGACCACAACTTCTTTATCCATTTTTCTCTTTCCTGGGATATTTAAGGTGTAACGAAGTGCAGGTTCTTGTCAAGAGAGCAGCCCTAAACTTTGGGGTGCCTGTGTCCTGCTGATTTTTAGTTTTCCCAATGTATACGCCCATGAGTGGAAGTGCCCTATGCTCTCTAAGCTGAGTTTTTTAGATGTTTCAGGACACACCGTACACTTCTCCAGAGTGGCTGTTGGCAATTTACATCCCGCCCATCAGCGTAGCAAGGCTCCCGGTTCTCCATGGCCTGTCCTGCATTTCTGGTTTTGACACTTTATTCAGCATGGCCCTTTTGACCGATGGGAAGCGAGACTTCTTTGTAGCGCTGATTTGCCTTTCCAGGTTGCTTGGTTGGCCAAAAAGGGCGTATGCGTTTTTTCCTGAATATATTCAGGAAAAAACGCATACGCCCTTTTTGGCCAAGGGCATGATTGTCGAGGTTTGGTCGCTTTTCCTGTGCTTTCAAGGCGATTCGAATCTACCTCCTGAAATCTGTTTCCTGCAATTCTGCCTTGCTTTCAAATCCTCTTCGGTGCCTTCCCTCAATATATTTGTGGACAAGAGTTATCATTTATAACTCTGCAGGTTTGTGAATTGCAGTGC
This sequence comes from Eschrichtius robustus, assembly GCF_028021215.1. NCBI lineage: Eukaryota > Metazoa > Chordata > Mammalia > Artiodactyla > Eschrichtiidae > Eschrichtius > Eschrichtius robustus. The sequence continues at coordinate 40,814,840 of NC_090831.1, read as the reverse complement.
CCCTGAGCTCCATTGTTCAACTCGCTTTCTTGGGAGCTGGCCGCAAAAGCGCAAGATTGCTTCAGGCCCTATTTTTTTTCCAGGCGGCAGGCTGAGCCTGTGGTTAATTCTTCTTCCTGATGGGAAAAGAGAGTGACCTGTGCCAGTCCCAACACCTAGACCTAGTCTCTCATTGGTTCCCACTCTTCCCGTTCATCCTCAGGACAAATTGCAACCTGTACGGAACAGGAGGTTAAAGGTGCTGAGTCTCCAAGTAGGGAGATTGCTAGTAAAGCGGCTGCAATGGCGAACCCGAGCACAAGGAGATGAGAAATGAGGTGCGTTTTAGAAACCTTTCCCGATCACACGGTGTACCATCTTCTGGGTTTCTCATGCATGTTTTCGATGTAGGAAGATGCCCTTGAACCTGGAGATTTGGGACCCATGGCATGGGTACCACGCAGTATTACTTTAAAGGGTCTGCGTTTGCTCACCCAACCTCACCAAACCTCTCAGCCCCCAGAGTGTCCACCCTTATGTCTCCATCAGCTGTGGGTCTAGATATGGTCAATCCAGGTGGCATCACAGCCCCTGAACGAATTTTGTAAGAATTTCTCTCTCTTTCACTGTCTTTGTTTCATGGGTTTTTAAAAGTAATTGATTTTTATAATGGGGTTTAGCTGCTTTTCACTGCTGTGTTTATGCCGCTTTATACCCACTTGACTCACTTACAGAGAGATATCAATACATAGGTTTTAAGATTCTTACTAGTCAGATATATTCTTGGGCGGTGAGTAGGGGTGTTGAGTCCAGTTCCCTGAGCAAGGAGTAGGTCTTGTCTATTACATATTGGGTTTATGGAACGGTATCTGAGCTAATTTGAAACCCGTGTTTTATGCATCACCACACCTCACCTTTCCCGTTGAGCAGCCATAGTGTGTTTTCTAAACGTGTGACTCTGTTTCGTTTTGTAATTCAGTTCAAGTGTAGCGGTTTTTACATTCCCTCTATAAGTGATATCTTATGACAAGTGTCTTTATCTGTGTGACTTTTTTCACTTAGAATCGTCGTACCTAAATCCACTCATCATACTGCTACTAGCCTTATGACGTTGATTTCATGGCTGAGTGATATTCCATTGTATATAAGGACCACAACTTCTTTATCCTTTTTTCTCTTTCCTTGGATATTTAAGGCGTAACGAAGTGCAGGTTCTTGTCAAGAGAGCAGCCCTAAACTTTGGGGTGCCTGTGTCCTGCTGATTTTTAGTTTTCCCAATTTATACGCCCATGAGTGGAAGTGCCCTATGCTCTCTAAGCTGAGTTTTTTAGATGTTTCAGGACACACCGTACACTTCTCCAGAGTGGCTGTTGGCAATTTACATCCCGCCCATCAGCGTAGCAAGGCTCCCGTTTCTCCATGGCCTGTCCTGCATTTCTGGTTTTGACACTTTATTCAGCATGGCCCTTTTGACCGATGGGAAGCGAGACTTCTTTGTAGCGCAGATTTACCTTTCCAGGTTGCTTGGTTGGCCAAAGAGGGCGTATGCGTTTTTTCCTGAATATATTCAGGAAAAAACGCATACGCCCTCTTTGGCCAAGGGCGTGATTGTCGAGGTTTGGCCGCTTTTCCTGTGCTTTCAAGGCGATTCGAATCTACTTCCTGAAAACTGTTTCCTGCAATTCTGCCTTGCTTTCAAATCCTCTTCGTTGCCTTCCCTCAATATATTTGTGGACTAGAGTTATCATTTATAACTCTGCAGGTTTGTGAATTGCAGTGCCCCTGAGCTCCATTGTTCAACTCGCTTTCTTGGGAGCTGGCCGCAAAAGCGCAGGATTGCTTCAGGCCCTATTCTGGTCCCGGGCGGCAGGCTGAGCCTGTGGTTAATTCTTCTTCCTGATGGGAAAATAGAGTGACCTGTGCCAGTCCCAAAACCTAGAGCTAGTCTCTCATTGGTTCCCCCTCTTCCCGTTCATCCTCAGGACAAATCGCAACCTGTACGGAACAGGAGGTTAAAGGTGCTGAGTCTCCAAGGAGGGAGATTGCTAGTAAAGCGGCTGGAATGGCGAACCCGAGCACAAGGAGGTGAGAAATGAGGTGCATTTTAGAAACCTTTCCCGATCACACGGTGTACCATCTTCTGGGTTTCTCATGCATGTTTTCGATGTAGGAAGATGCCCTTGAACCTGGAGATTTGGGACCCTTGGGATGGGTACCACGCAGGACTACTTTAAAGGGTCTTCGTTTGCTCACCCAACCTCACCAAACCTCTCAGCCCCAAGAGTGTCCACCCTTATGTCTCCGTCAGCTGTGGGTCTAGATATGGTCAATCCAGGTGGCATCACAGCCCCTGAACGAATTTTGTAAGAATTTCTCTCTCTTTCACTGTCTTTGTTTCACGGGTTTTTAAAAGTAATTGATTTTTATAATGGGGTTTAGCTGCTTTTCACTGCTGTGTTTATGCCGCTTTACACCCACTTGACTCACTTACAGAGAGATATCAATACATAGGTTTTAAGATTCTTACTAGTCAGGTATATTCTTCGGCGGTGAGTAGGGGGTGTTGAGTCCAGTTCCCTGAGCAAGGAGTAGGTCTTGTCTATTACATATTGGGTTTATGGAACGGTATCTGAGCTAATTTGAAACCCGTGTTTTATGCATCCCCCCGCCTCACCTTTCCCGTTGAGCAGCCATAGTGTGTTTTCTAAACTTGTGACTCTGTTCCGTTTTGTAATTCAGTTCAAGTGTAGCGGTTTTTACATTCCCTCTATTAGTGATATCTTATGACAAGTGTCTCTTTCTGTGTGACTTTTTTCACTTAGAATCGTCGTACCTAAATCCACTCATCATACTGCTACTAGCCTTATGACGTTGATTTCTTGGCTGAGTGATATTCCATTGTACATAAGGACCACAACTTCTTTATCCTTTTTTCTCTTTCCTGGGATATTTAAGGTGTAATGAAGTGGAGGTTCTTGTCAAGAGAGCAGCCCTAAACTTTGGGGTGCCTGTGTCTTGCTGATTTTTAGTTTTCCCAATGTATACGCCCATGAGTGGAAGTGCCCTATGCTCTCTAAGCTGAGTTTTTTAGATGTTTCAGGACACACCGTACACTTCTCCAGAGTGGCTGTTGGCAATTTACATCCCGTCCATCAGCGTAGCAAGGCTCCCGGTTCTCCATGGCCTGTCCTGCATTTCTGGTTTTGACACTTTATTCAGCATGGCCCTTTTGACCGATGGGAAGCGAGACTTCTTTGTAGCGCTGATTTGCCTTTCCAGGTTGCTTGGTTGGCCAAAAAGGGCGTATGCGTTTTTTCCTGAATATATTCAGGAAAAAACGCATACGCCCTTTTTGGCCAAGGGCGTGATTGTCGAGGTTTGGCCGCTTTTCCTGTGCTTTCAAGGCGATTCGAATCTACTTCCTGAAAACTGTTTCCTGCAATTCTGCCTTGCTTTCAAATCCTCTTCGTTGCCTTCCCTCAATATATTTGTGGACTAGAGTTATCATTTATAACTCTGCAGGTTTGTGAATTGCAGTGCCCCTGAGCTCCATTGTTCAACTCGCTTTCTTGGGAGCTGGCCGCAAAAGCGCAGGATTGCTTCAGGCCCTATTCTGGTCCCGGGCGGCAGGCTGAGCCTGTGGTTAATTCTTCTTCCTGATGGGAAAATAGAGTGACCTGTGCCAGTCCCAACACCTAGAGCTAGTCTCTCATTGGTTCCCCCTCTTCCCGTTCATCCTCAGGACAAATCGCAACCTGTACGGAACAGGATGTTAAAGGTGCTGAGTCTCCAAGGAGGGAGATTGCTAGTAAAGCGGCTGGAATGGCGAACCCGAGCACAAGGAGGTGAGAAATGAGGTGCGTTTTAGAAACCTTTCCCGATCACACGGTGTACCATCTTCTGGGTTTCTCATGCATGTTTTCGATGTAGGAAGATGCCCTTGAACCTGGAGATTTGGGACCCTTGGGATGGGTACCACGCAGTACTACTTTAAAGGGTCTGCGTTTGCTCACCCAACCTCACCAAACCTCTCAGCCCCAAGAGTGTCCACCCTTATGTCTCCGTCAGCTGTGGGTCTAGATATGGTCAATCCAGGTGGCATCACAGCCCCTGAACGAATTTTGTAAGAATTTCTCTCTCTTTCACTGTCTTTGTTTCACGGGTTTTTAAAAGTAATTGATTTTTATAATGGGGTTTAGCTGCTTTTCACTGCTGTGTTTATGCCGCTTTACACCCACTTGACTCACTTACAGAGAGATATCAATACATAGGTTTTAAGATTCTTACTAGTCAGGTATATTCTTCGGCGGTGAGTAGGGGGTGTTGAGTCTAGTTCCCTGAGCAAGGAGTAGGTCTTGTCTATTACATATTGGGTTTATGGATCGGTATCTGAGCTAATTTGAAACCCGTGTTTTATGCATCACTCCGCCTCACCTTTCCCGTTGAGCAGCCATAGTGTGTTTTCTAAACGTGTGACTCTGTTCCGTTTTGTAATTCAGTTCAAGTGTAGCGGTTTTTACATTCCCTCTATTAGTGATATCTTATGACAAGTGTCTTTTTCTGTGTGACTTTTTTCACTTAGAATCGTCGTACCTAAATCCACTCATCATGCTGCTACTAGCCTTATGACCTTGATTTCATGGCTGAGTGATATTCCATTGTACATAAGGACCACAACTTCTTTATCCTTTTTTCTCTTTCCTGGGATATTTAAGGTGTAATGAAGTGGAGGTTCTTGTCAAGAGAGCAGCCCTAAACTTTGGGGTGCCTGTGTCTTGCTGATTTTTAGTTTTCCCAATGTATACGCCCATGAGTGGAAGTGCCCTATGCTCTCTAAGCTGAGTTTTTTAGATGTTTCAGGACACACCGTACACTTCTCCAGAGTGGCTGTTGGCAATTTACATCCCGTCCATCAGCGTAGCAAGGCTCCCGGTTCTCCATGGCCTGTCCTGCATTTCTGGTTTTGACACTTTATTCAGCATGGCCCTTTTGACCGATGGGAAGCGAGACTTCTTTGTAGCGCTGATTTGCCTTTCCAGGTTGCTTGGTTGGCCAAAAAGGGCGTATGCGTTTTTTCCTGAATATATTCAGGAAAAAACGCATACGCCCTTTTTGGCCAAGGGCATGATTGTCGAGGTTTGGCCGCTTTTCCTGTGCTTTCAAGGCGATTCGAATCTACCTCCTGAAATCTGTTTCCTGCAATTCTGCCTTGCTTTCAAATCCTCTTCGTTGCCTTCCCTCAATATATTTGTGGACAAGAGTTATCATTTATAACTCTGCAGGTTTGTGAATTGCAGTGCCCCTGAGCTCCATTTTTCAACTCGCTTTCTTGGGAGCTGGCCGCAAAAGCGCAGGATTGCTTCAGGCCCTATTCTGGTCCCGGGGGGCAGGCTGAGCCTGTGGTTAATTCTTCTTCCTGATGGGAAAATAGAGTGACCTGTGCCAGTCCCAACACCTAGAGCTAGTCTCTCATTGGTTCCCACTCTTCCCGTTCATCCTCAGGACAAATTGCAACCTGTACGGAACAGGAGGTTAAAGGTGCTGAGTCTCCAAGGAGGGAGATTGCTAGTAAAGCGGCTGCAATGGCGAACCCGAGCACAAGGAGATGAGAAATGAGGTGCGTTTTAGAAACCTTTCCCGATCACACGGTGTACCAGCTTCTGGGTTTCTCATGCATGTTTTCGATGAAGGAAGATGCCCTTGAACCTGGAGATTTGGGACCCATGGGATGGGTACCACGCAGTATTACTTTAAAGGGTCTGCGTTTGCTCACCCAACCTCACCAAACCTCTCAGCCCCAAGAGTGTCCACCCTTATGTCTCCATCAGCTGTGGGTCTAGATATGGTCAATCCAGGTGGCATCACAGCCCCTGAACGAATTTTGTAAGAATTTCTCTCTCTTTCACTGTCTTTGTTTCACGGGTTTTTAAAAGTAATTGATTTTTATAATGGGGTTTAGCTGCTTTTCACTGCTGTGTTTATGCCGCTTTACACCCACTTGACTCACTTACAGAGAGATATCAATACATAGGTTTTAAGATTCTTACTAGTCAGGTATATTCTTCGGCGGTGAGTAGGGGGTGTTGAGTCCAGTTCCCTGAGCAAGGAGTAGGTCTTGTCTATTACATATTGGGTTTATGGATCGGTATCTGAGCTAATTTGAAACCCGTGTTTTATGCATCACTCCGCCTCACCTTTCCCGTTGAGCAGCCATAGTGTGTTTTCTAAACGTGTGACTCTGTTCCGTTTTGTAATTCAGTTCAAGTGTAGCGGTTTTTACATTCCCTCTATTAGTGATATCTTATGACAAGTGTCTTTTTCTGTGTGACTTTTTTCACTTAGAATCGTCGTACCTAAATCCACTCATCATGCTGCTACTAGCCTTATGACCTTGATTTCATGGCTGAGTGATATTCCATTGTACATAAGGACCACAACTTCTTTATCCTTTTTTCTCTTTCCTGGGATATTTAAGATGTAATGAAGTGGAGGTTCTTGTCAAGAGAGCAGCCCTAAACTTTGGGGTGCCTGTGTCTTGCTGATTTTTAGTTTTCCCAATTTATACGCCCATGAGTGGAAGTGCCCTATGCTCTCTAAGCTGAGTTTTTTAGATGTTTCAGGACACACCGTACACTTCTCCAGAGTGGCTGTTGGCAATTTACATCCCGTCCATCAGTGTAGCAAGGCTCCCGGTTCTCCATGGCCTGTCCTGCATTTCTGGTTTTGAAACTTTATTCAGCATGGCCCTTTTGACCGATGGGAAGCGAGACTTCTTTGTAGCGCTGATTTGCCTTTCCAGGTTGCTTGGTTGGCCAAAAAGGGCGTATGCGTTTTTTCCTGAATATATTCAGGAAAAAACGCATACGCCCTTTTTGGCCAAGGGCATGATTGTCGAGGTTTGGCCGCTTTTCCTGTGTTTTCAAGGCGATTCGAATCTACCTCCTGAAATCTGTTTCCTGCAATTCTGCCTTGCTTTCAAATCCTCTTCGTTGCCTTCCCTCAATATATTTGTGGACAAGAGTTATCATTTATAACTCTGCAGGTTTGTGAATTGCAGTGCCCCTGAGCTCCATTGTTCAACTCGCTTTCTTGGGAGCTGGCCGCAAAAGCGCAAGATTGCTTCAGGCCCTATTTTTTTTCCGGGCGGCAGGCTGAGCCTGTGGTTAATTCTTCTTCCTGATGGGAAAAGAGAGTGACCTGTGCCAGTCCCAACACCTAGACCTAGTCTCTCATTGGTTCCCACTCTTTCCGTTCATCCTCAGGACAAATTGCAACCTGTACGGAACAGGAGGTTAAAGGTGCTGAGTCTCCAAGTAGGGAGATTGCTAGTAAAGCGGCTGCAATGGCGAACCAGAGCACAAGGAGATGAGAAATGAGGTGCGTTTTAGAAACCTTTCCCGATCACACGGTGTACCAGCTTCTGGGTTTCTCATGCATGTTTTCGATGTAGGAAGATGCCCTTGAACCTGGAGATTTGGGACCCATGGCATGGGTACCACGCAGTATTACTTTAAAGGGTCTGCGTTTGCTCACCCAACCTCACCAAACCTCTCAGCCCCCAGAGTGTCCACCCTTATGTCTCCATCAGCTGTGGGTCTAGATATGGTCAATCCAGGTGGCATCACAGCCCCTGAACGAATTTTGTAAGAATTTCTCTCTCTTTCACTGTCTTTGTTTCACGGGTTTTTAAAAGTAATTGATTTTTATAATGGGGTTTAGCTGCTTTTCACTGCTGTGTTTATGCCGCTTTACACCCACTTGACTCACTTACAGAGAGATATCAATACATAGGTTTTAAGATTCTTACTAGTCAGGTATATTCTTCGGCGGTGAGTAGGGGGTGTTGAGTCCAGTTCCCTGAGCAAGGAGTAGGTCTTGTCTATTACATATTGGGTTTATGGATCGGTATCTGAGCTAATTTGAAACCCGTGTTTTATGCATCACTCCGCCTCACCTTTCCCGTTGAGCAGCCATAGTGTGTTTTCTAAACGTGTGACTCTGTTCCGTTTTGTAATTCAGTTCAAGTGTAGCGGTTTTTACATTCCCTCTATTAGTGATATCTTATGACAAGTGTCTTTTTCTGTGTGACTTTTTTCACTTAGAATCGTCGTACCTAAATCCACTCATCATGCTGCTACTAGCCTTATGACCTTGATTTCATGGCTGAGTGATATTCCATTGTACATAAGGACCACAACTTCTTTATCCTTTTTTCTCTTTCCTGGGATATTTAAGGTGTAATGAAGTGGAGGTTCTTGTCAAGAGAGCAGCCCTAAACTTTGGGGTGCCTGTGTCTTGCTGATTTTTAGTTTTCCCAATGTATACGCCCATGAGTGGAAGTGCCCTATGCTCTCTAAGCTGAGTTTTTTAGATGTTTCAGGACACACCGTACACTTCTCCAGAGTGGCTGTTGGCAATTTACATCCCGTCCATGAGCGTAGCAAGGCTCCCGGTTCTCCATGGCCTGTCCTGCATTTCTGGTTTTGACACTTTATTCAGCATGGCCCTTTTGACCGATGGGAAGCGAGACTTCTTTGTAGCGCTGATTTGCCTTTCCAGGTTGCTTGGTTGGCCAAAAAGGGCGTATGCGTTTTTTCCTGAATATATTCAGGAAAAAACGCATACGCCCTTTTTGGCCAAGGGCATGATTGTCGAGGTTTGGCCGCTTTTCCTGTGCTTTCAAGGCGATTCGAATCTACCTCCTGAAATCTGTTTCCTGCAATTCTGCCTTGCTTTCAAATCCTCTTCGTTGCCTTCCCTCAATATATTTGTGGACAAGAGTTATCATTTATAACTCTGCAGGTTTGTGAATTGCAGTGCCCCTGAGCTCCATTTTTCAACTCGCTTTCTTGGGAGCTGGCCGCAAAAGCGCAGGATTGCTTCAGGCCCTATTCTGGTCCCGGGGGGCAGGCTGAGCCTGTGGTTAATTCTTCTTCCTGATGGGAAAATAGAGTGACCTGTGCCAGTCCCAACACCTAGAGCTAGTCTCTCATTGGTTCCCACTCTTCCCGTTCATCCTCAGGACAAATTGCAACCTGTACGGAACAGGAGGTTAAAGGTGCTGAGTCTCCAAGGAGGGAGATTGCTAGTAAAGCGGCTGCAATGGCGAACCCGAGCACAAGGAGATGAGAAATGAGGTGCGTTTTAGAAACCTTTCCCGATCACACGGTGTACCAGCTTCTGGGTTTCTCATGCATGTTTTCGATGAAGGAAGATGCCCTTGAACCTGGAGATTTGGGACCCATGGGATGGGTACCACGCAGTATTACTTTAAAGGTTCTGCGTTTGCTCACCCAACCTCACCAAACCTCTCAGCCCCAAGAGTGTCCACCCTTATGTCTCCATCAGCTGTGGGTCTAGATATGGTCAATCCAGGTGGCATCACAACCCCTGAACGAATTTTGTAAGAATTTCTCTCTCTTTCACTGTCTTTGTTTCACGGGTTTTTAAAAGTAATTGATTTTTATAATGGGGTTTAGCTGCTTTTCACTGCTGTGTTTATGCCGCTTTACACCCACTTGACTCACTTACAGAGAGATATCAATACATAGGTTTAAGATTCTTACTAGTCAGATATATTCTTGGGCGGTGAGTAGGGGGTGTTGAGTCCAGTTCCCTGAGCAAGGAGTAGGTCTTGTCTATTACATATTGGGTTTATGGAACGGTATCTGAGCTAATTTGAAACCCGTGTTTTATGCATCCCCCCGCCTCACCTTTCCCGTTGAGCAGCCATAGTGTGTTTTCTAAACTTGTGACTCTGTTCCGTTTTGTAATTCAGTTCAAGTGTAGCGGTTTTTACATTCCCTCTATTAGTGATATCTTATGACAAGTGTCTCTTTCTGTGTGACTTTTTTCACTTAGAATCGTCGTACCTAAATCCACTCATCATACTGCTACTAGCCTTATGACGTTGATTTCTTGGCTGAGTGATATTCCATTGTACATAAGGACCACAACTTCTTTATCCTTTTTTCTCTTTCCTGGGATATTTAAGGTGTAATGAAGTGGAGGTTCTTGTCAAGAGAGCAGCCCTAAACTTTGGGGTGCCTGTGTCTTGCTGATTTTTAGTTTTCCCAATGTATACGCCCATGAGTGGAAGTGCCCTATGCTCTCTAAGCTGAGTTTTTTAGATGTTTCAGGACACACCGTACACTTCTCCAGAGTGGCTGTTGGCAATTTACATCCCGTCCATCAGCGTAGCAAGGCTCCCGGTTCTCCATGGCCTGTCCTGCATTTCTGGTTTTGACACTTTATTCAGCATGGCCCTTTTGACCGATGGGAAGCGAGACTTCTTTGTAGCGCTGATTTGCCTTTCCAGGTTGCTTGGTTGGCCAAAAAGGGCGTATGCGTTTTTTCCTGAATATATTCAGGAAAAAACGCATACGCCCTTTTTGGCCAAGGGCGTGATTGTCGAGGTTTGGCCGCTTTTCCTGTGCTTTCAAGGCGATTCGAATCTACTTCCTGAAAACTGTTTCCTGCAATTCTGCCTTGCTTTCAAATCCTCTTCGTTGCCTTCCCTCAATATATTTGTGGACTAGAGTTATCATTTATAACTCTGCAGGTTTGTGAATTGCAGTGCCCCTGAGCTCCATTGTTCAACTCGCTTTCTTGGGAGCTGGCCGCAAAAGCGCAGGATTGCTTCAGGCCCTATTCTGGTCCCGGGCGGCAGGCTGAGCCTGTGGTTAATTCTTCTTCCTGATGGGAAAATAGAGTGACCTGTGCCAGTCCCAACACCTAGAGCTAGTCTCTCATTGGTTCCCCCTCTTCCCGTTCATCCTCAGGACAAATCGCAACCTGTACGGAACAGGATGTTAAAGGTGCTGAGTCTCCAAGGAGGGAGATTGCTAGTAAAGCGGCTGGAATGGCGAACCCGAGCACAAGGAGGTGAGAAATGAGGTGCGTTTTAGAAACCTTTCCCGATCACACGGTGTACCATCTTCTGGGTTTCTCATGCATGTTTTCGATGTAGGAAGATGCCCTTGAACCTGGAGATTTGGGACCCTTGGGATGGGTACCACGCAGTACTACTTTAAAGGGTCTGCGTTTGCTCACCCAACCTCACCAAACCTCTCAGCCCCAAGAGTGTCCACCCTTATGTCTCCGTCAGCTGTGGGTCTAGATATGGTCAATCCAGGTGGCATCACAGCCCCTGAACGAATTTTGTAAGAATTTCTCTCTCTTTCACTGTCTTTGTTTCACGGGTTTTTAAAAGTAATTGATTTTTATAATGGGGTTTAGCTGCTTTTCACTGCTGTGTTTATGCCGCTTTACACCCACTTGACTCACTTACAGAGAGATATCAATACATAGGTTTTAAGATTCTTACTAGTCAGGTATATTCTTCGGCGGTGAGTAGGGGGTGTTGAGTCTAGTTCCCTGAGCAAGGAGTAGGTCTTGTCTATTACATATTGGGTTTATGGATCGGTATCTGAGCTAATTTGAAACCCGTGTTTTATGCATCATTCCGCCTCACCTTTCCCGTTGAGCAGCCATAGTGTGTTTTCTAAACGTGTGACTCTGTTCCGTTTTGTAATTCAGTTCAAGTGTAGCGGTTTTTACATTCCCTCTATTAGTGATATCTTATGACAAGTGTCTTTTTCTGTGTGACTTTTTTCACTTAGAATCGTCGTACCTAAATCCACTCATCATGCTGCTACTAGCCTTATGACCTTGATTTCATGGCTGAGTGATATTCCATTGTACATAAGGACCACAACTTCTTTATCCTTTTTTCTCTTTCCTGGGATATTTAAGGTGTAATGAAGTGGAGGTTCTTGTCAAGAGAGCAGCCCTAAACTTTGGGGTGCCTGTGTCTTGCTGATTTTTAGTTTTCCCAATGTATACGCCCATGAGTGGAAGTGCCCTATGCTCTCTAAGCTGAGTTTTTTAGATGTTTCAGGACACACCGTACACTTCTCCAGAGTGGCTGTTGGCAATTTACATCCCGTCCATCAGCGTAGCAAGGCTCCCGGTTCTCCATGGCCTGTCCTGCATTTCTGGTTTTGACACTTTATTCAGCATGGCCCTTTTGACCGATGGGAAGCGAGACTTCTTTGTAGCGCTGATTTGCCTTTCCAGGTTGCTTGGTTGGCCAAAAAGGGCGTATGCGTTTTTTCCTGAATATATTCAGGAAAAAACGCATACGCCCTTTTTGGCCAAGGGCATGATTGTCGAGGTTTGGCCGCTTTTCCTGTGCTTTCAAGGCGATTCGAATCTACCTCCTGAAATCTGTTTCCTGCAATTCTGCCTTGCTTTCAAATCCTCTTCGTTGCCTTCCCTCAATATATTTGTGGACAAGAGTTATCATTTATAACTCTGCAGGTTTGTGAATTGCAGTGCCCCTGAGCTCCATTTTTCAACTCGCTTTCTTGGGAGCTGGCCGCAAAAGCGCAGGATTGCTTCAGGCCCTATTCTGGTCCCGGGGGGCAGGCTGAGCCTGTGGTTAATTCTTCTTCCTGATGGGAAAATAGAGTGACCTGTGCCAGTCCCAACACCTAGAGCTAGTCTCTCATTGGTTCCCACTCTTCCCGTTCATCCTCAGGACAAATTGCAACCTGTACGGAACAGGAGGTTAAAGGTGCTGAGTCTCCAAGGAGGGAGATTGCTAGTAAAGCGGCTGCAATGGCGAACCCGAGCACAAGGAGATGAGAAATGAGGTGCGTTTTAGAAACCTTTCCCGATCACACGGTGTACCAGCTTCTGGGTTTCTCATGCATGTTTTCGATGAAGGAAGATGCCCTTGAACCTGGAGATTTGGGACCCATGGGATGGGTACCACGCAGTATTACTTTAAAGGTTCTGCGTTTGCTCACCCAACCTCACCAAACCTCTCAGCCCCAAGAGTGTCCACCCTTATGTCTCCATCAGCTGTGGGTCTAGATATGGTCAATCCAGGTGGCATCACAACCCCTGAACGAATTTTGTAAGAATTTCTCTCTCTTTCACTGTCTTTGTTTCACGGGTTTTTAAAAGTAATTGATTTTTATAATGGGGTTTAGCTGCTTTTCACTGCTGTGTTTATGCCGCTTTACACCCACTTGACTCACTTACAGAGAGATATCAATACATAGGTTTAAGATTCTTACTAGTCAGGTATATTCTTCGGCGGTGAGTAGGGGGTGTTGAGTCTAGTTCCCTGAGCAAGGAGTAGGTCTTGTCTATTACATATTGGGTTTATGGATCGGTATCTGAGCTAATTTGAAACCCGTGTTTTATGCATCACTCCGCCTCACCTTTCCCGTTGAGCAGCCATAGTGTGTTTTCTAAACGTGTGACTCTGTTCCGTTTTGTAATTCAGTTCAAGTGTAGCGGTTTTTACATTCCCTCTATTAGTGATATCTTATGACAAGTGTCTTTTTCTGTGTGACTTTTTTCACTTAGAATCGTCGTACCTAAATCCACTCATCATGCTGCTACTAGCCTTATGACCTTGATTTCATGGCTGAGTGATATTCCATTGTACATAAGGACCACAACTTCTTTATCCTTTTTTCTCTTTCCTGGGATATTTAAGGTGTAATGAAGTGGAGGTTCTTGTCAAGAGAGCAGCCCTAAACTTTGGGGTGCCTGTGTCTTGCTGATTTTTAGTTTTCCCAATGTATACGCCCATGAGTGGAAGTGCCCTATGCTCTCTAAGCTGAGTTTTTTAGATGTTTCAGGACACACCGTACACTTCTCCAGAGTGGCTGTTGGCAATTTACATCCCGTCCATCAGCGTAGCAAGGCTCCCGGTTCTCCATGGCCTGTCCTGCATTTCTGGTTTTGACACTTTATTCAGCATGGCCCTTTTGACCGATGGGAAGCGAGACTTCTTTGTAGCGCTGATTTGCCTTTCCAGGTTGCTTGGTTGGCCAAAAAGGGCGTATGCGTTTTTTCCTGAATATATTCAGGAAAAAACGCATACGCCCTTTTTGGCCAAGGGCATGATTGTCGAGGTTTGGCCGCTTTTCCTGTGCTTTCAAGGCGATTCGAATCTACCTCCTGAAATCTGTTTCCTGCAATTCTGCCTTGCTTTCAAATCCTCTTCGTTGCCTTCCCTCAATATATTTGTGGACAAGAGTTATCATTTATAACTCTGCAGGTTTGTGAATTGCAGTGCCCCTGAGCTCCATTTTTCAACTCGCTTTCTTGGGAGCTGGCCGCAAAAGCGCAGGATTGCTTCAGGCCCTATTCTGGTCCCGGGGGGCAGGCTGAGCCTGTGGTTAATTCTTCTTCCTGATGGGAAAATAGAGTGACCTGTGCCAGTCCCAACACCTAGAGCTAGTCTCTCATTGGTTCCCACTCTTCCCGTTCATCCTCAGGACAAATTGCAACCTGTACGGAACAGGAGGTTAAAGGTGCTGAGTCTCCAAGGAGGGAGATTGCTAGTAAAGCGGCTGCAATGGCGAACCCGAGCACAAGGAGATGAGAAATGAGGTGCGTTTTAGAAACCTTTCCCGATCACACGGTGTACCAGCTTCTGGGTTTCTCATGCATGTTTTCGATGAAGGAAGATGCCCTTGAACCTGGAGATTTGGGACCCATGGGATGGGTACCACGCAGTATTACTTTAAAGGTTCTGCGTTTGCTCACCCAACCTCACCAAACCTCTCAGCCCCAAGAGTGTCCACCCTTATGTCTCCATCAGCTGTGGGTCTAGATATGGTCAATCCAGGTGGCATCACAACCCCTGAACGAATTTTGTAAGAATTTCTCTCTCTTTCACTGTCTTTGTTTCACGGGTTTTTAAAAGTAATTGATTTTTATAATGGGGTTTAGCTGCTTTTCACTGCTGTGTTTATGCCGCTTTACACCCACTTGACTCACTTACAGAGAGATATCAATACATAGGTTTAAGATTCTTACTAGTCAGATATATTCTTGGGCGGTGAGTAGGGGGTGTTGAGTCCAGTTCCCTGAGCAAGGAGTAGGTCTTGTCTATTACATATTGGGTTTATGGAACGGTATCTGAGCTAATTTGAAACCCGTGTTTTATGCATCCCCCCGCCTCACCTTTCCCGTTGAGCAGCCATAGTGTGTTTTCTAAACTTGTGACTCTGTTCCGTTTTGTAATTCAGTTCAAGTGTAGCGGTTTTTACATTCCCTCTATTAGTGATATCTTATGACAAGTGTCTCTTTCTGTGTGACTTTTTTCACTTAGAATCGTCGTACCTAAATCCACTCATCATACTGCTACTAGCCTTATGACGTTGATTTCTTGGCTGAGTGATATTCCATTGTACATAAGGACCACAACTTCTTTATCCTTTTTTCTCTTTCCTGGGATATTTAAGGTGTAATGAAGTGGAGGTTCTTGTCAAGAGAGCAGCCCTAAACTTTGGGGTGCCTGTGTCTTGCTGATTTTTAGTTTTCCCAATGTATACGCCCATGAGTGGAAGTGCCCTATGCTCTCTAAGCTGAGTTTTTTAGATGTTTCAGGACACACCGTACACTTCTCCAGAGTGGCTGTTGGCAATTTACATCCCGTCCATCAGCGTAGCAAGGCTCCCGGTTCTCCATGGCCTGTCCTGCATTTCTGGTTTTGACACTTTATTCAGCATGGCCCTTTTGACCGATGGGAAGCGAGACTTCTTTGTAGCGCTGATTTGCCTTTCCAGGTTGCTTGGTTGGCCAAAAAGGGCGTATGCGTTTTTTCCTGAATATATTCAGGAAAAAACGCATACGCCCTTTTTGGCCAAGGGCGTGATTGTCGAGGTTTGGCCGCTTTTCCTGTGCTTTCAAGGCGATTCGAATCTACTTCCTGAAAACTGTTTCCTGCAATTCTGCCTTGCTTTCAAATCCTCTTCGTTGCCTTCCCTCAATATATTTGTGGACTAGAGTTATCATTTATAACTCTGCAGGTTTGTGAATTGCAGTGCCCCTGAGCTCCATTGTTCAACTCGCTTTCTTGGGAGCTGGCCGCAAAAGCGCAGGATTGCTTCAGGCCCTATTCTGGTCCCGGGCGGCAGGCTGAGCCTGTGGTTAATTCTTCTTCCTGATGGGAAAATAGAGTGACCTGTGCCAGTCCCAACACCTAGAGCTAGTCTCTCATTGGTTCCCCCTCTTCCCGTTCATCCTCAGGACAAATCGCAACCTGTACGGAACAGGATGTTAAAGGTGCTGAGTCTCCAAGGAGGGAGATTGCTAGTAAAGCGGCTGGAATGGCGAACCCGAGCACAAGGAGGTGAGAAATGAGGTGCGTTTTAGAAACCTTTCCCGATCACACGGTGTACCATCTTCTGGGTTTCTCATGCATGTTTTCGATGTAGGAAGATGCCCTTGAACCTGGAGATTTGGGACCCTTGGGATGGGTACCACGCAGTACTACTTTAAAGGGTCTGCGTTTGCTCACCCAACCTCACCAAACCTCTCAGCCCCAAGAGTGTCCACCCTTATGTCTCCGTCAGCTGTGGGTCTAGATATGGTCAATCCAGGTGGCATCACAGCCCCTGAACGAATTTTGTAAGAATTTCTCTCTCTTTCACTGTCTTTGTTTCACGGGTTTTTAAAAGTAATTGATTTTTATAATGGGGTTTAGCTGCTTTTCACTGCTGTGTTTATGCCGCTTTACACCCACTTGACTCACTTACAGAGAGATATCAATACATAGGTTTTAAGATTCTTACTAGTCAGGTATATTCTTCGGCGGTGAGTAGGGGGTGTTGAGTCTAGTTCCCTGAGCAAGGAGTAGGTCTTGTCTATTACATATTGGGTTTATGGATCGGTATCTGAGCTAATTTGAAACCCGTGTTTTATGCATCACTCCGCCTCACCTTTCCCGTTGAGCAGCCATAGTGTGTTTTCTAAACGTGTGACTCTGTTCCGTTTTGTAATTCAGTTCAAGTGTAGCGGTTTTTACATTCCCTCTATTAGTGATATCTTATGACAAGTGTCTTTTTCTGTGTGACTTTTTTCACTTAGAATCGTCGTACCTAAATCCACTCATCATGCTGCTACTAGCCTTATGACCTTGATTTCATGGCTGAGTGATATTCCATTGTACATAAGGACCACAACTTCTTTATCCTTTTTTCTCTTTCCTGGGATATTTAAGGTGTAATGAAGTGGAGGTTCTTGTCAAGAGAGCAGCCCTAAACTTTGGGGTGCCTGTGTCTTGCTGATTTTTAGTTTTCCCAATGTATACGCCCATGAGTGGAAGTGCCCTATGCTCTCTAAGCTGAGTTTTTTAGATGTTTCAGGACACACCGTACACTTCTCCAGAGTGGCTGTTGGCAATTTACATCCCGTCCATCAGCGTAGCAAGGCTCCCGGTTCTCCATGGCCTGTCCTGCATTTCTGGTTTTGACACTTTATTCAGCATGGCCCTTTTGACCGATGGGAAGCGAGACTTCTTTGTAGCGCTGATTTGCCTTTCCAGGTTGCTTGGTTGGCCAAAAAGGGCGTATGCGTTTTTTCCTGAATATATTCAGGAAAAAACGCATACGCCCTTTTTGGCCAAGGGCATGATTGTCGAGGTTTGGCCGCTTTTCCTGTGCTTTCAAGGCGATTCGAATCTACCTCCTGAAATCTGTTTCCTGCAATTCTGCCTTGCTTTCAAATCCTCTTCGTTGCCTTCCCTCAATATATTTGTGGACAAGAGTTATCATTTATAACTCTGCAGGTTTGTGAATTGCAGTGCCCCTGAGCTCCATTTTTCAACTCGCTTTCTTGGGAGCTGGCCGCAAAAGCGCAGGATTGCTTCAGGCCCTATTCTGGTCCCGGGGGGCAGGCTGAGCCTGTGGTTAATTCTTCTTCCTGATGGGAAAATAGAGTGACCTGTGCCAGTCCCAACACCTAGAGCTAGTCTCTCATTGGTTCCCACTCTTCCCGTTCATCCTCAGGACAAATTGCAACCTGTACGGAACAGGAGGTTAAAGGTGCTGAGTCTCCAAGGAGGGAGATTGCTAGTAAAGCGGCTGCAATGGCGAACCCGAGCACAAGGAGATGAGAAATGAGGTGCGTTTTAGAAACCTTTCCCGATCACACGGTGTACCAGCTTCTGGGTTTCTCATGCATGTTTTCGATGAAGGAAGATGCCCTTGAACCTGGAGATTTGGGACCCATGGGATGGGTACCACGCAGTATTACTTTAAAGGTTCTGCGTTTGCTCACCCAACCTCACCAAACCTCTCAGCCCCAAGAGTGTCCACCCTTATGTCTCCATCAGCTGTGGGTCTAGATATGGTCAATCCAGGTGGCATCACAACCCCTGAACGAATTTTGTAAGAATTTCTCTCTCTTTCACTGTCTTTGTTTCACGGGTTTTTAAAAGTAATTGATTTTTATAATGGGGTTTAGCTGCTTTTCACTGCTGTGTTTATGCCGCTTTACACCCACTTGACTCACTTACAGAGAGATATCAATACATAGGTTTAAGATTCTTACTAGTCAGATATATTCTTGGGCGGTGAGTAGGGGGTGTTGAGTCCAGTTCCCTGAGCAAGGAGTAGGTCTTGTCTATTACATATTGGGTTTATGGAACGGTATCTGAGCTAATTTGAAACCCGTGTTTTATGCATCCCCCCGCCTCACCTTTCCCGTTGAGCAGCCATAGTGTGTTTTCTAAACTTGTGACTCTGTTCCGTTTTGTAATTCAGTTCAAGTGTAGCGGTTTTTACATTCCCTCTATTAGTGATATCTTATGACAAGTGTCTCTTTCTGTGTGACTTTTTTCACTTAGAATCGTCGTACCTAAATCCACTCATCATACTGCTACTAGCCTTATGACGTTGATTTCTTGGCTGAGTGATATTCCATTGTACATAAGGACCACAACTTCTTTATCCTTTTTTCTCTTTCCTGGGATATTTAAGGTGTAATGAAGTGGAGGTTCTTGTCAAGAGAGCAGCCCTAAACTTTGGGGTGCCTGTGTCTTGCTGATTTTTAGTTTTCCCAATGTATACGCCCATGAGTGGAAGTGCCCTATGCTCTCTAAGCTGAGTTTTTTAGATGTTTCAGGACACACCGTACACTTCTCCAGAGTGGCTGTTGGCAATTTACATCCCGTCCATCAGCGTAGCAAGGCTCCCGGTTCTCCATGGCCTGTCCTGCATTTCTGGTTTTGACACTTTATTCAGCATGGCCCTTTTGACCGATGGGAAGCGAGACTTCTTTGTAGCGCTGATTTGCCTTTCCAGGTTGCTTGGTTGGCCAAAAAGGGCGTATGCGTTTTTTCCTGAATATATTCAGGAAAAAACGCATACGCCCTTTTTGGCCAAGGGCGTGATTGTCGAGGTTTGGCCGCTTTTCCTGTGCTTTCAAGGCGATTCGAATCTACTTCCTGAAAACTGTTTCCTGCAATTCTGCCTTGCTTTCAAATCCTCTTCGTTGCCTTCCCTCAATATATTTGTGGACTAGAGTTATCATTTATAACTCTGCAGGTTTGTGAATTGCAGTGCCCCTGAGCTCCATTGTTCAACTCGCTTTCTTGGGAGCTGGCCGCAAAAGCGCAGGATTGCTTCAGGCCCTATTCTGGTCCCGGGCGGCAGGCTGAGCCTGTGGTTAATTCTTCTTCCTGATGGGAAAATAGAGTGACCTGTGCCAGTCCCAACACCTAGAGCTAGTCTCTCATTGGTTCCCCCTCTTCCCGTTCATCCTCAGGACAAATCGCAACCTGTACGGAACAGGATGTTAAAGGTGCTGAGTCTCCAAGGAGGGAGATTGCTAGTAAAGCGGCTGGAATGGCGAACCCGAGCACAAGGAGGTGAGAAATGAGGTGCGTTTTAGAAACCTTTCCCGATCACACGGTGTACCATCTTCTGGGTTTCTCATGCATGTTTTCGATGTAGGAAGATGCCCTTGAACCTGGAGATTTGGGACCCTTGGGATGGGTACCACGCAGTACTACTTTAAAGGGTCTGCGTTTGCTCACCCAACCTCACCAAACCTCTCAGCCCCAAGAGTGTCCACCCTTATGTCTCCGTCAGCTGTGGGTCTAGATATGGTCAATCCAGGTGGCATCACAGCCCCTGAACGAATTTTGTAAGAATTTCTCTCTCTTTCACTGTCTTTGTTTCACGGGTTTTTAAAAGTAATTGATTTTTATAATGGGGTTTAGCTGCTTTTCACTGCTGTGTTTATGCCGCTTTACACCCACTTGACTCACTTACAGAGAGATATCAATACATAGGTTTTAAGATTCTTACTAGTCAGGTATATTCTTCGGCGGTGAGTAGGGGGTGTTGAGTCTAGTTCCCTGAGCAAGGAGTAGGTCTTGTCTATTACATATTGGGTTTATGGATCGGTATCTGAGCTAATTTGAAACCCGTGTTTTATGCATCACTCCGCCTCACCTTTCCCGTTGAGCAGCCATAGTGTGTTTTCTAAACGTGTGACTCTGTTCCGTTTTGTAATTCAGTTCAAGTGTAGCGGTTTTTACATTCCCTCTATTAGTGATATCTTATGACAAGTGTCTTTTTCTGTGTGACTTTTTTCACTTAGAATCGTCGTACCTAAATCCACTCATCATGCTGCTACTAGCCTTATGACCTTGATTTCATGGCTGAGTGATATTCCATTGTACATAAGGACCACAACTTCTTTATCCTTTTTTCTCTTTCCTGGGATATTTAAGGTGTAATGAAGTGGAGGTTCTTGTCAAGAGAGCAGCCCTAAACTTTGGGGTGCCTGTGTCTTGCTGATTTTTAGTTTTCCCAATGTATACGCCCATGAGTGGAAGTGCCCTATGCTCTCTAAGCTGAGTTTTTTAGATGTTTCAGGACACACCGTACACTTCTCCAGAGTGGCTGTTGGCAATTTACATCCCGTCCATCAGCGTAGCAAGGCTCCCGGTTCTCCATGGCCTGTCCTGCATTTCTGGTTTTGACACTTTATTCAGCATGGCCCTTTTGACCGATGGGAAGCGAGACTTCTTTGTAGCGCTGATTTGCCTTTCCAGGTTGCTTGGTTGGCCAAAAAGGGCGTATGCGTTTTTTCCTGAATATATTCAGGAAAAAACGCATACGCCCTTTTTGGCCAAGGGCATGATTGTCGAGGTTTGGCCGCTTTTCCTGTGCTTTCAAGGCGATTCGAATCTACCTCCTGAAATCTGTTTCCTGCAATTCTGCCTTGCTTTCAAATCCTCTTCGTTGCCTTCCCTCAATATATTTGTGGACAAGAGTTATCATTTATAACTCTGCAGGTTTGTGAATTGCAGTGCCCCTGAGCTCCATTTTTCAACTCGCTTTCTTGGGAGCTGGCCGCAAAAGCGCAGGATTGCTTCAGGCCCTATTCTGGTCCCGGGGGGCAGGCTGAGCCTGTGGTTAATTCTTCTTCCTGATGGGAAAATAGAGTGACCTGTGCCAGTCCCAACACCTAGAGCTAGTCTCTCATTGGTTCCCACTCTTCCCGTTCATCCTCAGGACAAATTGCAACCTGTACGGAACAGGAGGTTAAAGGTGCTGAGTCTCCAAGGAGGGAGATTGCTAGTAAAGCGGCTGCAATGGCGAACCCGAGCACAAGGAGATGAGAAATGAGGTGCGTTTTAGAAACCTTTCCCGATCACACGGTGTACCAGCTTCTGGGTTTCTCATGCATGTTTTCGATGAAGGAAGATGCCCTTGAACCTGGAGATTTGGGACCCATGGGATGGGTACCACGCAGTATTACTTTAAAGGGTCTGCGTTTGCTCACCCAACCTCACCAAACCTCTCAGCCCCAAGAGTGTCCACCCTTATGTCTCCATCAGCTGTGGGTCTAGATATGGTCAATCCAGGTGGCATCACAGCCCCTGAACGAATTTTGTAAGAATTTCTCTCTCTTTCACTGTCTTTGTTTCACGGGTTTTTAAAAGTAATTGATTTTTATAATGGGGTTTAGCTGCTTTTCACTGCTGTGTTTATGCCGCTTTACACCCACTTGACTCACTTACAGAGAGATATCAATACATAGGTTTTAAGATTCTTACTAGTCAGGTATATTCTTCGGCGGTGAGTAGGGGGTGTTGAGTCCAGTTCCCTGAGCAAGGAGTAGGTCTTGTCTATTACATATTGGGTTTATGGATCGGTATCTGAGCTAATTTGAAACCCGTGTTTTATGCATCACTCCGCCTCACCTTTCCCGTTGAGCAGCCATAGTGTGTTTTCTAAACGTGTGACTCTGTTCCGTTTTGTAATTCAGTTCAAGTGTAGCGGTTTTTACATTCCCTCTATTAGTGATATCTTATGACAAGTGTCTTTTTCTGTGTGACTTTTTTCACTTAGAATCGTCGTACCTAAATCCACTCATCATGCTGCTACTAGCCTTATGACCTTGATTTCATGGCTGAGTGATATTCCATTGTACATAAGGACCACAACTTCTTTATCCTTTTTTCTCTTTCCTGGGATATTTAAGATGTAATGAAGTGGAGGTTCTTGTCAAGAGAGCAGCCCTAAACTTTGGGGTGCCTGTGTCTTGCTGATTTTTAGTTTTCCCAATTTATACGCCCATGAGTGGAAGTGCCCTATGCTCTCTAAGCTGAGTTTTTTAGATGTTTCAGGACACACCGTACACTTCTCCAGAGTGGCTGTTGGCAATTTACATCCCGTCCATCAGTGTAGCAAGGCTCCCGGTTCTCCATGGCCTGTCCTGCATTTCTGGTTTTGAAACTTTATTCAGCATGGCCCTTTTGACCGATGGGAAGCGAGACTTCTTTGTAGCGCTGATTTGCCTTTCCAGGTTGCTTGGTTGGCCAAAAAGGGCGTATGCGTTTTTTCCTGAATATATTCAGGAAAAAACGCATACGCCCTTTTTGGCCAAGGGCATGATTGTCGAGGTTTGGCCGCTTTTCCTGTGTTTTCAAGGCGATTCGAATCTACCTCCTGAAATCTGTTTCCTGCAATTCTGCCTTGCTTTCAAATCCTCTTCGTTGCCTTCCCTCAATATATTTGTGGACAAGAGTTATCATTTATAACTCTGCAGGTTTGTGAATTGCAGTGCCCCTGAGCTCCATTGTTCAACTCGCTTTCTTGGGAGCTGGCCGCAAAAGCGCAAGATTGCTTCAGGCCCTATTTTTTTTCCGGGCGGCAGGCTGAGCCTGTGGTTAATTCTTCTTCCTGATGGGAAAAGAGAGTGACCTGTGCCAGTCCCAACACCTAGACCTAGTCTCTCATTGGTTCCCACTCTTTCCGTTCATCCTCAGGACAAATTGCAACCTGTACGGAACAGGAGGTTAAAGGTGCTGAGTCTCCAAGTAGGGAGATTGCTAGTAAAGCGGCTGCAATGGCGAACCAGAGCACAAGGAGATGAGAAATGAGGTGCGTTTTAGAAACCTTTCCCGATCACACGGTGTACCAGCTTCTGGGTTTCTCATGCATGTTTTCGATGTAGGAAGATGCCCTTGAACCTGGAGATTTGGGACCCATGGCATGGGTACCACGCAGTATTACTTTAAAGGGTCTGCGTTTGCTCACCCAACCTCACCAAACCTCTCAGCCCCCAGAGTGTCCACCCTTATGTCTCCATCAGCTGTGGGTCTAGATATGGTCAATCCAGGTGGCATCACAGCCCCTGAACGAATTTTGTAAGAATTTCTCTCTCTTTCACTGTCTTTGTTTCACGGGTTTTTAAAAGTAATTGATTTTTATAATGGGGTTTAGCTGCTTTTCACTGCTGTGTTTATGCCGCTTTACACCCACTTGACTCACTTACAGAGAGATATCAATACATAGGTTTTAAGATTCTTACTAGTCAGGTATATTCTTCGGCGGTGAGTAGGGGGTGTTGAGTCCAGTTCCCTGAGCAAGGAGTAGGTCTTGTCTATTACATATTGGGTTTATGGATCGGTATCTGAGCTAATTTGAAACCCGTGTTTTATGCATCACTCCGCCTCACCTTTCCCGTTGAGCAGCCATAGTGTGTTTTCTAAACGTGTGACTCTGTTCCGTTTTGTAATTCAGTTCAAGTGTAGCGGTTTTTACATTCCCTCTATTAGTGATATCTTATGACAAGTGTCTTTTTCTGTGTGACTTTTTTCACTTAGAATCGTCGTACCTAAATCCACTCATCATGCTGCTACTAGCCTTATGACCTTGATTTCATGGCTGAGTGATATTCCATTGTACATAAGGACCACAACTTCTTTATCCTTTTTTCTCTTTCCTGGGATATTTAAGGTGTAATGAAGTGGAGGTTCTTGTCAAGAGAGCAGCCCTAAACTTTGGGGTGCCTGTGTCTTGCTGATTTTTAGTTTTCCCAATGTATACGCCCATGAGTGGAAGTGCCCTATGCTCTCTAAGCTGAGTTTTTTAGATGTTTCAGGACACACCGTACACTTCTCCAGAGTGGCTGTTGGCAATTTACATCCCGTCCATGAGCGTAGCAAGGCTCCCGGTTCTCCATGGCCTGTCCTGCATTTCTGGTTTTGACACTTTATTCAGCATGGCCCTTTTGACCGATGGGAAGCGAGACTTCTTTGTAGCGCTGATTTGCCTTTCCAGGTTGCTTGGTTGGCCAAAAAGGGCGTATGCGTTTTTTCCTGAATATATTCAGGAAAAAACGCATACGCCCTTTTTGGCCAAGGGCATGATTGTCGAGGTTTGGCCGCTTTTCCTGTGCTTTCAAGGCGATTCGAATCTACCTCCTGAAATCTGTTTCCTGCAATTCTGCCTTGCTTTCAAATCCTCTTCGTTGCCTTCCCTCAATATATTTGTGGACAAGAGTTATCATTTATAACTCTGCAGGTTTGTGAATTGCAGTGCCCCTGAGCTCCATTTTTCAACTCGCTTTCTTGGGAGCTGGCCGCAAAAGCGCAGGATTGCTTCAGGCCCTATTCTGGTCCCGGGGGGCAGGCTGAGCCTGTGGTTAATTCTTCTTCCTGATGGGAAAATAGAGTGACCTGTGCCAGTCCCAACACCTAGAGCTAGTCTCTCATTGGTTCCCACTCTTCCCGTTCATCCTCAGGACAAATTGCAACCTGTACGGAACAGGAGGTTAAAGGTGCTGAGTCTCCAAGGAGGGAGATTGCTAGTAAAGCGGCTGCAATGGCGAACCCGAGCACAAGGAGATGAGAAATGAGGTGCGTTTTAGAAACCTTTCCCGATCACACGGTGTACCAGCTTCTGGGTTTCTCATGCATGTTTTCGATGAAGGAAGATGCCCTTGAACCTGGAGATTTGGGACCCATGGGATGGGTACCACGCAGTATTACTTTAAAGGTTCTGCGTTTGCTCACCCAACCTCACCAAACCTCTCAGCCCCAAGAGTGTCCACCCTTATGTCTCCATCAGCTGTGGGTCTAGATATGGTCAATCCAGGTGGCATCACAACCCCTGAACGAATTTTGTAAGAATTTCTCTCTCTTTCACTGTCTTTGTTTCACGGGTTTTTAAAAGTAATTGATTTTTATAATGGGGTTTAGCTGCTTTTCACTGCTGTGTTTATGCCGCTTTACACCCACTTGACTCACTTACAGAGAGATATCAATACATAGGTTTAAGATTCTTACTAGTCAGATATATTCTTGGGCGGTGAGTAGGGGGTGTTGAGTCCAGTTCCCTGAGCAAGGAGTAGGTCTTGTCTATTACATATTGGGTTTATGGAACGGTATCTGAGCTAATTTGAAACCCGTGTTTTATGCATCCCCCCGCCTCACCTTTCCCGTTGAGCAGCCATAGTGTGTTTTCTAAACTTGTGACTCTGTTCCGTTTTGTAATTCAGTTCAAGTGTAGCGGTTTTTACATTCCCTCTATTAGTGATATCTTATGACAAGTGTCTCTTTCTGTGTGACTTTTTTCACTTAGAATCGTCGTACCTAAATCCACTCATCATACTGCTACTAGCCTTATGACGTTGATTTCTTGGCTGAGTGATATTCCATTGTACATAAGGACCACAACTTCTTTATCCTTTTTTCTCTTTCCTGGGATATTTAAGGTGTAATGAAGTGGAGGTTCTTGTCAAGAGAGCAGCCCTAAACTTTGGGGTGCCTGTGTCTTGCTGATTTTTAGTTTTCCCAATGTATACGCCCATGAGTGGAAGTGCCCTATGCTCTCTAAGCTGAGTTTTTTAGATGTTTCAGGACACACCGTACACTTCTCCAGAGTGGCTGTTGGCAATTTACATCCCGTCCATCAGCGTAGCAAGGCTCCCGGTTCTCCATGGCCTGTCCTGCATTTCTGGTTTTGACACTTTATTCAGCATGGCCCTTTTGACCGATGGGAAGCGAGACTTCTTTGTAGCGCTGATTTGCCTTTCCAGGTTGCTTGGTTGGCCAAAAAGGGCGTATGCGTTTTTTCCTGAATATATTCAGGAAAAAACGCATACGCCCTTTTTGGCCAAGGGCGTGATTGTCGAGGTTTGGCCGCTTTTCCTGTGCTTTCAAGGCGATTCGAATCTACTTCCTGAAAACTGTTTCCTGCAATTCTGCCTTGCTTTCAAATCCTCTTCGTTGCCTTCCCTCAATATATTTGTGGACTAGAGTTATCATTTATAACTCTGCAGGTTTGTGAATTGCAGTGCCCCTGAGCTCCATTGTTCAACTCGCTTTCTTGGGAGCTGGCCGCAAAAGCGCAGGATTGCTTCAGGCCCTATTCTGGTCCCGGGCGGCAGGCTGAGCCTGTGGTTAATTCTTCTTCCTGATGGGAAAATAGAGTGACCTGTGCCAGTCCCAACACCTAGAGCTAGTCTCTCATTGGTTCCCCCTCTTCCCGTTCATCCTCAGGACAAATCGCAACCTGTACGGAACAGGATGTTAAAGGTGCTGAGTCTCCAAGGAGGGAGATTGCTAGTAAAGCGGCTGGAATGGCGAACCCGAGCACAAGGAGGTGAGAAATGAGGTGCGTTTTAGAAACCTTTCCCGATCACACGGTGTACCATCTTCTGGGTTTCTCATGCATGTTTTCGATGTAGGAAGATGCCCTTGAACCTGGAGATTTGGGACCCTTGGGATGGGTACCACGCAGTACTACTTTAAAGGGTCTGCGTTTGCTCACCCAACCTCACCAAACCTCTCAGCCCCAAGAGTGTCCACCCTTATGTCTCCGTCAGCTGTGGGTCTAGATATGGTCAATCCAGGTGGCATCACAGCCCCTGAACGAATTTTGTAAGAATTTCTCTCTCTTTCACTGTCTTTGTTTCACGGGTTTTTAAAAGTAATTGATTTTTATAATGGGGTTTAGCTGCTTTTCACTGCTGTGTTTATGCCGCTTTACACCCACTTGACTCACTTACAGAGAGATATCAATACATAGGTTTTAAGATTCTTACTAGTCAGGTATATTCTTCGGCGGTGAGTAGGGGGTGTTGAGTCTAGTTCCCTGAGCAAGGAGTAGGTCTTGTCTATTACATATTGGGTTTATGGATCGGTATCTGAGCTAATTTGAAACCCGTGTTTTATGCATCACTCCGCCTCACCTTTCCCGTTGAGCAGCCATAGTGTGTTTTCTAAACGTGTGACTCTGTTCCGTTTTGTAATTCAGTTCAAGTGTAGCGGTTTTTACATTCCCTCTATTAGTGATATCTTATGACAAGTGTCTTTTTCTGTGTGACTTTTTTCACTTAGAATCGTCGTACCTAAATCCACTCATCATGCTGCTACTAGCCTTATGACCTTGATTTCATGGCTGAGTGATATTCCATTGTACATAAGGACCACAACTTCTTTATCCTTTTTTCTCTTTCCTGGGATATTTAAGGTGTAATGAAGTGGAGGTTCTTGTCAAGAGAGCAGCCCTAAACTTTGGGGTGCCTGTGTCTTGCTGATTTTTAGTTTTCCCAATGTATACGCCCATGAGTGGAAGTGCCCTATGCTCTCTAAGCTGAGTTTTTTAGATGTTTCAGGACACACCGTACACTTCTCCAGAGTGGCTGTTGGCAATTTACATCCCGTCCATCAGCGTAGCAAGGCTCCCGGTTCTCCATGGCCTGTCCTGCATTTCTGGTTTTGACACTTTATTCAGCATGGCCCTTTTGACCGATGGGAAGCGAGACTTCTTTGTAGCGCTGATTTGCCTTTCCAGGTTGCTTGGTTGGCCAAAAAGGGCGTATGCGTTTTTTCCTGAATATATTCAGGAAAAAACGCATACGCCCTTTTTGGCCAAGGGCATGATTGTCGAGGTTTGGCCGCTTTTCCTGTGCTTTCAAGGCGATTCGAATCTACCTCCTGAAATCTGTTTCCTGCAATTCTGCCTTGCTTTCAAATCCTCTTCGTTGCCTTCCCTCAATATATTTGTGGACAAGAGTTATCATTTATAACTCTGCAGGTTTGTGAATTGCAGTGCCCCTGAGCTCCATTTTTCAACTCGCTTTCTTGGGAGCTGGCCGCAAAAGCGCAGGATTGCTTCAGGCCCTATTCTGGTCCCGGGGGGCAGGCTGAGCCTGTGGTTAATTCTTCTTCCTGATGGGAAAATAGAGTGACCTGTGCCAGTCCCAACACCTAGAGCTAGTCTCTCATTGGTTCCCACTCTTCCCGTTCATCCTCAGGACAAATTGCAACCTGTACGGAACAGGAGGTTAAAGGTGCTGAGTCTCCAAGGAGGGAGATTGCTAGTAAAGCGGCTGCAATGGCGAACCCGAGCACAAGGAGATGAGAAATGAGGTGCGTTTTAGAAACCTTTCCCGATCACACGGTGTACCAGCTTCTGGGTTTCTCATGCATGTTTTCGATGAAGGAAGATGCCCTTGAACCTGGAGATTTGGGACCCATGGGATGGGTACCACGCAGTATTACTTTAAAGGGTCTGCGTTTGCTCACCCAACCTCACCAAACCTCTCAGCCCCAAGAGTGTCCACCCTTATGTCTCCATCAGCTGTGGGTCTAGATATGGTCAATCCAGGTGGCATCACAGCCCCTGAACGAATTTTGTAAGAATTTCTCTCTCTTTCACTGTCTTTGTTTCACGGGTTTTTAAAAGTAATTGATTTTTATAATGGGGTTTAGCTGCTTTTCACTGCTGTGTTTATGCCGCTTTACACCCACTTGACTCACTTACAGAGAGATATCAATACATAGGTTTTAAGATTCTTACTAGTCAGGTATATTCTTCGGCGGTGAGTAGGGGGTGTTGAGTCCAGTTCCCTGAGCAAGGAGTAGGTCTTGTCTATTACATATTGGGTTTATGGATCGGTATCTGAGCTAATTTGAAACCCGTGTTTTATGCATCACTCCGCCTCACCTTTCCCGTTGAGCAGCCATAGTGTGTTTTCTAAACGTGTGACTCTGTTCCGTTTTGTAATTCAGTTCAAGTGTAGCGGTTTTTACATTCCCTCTATTAGTGATATCTTATGACAAGTGTCTTTTTCTGTGTGACTTTTTTCACTTAGAATCGTCGTACCTAAATCCACTCATCATGCTGCTACTAGCCTTATGACCTTGATTTCATGGCTGAGTGATATTCCATTGTACATAAGGACCACAACTTCTTTATCCTTTTTTCTCTTTCCTGGGATATTTAAGATGTAATGAAGTGGAGGTTCTTGTCAAGAGAGCAGCCCTAAACTTTGGGGTGCCTGTGTCTTGCTGATTTTTAGTTTTCCCAATTTATACGCCCATGAGTGGAAGTGCCCTATGCTCTCTAAGCTGAGTTTTTTAGATGTTTCAGGACACACCGTACACTTCTCCAGAGTGGCTGTTGGCAATTTACATCCCGTCCATCAGTGTAGCAAGGCTCCCGGTTCTCCATGGCCTGTCCTGCATTTCTGGTTTTGAAACTTTATTCAGCATGGCCCTTTTGACCGATGGGAAGCGAGACTTCTTTGTAGCGCTGATTTGCCTTTCCAGGTTGCTTGGTTGGCCAAAAAGGGCGTATGCGTTTTTTCCTGAATATATTCAGGAAAAAACGCATACGCCCTTTTTGGCCAAGGGCATGATTGTCGAGGTTTGGCCGCTTTTCCTGTGTTTTCAAGGCGATTCGAATCTACCTCCTGAAATCTGTTTCCTGCAATTCTGCCTTGCTTTCAAATCCTCTTCGTTGCCTTCCCTCAATATATTTGTGGACAAGAGTTATCATTTATAACTCTGCAGGTTTGTGAATTGCAGTGCCCCTGAGCTCCATTGTTCAACTCGCTTTCTTGGGAGCTGGCCGCAAAAGCGCAAGATTGCTTCAGGCCCTATTTTTTTTCCGGGCGGCAGGCTGAGCCTGTGGTTAATTCTTCTTCCTGATGGGAAAAGAGAGTGACCTGTGCCAGTCCCAACACCTAGACCTAGTCTCTCATTGGTTCCCACTCTTTCCGTTCATCCTCAGGACAAATTGCAACCTGTACGGAACAGGAGGTTAAAGGTGCTGAGTCTCCAAGTAGGGAGATTGCTAGTAAAGCGGCTGCAATGGCGAACCAGAGCACAAGGAGATGAGAAATGAGGTGCGTTTTAGAAACCTTTCCCGATCACACGGTGTACCAGCTTCTGGGTTTCTCATGCATGTTTTCGATGTAGGAAGATGCCCTTGAACCTGGAGATTTGGGACCCATGGCATGGGTACCACGCAGTATTACTTTAAAGGGTCTGCGTTTGCTCACCCAACCTCACCAAACCTCTCAGCCCCCAGAGTGTCCACCCTTATGTCTCCATCAGCTGTGGGTCTAGATATGGTCAATCCAGGTGGCATCACAGCCCCTGAACGAATTTTGTAAGAATTTCTCTCTCTTTCACTGTCTTTGTTTCACGGGTTTTTAAAAGTAATTGATTTTTATAATGGGGTTTAGCTGCTTTTCACTGCTGTGTTTATGCCGCTTTACACCCACTTGACTCACTTACAGAGAGATATCAATACATAGGTTTTAAGATTCTTACTAGTCAGGTATATTCTTCGGCGGTGAGTAGGGGGTGTTGAGTCCAGTTCCCTGAGCAAGGAGTAGGTCTTGTCTATTACATATTGGGTTTATGGATCGGTATCTGAGCTAATTTGAAACCCGTGTTTTATGCATCACTCCGCCTCACCTTTCCCGTTGAGCAGCCATAGTGTGTTTTCTAAACGTGTGACTCTGTTCCGTTTTGTAATTCAGTTCAAGTGTAGCGGTTTTTACATTCCCTCTATTAGTGATATCTTATGACAAGTGTCTTTTTCTGTGTGACTTTTTTCACTTAGAATCGTCGTACCTAAATCCACTCATCATGCTGCTACTAGCCTTATGACCTTGATTTCATGGCTGAGTGATATTCCATTGTACATAAGGACCACAACTTCTTTATCCTTTTTTCTCTTTCCTGGGATATTTAAGGTGTAACGAAGTGGAGGTTCTTGTCAAGAGAGCAGCCCTAAACTTTGGGGTGCCTGTGTCTTGCTGATTTTTAGTTTTCCCAAAGTATACGCCCATGAGTGGAAGTGCCCTATGCTCTCTAAGCTGAGTTTTTTAGATGTTTCAGGACACACCGTACACTTCTCCAGAGTGGCTGTTGGCAATTTACATCCTGCCCATCAGCGTAGCAAGGCTCCCGGTTCTCCATGGCCTGTCCTGCATTTCTGGTTTTGACACTTTATTCAGCATGGCCCTTTTGACCGATGGGAAGCGAGACTTCTTTGTAGCGCTGATTTGCCTTTCCAGGTTGCTTGGTTGGCCGAAAAGGGCGTATGCGTTTTTTCCTGAATATATTCAGGAAAAAACGCATACGCCCTTTTTGGCCAAGGGCATGATTGTCGAGGTTTGGCCGCTTTTCCTGTGCTTTCAAGGCGATTCGAATCTACCTCCTGAAATCTGTTTCCTGCAATTCTGCCTTGCTTTCAAATCCTCTTCGTTGCCTTCCCTCAATATATTTGTGGACTAGAGTTATCATTTATAACCCTGCAGGTTTGTGAATTGCAGTGCCCCTGAGCTCCATTGTTCAACTCGCTTTCTTGGGAGCTGGCCGCAAAAGCGCAGGATTGCTTCAGGCCCTATTCTGGTCCCGGGGGGCAGGCTGAGCCTGTGGTTAATTATTCTTCCTGATGGGAAAATAGAGTGACCTGTGCCAGTCCCAACACCTAGAGCTAGTCTCTCATTGGTTCCCCCTCTTCCCGTTCATCCTCAGGACAAATCGCAACCTGTACGGAACAGGAGGTTAAAGGTGCTGAGTCTCCAAGGTGGGAGATTGCTAGTAAAGTGGCTGGAATGGCGAACCCGAGCACAAGGAGGTGAGAAATGAGGTGCGTTTTATAAACCTTTCCCGATCACACGGTGTACCATCTTCTGGGTTTCTCATGCATGTTTTCGATGTAGGAAGATGCCCTTGAACCTGGAGATTTGGGACCCATGGGATGGGTACCACGCAGTACTACTTTAAAGGGTCTGCGTTTGCTCACCCAACCTCACCAAACCTCTCAGCCCCAAGAGTGTCCACCCTTATGTCTCCGTCAGCTGTGGGTCTAGATATGGTCAATCCAGGTGGCATCACAGCCCCTGAACGAATTGTGTAAGAATTTCTCTCTCTTTCACTGTCTTTGTTTCACGGATTTTTAAAAGTAATTGATTTTTATAATGGGGTTTAGCTGCTTTTCACTGCTGTGTTTATGCCGCTTTACACCCACTTGACTCACTTACAGAGAGATATCAATATATAGGTTTTAAGATTCTTACTAGTCAGGTATATTCTTCGGCGGTGAGTAGGGGGTGTTGAGTCCAGTTCCCTGAGCAAGGAGTAGGTCTTGTCTATTACATATTGGGTTTATGGATCGGTATCTGAGCTAATTTGAAACCCGTGTTTTATGCATCACTCCGCCTCACCTTTCCCGTTGAGCAGCCATAGTGTGTTTTCTAAACGTGTGACTCTGTTCCGTTTTGTAATTCAGTTCAAGTGTAGCGGTTTTTACATTCCCTCTATTAGTGATATCTTATGACAAGTGTCTTTTTCTGTGTGACTTTTTTCACTTAGAATCGTCGTACCTAAATCCACTCATCATGCTGCTACTAGCCTTATGACCTTGATTTCATGGCTGAGTGATATTCCATTGTACATAAGGACCACAACTTCTTTATCCATTTTTCTCTTTCCTGGGATATTTAAGGTGTAACGAAGTGCAGGTTCTTGTCAAGAGAGCAGCCCTAAACTTTGGGGTGCCTGTGTCCTGCTGATTTTTAGTTTTCCCAATGTATACGCCCATGAGTGGAAGTGCCCTATGCTCTCTAAGCTGAGTTTTTTAGATGTTTCAGGACACACCGTACACTTCTCCAGAGTGGCTGTTGGCAATTTACATCCCGCCCATCAGCGTAGCAAGGCTCCCGGTTCTCCATGGCCTGTCCTGCATTTCTGGTTTTGACACTTTATTCAGCATGGCCCTTTTGACCGATGGGAAGCGAGACTTCTTTGTAGCGCTGATTTGCCTTTCCAGGTTGCTTGGTTGGCCAAAAAGGGCGTATGCGTTTTTTCCTGAATATATTCAGGAAAAAACGCATACGCCCTTTTTGGCCAAGGGCATGATTGTCGAGGTTTGGTCGCTTTTCCTGTGCTTTCAAGGCGATTCGAATCTACCTCCTGAAATCTGTTTCCTGCAATTCTGCCTTGCTTTCAAATCCTCTTCGGTGCCTTCCCTCAATATATTTGTGGACAAGAGTTATCATTTATAACTCTGCAGGTTTGTGAATTGCAGTGCCCCTGAGCTCCATTGTTCAACTCGCTTTCTTGGGAGCTGGCCGCAAAAGCGCAAGATTGCTTCAGGCCCTATTTTTTTTCCAGGCGGCAGGCTGAGCCTGTGGTTAATTCTTCTTCCTGATGGGAAAAGAGAGTGACCTGTGCCAGTCCCAACACCTAGACCTAGTCTCTCATTGGTTCCCACTCTTCCCGTTCATCCTCAGGACAAATTGCAACCTGTACGGAACAGGAGGTTAAAGGTGCTGAGTCTCCAAGTAGGGAGATTGCTAGTAAAGCGGCTGCAATGGCGAACCCGAGCACAAGGAGATGAGAAATGAGGTGCGTTTTAGAAACCTTTCCCGATCACACGGTGTACCATCTTCTGGGTTTCTCATGCATGTTTTCGATGTAGGAAGATGCCCTTGAACCTGGAGATTTGGGACCCATGGCATGGGTACCACGCAGTATTACTTTAAAGGGTCTGCGTTTGCTCACCCAACCTCACCAAACCTCTCAGCCCCCAGAGTGTCCACCCTTATGTCTCCATCAGCTGTGGGTCTAGATATGGTCAATCCAGGTGGCATCACAGCCCCTGAACGAATTTTGTAAGAATTTCTCTCTCTTTCACTGTCTTTGTTTCATGGGTTTTTAAAAGTAATTGATTTTTATAATGGGGTTTAGCTGCTTTTCACTGCTGTGTTTATGCCGCTTTACACCCACTTGACTCACTTACAGAGAGATATCAATACATAGGTTTTAAGATTCTTACTAGTCAGATATATTCTTGGGCGGTGAGTAGGGGTGTTGAGTCCAGTTCCCTGAGCAAGGAGTAGGTCTTGTCTATTACATATTGGGTTTATGGAACGGTATCTGAGCTAATTTGAAACCCGTGTTTTATGCATCACCACACCTCACCTTTCCCGTTGAGCAGCCATAGTGTGTTTTCTAAACGTGTGACTCTGTTTCGTTTTGTAATTCAGTTCAAGTGTAGCGGTTTTTACATTCCCTCTATAAGTGATATCTTATGACAAGTGTCTTTATCTGTGTGACTTTTTTCACTTAGAATCGTCGTACCTAAATCCACTCATCATACTGCTACTAGCCTTATGACGTTGATTTCATGGCTGAGTGATATTCCATTGTACATAAGGACCACAACTTCTTTATCCTTTTTTCTCTTTCCTTGGATATTTAAGGCGTAACAAAGTGCAGGTTCTTGTCAAGAGAGCAGCCCTAAACTTTGGGGTGCCTGTGTCCTGCTGATTTTTAGTTTTCCCAATTTATACGCCCATGAGTGGAAGTGCCCTATGCTCTCTAAGCTGAGTTTTTTAGATGTTTCAGGACACACCGTACACTTCTCCAGAGTGGCTGTTGGCAATTTACATCCCGCCCATCAGCGTAGCAAGGCTCCCGTTTCTCCATGGCCTGTCCTGCATTTCTGGTTTTGACACTTTATTCAGCATGGCCCTTTTGACCGATGGGAAGCGAGACTTCTTTGTAGCGCTGATTTGCCTTTCCAGGTTGCTTGGTTGGCCAAAAAGGGCGTATGCGTTTTTTCCTGAATATATTCAGGAAAAAACGCATACGCCCTTTTTGGCCAAGGGCATGATTGTCGAGGTTTGGCCGCTTTTCCTGTGCTTTCAAGGCGATTCGAATCTACCTCCTGAAATCTGTTTCCTGCAATTCTGCCTTGCTTTCAAATCCTCTTCGTTGCCTTCCCTCAATATATTTGTGGACAAGAGTTATCATTTATAACTCTGCAGGTTTGTGAATTGCAGTGCCCCTGAGCTCCATTTTTCAACTCGCTTTCTTGGGAGCTGGCCGCAAAAGCGCAGGATTGCTTCAGGCCCTATTCTGGTCCCGGGGGGCAGGCTGAGCCTGTGGTTAATTCTTCTTCCTGATGGGAAAATAGAGTGACCTGTGCCAGTCCCAACACCTAGAGCTAGTCTCTCATTGGTTCCCACTCTTCCCGTTCATCCTCAGGACAAATTGCAACCTGTACGGAACAGGAGGTTAAAGGTGCTGAGTCTCCAAGGAGGGAGATTGCTAGTAAAGCGGCTGCAATGGCGAACCCGAGCACAAGGAGATGAGAAATGAGGTGCGTTTTAGAAACCTTTCCCGATCACACGGTGTACCAGCTTCTGGGTTTCTCATGCATGTTTTCGATGAAGGAAGATGCCCTTGAACCTGGAGATTTGGGACCCATGGGATGGGTACCACGCAGTATTACTTTAAAGGTTCTGCGTTTGCTCACCCAACCTCACCAAACCTCTCAGCCCCAAGAGTGTCCACCCTTATGTCTCCATCAGCTGTGGGTCTAGATATGGTCAATCCAGGTGGCATCACAACCCCTGAACGAATTTTGTAAGAATTTCTCTCTCTTTCACTGTCTTTGTTTCACGGGTTTTTAAAAGTAATTGATTTTTATAATGGGGTTTAGCTGCTTTTCACTGCTGTGTTTATGCCGCTTTACACCCACTTGACTCACTTACAGAGAGATATCAATACATAGGTTTAAGATTCTTACTAGTCAGATATATTCTTGGGCGGTGAGTAGGGGGTGTTGAGTCCAGTTCCCTGAGCAAGGAGTAGGTCTTGTCTATTACATATTGGGTTTATGGAACGGTATCTGAGCTAATTTGAAACCCGTGTTTTATGCATCCCCCCGCCTCACCTTTCCCGTTGAGCAGCCATAGTGTGTTTTCTAAACTTGTGACTCTGTTCCGTTTTGTAATTCAGTTCAAGTGTAGCGGTTTTTACATTCCCTCTATTAGTGATATCTTATGACAAGTGTCTCTTTCTGTGTGACTTTTTTCACTTAGAATCGTCGTACCTAAATCCACTCATCATACTGCTACTAGCCTTATGACGTTGATTTCTTGGCTGAGTGATATTCCATTGTACATAAGGACCACAACTTCTTTATCCTTTTTTCTCTTTCCTGGGATATTTAAGGTGTAATGAAGTGGAGGTTCTTGTCAAGAGAGCAGCCCTAAACTTTGGGGTGCCTGTGTCTTGCTGATTTTTAGTTTTCCCAATGTATACGCCCATG
This sequence comes from Eschrichtius robustus, assembly GCF_028021215.1. Lineage (NCBI taxonomy): Eukaryota > Metazoa > Chordata > Mammalia > Artiodactyla > Eschrichtiidae > Eschrichtius > Eschrichtius robustus. Next base: position 40,778,376 of record NC_090831.1, on the reverse strand, counting down.
AGTGGAAGTGCCCTATGCTCTCTAAGCTGAGTTTTTTAGATGTTTCAGGACACACCGTACACTTCTCCAGAGTGGCTGTTGGCAATTTACATCCCGTCCATCAGCGTAGCAAGGCTCCCGGTTCTCCATGGCCTGTCCTGCATTTCTGGTTTTGACACTTTATTCAGCATGGCCCTTTTGACCGATGGGAAGCGAGACTTCTTTGTAGCGCTGATTTGCCTTTCCAGGTTGCTTGGTTGGCCAAAAAGGGCGTATGCGTTTTTTCCTGAATATATTCAGGAAAAAACGCATACGCCCTTTTTGGCCAAGGGCGTGATTGTCGAGGTTTGGCCGCTTTTCCTGTGCTTTCAAGGCGATTCGAATCTACTTCCTGAAAACTGTTTCCTGCAATTCTGCCTTGCTTTCAAATCCTCTTCGTTGCCTTCCCTCAATATATTTGTGGACTAGAGTTATCATTTATAACTCTGCAGGTTTGTGAATTGCAGTGCCCCTGAGCTCCATTGTTCAACTCGCTTTCTTGGGAGCTGGCCGCAAAAGCGCAGGATTGCTTCAGGCCCTATTCTGGTCCCGGGCGGCAGGCTGAGCCTGTGGTTAATTCTTCTTCCTGATGGGAAAATAGAGTGACCTGTGTCAGTCCCAACACCTAGAGCTAGTCTCTCATTGGTTCCCCCTCTTCCCGTTCATCCTCAGGACAAATCGCAACCTGTACGGAACAGGATGTTAAAGGTGCTGAGTCTCCAAGGAGGGAGATTGCTAGTAAAGCGGCTGGAATGGCGAACCCGAGCACAAGGAGGTGAGAAATGAGGTGCGTTTTAGAAACCTTTCCCGATCACACGGTGTACCATCTTCTGGGTTTCTCATGCATGTTTTCGATGTAGGAAGATGCCCTTGAACCTGGAGATTTGGGACCCATGGGATGGGTACCACGCAGTACTACTTTAAAGGGTCTGCGTTTGCTCACCCAACCTCACCAAACCTCTCAGCCCCAAGAGTGTCCACCCTTATGTCTCCGTCAGCTGTGGGTCTAGATATGGTCAATCCAGGTGGCATCACAGCCCCTGAACGAATTTTGTAAGAATTTCTCTCTCTTTCACTGTCTTTGTTTCACGGGTTTTTAAAAGTAATTGATTTTTATAATGGGGTTTAGCTGCTTTTCACTGCTGTGTTTATGCCGCTTTACACCCACTTGACTCACTTACAGAGAGATATCAATACATAGGTTTTAAGATTCTTACTAGTCAGGTATATTCTTCGGCGGTGAGTAGGGGGTGTTGAGTCTAGTTCCCTGAGCAAGGAGTAGGTCTTGTCTATTACATATTGGGTTTACGGATCGGTATCTGAGCTAATTTGAAACCCGTGTTTTATGCATCACTCCGCCTCACCTTTCCCGTTGAGCAGCCATAGTGTGTTTTCTAAACGTGTGACTCTGTTCCGTTTTGTAATTCAGTTCAAGTGTAGCGGTTTTTACATTCCCTCTATTAGTGATATCTTATGACAAGTGTCTTTTTCTGTGTGACTTTTTTCACTTAGAATCGTCGTACCTAAATCCACTCATCATGCTGCTACTAGCCTTATGACCTTGATTTCATGGCTGAGTGATATTCCATTGTACATAAGGACCACAACTTCTTTATCCTTTTTTCTCTTTCCTGGGATATTTAAGGTGTAATGAAGTGGAGGTTCTTGTCAAGAGAGCAGCCCTAAACTTTGGGGTGCCTGTGTCTTGCTGATTTTTAGTTTTCCCAATGTATACGCCCATGAGTGGAAGTGCCCTATGCTCTCTAAGCTGAGTTTTTTAGATGTTTCAGGACACACCGTACACTTCTCCAGAGTGGCTGTTGGCAATTTACATCCCGTCCATCAGCGTAGCAAGGCTCCCGGTTCTCCATGGCCTGTCCTGCATTTCTGGTTTTGACACTTTATTCAGCATGGCCCTTTTGACCGATGGGAAGCGAGACTTCTTTGTAGCGCTGATTTGCCTTTCCAGGTTGCTTGGTTGGCCAAAAAGGGCGTATGCGTTTTTTCCTGAATATATTCAGGAAAAAACGCATACGCCCTTTTTGGCCAAGGGCATGATTGTCGAGGTTTGGCCGCTTTTCCTGTGCTTTCAAGGCGATTCGAATCTACCTCCTGAAATCTGTTTCCTGCAATTCTGCCTTGCTTTCAAATCCTCTTCGTTGCCTTCCCTCAATATATTTGTGGACAAGAGTTATCATTTATAACTCTGCAGGTTTGTGAATTGCAGTGCCCCTGAGCTCCATTTTTCAACTCGCTTTCTTGGGAGCTGGCCGCAAAAGCGCAGGATTGCTTCAGGCCCTATTCTGGTCCCGGGGGGCAGGCTGAGCCTGTGGTTAATTCTTCTTCCTGATGGGAAAATAGAGTGACCTGTGCCAGTCCCAACACCTAGAGCTAGTCTCTCATTGGTTCCCACTCTTCCCGTTCATCCTCAGGACAAATTGCAACCTGTACGGAACAGGAGGTTAAAGGTGCTGAGTGTCCAAGGAGGGAGATTGCTAGTAAAGCGGCTGCAATGGCGAACCCGAGCACAAGGAGATGAGAAATGAGGTGCGTTTTAGAAACCTTTCCCGATCACACGGTGTACCAGCTTCTGGGTTTCTCATGCATGTTTTCGATGAAGGAAGATGCCCTTGAACCTGGAGATTTGGGACCCATGGGATGGGTACCACGCAGTATTACTTTAAAGGGTCTGCGTTTGCTCACCCAACCTCACCAAACCTCTCAGCCCCAAGAGTGTCCACCCTTATGTCTCCATCAGCTGTGGGTCTAGATATGGTCAATCCAGGTGGCATCACAGCCCCTGAACGAATTTTGTAAGAATTTCTCTCTCTTTCACTGTCTTTGTTTCACGGGTTTTTAAAAGTAATTGATTTTTATAATGGGGTTTAGCTGCTTTTCACTGCTGTGTTTATGCCGCTTTACACCCACTTGACTCACTTACAGAGAGATATCAATACATAGGTTTTAAGATTCTTACTAGTCAGGTATATTCTTCGGCGGTGAGTAGGGGGTGTTGAGTCCAGTTCCCTGAGCAAGGAGTAGGTCTTGTCTATTACATATTGGGTTTATGGATCGGTATCTGAGCTAATTTGAAACCCGTGTTTTATGCATCACTCCGCCTCACCTTTCCCGTTGAGCAGCCATAGTGTGTTTTCTAAACGTGTGACTCTGTTCCGTTTTGTAATTCAGTTCAAGTGTAGCGGTTTTTACATTCCCTCTATTAGTGATATCTTATGACAAGTGTCTTTTTCTGTGTGACTTTTTTCACTTAGAATCGTCGTACCTAAATCCACTCATCATGCTGCTACTAGCCTTATGACCTTGATTTCATGGCTGAGTGATATTCCATTGTACATAAGGACCACAACTTCTTTATCCTTTTTTCTCTTTCCTGGGATATTTAAGATGTAATGAAGTGGAGGTTCTTGTCAAGAGAGCAGCCCTAAACTTTGGGGTGCCTGTGTCTTGCTGATTTTTAGTTTTCCCAATTTATACGCCCATGAGTGGAAGTGCCCTATGCTCTCTAAGCTGAGTTTTTTAGATGTTTCAGGACACACCGTACACTTCTCCAGAGTGGCTGTTGGCAATTTACATCCCGTCCATCAGTGTAGCAAGGCTCCCGGTTCTCCATGGCCTGTCCTGCATTTCTGGTTTTGACACTTTATTCAGCATGGCCCTTTTGACCGATGGGAAGCGAGACTTCTTTGTAGCGCTGATTTGCCTTTCCAGGTTGCTTGGTTGGCCAAAAAGGGCGTATGCGTTTTTTCCTGAATATATTCAGGAAAAAACGCATACGCCCTTTTTGGCCAAGGGCATGATTGTCGAGGTTTGGCCGCTTTTCCTGTGTTTTCAAGGCGATTCGAATCTACCTCCTGAAATCTGTTTCCTGCAATTCTGCCTTGCTTTCAAATCCTCTTCGTTGCCTTCCCTCAATATATTTGTGGACAAGAGTTATCATTTATAACTCTGCAGGTTTGTGAATTGCAGTGCCCCTGAGCTCCATTGTTCAACTCGCTTTCTTGGGAGCTGGCCGCAAAAGCGCAAGATTGCTTCAGGCCCTATTTTTTTTCCGGGCGGCAGGCTGAGCCTGTGGTTAATTCTTCTTCCTGATGGGAAAAGAGAGTGACCTGTGCCAGTCCCAACACCTAGACCTAGTCTCTCATTGGTTCCCACTCTTTCCGTTCATCCTCAGGACAAATTGCAACCTGTACGGAACAGGAGGTTAAAGGTGCTGAGTCTCCAAGTAGGGAGATTGCTAGTAAAGCGGCTGCAATGGCGAACCAGAGCACAAGGAGATGAGAAATGAGGTGCGTTTTAGAAACCTTTCCCGATCACACGGTGTACCAGCTTCTGGGTTTCTCATGCATGTTTTCGATGTAGGAAGATGCCCTTGAACCTGGAGATTTGGGACCCATAGCATGGGTACCACGCAGTATTACTTTAAAGGGTCTGCGTTTGCTCACCCAACCTCACCAAACCTCTCAGCCCCCAGAGTGTCCACCCTTATGTCTCCATCAGCTGTGGGTCTAGATATGGTCAATCCAGGTGGCATCACAGCCCCTGAACGAATTTTGTAAGAATTTCTCTCTCTTTCACTGTCTTTGTTTCACGGGTTTTTAAAAGTAATTGATTTTTATAATGGGGTTTAGCTGCTTTTCACTGCTGTGTTTATGCCGCTTTACACCCACTTGACTCACTTACAGAGAGATATCAATACATAGGTTTTAAGATTCTTACTAGTCAGGTATATTCTTCGGCGGTGAGTAGGGGGTGTTGAGTCCAGTTCCCTGAGCAAGGAGTAGGTCTTGTCTATTACATATTGGGTTTATGGATCGGTATCTGAGCTAATTTGAAACCCGTGTTTTATGCATCACTCCGCCTCACCTTTCCCGTTGAGCAGCCATAGTGTGTTTTCTAAACGTGTGACTCTGTTCCGTTTTGTAATTCAGTTCAAGTGTAGCGGTTTTTACATTCCCTCTATTAGTGATATCTTATGACAAGTGTCTTTTTCTGTGTGACTTTTTTCACTTAGAATCGTCGTACCTAAATCCACTCATCATGCTGCTACTAGCCTTATGACCTTGATTTCATGGCTGAGTGATATTCCATTGTACATAAGGACCACAACTTCTTTATCCTTTTTTCTCTTTCCTGGGATATTTAAGGTGTAATGAAGTGGAGGTTCTTGTCAAGAGAGCAGCCCTAAACTTTGGGGTGCCTGTGTCTTGCTGATTTTTAGTTTTCCCAATTTATACGCCCATGAGTGGAAGTGCCCTATGCTCTCTAAGCTGAGTTTTTTAGATGTTTCAGGACACACCGTACACTTCTCCAGAGTGGCTGTTGGCAATTTACATTCCGTCCATCAGTGTAGCAAGGCTCCCGGTTCTCCATGGCCTGTCCTGCATTTCTGGTTTTGACACTTTATTCAGCATGGCCCTTTTGACCGATGGGAAGCGAGACTTCTTTGTAGCGCTGATTTGCCTTTCCAGGTTGCTTGGTTGGCCAAAAAGGGCGTATGCGTTTTTTCCTGAATATATTCAGGAAAAAACGCATACGCCCTTTTAGGCCAAGGGCATGATTGTCGAGGTTTGGCCGCTTTTCCTGTGTTTTCAAGGCGATTCGAATCTACCTCCTGAAATCTGTTTCCTGCAATTCTGCCTTGCTTTCAAATCCTCTTCGTTGCCTTCCCTCAATATATTTGTGGACAAGAGTTATCATTTATAACTCTGCAGGTTTGTGAATTGCAGTGCCCCTGAGCTCCATTGTTCAACTCGCTTTCTTGGGAGCTGGCCGCAAAAGCGCAAGATTGCTTCAGGCCCTATTTTTTTTCCGGGCGGCAGGCTGAGCCTGTGGTTAATTCTTCTTCCTGATGGGAAAAGAGAGTGACCTGTGCCAGTCCCAACACCTAGACCTAGTCTCTCATTGGTTCCCACTCTTTCCGTTCATCCTCAGGACAAATTGCAACCTGTACGGAACAGGAGGTTAAAGGTGCTGAGTCTCCAAGTAGGGAGATTGCTAGTAAAGCGGCTGCAATGGCGAACCCGAGCACAAGGAGATGAGAAATGAGGTGCGTTTTAGAAACCTTTCCCGATCACACGGTGTACCAGCTTCTGGGTTTCTCATGCATGTTTTCGATGTAGGAAGATGCCCTTGAACCTGGAGATTTGGGACCCATGGCATGGGTACCACGCAGTATTACTTTAAAGGGTCTGCGTTTGCTCACCCAACCTCACCAAACCTCTCAGCCTCCAGAGTGTCCACCCTTATGTCTCCATCAGCTGTGGGTCTAGATATGGTCAATCCAGGTGGCATCACAGCCCCTGAACGAATTTTGTAAGAATTTCTCTCTCTTTCACTGTCTTTGTTTCACGGGTTTTTAAAAGTAATTGATTTTTATAATGGGGTTTAGCTGCTTTTCACTGCTGTGTTTATGCCGCTTTACACCCACTTGACTCACTTACAGAGAGATATCAATACATAGGTTTTAAGATTCTTACTAGTCAGATATATTCTTGGGCGGTTAGTAGGGGTGTTGAGTCCAGTTCCCTGAGCAAGGAGTAGGTCTTGTCTATTACATATTGGGTTTATGGAACGGTATCTGAGCTAATTTGAAACCCGTGTTTTATGCATCACCACACCTCACCTTTCCCGTTGAGCAGCCATAGTGTGTTTTCTAAACGTGTGACTCTGTTTCGTTTTGTAATTCAGTTCAAGTGTAGCGGTTTTTACATTCCCTCTATAAGTGATATCTTATGACAAGTGTCTTTATCTGTGTGACTTTTTTCACTTAGAATCGTCGTACCTAAATCCACTCATCATACTGCTACTAGCCTTATGACGTTGATTTCATGGCTGAGTGATATTCCATTGTACATAAGGACCACAACTTCTTTATCCTTTTTTCTCTTTCCTTGGATATTTAAGGCGTAACGAAGTGCAGGTTCTTGTCAAGAGTGCAGCCCTAAACTTTGGGGTGCCTGTGTCCTGCTGATTTTTAGTTTTCCCAATTTATACGCCCATGAGTGGAAGTGCCCTATGCTCTCTAAGCTGAGTTTTTTAGATGTTTCAGGACACACCGTACACTTCTCCAGAGTGGCTGTTGGCAATTTACATCCCGCCCATCAGCGTAGCAAGGCTCCCGTTTCTCCATGGCCTGTCCTGCATTTCTGGTTTTGACACTTTATTCAGCATGGCCCTTTTGACCGATGGGAAGCGAGACTTCTTTGTAGCGCTGATTTACCTTTCCAGGTTGCTTGGTTGGCCAAATAGGGCGTATGCATTTTTTCCTGAATATATTCAGGAAAAAACGCATACGCCCTTTTTGGCCAAGGGCGTGATTGTCGAGGTTTGGCCGCTTTTCCTGTGCTTTCAAGGCGATTCGAATCTACTTCCTGAAAACTGTTTCCTGCAATTCTGCCTTGCTTTCAAATCCTCTTCGTTGCCTTCCCTCAATATATTTGTGGACTAGAGTTATCATTTATAACTCTGCAGGTTTGTGAATTGCAGTGCCCCTGAGCTCCATTGTTCAACTCGCTTTCTTGGGAGCTGGCCGCAAAAGCGCAGGATTGCTTCAGGCCCTATTCTGGACCCGGGCGGCAGGCTGAGCCTGTGGTTAATTCTTCTTCCTGATGGGAAAATAGAGTGACCTGTGCCAGTCCCAACACCTAGAGCTAGTCTCTCATTGGTTCCCCCTCTTCCCGTTCATCCTCAGGACAAATCGCAACCTGTACGGAACAGGAGGTTAAAGGTGCTGAGTCTCCAAGGTGGGAGATTGCTAGTAAAGCGGCTGGAATGGCGAACCCGAGCACAAGGAGGTGAGAAATGAGGTGCGTTTTAGAAACCTTTCCCGATCACACGGTGTACCATTTTCTGGGTTTCTCATGCATGTTTTCGATGTAGGAAGATGCCCTTGAACCTGGAGATTTGGGACCCTTGGGATGGGTACCACGCAGGACTACTTTAAAGGGTCTTCGTTTGCTCACCCAACCTCACCAAACCTCTCAGCCCCAAGAGTGTCCACCCTTATGTCTCCGTCAGCTGTGGGTCTAGATATGGTCAATCCAGGTGGCATCACAGCCCCTGAACGAATTTTGTAAGAATTTCTCTCTCTTTCACTGTCTTTGTTTCACGGGTTTTTAAAAGTAATTGATTTTTATAATGGGGTTTAGCTGCTTTTCACTGCTGTGTTTATGCCGCTTTACACCCACTTGACTCACTTACAGAGAGATATCAATACATAGGTTTTAAGATTCTTACTAGTCAGGTATATTCTTCGGCGGTGAGTAGGGGGTGTTGAGTCCAGTTCCCTGAGCAAGGAGTAGGTCTTGTCTATTACATATTGGGTTTATGGATCGGTATCTGAGCTAATTTGAAACCCGTGTTTTATGCATCACTCCGCCTCACCTTTCCCGTTGAGCAGCCATAGTGTGTTTTCTAAACGTGTGACTCTGTTCCGTTTTGTAATTCAGTTCAAGTGTAGCGGTTTTTACATTCCCTCTATTAGTGATATCTTATGACAAGTGTCTTTTTCTGTGTGACTTTTTTCACTTAGAATCGTCGTACCTAAATCCACTCATCATGCTGCTACTAGCCTTATGACCTTGATTTCATGGCTGAGTGATATTCCATTGTACATAAGGACCACAACTTCTTTATCCTTTTTTCTCTTTCCTGGGATATTTAAGGTGTAATGAAGTGGAGGTTCTTGTCAAGAGAGCAGCCCTAAACTTTGGGGTGCCTGTGTCTTGCTGATTTTTAGTTTTCCCAATGTATACGCCCATGAGTGGAAGTGCCCTATGCTCTCTAAGCTGAGTTTTTTAGATGTTTCAGGACACACCGTACACTTCTCCAGAGTGGCTGTTGGCAATTTACATCCCGTCCATCAGCGTAGCAAGGCTCCCGGTTCTCCATGGCCTGTCCTGCATTTCTGGTTTTGACACTTTATTCAGCATGGCCCTTTTGACCGATGGGAAGCGAGACTTCTTTGTAGCGCTGATTTGCCTTTCCAGGTTGCTTGGTTGGCCAAAAAGGGCGTATGCGTTTTTTCCTGAATATATTCAGGAAAAAACGCATACGCCCTTTTTGGCCAAGGGCATGATTGTCGAGGTTTGGCCGCTTTTCCTGTGCTTTCAAGGCGATTCGAATCTACCTCCTGAAATCTGTTTCCTGCAATTCTGCCTTGCTTTCAAATCCTCTTCGGTGCCTTCCCTCAATATATTTGTGGACAAGAGTTATCATTTATAACTCTGCAGGTTTGTGAATTGCAGTGCCCCTGAGCTCCATTTTTCAACTCGCTTTCTTGGGAGCTGGTCGCAAAAGCGCAGGATTGCTTCAGGCCCTATTCTGGTCCCGGGGAACAGGCTGAGCCTGTGGTTAATTCTTCTTCCTGATGGGAAAATAGAGTGACCTGTGCCAGTCCCAACACCTAGAGCTAGTCTCTCATTGGTTCCCACTCTTCCCGTTCATCCTCAGGACAAATTGCAACCTGTACGGAACAGGAGGTTAAAGGTGCTGAGTCTCCAAGGAGGGAGATTGCTAGTAAAGCGGCTGCAATGGCGAACCCGAGCACAAGGAGATGAGAAATGAGGTGCGTTTTAGAAACCTTTCCCGATCACACGGTGTACCAGCTTCTGGGTTTCTCATGCATGTTTTCGATGAAGGAAGATGCCCTTGAACCTGGAGATTTGGGACCCATGGGATGGGTACCACGCAGTATTACTTTAAAGGGTCTGCGTTTGCTCACCCAACCTCACCAAACCTCTCAGCCCCAAGAGTGTCCACCCTTATGTCTCCATCAGCTGTGGGTCTAGATATGGTCAATCCAGGTGGCATCACAGCCCCTGAACGAATTTTGTAAGAATTTCTCTCTCTTTCACTGTCTTTGTTTCACGGGTTTTTAAAAGTAATTGATTTTTATAATGGGGTTTAGCTGCTTTTCACTGCTGTGTTTATGCCGCTTTACACCCACTTGACTCACTTACAGAGAGATATCAATACATAGGTTTAAGATTCTTACTAGTCAGATATATTCTTGGGCGGTGAGTAGGGGGTGTTGAGTCCAGTTCCCTGAGCAAGGAGTAGGTCTTGTCTATTACATATTGGGTTTATGGAACGGTATCTGAGCTAATTTGAAACCCGTGTTTTATGCATCCCCCCGCCTCACCTTTCCCGTTGAGCAGCCATAGTTTGTTTTCTAAACTTGTGACTCTGTTCCGTTTTGTAATTCAGTTCAAGTGTAGCGGTTTTTACATTCCCTCTATTAGTGATATCTTATGACAAGTGTCTCTTTCTGTGTGACTTTTTTCACTTAGAATCGTCGTACCTAAATCCACTCATCATACTGCTACTAGCCTTATGACGTTGATTTCTTGGCTGAGTGATATTCCATTGTACATAAGGACCACAACTTCTTTATCCTTTTTTCTCTTTCCTGGGATATTTAAGGTGTAATGAAGTGGAGGTTCTTGTCAAGAGAGCAGCCCTAAACTTTGGGGTGCCTGTGTCTTGCTGATTTTTAGTTTTCCCAATGTATACGCCCATGAGTGGAAGTGCCCTATGCTCTCTAAGCTGAGTTTTTTAGATGTTTCAGGACACACCGTACACTACTCCAGAGTGGCTGTTGGCAATTTACATCCCGTCCATCAGCGTAGCAAGGCTCCCGGTTCTCCATGGCCTGTCCTGCATTTCTGGTTTTGACACTTTATTCAGCATGGCCCTTTTGACCGATGGGAAGCGAGACTTCTTTGTAGCGCTGATTTGCCTTTCCAGGTTGCTTGGTTGGCCAAAAAGGGCGTATGCGTTTTTTCCTGAATATATTCAGGAAAAAACGCATACGCCCTTTTTGGCCAAGGGCGTGATTGTCGAGGTTTGGCCGCTTTTCCTGTGCTTTCAAGGCGATTCGAATCTACCTCCTGAAATCTGTTTCCTGCAATTCTGCCTTGCTTTCAAATCCTCTTCGTTGCCTTCCCTCAATATAATTGTGGACTAGAGTTATCATTTATAACTCTGCAGGTTTGTGAATTGCAGTGCCCCTGAGCTCCATTGTTCAACTCGCTTTCTTGGGAGCTGGCCGCAAAAGCGCAGGATTGCTTCAGGCCCTATTCTGGTCCCGGGCGGCAGGCTGAGCCTGTGGTTAATTCTTCTTCCTGATGGGAAAATAGAGTGACCTGTGCCAGTCCCAACACCTAGAGCTAGTCTCTCATTGGTTCCCCCTCTTCCCGTTCATCCTCAGGACAAATCGCAACCTGTACGGAACAGGAGGTTAAAGGTGCTGAGTCTCCAAGGAGGGAGATTGCTAGTAAAGCGGCTGGAATGGCGAACCCGAGCACAAGGAGGTGAGAAATGAGGTGCGTTTTAGAAACCTTTCCCGATCACACGGTGTACCATCTTCTGGGTTTCTCATGCATGTTTTCGATGTAGGAAGATGCCCTTGAACCTGGAGATTTGGGACCCTTGGGATGGGTACCACGCAGTACTACTTTAAAGGGTCTGCGTTTGCTCACCCAACCTCACCAAACCTCTCAGCCCCAAGAGTGTCCACCCTTATGTCTCCGTCAGCTGTGGGTCTAGATATGGTCAATCCAGGTGGCATCACAGCCCCTGAACGAATTTTGTAAGAATTTCTCTCTCTTTCACTGTCTTTGTTTCACGGGTTTTTAAAAGTAATTGATTTTTATAATGGGGTTTAGCTGCTTTTCACTGCTGTGTTTATGCCGCTTTACACCCACTTGACTCACTTACAGAGAGATATCAATACATAGGTTTTAAGATTCTTACTAGTCAGGTATATTCTTCGGCGGTGAGTAGGGGGTGTTGAGTCCAGTTCCCTGAGCAAGGAGTAGGTCTTGTCTATTACATATTGGGTTTATGGATCGGTATCTGAGCTAATTTGAAACCCGTGTTTTATGCATCACTCCGCCTCACCTTTCCCGTTGAGCAGCCATAGTGTGTTTTCTAAACGTGTGACTCTGTTCCGTTTTGTAATTCAGTTCAAGTGTAGCGGTTTTTACATTCCCTCTATTAGTGATATCTTATGACAAGTGTCTTTTTCTGTGTGACTTTTTTCACTTAGAATCGTCGTACCTAAATCCACTCATCATGCTGCTACTAGCCTTATGACCTTGATTTCATGGCTGAGTGATATTCCATTGTACATAAGGACCACAACTTCTTTATCCTTTTTTCTCTTTCCTGGGATATTTAAGGTGTAATGAAGTGGAGGTTCTTGTCAAGAGAGCAGCCCTAAACTTTGGGGTGCCTGTGTCTTGCTGATTTTTAGTTTTCCCAATTTATACGCCCATGAGTGGAAGTACCCTATGCTCTCTAAGCTGAGTTTTTTTAGATGTTTCAGGACACACCGTACACTTCTCCAGAGTGGCTGTTGGCAATTTACATCCCGTCCATCAGTGTAGCAAGGCTCCCGGTTCTCCATGGCCTGTCCTGCATTTCTGGTTTTGACACTTTATTCAGCATGGCCCTTTTGACCGATGGGAAGCGAGACTTCTTTGTAGCGCTGATTTGCCTTTCCAGGTTGCTTGGTTGGCCAAAAAGGGCGTATGCGTTTTTTCCTGAATATATTCAGGAAAAAACGCATACGCCCTTTTTGGCCAAGGGCATGATTGTCGAGGTTTGGCCGCTTTTCCTGTGTTTTCAAGGCGATTCGAATCTACCTCCTGAAATCTGTTTCCTGCAATTCTGCCTTGCTTTCAAATCCTCTTCGTTGCCTTCCCTCAATATATTTGTGGACAAGAGTTATCATTTATAACTCTGCAGGTTTGTGAATTGCAGTACCCCTGAGCTCCATTGTTCAACTCGCTTTCTTGGGAGCTGGCCGCAAAAGCGCAAGATTGCTTCAGGCCCTATTTTTTTTCCGGGCGGCAGGCTGAGCCTGTGGTTAATTCTTCTTCCTGATGGGAAAAGAGAGTGACCTGTGCCAGTCCCAACACCTAGACCTAGTCTCTCATTGGTTCCCACTCTTCCCGTTCATCCTCAGGACAAATTGCAACCTGTACGGAACAGGAGGTTAAAGGTGCTGAGTCTCCAAGTAGGGAGATTGCTAGTAAAGCGGCTGCAATGGCGAACCCGAGCACAAGGAGATGAGAAATGAGGTGCGTTTTAGAAACCTTTCCCGATCACACGGTGTACCAGCTTCTGGGTTTCTCATGCATGTTTTCGATGTAGGAAGATGCCCTTGAACCTGGAGATTTGGGACCCATGGCATGGGTACCACGCAGTATTACTTTAAAGGGTCTGCGTTTGCTCACCCAACCTCACCAAACCTCTCAGCCCCCAGAGTGTCCACCCTTATGTCTCCATCAGCTGTGGGTCTAGATATGGTCAATCCAGGTGGCATCACAGCCCCTGAACGAATTTTGTAAGAATTTCTCTCTCTTTCACTGTCTTTGTTTCACGGGTTTTTAAAAGTAATTGATTTTTATAATGGGGTTTAGCTGCTTTTCACTGCTGTGTTTATGCCGCTTTACACCCACTTGACTCACTTACAGAGAGATATCAATACATAGGTTTTAAGATTCTTACTAGTCAGATATATTCTTGGGCGGTTAGTAGGGGTGTTGAGTCCAGTTCCCTGAGCAAGGAGTAGGTCTTGTCTATTACATATTGGGTTTATGGAACGGTATCTGAGCTAATTTGAAACCCGTGTTTTATGCATCACCACACCTCACCTTTCCCGTTGAGCAGCCATAGTGTGTTTTCTAAACGTGTGACTCTGTTTCGTTTTGTAATTCAGTTCAAGTGTAGCGGTTTTTACATTCCCTCTATAAGTGATATCTTATGACAAGTGTCTTTATCTGTGTGACTTTTTTCACTTAGAATCGTCGTACCTAAATCCACTCATCATACTGCTACTAGCCTTATGACGTTGATTTCATGGCTGAGTGATATTCCATTGTACATAAGGACCACAACTTCTTTATCCTTTTTTCTCTTTCCTTGGATATTTAAGGCGTAACGAAGTGCAGGTTCTTGTCAAGAGTGCAGCCCTAAACTTTGGGGTGCCTGTGTCCTGCTGATTTTTAGTTTTCCCAATTTATACGCCCATGAGTGGAAGTGCCCTATGCTCTCTAAGCTGAGTTTTTTAGATGTTTCAGGACACACCGTACACTTCTCCAGAGTGGCTGTTGGCAATTTACATCCCGCCCATCAGCGTAGCAAGGCTCCCGTTTCTCCATGGCCTGTCCTGCATTTCTGGTTTTGACACTTTATTCAGCATGGCCCTTTTGACCGATGGGAAGCGAGACTTCTTTGTAGCGCTGATTTACATTTCCAGGTTGCTTGGTTGGCCAAATAGAGCGTATGCATTTTTTCCTGAATATATTCAGGAAAAAACGCACACGCCCTTTTTGGCCAAGGGCGTGATTGTCGAGGTTTGGCCGCTTTTCCTATGCTTTCAAGGCGATTCGAATCTACCTCCTGAAATCTGTTTCCTGCAATTCTGCCTTGCTTTCAAATCCTCTTCGGTGCCTTCCCTCAATATATTTGTGGACAAGAGTTATCATTTATAACTCTGCAAGTTTGTGAATTGCAGTGCCCCTGAGCTCCATTTTTCAACTCGCTTTCTTGGGAGCTGGCCGCAAAAGCGCAGGATTGCTTCAGGCCCTATTCTGGTCCCGGGGGGCAGGCTGAGCCTGTGGTTAATTCTTCTTCCTGATGGGAAAATAGAGTGACCTGTGCCAGTCCCAACACTAAGAGCTAGTCTCTCATTGGTTCCCACTCTTCCCGTTCATCCTCAGGACAAATTGCAACCTGTACGGAACAGGAGGTTAAACGTGCTGAGTCTCCAAGGAGGGAGATTGCTAGTAAAGCGGCTGCAATGGCGAACCCGAGCACAAGGAGATGAGAAATGAGGTGCGTTTTAGAAACCTTTCCCGATCACACGGTGTACCAGCTTCTGGGTTTCTCATGCATGTTTTCGATGAAGGAAGATGCCCTTGAACCTGGAGATTTGGGACCCATGGGATGGGTACCACGCAGTATTACTTTAAAGGGTCTGCGTTTGCTCACCGCACCTCACCAAACCTCTCAGCCCCAAGAGTGTCCACCCTTATGTCTCCATCAGCTGTGGGTCCAGATATGGTCAATCCAGGTGGCATCACAGCCCCTGAACGAATTTTGTAAGAATTTCTCTCTCTTTCACTGTCTTTGTTTCACGGGTTTTTAAAAGTAATTGATTTTTATAATGGGGTTTAGCTGCTTTTCACTGTTGTGTTTATGCCGCTTTACACCCACTTGACTCACTTACAGAGAGATATCAATACATAGGTTTAAGAATCTTACTAGTCAGATATATTCTTGGGCGGTGAGTAGGGGGTGTTGAGTCCAGTTCCCTGAGCAAGGAGTAGGTCTTGTCTATTACATATTGGGTTTATGGAACGGTATCTGAGCTAATTTGAAACCCGTGTTTTATGCATCCCCCCGCCTCACCTTTCCCGTTGAGCAGCCATAGTGTGTTTTCTAAAGTTGTGAATCTGTTCCGTTTTGTAATTCAGTTCAAGTGTAGCGGTTTTTACATTCCCTCTATTAGTGATATCTTATGACAAGTGTCTCTTTCTGTGTGACTTTTTTCACTTAGAATCGTCGTACCTAAATCCACTCATCATACTGCTACTAGCCTTATGACGTTGATTTCATGGCTGAGTGATATTCCATTGTACATAAGGACCACAACTTCTTTATCCTTTTTTCTCTTTCCTTGGATATTTAAGGCGTAACGAAGTGCAGGTTCTTGTCAAGAGTGCAGCCCTAAACTTTGGGGTGCCTGTGTCCTGCTGATTTTTAGTTTTCCCAATTTATACGCCCATGAGTGGAAGTGCCCTATGCTCTCTAAGCTGAGTTTTTTAGATGTTTCAGGACACACCGTACACTTCTCCAGAGTGGCTGTTGGCAATTTACATCCCGCCCATCAGCGTAGCAAGGCTCCCGTTTCTCCATGGCCTGTCCTGCATTTCTGGTTTTGACACTTTATTCAGCATGGCCCTTTTGACCGATGGGAAGCGAGACTTCTTTGTAGCGCTGATTTACCTTTCCAGGTTGCTTGGTTGGCCAAATAGGGCGTATGCATTTTTTCCTGAATATATTCAGGAAAAAACGCATACGCCCTTTTTGGCCAAGGGCGTGATTGTCGAGGTTTGGCCGCTTTTCCTGTGCTTTCAAGGCGATTCGAATCTACTTCCTGAAAACTGTTTCCTGCAATTCTGCCTTGCTTTCAAATCCTCTTCGTTGCCTTCCCTCAATATATTTGTGGACTAGAGTTATCATTTATAACTCTGCAGGTTTGTGAATTGCAGTGCCCCTGAGCTCCATTGTTCAACTCGCTTTCTTGGGAGCTGGCCGCAAAAGCGCAGGATTGCTTCAGGCCCTATTCTGGTCCCGGGCGGCAGGCTGAGCCTGTGGTTAATTCTTCTTCCTGATGGGAAAATAGAGTGACCTGTGCCAGTCCCAACACCTAGAGCTAGTCTCTCATTGGTTCCCCCTCTTCCCGTTCATCCTCAGGACAAATCGCAACCTGTACGGAACAGGAGGTTAAAGGTGCTGAGTCTCCAAGGAGGGAGATTGCTAGTAAAGCGGCTGGAATGGCGAACCCGAGCACAAGGAGGTGAGAAATGAGGTGCGTTTTAGAAACCTTTCCCGATCACACGGTGTACCATCTTCTGGGTTTCTCATGCATGTTTTCGATGTAGGAAGATGCCCTTGAACCTGGAGATTTGGGACCCTTGGGATGGGTACCACGCAGTACTACTTTAAAGGGTCTGCGTTTGCTCACCCAACCTCACCAAACCTCTCAGCCCCAAGAGTGTCCACCCTTATGTCTCCGTCAGCTGTGGGTCTAGATATGGTCAATCCAGGTGGCATCACAGCCCCTGAACGAATTTTGTAAGAATTTCTCTCTCTTTCACTGTCTTTGTTTCACGGGTTTTTAAAAGTAATTGATTTTTATAATGGGGTTTAGCTGCTTTTCACTGCTGTGTTTATGCCGCTTTACACCCACTTGACTCACTTACAGAGAGATATCAATACATAGGTTTTAAGATTCTTACTAGTCAGGTATATTCTTCGGCGGTGAGTAGGGGGTGTTGAGTCCAGTTCCCTGAGCAAGGAGTAGGTCTTGTCTATTACATATTGGGTTTATGGATCGGTATCTGAGCTAATTTGAAACCCGTGTTTTATGCATCACTCCGCCTCACCTTTCCCGTTGAGCAGCCATAGTGTGTTTTCTAAACGTGTGACTCTGTTCCGTTTTGTAATTCAGTTCAAGTGTAGCGGTTTTTACATTCCCTCTATTAGTGATATCTTATGACAAGTGTCTTTTTCTGTGTGACTTTTTTCACTTAGAATCGTCGTACCTAAATCCACTCATCATGCTGCTACTAGCCTTATGACCTTGATTTCATGGCTGAGTGATATTCCATTGTACATAAGGACCACAACTTCTTTATCCTTTTTTCTCTTTCCTGGGATATTTAAGGTGTAATGAAGTGGAGGTTCTTGTCAAGAGAGCAGCCCTAAACTTTGGGGTGCCTGTGTCTTGCTGATTTTTAGTTTTCCCAATGTATACGCCCATGAGTGGAAGTGCCCTATGCTCTCTAAGCTGAGTTTTTTAGATGTTTCAGGACACACCGTACACTTCTCCAGAGTGGCTGTTGGCAATTTACATCCCGTCCATCAGCGTAGCAAGGCTCCCGGTTCTCCATGGCCTGTCCTGCATTTCTGGTTTTGACACTTTATTCAGCATGGCCCTTTTGACCGATGGGAAGCGAGACTTCTTTGTAGCGCTGATTTGCCTTTCCAGGTTGCTTGGTTGGCCAAAAAGGGCGTATGCGTTTTTTCCTGAATATATTCAGGAAAAAACGCATACGCCCTTTTTGGCCAAGGGCGTGATTGTCGAGGTTTGGCCGCTTTTCCTGTGCTTTCAAGGCGATTCGAATCTACCTCCTGAAATCTGTTTCCTGCAATTCTGCCTTGCTTTCAAATCCTCTTCGGTGCCTTCCCTCAATATATTTGTGGACAAGAGTTATCATTTATAACTCTGCAAGTTTGTGAATTGCAGTGCCCCTGAGCTCCATTTTTCAACTCGCTTTCTTGGGAGCTGGCCGCAAAAGCGCAGGATTGCTTCAGGCCCTATTCTGGTCCCGGGGGGCAGGCTGAGCCTGTGGTTAATTCTTCTTCCTGATGGGAAAATAGAGTGACCTGTGCCAGTCCCAACACCTAGAGCTAGTCTCTCATTGGTTCCCACTCTTCCCGTTCATCCTCAGGACAAATTGCAACCTGTACGGAACAGGAGGTTAAAGGTGCTGAGTCTCCAAGGAGGGAGATTGCTAGTAAAGCGGCTGCAATGGCGAACCCGAGCACAAGGAGATGAGAAATGAGGTGCGTTTTAGAAACCTATCCCTATCACACGGTGTACCAGCTTCTGGGTTTCTCATGCATGTTTTCGATGAAGGAAGATGCCCTTGAACCTGGAGATTTGGGACCCATGGGATGGGTACCACGCAGTATTACTTTAAAGGGTCTGCGTTTGCTCACCCAACCTCACCAAACCTCTCAGCCCCAAGAGTGTCCACCCTTATGTCTCCATCAGCTGTGGGTCTAGATATGGTCAATCTAGGTGGCATCACAGCCCCTGAACGAATTTTGTAAGAATTTCTCTCTCTTTCACTGTCTTTGTTTCACGGGTTTTTAAAAGTAATTGATTTTTATAATGGGGTTTAGCAGCTTTTCACTGCTGTGTTTATGCCGCTTTACACCCACTTGACTCACTTACAGAGAGATATCAATACATAGGTTTAAGATTCTTACTAGTCAGATATATTCTTGGGCGGTGAGTAGGGGGTGTTGAGTCCAGTTCCCTGAGCAAGGAGTAGGTCTTGTCTATTACATATTGGGTTTATGGAACGGTATCTGAGCTAATTTGAAACCCGTGTTTTATGCATCCCCCCGCCTCACCTTTCCCGTTGAGCAGCCATAGTGTGTTTTCTAAACTTGTGACTCTGTTCCGTTTTGTAATTCAGTTCAAGTGTAGCGGTTTTTACATTCCCTCTATTAGTGATATCTTATGACAAGTGTCTCTTTCTGTGTGACTTTTTTCACTTAGAATCGTCGTACCTAAATCCACTCATCATACTGCTACTAGCCTTATGACGTTGATTTCTTGGCTGAGTGATATTCCATTGTACATAAGGACCACAACTTCTTTATCCTTTTTTCTCTTTCCTGGGATATTTAAGGTGTAATGAAGTGGAGGTTCTTGTCAAGAGAGCAGCCCTAAACTTTGGGGTGCCTGTGTCCTGCTGATTTTTAGTTTTCCCAATGTATACGCCCATGAGTGGAAGTGCCCTATGCTCTCTAAGCTGAGTTTTTTAGATGTTTCAGGACACACCGTACACTTCTCCAGACTGGCTGTTGGCAATTTACATCCCGTCCATCAGCGTAGCAAGGCTCCCGGTTCTCCATGGCCTGTCCTGCATTTCTGGTTTTGACACTTTATTCAGCATGGCCCTTTTGACCGATGGGAAGCGAGACTTCTTTGTAGCGCTGATTTGACTTTCCAGGTTGCTTGGTTGGCCAAAAAGGGCGTATGCGTTTTTTCCTGAATATATTCAGGAAAAAACGCATACGCCCTTTTTGGCCAAGGGCGTGATTGTCGAGGTTTGGCCGCTTTTCCTGTGCTTTCAAGGCGATTCGAATCTACTTCCTGAAAACTGTTTCCTGCAATTCTGCCTTGCTTTCAAATCCTCTTCGTTGCCTTCCCTCAATATATTTGTGGACTAGAGTTATCATTTATAACTCTGCAGGTTTGTGAATTGCAGTGCCCCTGAGCTCCATTGTTCAACTCGCTTTCTTGGGAGCTGGCCGCAAAAGCGCAGGATTGCTTCAGGCCCTATTCTGGTCCCGGGCGGCAGGCTGAGCCTGTGGTTAATTCTTCTTCCTGATGGGAAAATAGAGTGACCTGTGCCAGTCCCAACACCTAGAGCTAGTCTCTCATTGGTTCCCCCTCTTCCCGTTCATCCTCAGGACAAATCGCAACCTGTACGGAACAGGAGGTTAAAGGTGCTGAGTCTCCAAGGAGGGAGATTGCTAGTAAAGCGGCTGGAATGGCGAACCCGAGCACAAGGAGGTGAGAAATGAGGTGCGTTTTAGAAACCTTTCCCGATCACACGGTGTACCATCTTCTGGGTTTCTCATGCATGTTTTCGATGTAGGAAGATGCCCTTGAACCTGGAGATTTGGGACCCTTGGGATGGGTACCACGCAGTACTACTTTAAAGGGTCTGCGTTTGCTCACCCAACCTCACCAAACCTCTCAGCCCCAAGAGTGTCCACCCTTATGTCTCCGTCAGCTGTGGGTCTAGATATGGTCAATCCAGGTGGCATCACAGCCCCTGAACGAATTTTGTAAGAATTTATCTCTCTTTCACTGTCTTTGTTTCACGGGTTTTTAAAAGTAATTGATTTTTATAATGGGGTTTAGCTGCTTTTCACTGCTGTGTTTATGCCGCTTTACACCCACTTGACTCACTTACAGAGAGATATCAATACATAGGTTTTAAGATTCTTACTAGTCAGGTATATTCTTCGGCGGTGAGTAGGGGGTGTTGAGTCCAGTTCCCTGAGCAAGGAGTAGGTCTTGTCTATTACATATTGGGTTTATGGATCGGTATCTGAGCTAATTTGAAACCCGTGTTTTATGCATCACTCCGCCTCACCTTTCCCGTTGAGCAGCCATAGTGTGTTTTCTAAACGTGTGACTCTGTTCCGTTTTGTAATTCAGTTCAAGTGTAGCGGTTTTTACATTCCCTCTATTAGTGATATCTTATGACAAGTGTCTTTTTCTGTGTGACTTTTTTCACTTAGAATCGTCGTACCTAAATCCACTCATCATGCTGCTACTAGCCTTATGACCTTGATTTCATGGCTGAGTGATATTCCATTGTACATAAGGACCACAACTTCTTTATCCTTTTTTCTCTTTCCTGGGATATTTAAGGTGTAATGAAGTGGAGGTTCTTGTCAAGAGAGCAGCCCTAAACTTTGGGGTGCCTGTGTCTTGCTGATTTTTAGTTTTCCCAATGTATACGCCCATGAGTGGAAGTGCCCTATGCTCTCTAAGCTGAGTTTTTTAGATGTTTCAGGACACACCGTACACTTCTCCAGAGTGGCTGTTGGCAATTTACATCCCGTCCATCAGCGTAGCAAGGCTCCCGGTTCTCCATGGCCTGTCCTGCATTTCTGGTTTTGACACTTTATTCAGCATGGCCCTTTTGACCGATGGGAAGCGAGACTTCTTTGTAGCGCTGATTTGCCTTTCCAGGTTGCTTGGTTGGCCAAAAAGGGCGTATGCGTTTTTTCCTGAATATATTCAGGAAAAAACGCATACGCCCTTTTTGGCCAAGGGCGTGATTGTCGAGGTTTGGCCGCTTTTCCTGTGCTTTCAAGGCGATTCGAATCTACCTCCTGAAATCTGTTTCCTGCAATTCTGCCTTGCTTTCAAATCCTCTTCGGTGCCTTCCCTCAATATATTTGTGGACAAGAGTTATCATTTATAACTCTGCAAGTTTGTGAATTGCAGTGCCCCTGAGCTCCATTTTTCAACTCGCTTTCTTGGGAGCTGGCCGCAAAAGCGCAGGATTGCTTCAGGCCCTATTCTGGTCCCGGGGGGCAGGCTGAGCCTGTGGTTAATTCTTCTTCCTGATGGGAAAATAGAGTGACCTGTGCCAGTCCCAACACCTAGAGCTAGTCTCTCATTGGTTCCCACTCTTCCCGTTCATCCTCAGGACAAATTGCAACCTGTACGGAACAGGAGGTTAAAGGTGCTGAGTCTCCAAGGAGGGAGATTGCTAGTAAAGCGGCTGCAATGGCGAACCCGAGCACAAGGAGATGAGAAATGAGGTGCGTTTTAGAAACCTATCCCTATCACACGGTGTACCAGCTTCTGGGTTTCTCATGCATGTTTTCGATGAAGGAAGATGCCCTTGAACCTGGAGATTTGGGACCCATGGGATGGGTACCACGCAGTATTACTTTAAAGGGTCTGCGTTTGCTCACCCAACCTCACCAAACCTCTCAGCCCCAAGAGTGTCCACCCTTATGTCTCCATCAGCTGTGGGTCTAGATATGGTCAATCTAGGTGGCATCACAGCCCCTGAACGAATTTTGTAAGAATTTCTCTCTCTTTCACTGTCTTTGTTTCACGGGTTTTTAAAAGTAATTGATTTTTATAATGGGGTTTAGCAGCTTTTCACTGCTGTGTTTATGCCGCTTTACACCCACTTGACTCACTTACAGAGAGATATCAATACATAGGTTTAAGATTCTTACTAGTCAGATATATTCTTGGGCGGTGAGTAGGGGGTGTTGAGTCCAGTTCCCTGAGCAAGGAGTAGGTCTTGTCTATTACATATTGGGTTTATGGAACGGTATCTGAGCTAATTTGAAACCCGTGTTTTATGCATCCCCCCGCCTCACCTTTCCCGTTGAGCAGCCATAGTGTGTTTTCTAAACTTGTGACTCTGTTCCGTTTTGTAATTCAGTTCAAGTGTAGCGGTTTTTACATTCCCTCTATTAGTGATATCTTATGACAAGTGTCTCTTTCTGTGTGACTTTTTTCACTTAGAATCGTCGTACCTAAATCCACTCATCATACTGCTACTAGCCTTATGACGTTGATTTCTTGGCTGAGTGATATTCCTTTGTACATAAGGACCACAACTTCTTTATCCTTTTTTCTCTTTCCTGGGATATTTAAGGTGTAATGAAGTGGAGGTTCTTGTCAAGAGAGCAGCCCTAAACTTTGGGGTGCCTGTGTCCTGCTGATTTTTAGTTTTCCCAATGTATACGCCCATGAGTGGAAGTGCCCTATGCTCTCTAAGCTGAGTTTTTTAGATGTTTCAGGACACACCGTACACTTCTCCAGACTGGCTGTTGGCAATTTACATCCCGTCCATCAGCGTAGCAAGGCTCCCGGTTCTCCATGGCCTGTCCTGCATTTCTGGTTTTGACACTTTATTCAGCATGGCCCTTTTGACCGATGGGAAGCGAGACTTCTTTGTAGCGCTGATTTGACTTTCCAGGTTGCTTGGTTGGCCAAAAAGGGCGTATGCGTTTTTTCCTGAATATATTCAGGAAAAAACGCATACGCCCTTTTTGGCCAAGGGCGTGATTGTCGAGGTTTGGCCGCTTTTCCTGTGCTTTCAAGGCGATTCGAATCTACTTCCTGAAAACTGTTTCCTGCAATTCTGCCTTGCTTTCAAATCCTCTTCGTTGCCTTCCCTCAATATATTTGTGGACTAGAGTTATCATTTATAACTCTGCAGGTTTGTGAATTGCAGTGCCCCTGAGCTCCATTGTTCAACTCGCTTTCTTGGGAGCTGGCCGCAAAAGCGCAGGATTGCTTCAGGCCCTATTCTGGTCCCGGGCGGCAGGCTGAGCCTGTGGTTAATTCTTCTTCCTGATGGGAAAATAGAGTGACCTGTGCCAGTCCCAACACCTAGAGCTAGTCTCTCATTGGTTCCCCCTCTTCCCGTTCATCCTCAGGACAAATCGCAACCTGTACGGAACAGGAGGTTAAAGGTGCTGAGTCTCCAAGGAGGGAGATTGCTAGTAAAGCGGCTGGAATGGCGAACCCGAGCACAAGGAGGTGAGAAATGAGGTGCGTTTTAGAAACCTTTCCCGATCACACGGTGTACCATCTTCTGGGTTTCTCATGCATGTTTTCGATGTAGGAAGATGCCCTTGAACCTGGAGATTTGGGACCCTTGGGATGGGTACCACGCAGTACTACTTTAAAGGGTCTGCGTTTGCTCACCCAACCTCACCAAACCTCTCAGCCCCAAGAGTGTCCACCCTTATGTCTCCGTCAGCTGTGGGTCTAGATATGGTCAATCCATGTGGCATCACAGCCCCTGAACGAATTTTGTAAGAATTTCTCTCGTTTTCACTGTCTTTGTTTCACGGGTTTTTAAAAGTAATTGATTTTTATAATGGGGTTTAGCTGCTTTTCACTGCTGTGTTTATGCCGCTTTACACCCACTTGACTCACTTAGAGAGAGATATCAATACATAGGTTTTAAGATTCTTACTAGTCAGGTATATTCTTCGGCGGTGAGTAGGGGGTGTTGAGTCCAGTTCCCTGAGCAAGGAGTAGGTCTTGTCTATTACATATTGGGTTTATGGAACGGTATCTGAGCTAATTTGAAACCCGTGTTTTATGCATCCCCCCGCCTCACCTTTCCCGTTGAGCAGCCATAGTGTGTTTTCTAAAGTTGTGACTCTGTTCCGTTTTGTAATTCAGTTCAAGTGTAGCGGTTTTTACATTCCCTCTATTAGTGATATCTTATGACAAGTGTCTCTTTCTGTGTGACTTTTTTCACTTAGAATCGTCGTACCTAAATCCACTCATCATACTGCTACTAGCCTTATGACGTTGATTTCATGGCTGAGTGATATTCCATTGTACATAAGGACCACAACTTCTTTATCCTTTTTTCTCTTTCCTTGGATATTTAAGGCGTAACGAAGTGCAGGTTCTTGTCAAGAGTGCAGCCCTAAACTTTGGGGTGCCTGTGTCCTGCTGATTTTTAGTTTTCCCAATTTATACGCCCATGAGTGGAAGTGCCCTATGCTCTCTAAGCTGAGTTTTTTAGATGTTTCAGGACACACCGTACACTTCTCCAGAGTGGCTGTTGGCAATTTACATCCCGCCCATCAGCGTAGCAAGGCTCCCGTTTCTCCATGGCCTGTCCTGCATTTCTGGTTTTGACACTTTATTCAGCATGGCCCTTTTGACCGATGGGAAGCGAGACTTCTTTGTAGCGCTGATTTACCTTTCCAGGTTGCTTGGTTGGCCAAATAGGGCGTATGCATTTTTTCCTGAATATATTCAGGAAAAAACGCATACGCCCTTTTTGGCCAAGGGCGTGATTGTCGAGGTTTGGCCGCTTTTCCTGTGCTTTCAAGGCGATTCGAATCTACTTCCTGAAAACTGTTTCCTGCAATTCTGCCTTGCTTTCAAATCCTCTTCGTTGCCTTCCCTCAATATATTTGTGGACTAGAGTTATCATTTATAACTCTGCAGGTTTGTGAATTGCAGTGCCCCTGAGCTCCATTGTTCAACTCGCTTTCTTGGGAGCTGGCCGCAAAAGCGCAGGATTGCTTCAGGCCCTATTCTGGTCCCGGGCGGCAGGCTGAGCCTGTGGTTAATTCTTCTTCCTGATGGGAAAATAGAGTGACCTGTGCCAGTCCCAACACCTAGAGCTAGTCTCTCATTGGTTCCCCCTCTTCCCGTTCATCCTCAGGACAAATCGCAACCTGTACGGAACAGGAGGTTAAAGGTGCTGAGTCTCCAAGGAGGGAGATTGCTAGTAAAGCGGCTGGAATGGCGAACCCGAGCACAAGGAGGTGAGAAATGAGGTGCGTTTTAGAAACCTTTCCCGATCACACGGTGTACCATCTTCTGGGTTTCTCATGCATGTTTTCGATGTAGGAAGATGCCCTTGAACCTGGAGATTTGGGACCCTTGGGATGGGTACCACGCAGTACTACTTTAAAGGGTCTGCGTTTGCTCACCCAACCTCACCAAACCTCTCAGCCCCAAGAGTGTCCACCCTTATGTCTCCGTCAGCTGTGGGTCTAGATATGGTCAATCCAGGTGGCATCACAGCCCCTGAACGAATTTTGTAAGAATTTCTCTCTCTTTCACTGTCTTTGTTTCACGGGTTTTTAAAAGTAATTGATTTTTATAATGGGGTTTAGCAGCTTTTCACTGCTGTGTTTATGCCGCTTTACACCCACTTGACTCACTTACAGAGAGATATCAATACATAGGTTTTAAGATTCTTACTAGTCAGATATATTCTTGGGCGGTGAGTAGGGGGTGTTGAGTCCAGTTCCCTGAGCAAGGAGTAGGTCTTGTCTATTACATATTGGGTTTATGGAACGGTATCTGAGCTAATTTGAAACCCGTGTTTTATGCATCCCCCCGCCTCACCTTTCCCGTTGAGCAGCCATAGTGTGTTTTCTAAACTTGTGACTCTGTTCCGTTTTGTAATTCAGTTCAAGTGTAGCGGTTTTTACATTCCCTCTATTAGTGATATCTTATGACAAGTGTCTCTTTCTGTGTGACTTTTTTCACTTAGAATCGTCGTACCTAAATCCACTCATCATACTGCTACTAGCCTTATGACGTTGATTTCTTGGCTGAGTGATATTCCATTGTACATAAGGACCACAACTTCTTTATCCTTTTTTCTCTTTCCTGGGATATTTAAGGTGTAATGAAGTGGAGGTTCTTGTCAAGAGAGCAGCCCTAAACTTTGGGGTGCCTGTGTCCTGCTGATTTTTAGTTTTCCCAATGTATACGCCCATGAGTGGAAGTGCCCTATGCTCTCTAAGCTGAGTTTTTTAGATGTTTCAGGACACACCGTACACTTCTCCAGACTGGCTGTTGGCAATTTACATCCCGTCCATCAGCGTAGCAAGGCTCCCGGTTCTCCATGGCCTGTCCTGCATTTCTGGTTTTGACACTTTATTCAGCATGGCCCTTTTGACCGATGGGAAGCGAGACTTCTTTGTAGCGCTGATTTGCCTTTCCAGGTTGCTTGGTTGGCCAAAAAGGGCGTATGCGTTTTTTCCTGAATATATTCAGGAAAAAACGCATACGCCCTTTTTGGCCAAGGGCGTGATTGTCGAGGTTTGGCCGCTTTTCCTGTGCTTTCAAGGCGATTCGAATCTACTTCCTGAAAACTGTTTCCTGCAATTCTGCCTTGCTTTCAAATCCTCTTCGTTGCCTTCCCTCAATATATTTGTGGACTAGAGTTATCATTTATAACTCTGCAGGTTTGTGAATTGCAGTGCCCCTGAGCTCCATTGTTCAACTCGCTTTCTTGGGAGCTGGCCGCAAAAGCGCAGGATTGCTTCAGGCCCTATTCTGGTCCCGGGCGGCAGGCTGAGCCTGTGGTTAATTCTTCTTCCTGATGGGAAAATAGAGTGACCTGTGCCAGTCCCAACACCTAGAGCTAGTCTCTCATTGGTTCCCCCTCTTCCCGTTCATCCTCAGGACAAATCGCAACCTGTACGGAACAGGAGGTTAAAGGTGCTGAGTCTCCAAGGAGGGAGATTGCTAGTAAAGCGGCTGGAATGGCGAACCCGAGCACAAGGAGGTGAGAAATGAGGTGCGTTTTAGAAACCTTTCCCGATCACACGGTGTACCATCTTCTGGGTTTCTCATGCATGTTTTCGATGTAGGAAGATGCCCTTGAACCTGGAGATTTGGGACCCTTGGGATGGGTACCACGCAGTACTACTTTAAAGGGTCTGCGTTTGCTCACCCAACCTCACCAAACCTCTCAGCCCCAAGAGTGTCCACCCTTATGTCTCCGTCAGCTGTGGGTCTAGATATGGTCAATCCATGTGGCATCACAGCCCCTGAACGAATTTTGTAAGAATTTCTCTCGTTTTCACTGTCTTTGTTTCACGGGTTTTTAAAAGTAATTGATTTTTATAATGGGGTTTAGCTGCTTTTCACTGCTGTGTTTATGCCGCTTTACACCCACTTGACTCACTTAGAGAGAGATATCAATACATAGGTTTTAAGATTCTTACTAGTCAGGTATATTCTTCGGCGGTGAGTAGGGGGTGTTGAGTCCAGTTCCCTGAGCAAGGAGTAGGTCTTGTCTATTACATATTGGGTTTATGGATCGGTATCTGAGCTAATTTGAAACCCGTGTTTTATGCATCACTCCGCCTCACCTTTCCCGTTGAGCAGCCATAGTGTGTTTTCTAAACGTGTGACTCTGTTCCGTTTTGTAATTCAGTTCAAGTGTAGCGGTTTTTACATTCCCTCTATTAGTGATATCTTATGACAAGTGTCTTTTTCTGTGTGACTTTTTTCACTTAGAATCGTCGTACCTAAATCCACTCATCATGCTGCTACTAGCCTTATGACCTTGATTTCATGGCTGAGTGATATTCCATTGTACATAAGGACCACAACTTCTTTATCCTTTTTTCTCTTTCCTGGGATATTTAAGGTGTAATGAAGTGGAGGTTCTTGTCAAGAGAGCAGCCCTAAACTTTGGGGTGCCTGTGTCTTGCTGATTTTTAGTTTTCCCAATTTATACGCCCATGAGTGGAAGTGCCCTATGCTCTCTAAGCTGAGTTTTTTAGATGTTTCAGGACACACCGTACACTTCTCCAGAGTGGCTGTTGGCAATTTACATCCCGTCCATCAGTGTAGCAAGGCTCCCGGTTCTCCATGGCCTGTCCTGCATTTCTGGTTTTGACACTTTATTCAGCATGGCCCTTTTGACCGATGGGAAGCGAGACTTCTTTGTAGCGCTGATTTGCCTTTCCAGGTTGCTTGGTTGGCCAAAAAGGGCGTATGCGTTTTTTCCTGAATATATTCAGGAAAAAACGCATACGCCCTTTTTGGCCAAGGGCATGATTGTCGAGGTTTGGCCGCTTTTCCTGTGTTTTCAAGGCGATTCGAATCTACCTCCTGAAATCTGTTTCCTGCAATTCTGCCTTGCTTTCAAATCCTCTTCGTTGCCTTCCCTCAATATATTTGTGGACAAGAGTTATCATTTATAACTCTGCAGGTTTGTGAATTGCAGTGCCCCTGAGCTCCATTGTTCAACTCGCTTTCTTGGGAGCTGGCCGCAAAAGCGCAAGATTGCTTCAGGCCCTATTTTTTTTCCGGGCGGCAGGCTGAGCCTGTGGTTAATTCTTCTTCCTGATGGGAAAAGAGAGTGACCTGTGCCAGTCCCAACACCTAGACCTAGTCTCTCATTGGTTCCCACTCTTCCCGTTCATCCTCAGGACAAATTGCAACCTGTACGGAACAGGAGGTTAAAGTTTCTGAGTGTCCAAGTAGGGAGATTGCTAGTAAAGCGGCTGCAATGGCGAACCCGAGCACAAGGAGATGAGAAATGAGGTGCGTTTTAGAAACCTTTCCCGATCACACGGTGTACCAGCTTCTGGGTTTCTCATGCATGTTTTCGATGCAGGAAGATGCCCTTGAACCTGGAGATTTGGGACCCATGGCATGGGTACCACGCAGTATTACTTTAAAGGGTCTGCGTTTGCTCACCCAACCTCACCAAACCTCTCAGCCCCCAGAGTGTCCACCCTTATGTCTCCATCAGCTGTGGGTCTAGATATGGTCAATCCAGGTGGCATCACAGCCCCTGAACGAATTTTGTAAGAATTTCTCTCTCTTTCACTGTCTTTGTTTCACGGGTTTTTAAAAGTAATTGATTTTTATAATGGGGTTTAGCTGCTTTTCACTGCTGTGTTTATGCCGCTTTACACCCACTTGACTCACTTACAGAGAGATATCAATACATAGGTTTTAAGATTCTTACTAGTCAGATATATTCTTGGGCGGTTAGTAGGGGTGTTGAGTCCAGTTCCCTGAGCAAGGAGTAGGTCTTGTCTATTACATATTGGGTTTATGGAACGGTATCTGAGCTAATTTGAAACCCGTGTTTTATGCATCACCACACCTCACCTTTCCCGTTGAGCAGCCATAGTGTGTTTTCTAAACGTGTGACTCTGTTTCGTTTTGTAATTCAGTTCAAGTGTAGCGGTTTTTACATTCCCTCTATAAGTGATATCTTATGACAAGTGTCTTTATCTGTGTGACTTTTTTCACTTAGAATCGTCGTACCTAAATCCACTCATCATACTGCTACTAGCCTTATGACGTGGATTTCATGGCTGAGTGATATTCCATTGTACATAAGGACCACAACTTCTTTATCCTTTTTTCTCTTTCCTTGGATATTTAAGGCGTAACGAAGTGCAGGTTCTTGTCAAGAGTGCAGCCCTAAACTTTGGGGTGCCTGTGTCCTGCTGATTTTTAGTTTTCCCAATTTATACGCCCATGAGTGGAAGTGCCCTATGCTCTCTAAGCTGAGTTTTTTAGATGTTTCAGGACACACCGTACACTTCTCCAGAGTGGCTGTTGGCAATTTACATCCCGCCCATCAGCGTAGCAAGGCTCCCGTTTCTCCATGGCCTGTCCTGCATTTCTGGTTTTGACACTTTATTCAGCATGGCCCTTTTGACCGATGGGAAGCGAGACTTCTTTGTAGCGCTGATTTACCTTTCCAGGTTGCTTGGTTGGCCAAATAGGGCGTATGCATTTTTTCCTGAATATATTCAGGAAAAAACGCATACGCCCTTTTTGGCCAAGGGCGTGATTGTCGAGGTTTGGCCGCTTTTCCTGTGCTTTCAAGGCGATTCGAATCTACTTCCTGAAAACTGTTTCCTGCAATTCTGCCTTGCTTTCAAATCCTCTTCGTTGCCTTCCCTCAATATATTTGTGGACTAGAGTTATCATTTATAACTCTGCAGGTTTGTGAATTGCAGTGCCCCTGAGCTCCATTGTTCAACTCGCTTTCTTGGGAGCTGGCCGCAAAAGCGCAGGATTGCTTCAGGCCCTATTCTGGTCCCGGGCGGCAGGCTGAGCCTGTGGTTAATTCTTCTTCCTGATGGGAAAATAGAGTGACCTGTGCCAGTCCCAACACCTAGAGCTAGTCTCTCATTGGTTCCCCCTCTTCCCGTTCATCCTCAGGACAAATCGCAACCTGTACGGAACAGGAGGTTAAAGGTGCTGAGTCTCCAAGGAGGGAGATTGCTAGTAAAGCGGCTGGAATGGCGAACCCGAGCACAAGGAGGTGAGAAATGAGGTGCGTTTTAGAAACCTTTCCCGATCACACGGTGTACCATCTGGGTTTCTCATGCATGTTTTCGATGTAGGAAGATGCCCTTGAACCTGGAGATTTGGGACCCTTGGGATGGGTAACACGCAGTACTACTTTAAAGGGTCTGCGTTTGCTCACCCAACCTCACCAAACCTCTCAGCCCCAAGAGTGTCCACCCTTATGTCTCCGTCAGCTGTGGGTCTAGATATGGTCAATCCAGGTGGCATCACAGCCCCTGAACGAATTTTGTAAGAATTTCTCTCTCTTTCACTGTCTTTGTTTCACGGGTTTTTAAAAGTAATTGATTTTTATAATGGGGTTTAGCTGCTTTTCACTGCTGTGTTTATGCCGCTTTACACCCACTTGACTCACTTAGAGAGAGATATCAATACATAGGTTTTAAGATTCTTACTAGTCAGGTATATTCTTCGGCGGTGAGTAGGGGGTGTTGAGTCCAGTTCCCTGAGCAAGGAGTAGGTCTTGTCTATTACATATTGGGTTTATGGATCGGTATCTGAGCTAATTTGAAACCCGTGTTTTATGCATCACTCCGCCTCACCTTTCCCGTTGAGCAGCCATAGTGTGTTTTCTAAACGTGTGACTCTGTTCCGTTTTGTAATTCAGTTCAAGTGTAGCGGTTTTTACATTCCCTCTATTAGTGATATCTTATGACAAGTGTCTTTTTCTGTGTGACTTTTTTCACTTAGAATCGTCGTACCTAAATCCACTCATCATGCTGCTACTAGCCTTATGACCTTGATTTCATGGCTGAGTGATATTCCATTGTACATAAGGACCACAACTTCTTTATCCTTTTTTCTCTTTCCTGGGATATTTAAGGTGTAATGAAGTGGAGGTTCTTGTCAAGAGAGCAGCCCTAAACTTTGGGGTGCCTGTGTCTTGCTGATTTTTAGTTTTCCCAATGTATACGCCCATGAGTGGAAGTGCCCTATGCTCTCTAAGCTGAGTTTTTTAGATGTTTCAGGACACACCGTACACTTCTCCAGACTGGCTGTTGGCAATTTACATCCCGTCCATCAGCGTAGCAAGGCTCCCGGTTCTCCATGGCCTGTCCTGCATTTCTGGTTTTGACACTTTATTCAGCATGGCCCTTTTGACCGATGGGAAGCGAGACTTCTTTGTAGCGCTGATTTGCCTTTCCAGGTTGCTTGGTTGGCCAAAAAGGGCGTATGCGTTTTTTCCTGAATATATTCAGGAAAAAACGCATACGCCCTTTTTGGCCAAGGGCATGATTGTCGAGGTTTGGCCGCTTTTCCTGTGCTTTCAAGGCGATTCGAATCTACCTCCTGAAATCTGTTTCCTGCAATTCTGCCTTGCTTTCAAATCCTCTTCGGTGCCTTCCCTCAATATATTTGTGGACAAGAGTTATCATTTATAACTCTGCAAGTTTGTGAATTGCAGTGCCCCTGAGCTCCATTTTTCAACTCGCTTTCTTGGAAGCTGGCCGCAAAAGCGCAGGATTGCTTCCTGCCCTATTCTGGTCCCGGGGGGCAGGCTGAGCCTGTGGTTAATTCTTCTTCCTGATGGGAAAATAGAGTGACCTGTGCCAGTCCCACCACCTAGAGCTAGTCTCTCATTGGTTCCCACTCTTCCCGTTCATCCTCAGGACAAATTGCAACCTGTACGGAACAGGAGGTTAAAGGTGCTGAGTCTCCAAGGAGGGAGATTGCTAGTAAAGCGGCTGCAATGGCGAACCCGAGCACAAGGAGATGAGAAATGAGGTGCGTTTTAGAAACCTTTCCCTATCACACGGTGTACCAGCTTCTGGGTTTCTCATGCATGTTTTCGATGAAGGAAGATGCCCTTGAACCTGGAGATTTGGGACCCATGGGATGGGTACCACGCAGTATTACTTTAAAGGGTCTGCGTTTGCTCACCCAACCTCACCAAACCTCTCAGCCCCAAGAGTGTCCACCCTTATGTCTCCATCAGCTGTGGGTCTAGATATGGTCAATCCAGGTGGCATCACAGCCCCTGAACGAATTTTGTAAGAATTTCTCTCTCTTTCACTGTCTTTGTTTCACGGGTTTTTAAAAGTAATTGATTTTTATAATGGGGTTTAGCTGCTTTTCACTGCTGTGTTTATGCCGCTTTACACCCACTTGACTCACTTACAGAGAGATATCAATACATAGGTTTAAGATTCTTACTAGTCAGATATATTCTTGGGCGGTGAGTAGGGGGTGTTGAGTCCAGTTCCCTGAGCAAGGAGTAGGTCTTGTCTATTACATATTGGGTTTATGGAACGGTATCTGAGCTAATTTGAAAC
The DNA here is from genome assembly GCF_028021215.1 of Eschrichtius robustus. Taxonomy (NCBI): domain Eukaryota; kingdom Metazoa; phylum Chordata; class Mammalia; order Artiodactyla; family Eschrichtiidae; genus Eschrichtius; species Eschrichtius robustus. The sequence goes on along the minus strand of NC_090831.1, from coordinate 40,745,352 downwards.
CCGTGTTTTATGCATCCCCCCGCCTCACCTTTCCCGTTGAGCAGCCATAGTGTGTTTTCTAAACTTGTGACTCTGTTCCGTTTTGTAATTCAGTTCAAGTGTAGCGGTTTTTACATTCCCTCTATTAGTGATATCTTATGACAAGTGTCTCTTTCTGTGTGACTTTTTTCACTTAGAATCGTCGTACCTAAATCCACTCATCATACTGCTACTAGCCTTATGACGTTGATTTCTTGGCTGAGTGATATTCCATTGTACATAAGGACCACAACTTCTTTATCCTTTTTTCTCTTTCCTGGGATATTTAAGGTGTAATGAAGTGGAGGTTCTTGTCAAGAGAGCAGCCCTAAACTTTGGGGTGCCTGTGTCTTGCTGATTTTTAGTTTTCCCAATGTATACGCCCATGAGTGGAAGTGCCCTATGCTCTCTAAGCTGAGTTTTTTAGATGTTTCAGGACACACCGTACACTTCTCCAGAGTGGCTGTTGGCAATTTACATCCCGTCCATCAGCGTAGCAAGGCTCCCGGTTCTCCATGGCCTGTCCTGCATTTCTGGTTTTGACACTTTATTCAGCATGGCCCTTTTGACCGATGGGAAGCGAGACTTCTTTGTAGCGCTGATTTGCCTTTCCAGGTCGCTTGGTTGGCCAAAAAGGGCGTATGCGTTTTTTCCTGAATATATTCAGGAAAAAACGCATACGCCCTTTTTGGCCAAGGGCGTGATTGTCGAGGTTTGGCCGCTTTTCCTGTGCTTTCAAGGCGATTCGAATCTACTTCCTGAAAACTGTTTCCTGCAATTCTGCCTTGCTTTCAAATCCTCTTCGTTGCATTCCCTCAATATATTTGTGGACTAGAGTTATCATTTATAACTCTGCAGGTTTGTGAATTGCAGTGCCCCTGAGCTCCATTGTTCAACTCGCTTTCTTGGGAGCTGGCCGCAAAAGCGCAGGATTGCTTCAGGCCCTATTCTGGTCCCGGGCGGCAGGCTGAGCCTGTGGTTAATTCTTCTTCCTGATGGGAAAATAGAGTGACCTGTGCCAGTCCCAACACCTAGAGCTAGTCTCTCATTGGTTCCCCCTCTTCCCGTTCATCCTCAGGACAAATCGCAACCTGTACGGAACAGGAGGTTAAAGGTGCTGAGTCTCCAAGGAGGGAGATTGCTAGTAAAGCGGCTGGAATGGCGAACCCGAGCACAAGGAGGTGAGAAATGAGGTGCGTTTTAGAAACCTTTCCCGATCACACGGTGTACCATCTTCTGGGTTTCTCATGCATGTTTTCGATGTAGGAAGATGCCCTTGAACCTGGAGATTTGGGACCCTTGGGATGGGTACCACGCAGTACTACTTTAAAGGGTCTGCGTTTGCTCACCCAACCTCACCAAACCTCTCAGCCCCAAGAGTGTCCACCCTTATGTCTCCGTCAGCTGTGGGTCTAGATATGGTCAATCCAGGTGGCATCACAGCCCCTGAACGAATTTTGTAAGAATTTCTCTCTCTTTCACTGTCTTTGTTTCACGGGTTTTTAAAAGTAATTGATTTTTATAATGGGGTTTAGCTGCTTTTCACTGCTGTGTTTATGCCGCTTTACACCCACTTGACTCACTTACAGAGAGATATCAATACATAGGTTTTAAGATTCTTACTAGTCAGGTATATTCTTCGGCGGTGAGTAGGGGGTGTTGAGTCCAGTTCCCTGAGCAAGGAGTAGGTCTTGTCTATTACATATTGGGTTTATGGATCGGTATCTGAGCTAATTTGAAACCCGTGTTTTATGCATCACTCCGCCTCACCTTTCCCGTTGAGCAGCCATAGTGTGTTTTCTAAACGTGTGACTCTGTTCCGTTTTGTAATTCAGTTCAAGTGTAGCGGTTTTTACATTCCCTCTATTAGTGATATCTTATGACAAGTGTCTTTTTCTGTGTGACTTTTTTCACTTAGAATCGTCGTACCTAAATCCACTCATCATGCTGCTACTAGCCTTATGACCTTGATTTCATGGCTGAGTGATATTCCATTGTACATAAGGACCACAACTTCTTTATCCTTTTTTCTCTTTCCTGGGATATTTAAGGTGTAATGAAGTGGAGGTTCTTGTCAAGAGAGCAGCCCTAAACTTTGGGGTGCCTGTGTCTTGCTGATTTTTAGTTTTCCCAATTTATACGCCCATGAGTGGAAGTGCCCTATGCTCTCTAAGCTGAGTTTTTTAGATGTTTCAGGACACACCGTACACTTCTCCAGAGTGGCTGTTGGCAATTTACATCCCGTCCATCAGTGTAGCAAGGCTCCCGGTTCTCCATGGCCTGTCCTGCATTTCTGGTTTTGACACTTTATTCAGCATGGCCCTTTTGACCGATGGGAAGCGAGACTTCTTTGTAGCGCTGATTTGCCTTTCCAGGTTGCTTGGTTGGCCAAAAAGGGCGTATGCGTTTTTTCCTGAATATATTCAGGAAAAAACGCATACGCCCTTTTTGGCCAAGGGCATGATTGTCGAGGTTTGGCCGCTTTTCCTGTGTTTTCAAGGCAATTCGAATCTACCTCCTGAAATCTGTTTCCTGCAATTCTGCCTTGCTTTCAAATCCTCTTCGTTGCCTTCCCTCAATATATTTGTGGACAAGAGTTATCATTTATAACTCTGCAGGTTTGTGAATTGCAGTGCCCCTGAGCTCCATTGTTCAACTCGCTTTCTTGGGAGCTGGCCGCAAAAGCGCAAGATTGCTTCAGGCCCTATTTTTTTTCCGGGCGGCAGGCTGAGCCTGTGGTTAATTCTTCTTCCTGATGGGAAAAGAGAGTGACCTGTGCCAGTCCCAACACCTAGACCTAGTCTCTCATTGGTTCCCACTCTTCCCGTTCATCCTCAGGACAAATTGCAACCTGTACGGAACAGGAGGTTAAAGTTGCTGAGTCTCCAAGGAGGGAGATTGCTAGTAAAGCGGCTGCAATGGCGAACCCGAGCACAAGGAGATGAGAAATGAGGTGCGTTTTAGAAACCTTTCCCGATCACACGGTGTACCAGCTTCTGGGTTTCTCATGCATGTTTTCGATGCAGGAAGATGCCCTTGAACCTGGAGATTTGGGACCCATGGCATGGGTACCACGCAGTATTACTTTAAAGGGTCTGCGTTTGCTCACCCAACCTCACCAAACCTCTCAGCCCCCAGAGTGTCCACCCTTATGTCTCCATCAGCTGTGGGTCTAGATATGGTCAATCCAGGTGGCATCACAGCCCCTGAACGAATTTTGTAAGAATTTCTCTCTCTTTCACTGTCTTTGTTTCACGGGTTTTTAAAAGTAATTGATTTTTATAATGGGGTTTAGCTGCTTTTCACTGCTGTGTTTATGCCGCTTTACACCCACTTGACTCACTTACAGAGAGATATCAATACATAGGTTTTAAGATTCTTACTAGTCAGATATATTCTTGGGCGGTTAGTAGGGGTGTTGAGTCCAGTTCCCTGAGCAAGGAGTAGGTCTTGTCTATTACATATTGGGTTTATGGAACGGTATCTGAGCTAATTTGAAACCCGTGTTTTATGCATCACCACACCTCACCTTTCCCGTTGAGCAGCCATAGTGTGTTTTCTAAACGTGTGACTCTGTTTCGTTTTGTAATTCAGTTCAAGTGTAGCGGTTTTTACATTCCCTCTATAAGTGATATCTTATGACAAGTGTCTTTATCTGTGTGACTTTTTTCACTTAGAATCGTCGTACCTAAATCCACTCATCATACTGCTACTAGCCTTATGACGTTGATTTCATGGCTGAGTGATATTCCATTGTACATAAGGACCACAACTTCTTTATCCTTTTTTCTCTTTCCTTGGATATTTAAGGCGTAACGAAGTGCAGGTTCTTGTCAAGAGTGCAGCCCTAAACTTTGGGGTGCCTGTGTCCTGCTGATTTTTAGTTTTCCCAATTTATACGCCCATGAGTGGAAGTGCCCTATGCTCTCTAAGCTGAGTTTTTTAGATGTTTCAGGACACACCGTACACTTCTCCAGAGTGGCTGTTGGCAATTTACATCCCGCCCATCAGCGTAGCAAGGCTCCCGTTTCTCCATGGCCTGTCCTGCATTTCTGGTTTTGACACTTTATTCAGCATGGCCCTTTTGACCGATGGGAAGCGAGACTTCTTTGTAGCGCTGATTTACCTTTCCAGGTTGCTTGGTTGGCCAAATAGGGCGTATGCGTTTTTTCCTGAATATATTCAGGAAAAAACGCATACGCCCTTTTTGGCCAAGGGCGTGATTGTCGAGGTTTGGCCGCTTTTCCTGTGCTTTCAAGGCGATTCGAATCTACTTCCTGAAAACTGTTTCCTGCAATTCTGCCTTGCTTTCAAATCCTCTTCGTTGCCTTCCCTCAATATATTTGTGGACTAGAGTTATCATTTATAACTCTGCAGGTTTGTGAATTGCAGTGCCCCTGAGCTCCATTGTTCAACTCGCTTTCTTGGGAGCTGGCCGCAAAAGCGCAGGATTGCTTCAGGCCCTATTCTGGTCCCGGGCGGCAGGCTGAGCCTGTGGTTAATTCTTCTTCCTGATGGGAAAATAGAGTGACCTGTGCCAGTCCCAACACCTAGAGCTAGTCTCTCATTGGTTCCCCCTCTTCCCGTTCATCCTCAGGACAAATCGCAACCTGTACGGAACAGGAGGTTAAAGGTGCTGAGTCTCCAAGGAGGGAGATTGCTAGTAAAGCGGCTGGAATGGCGAACCCGAGCACAAGGAGGTGAGAAATGAGGTGCGTTTTAGAAACCTTTCCAGATCACACGGTGTACCATCTTCTGGGTTTCTCATGCATGTTTTCGATGTAGGAAGATGCCCTTGAACCTGGAGATTTGGGACCCTTGGGATGGGTACCACGCAGTACTACTTTAAAGGGTCTGCGTTTGCTCACCCAACCTCACCAAACCTCTCAGCCCCAAGAGTGTCCACCCTTATGTCTCCGTCAGCTGTGGGTCTAGATATGGTCAATCCAGGTGGCATCACAGCCCCTGAACGAATTTTGTAAGTATTTCTCTCTCTTTCACTGTCTTTGTTTCACGGGTTTTTAAAAGTAATTGATTTTTATAATGGGGTTTAGCTGCTTTTCACTGCTGTGTTTATGCCGCTTTACACCCACTTGACTCACTTACAGAGAGATATCAATACATAGGTTTAAGATTCTTACTAGTCAGATATATTCTTGGGCGGTGAGTAGGGGGTGTTGAGTCCAGTTCCCTGAGCAAGGAGTAGGTCTTGTCTATTACATATTGGGTTTATGGAACGGTATCTGAGCTAATTTGAAACCCGTGTTTTATGCATCCCCCCGCCTCACCTTTCCCGTTGAGCAGCCATAGTTTGTTTTCTAAACTTGTGACTCTGTTCCGTTTTGTAATTCAGTTCAAGTGTAGCGGTTTTTACATTCCCTCTATTAGTGATATCTTATGACAAGTGTCTCTTTCTGTGTGACTTTTTTCACTTAGAATCGTCGTACCTAAATCCACTCATCATACTGCTACTAGCCTTATGACGTTGATTTCTTGGCTGAGTGATATTCCATTGTACATAAGGACCACAACTTCTTTATCCTTTTTTCTCTTTCCTGGGATATTTAAGGTGTAATGAAGTGGAGGTTCTTGTCAAGAGAGCAGCCCTAAACTTTGGGGTGCCTGTGTCTTGCTGATTTTTAGTTTTCCCAATTTATACGCCCATGAGTGGAAGTGCCCTATGCTCTCTAAGCTGAGTTTTTTAGATGTTTCAGGACACACCGTACACTTCTCCAGAGTGGCTGTTGGCAATTTACATCCCGTCCATCAGCGTAGCAAGGCTCCCGGTTCTCCATGGCCTGTCCTGCATTTCTGGTTTTGACACTTTATTCAGCATGGCCCTTTTGACCGATGGGAAGCGAGACTTCTTTGTAGCGCTGATTTGCCTTTCCAGGTTGCTTGGTTGGCCAAAAAGGGCGTATGCGTTTTTTCCTGAATATATTCAGGAAAAAACGCATACGCCCTTTTTGGCCAAGGGCGTGATTGTCGAGGTTTGGCCGCTTTTCCTGTGCTTTCAAGGCGATTCGAATCTACCTCCTGAAATCTGTTTCCTGCAATTCTGCCTTGCTTTCAAATCCTCTTCGTTGCCTTCCCTCAATATAATTGTGGACTAGAGTTATCATTTATAACTCTGCAGGTTTGTGAATTGCAGTGCCCCTGAGCTCCATTGTTCAACTCGCTTTCTTGGGAGCTGGCCGCAAAAGCGCAGGATTGCTTCAGGCCCTATTCTGGTCCCGGGCGGCAGGCTGAGCCTGTGGTTAATTCTTCTTCCTGATGGGAAAATAGAGTGACCTGTGCCAGTCCCAACACCTAGAGCTAGTCTCTCATTGGTTCCCCCTCTTCCCGTTCATCCTCAGGACAAATCGCAACCTGTACGGAACAGGAGGTTAAAGGTGCTGAGTCTCCAAGGAGGGAGATTGCTAGTAAAGCGGCTGGAATGGCGAACCCGAGCACAAGGAGGTGAGAAATGAGGTGCGTTTTAGAAACCTTTCCCGATCACACGGTGTACCATCTTCTGGGTTTCTCATGCATGTTTTCGATGTAGGAAGATGCCCTTGAACCTGGAGATTTGGGACCCTTGGGATGGGTACCACGCAGTACTACTTTAAAGGGTCTGCGTTTGCTCACCCAACCTCACCAAACCTCTCAGCCCCAAGAGTGTCCACCCTTATGTCTCCGTCAGCTGTGGGTCTAGATATGGTCAATCCAGGTGGCATCACAGCCCCTGAACGAATTTTGTAAGAATTTCTCTCTCTTTCACTGTCTTTGTTTCACGGGTTTTTAAAAGTAATTGATTTTTATAATGGGGTTTAGCTGCTTTTCACTGCTGTGTTTATGCCGCTTTACACCCACTTGACTCACTTACAGAGAGATATCAATACATAGGTTTAAGATTCTTACTAGTCAGATATATTCTTGGGCGGTGAGTAGGGGGTGTTGAGTCCAGTTCCCTGAGCAAGGAGTAGGTCTTGTCTATTACATACTGGGTTTATGGAACGGTATCTGAGCTAATTTGAAACCCGTGTTTTATGCATCCCCCCGCCTCACCTTTCCCGTTGAGCAGCCATAGTGTGTTTTCTAAACTTGTGACTCTGTTCCGTTTTGTAATTCAGTTCAAGTGTAGCGGTTTTTACATTCCCTCTATTAGTGATATCTTATGACAAGTGTCTCTTTCTGTGTGACTTTTTTCACTTAGAATCGTCGTACCTAAATCCACTCATCATACTGCTACTAGCCTTATGACGTTGATTTCTTGGCTGAGTGATATTCCATTGTACATAAGGACCACAACTTCTTTATCCTTTTTTCTCTTTCCTGGGATATTTAAGGTGTAATGAAGTGGAGGTTCTTGTCAAGAGAGCAGCCCTAAACTTTGGGGTGCCTGTGTCCTGCTGATTTTTAGTTTTCCCAATGTATACGCCCATGAGTGGAAGTGCCCTATGCTCTCTAAGCTGAGTTTTTTAGATGTTTCAGGACACACCGTACACTTCTCCAGACTGGCTGTTGGCAATTTACATCCCGTCCATCAGCGTAGCAAGGCTCCCGGTTCTCCATGGCCTGTCCTGCATTTCTGGTTTTGACACTTTATTCAGCATGGCCCTTTTGACCGATGGGAAGCGAGACTTCTTTGTAGCGCTGATTTGCCTTTCCAGGTTGCTTGGTTGGCCAAAAAGGGCGTATGCGTTTTTTCCTGAATATATTCAGGAAAAAACGCATACGCCCTTTTTGGCCAAGGGCGTGATTGTCGAGGTTTGGCCGCTTTTCCTGTGCTTTCAAGGCGATTCGAATCTACTTCCTGAAAACTGTTTCCTGCAATTCTGCCTTGCTTTCAAATCCTCTTCGTTGCCTTCCCTCAATATATTTGTGGACTAGAGTTATCATTTATAACTCTGCAGGTTTGTGAATTGCAGTGCCCCTGAGCTCCATTGTTCAACTCGCTTTCTTGGGAGCTGGCCGCAAAAGCGCAGGATTGCTTCAGGCCCTATTCTGGTCCCGGGCGGCAGGCTGAGCCTGTGGTTAATTCTTCTTCCTGATGGGAAAATAGAGTGACCTGTGCCAGTCCCAACACCTAGAGCTAGTCTCTCATTGGTTCCCCCTCTTCCCGTTCATCCTCAGGACAAATCGCAACCTGTACGGAACAGGAGGTTAAAGGTGCTGAGTCTCCAAGGAGGGAGATTGCTAGTAAAGCGGCTGGAATGGCGAACCCGAGCACAAGGAGGTGAGAAATGAGGTGCGTTTTAGAAACCTTTCCCGATCACACGGTGTACCATCTTCTGGGTTTCTCATGCATGTTTTCGATGTAGGAAGATGCCCTTGAACCTGGAGATTTGGGACCCTTGGGATGGGTACCACGCAGTACTACTTTAAAGGGTCTGCGTTTGCTCACCCAACCTCACCAAACCTCTCAGCCCCAAGAGTGTCCACCCTTATGTCTCCGTCAGCTGTGGGTCTAGATATGGTCAATCCATGTGGCATCACAGCCCCTGAACGAATTTTGTAAGAATTTCTCTCGTTTTCACTGTCTTTGTTTCACGGGTTTTTAAAAGTAATTGATTTTTATAATGGGGTTTAGCTGCTTTTCACTGCTGTGTTTATGCCGCTTTACACCCACTTGACTCACTTAGAGAGAGATATCAATACATAGGTTTTAAGATTCTTACTAGTCAGGTATATTCTTCGGCGGTGAGTAGGGGGTGTTGAGTCCAGTTCCCTGAGCAAGGAGTAGGTCTTGTCTATTACATATTGGGTTTATGGATCGGTATCTGAGCTAATTTGAAACCCGTGTTTTATGCATCACTCCGCCTCACCTTTCCCGTTGAGCAGCCATAGTGTGTTTTCTAAACGTGTGACTCTGTTCCGTTTTGTAATTCAGTTCAAGTGTAGCGGTTTTTACATTCCCTCTATTAGTGATATCTTATGACAAGTGTCTTTTTCTGTGTGACTTTTTTCACTTAGAATCGTCGTACCTAAATCCACTCATCATGCTGCTACTAGCCTTATGACCTTGATTTCATGGCTGAGTGATATTCCATTGTACATAAGGACCACAACTTCTTTATCCTTTTTTCTCTTTCCTGGGATATTTAAGGTGTAATGAAGTGGAGGTTCTTGTCAAGAGAGCAGCCCTAAACTTTGGGGTGCCTGTGTCTTGCTGATTTTTAGTTTTCCCAATTTATACGCCCATGAGTGGAAGTGCCCTATGCTCTCTAAGCTGAGTTTTTTAGATGTTTCAGGACACACCGTACACTTCTCCAGAGTGGCTGTTGGCAATTTACATCCCGTCCATCAGTGTAGCAAGGCTCCCGGTTCTCCATGGCCTGTCCTGCATTTCTGGTTTTGACACTTTATTCAGCATGGCCCTTTTGACCGATGGGAAGCGAGACTTCTTTGTAGCGCTGATTTGCCTTTCCAGGTTGCTTGGTTGGCCAAAAAGGGCGTATGCGTTTTTTCCTGAATATATTCAGGAAAAAACGCATACGCCCTTTTTGGCCAAGGGCATGATTGTCGAGGTTTGGCCGCTTTTCCTGTGTTTTCAAGGCGATTCGAATCTACCTCCTGAAATCTGTTTCCTGCAATTCTGCCTTGCTTTCAAATCCTCTTCGTTGCCTTCCCTCAATATATTTGTGGACAAGAGTTATCATTTATAACTCTGCAGGTTTGTGAATTGCAGTGCCCCTGAGCTCCATTGTTCAACTCGCTTTCTTGGGAGCTGGCCGCAAAAGCGCAAGATTGCTTCAGGCCCTATTTTTTTTCCGGGCGGCAGGCTGAGCCTGTGGTTAATTCTTCTTCCTGATGGGAAAAGAGAGTGACCTGTGCCAGTCCCAACACCTAGACCTAGTCTCTCATTGGTTCCCACTCTTCCCGTTCATCCTCAGGACAAATTGCAACCTGTACGGAACAGGAGGTTAAAGTTGCTGAGTGTCCAAGTAGGGAGATTGCTAGTAAAGCGGCTGCAATGGCGAACCCGAGCACAAGGAGATGAGAAATGAGGTGCGTTTTAGAAACCTTTCCCGATCACACGGTGTACCAGCTTCTGGGTTTCTCATGCATGTTTTCGATGCAGGAAGATGCCCTTGAACCTGGAGATTTGGGACCCATGGCATGGGTACCACGCAGTATTACTTTAAAGGGTCTGCGTTTGCTCACCCAACCTCACCAAACCTCTCAGCCCCCAGAGTGTCCACCCTTATGTCTCCATCAGCTGTGGGTCTAGATATGGTCAATCCAGGTGGCATCACAGCCCCTGAACGAATTTTGTAAGAATTTCTCTCTCTTTCACTGTCTTTGTTTCACGGGTTTTTAAAAGTAATTGATTTTTATAATGGGGTTTAGCTGCTTTTCACTGCTGTGTTTATGCCGCTTTACACCCACTTGACTCACTTACAGAGAGATATCAATACATAGGTTTTAAGATTCTTACTAGTCAGATATATTCTTGGGCGGTTAGTAGGGGTGTTGAGTCCAGTTCCCTGAGCAAGGAGTAGGTCTTGTCTATTACATATTGGGTTTATGGAACGGTATCTGAGCTAATTTGAAACCCGTGTTTTATGCATCACCACACCTCACCTTTCCCGTTGAGCAGCCATAGTGTGTTTTCTAAACGTGTGACTCTGTTTCGTTTTGTAATTCAGTTCAAGTGTAGCGGTTTTTACATTCCCTCTATAAGTGATATCTTATGACAAGTGTCTTTATCTGTGTGACTTTTTTCACTTAGAATCGTCGTACCTAAATCCACTCATCATACTGCTACTAGCCTTATGACGTGGATTTCATGGCTGAGTGATATTCCATTGTACATAAGGACCACAACTTCTTTATCCTTTTTTCTCTTTCCTTGGATATTTAAGGCGTAACGAAGTGCAGGTTCTTGTCAAGAGTGCAGCCCTAAACTTTGGGGTGCCTGTGTCCTGCTGATTTTTAGTTTTCCCAATTTATACGCCCATGAGTGGAAGTGCCCTATGCTCTCTAAGCTGAGTTTTTTAGATGTTTCAGGACACACCGTACACTTCTCCAGAGTGGCTGTTGGCAATTTACATCCCGCCCATCAGCGTAGCAAGGCTCCCGTTTCTCCATGGCCTGTCCTGCATTTCTGGTTTTGACACTTTATTCAGCATGGCCCTTTTGACCGATGGGAAGCGAGACTTCTTTGTAGCGCTGATTTGCCTTTCCAGGTTGCTTGGTTGGCCAAAAAGGGCGTATGCGTTTTTTCCTGAATATATTCAGGAAAAAACGCATACGCCCTTTTTGGCCAAGGGCGTGATTGTCGAGGTTTGGCCGCTTTTCCTGTGCTTTCAAGGCGATTCGAATCTACCTCCTGAAATCTGTTTCCTGCAATTCTGCCTTGCTTTCAAATCCTCTTCGTTGCCTTCCCTCAATATAATTGTGGACTAGAGTTATCATTTATAACTCTGCAGGTTTGTGAATTGCAGTGCCCCTGAGCTCCATTGTTCAACTCGCTTTCTTGGGAGCTGGCCGCAAAAGCGCAGGATTGCTTCAGGCCCTATTCTGGTCCCGGGCGGCAGGCTGAGCCTGTGGTTAATTCTTCTTCCTGATGGGAAAATAGAGTGACCTGTGCCAGTCCCAACACCTAGAGCTAGTCTCTCATTGGTTCCCCCTCTTCCCGTTCATCCTCAGGACAAATCGCAACCTGTACGGAACAGGAGGTTAAAGGTGCTGAGTCTCCAAGGAGGGAGATTGCTAGTAAAGCGGCTGGAATGGCGAACCCGAGCACAAGGAGGTGAGAAATGAGGTGCGTTTTAGAAACCTTTCCCGATCACACGGTGTACCATCTTCTGGGTTTCTCATGCATGTTTTCGATGTAGGAAGATGCCCTTGAACCTGGAGATTTGGGACCCTTGGGATGGGTACCACGCAGTACTACTTTAAAGGGTCTGCGTTTGCTCACCCAACCTCACCAAACCTCTCAGCCCCAAGAGTGTCCACCCTTATGTCTCCGTCAGCTGTGGGTCTAGATATGGTCAATCCAGGTGGCATCACAGCCCCTGAACGAATTTTGTAAGAATTTCTCTCTCTTTCACTGTCTTTGTTTCACGGGTTTTTAAAAGTAATTGATTTTTATAATGGGGTTTAGCTGCTTTTCACTGCTGTGTTTATGCCGCTTTACACCCACTTGACTCACTTACAGAGAGATATCAATACATAGGTTTAAGATTCTTACTAGTCAGATATATTCTTGGGCGGTGAGTAGGGGGTGTTGAGTCCAGTTCCCTGAGCAAGGAGTAGGTCTTGTCTATTACATATTGGGTTTATGGAACGGTATCTGAGCTAATTTGAAACCCGTGTTTTATGCATCCCCCCGCCTCACCTTTCCCGTTGAGCAGCCATAGTGTGTTTTCTAAACTTGTGACTCTGTTCCGTTTTGTAATTCAGTTCAAGTGTAGCGGTTTTTACATTCCCTCTATTAGTGATATCTTATGACAAGTGTCTCTTTCTGTGTGACTTTTTTCACTTAGAATCGTCGTACCTAAATCCACTCATCATACTGCTACTAGCCTTATGACGTTGATTTCTTGGCTGAGTGATATTCCATTGTACATAAGGACCACAACTTCTTTATCCTTTTTTCTCTTTCCTGGGATATTTAAGGTGTAATGAAGTGGAGGTTCTTGTCAAGAGAGCAGCCCTAAACTTTGGGGTGCCTGTGTCCTGCTGATTTTTAGTTTTCCCAATGTATACGCCCATGAGTGGAAGTGCCCTATGCTCTCTAAGCTGAGTTTTTTAGATGTTTCAGGACACACCGTACACTTCTCCAGACTGGCTGTTGGCAATTTACATCCCGTCCATCAGCGTAGCAAGGCTCCCGGTTCTCCATGGCCTGTCCTGCATTTCTGGTTTTGACACTTTATTCAGCATGGCCCTTTTGACCGATGGGAAGCGAGACTTCTTTGTAGCGCTGATTTGCCTTTCCAGGTTGCTTGGTTGGCCAAAAAGGGCGTATGCGTTTTTTCCTGAATATATTCAGGAAAAAACGCATACGCCCTTTTTGGCCAAGGGCGTGATTGTCGAGGTTTGGCCGCTTTTCCTGTGCTTTCAAGGCGATTCGAATCTACTTCCTGAAAACTGTTTCCTGCAATTCTGCCTTGCTTTCAAATCCTCTTCGTTGCCTTCCCTCAATATATTTGTGGACTAGAGTTATCATTTATAACTCTGCAGGTTTGTGAATTGCAGTGCCCCTGAGCTCCATTGTTCAACTCGCTTTCTTGGGAGCTGGCCGCAAAAGCGCAGGATTGCTTCAGGCCCTATTCTGGTCCCGGGCGGCAGGCTGAGCCTGTGGTTAATTCTTCTTCCTGATGGGAAAATAGAGTGACCTGTGCCAGTCCCAACACCTAGAGCTAGTCTCTCATTGGTTCCCCCTCTTCCCGTTCATCCTCAGGACAAATCGCAACCTGTACGGAACAGGAGGTTAAAGGTGCTGAGTCTCCAAGGAGGGAGATTGCTAGTAAAGCGGCTGGAATGGCGAACCCGAGCACAAGGAGGTGAGAAATGAGGTGCGTTTTAGAAACCTTTCCCGATCACACGGTGTACCATCTTCTGGGTTTCTCATGCATGTTTTCGATGTAGGAAGATGCCCTTGAACCTGGAGATTTGGGACCCTTGGGATGGGTACCACGCAGTACTACTTTAAAGGGTCTGCGTTTGCTCACCCAACCTCACCAAACCTCTCAGCCCCAAGAGTGTCCACCCTTATGTCTCCGTCAGCTGTGGGTCTAGATATGGTCAATCCATGTGGCATCACAGCCCCTGAACGAATTTTGTAAGAATTTCTCTCGTTTTCACTGTCTTTGTTTCACGGGTTTTTAAAAGTAATTGATTTTTATAATGGGGTTTAGCTGCTTTTCACTGCTGTGTTTATGCCGCTTTACACCCACTTGACTCACTTAGAGAGAGATATCAATACATAGGTTTTAAGATTCTTACTAGTCAGGTATATTCTTCGGCGGTGAGTAGGGGGTGTTGAGTCCAGTTCCCTGAGCAAGGAGTAGGTCTTGTCTATTACATATTGGGTTTATGGATCGGTATCTGAGCTAATTTGAAACCCGTGTTTTATGCATCACTCCGCCTCACCTTTCCCGTTGAGCAGCCATAGTGTGTTTTCTAAACGTGTGACTCTGTTCCGTTTTGTAATTCAGTTCAAGTGTAGCGGTTTTTACATTCCCTCTATTAGTGATATCTTATGACAAGTGTCTTTTTCTGTGTGACTTTTTTCACTTAGAATCGTCGTACCTAAATCCACTCATCATGCTGCTACTAGCCTTATGACCTTGATTTCATGGCTGAGTGATATTCCATTGTACATAAGGACCACAACTTCTTTATCCTTTTTTCTCTTTCCTGGGATATTTAAGGTGTAATGAAGTGGAGGTTCTTGTCAAGAGAGCAGCCCTAAACTTTGGGGTGCCTGTGTCTTGCTGATTTTTAGTTTTCCCAATTTATACGCCCATGAGTGGAAGTGCCCTATGCTCTCTAAGCTGAGTTTTTTAGATGTTTCAGGACACACCGTACACTTCTCCAGAGTGGCTGTTGGCAATTTACATCCCGTCCATCAGTGTAGCAAGGCTCCCGGTTCTCCATGGCCTGTCCTGCATTTCTGGTTTTGACACTTTATTCAGCATGGCCCTTTTGACCGATGGGAAGCGAGACTTCTTTGTAGCGCTGATTTGCCTTTCCAGGTTGCTTGGTTGGCCAAAAAGGGCGTATGCGTTTTTTCCTGAATATATTCAGGAAAAAACGCATACGCCCTTTTTGGCCAAGGGCATGATTGTCGAGGTTTGGCCGCTTTTCCTGTGTTTTCAAGGCGATTCGAATCTACCTCCTGAAATCTGTTTCCTGCAATTCTGCCTTGCTTTCAAATCCTCTTCGTTGCCTTCCCTCAATATATTTGTGGACAAGAGTTATCATTTATAACTCTGCAGGTTTGTGAATTGCAGTGCCCCTGAGCTCCATTGTTCAACTCGCTTTCTTGGGAGCTGGCCGCAAAAGCGCAAGATTGCTTCAGGCCCTATTTTTTTTCCGGGCGGCAGGCTGAGCCTGTGGTTAATTCTTCTTCCTGATGGGAAAAGAGAGTGACCTGTGCCAGTCCCAACACCTAGACCTAGTCTCTCATTGGTTCCCACTCTTCCCGTTCATCCTCAGGACAAATTGCAACCTGTACGGAACAGGAGGTTAAAGTTGCTGAGTGTCCAAGTAGGGAGATTGCTAGTAAAGCGGCTGCAATGGCGAACCCGAGCACAAGGAGATGAGAAATGAGGTGCGTTTTAGAAACCTTTCCCGATCACACGGTGTACCAGCTTCTGGGTTTCTCATGCATGTTTTCGATGCAGGAAGATGCCCTTGAACCTGGAGATTTGGGACCCATGGCATGGGTACCACGCAGTATTACTTTAAAGGGTCTGCGTTTGCTCACCCAACCTCACCAAACCTCTCAGCCCCCAGAGTGTCCACCCTTATGTCTCCATCAGCTGTGGGTCTAGATATGGTCAATCCAGGTGGCATCACAGCCCCTGAACGAATTTTGTAAGAATTTCTCTCTCTTTCACTGTCTTTGTTTCACGGGTTTTTAAAAGTAATTGATTTTTATAATGGGGTTTAGCTGCTTTTCACTGCTGTGTTTATGCCGCTTTACACCCACTTGACTCACTTACAGAGAGATATCAATACATAGGTTTTAAGATTCTTACTAGTCAGATATATTCTTGGGCGGTTAGTAGGGGTGTTGAGTCCAGTTCCCTGAGCAAGGAGTAGGTCTTGTCTATTACATATTGGGTTTATGGAACGGTATCTGAGCTAATTTGAAACCCGTGTTTTATGCATCACCACACCTCACCTTTCCCGTTGAGCAGCCATAGTGTGTTTTCTAAACGTGTGACTCTGTTTCGTTTTGTAATTCAGTTCAAGTGTAGCGGTTTTTACATTCCCTCTATAAGTGATATCTTATGACAAGTGTCTTTATCTGTGTGACTTTTTTCACTTAGAATCGTCGTACCTAAATCCACTCATCATACTGCTACTAGCCTTATGACGTTGATTTCATGGCTGAGTGATATTCCATTGTACATAAGGACCACAACTTCTTTATCCTTTTTTCTCTTTCCTTGGATATTTAAGGCGTAACGAAGTGCAGGTTCTTGTCAAGAGTGCAGCCCTAAACTTTGGGGTGCCTGTGTCCTGCTGATTTTTAGTTTTCCCAATTTATACGCCCATGAGTGGAAGTGCCCTATGCTCTCTAAGCTGAGTTTTTTAGATGTTTCAGGACACACCGTACACTTCTCCAGAGTGGCTGTTGGCAATTTACATCCCGCCCATCAGCGTAGCAAGGCTCCCGTTTCTCCATGGCCTGTCCTGCATTTCTGGTTTTGACACTTTATTCAGCATGGCCCTTTTGACCGATGGGAAGCGAGACTTCTTTGTAGCGCTGATTTACATTTCCAGGTTGCTTGGTTGGCCAAAAAGGGCGTATGCGTTTTTTCCTGAATATATTCAGGAAAAAACGCATACGCCCTTTTTGGCCAAGGGCATGATTGTCGAGGTTTGGCCGCTTTTCCTGTGTTTTCAAGGCGATTCGAATCTACCTCCTGAAATCTGTTTCCTGCAATTCTGCCTTGCTTTCAAATCCTCTTCGTTGCCTTCCCTCAATATATTTGTGGACAAGAGTTATCATTTATAACTCTGCATGTTTGTGAATTGCAGTGCCCCTGAGCTCCATTTTTCAACTCGCTTTCTTGGGAGCTGGCCGCAAAAGCGCAGGATTGCTTCAGGCCCTATTCTGGTCCCGGGGGGCAGGCTGAGCCTGTGGTTAATTCTTCTTCCTGATGGGAAAATAGAGTGACCTGTGCCAGTCCCAACACTAAGAGCTAGTCTCTCATTGGTTCCCACTCTTCCCGTTCATCCTCAGGACAAATTGCAACCTGTACGGAACAGGAGGTTAAACGTGCTGAGTCTCCAAGGAGGGAGATTGCTAGTAAAGCGGCTGCAATGGCGAACCCGAGCACAAGGAGATGAGAAATGAGGTGCGTTTTAGAAACCTTTCCCGATCACACGGTGTACCAGCTTCTGGGTTTCTCATGCATGTTTTCGATGAAGGAAGATGCCCTTGAACCTGGAGATTTGGGACCCATGGGATGGGTACCACGCAGTATTACTTTAAAGGGTCTGCGTTTGCTCACCGCACCTCACCAAACCTCTCAGCCCCAAGAGTGTCCACCCTTATGTCTCCATCAGCTGTGGGTCTAGATATGGTCAATCCAGGTGGCATCACAGCCCCTGAACGAATTTTGTAAGAATTTCTCTCTCTTTCACTGTCTTTGTTTCACGGGTTTTTAAAAGTAATTGATTTTTATAATGGGGTTTAGCTGCTTTTCACTGTTGTGTTTATGCCGCTTTACACCCACTTGACTCACTTACAGAGAGATATCAATACATAGGTTTAAGATTCTTACTAGTCAGATATATTCTTGGGCGGTGAGTAGGGGGTGTTGAGTCCAGTTCCCTGAGCAAGGAGTAGGTCTTGTCTATTACATATTGGGTTTATGGAACGGTATCTGAGCTAATTTGAAACCCGTGTTTTATGCATCCCCCCGCCTCACCTTTCCCGTTGAGCAGCCATAGTGTGTTTTCTAAAGTTGTGACTCTGTTCCGTTTTGTAATTCAGTTCAAGTGTAGCGGTTTTTACATTCCCTCTATTAGTGATATCTTATGACAAGTGTCTCTTTCTGTGTGACTTTTTTCACTTAGAATCGTCGTACCTAAATCCACTCATCATACTGCTACTAGCCTTATGACGTTGATTTCATGGCTGAGTGATATTCCATTGTACATAAGGACCACAACTTCTTTATCCTTTTTTCTCTTTCCTTGGATATTTAAGGCGTAACGAAGTGCAGGTTCTTGTCAAGAGTGCAGCCCTAAACTTTGGGGTGCCTGTGTCCTGCTGATTTTTAGTTTTCCCAATTTATACGCCCATGAGTGGAAGTGCCCTATGCTCTCTAAGCTGAGTTTTTTAGATGTTTCAGGACACACCGTACACTTCTCCAGAGTGGCTGTTGGCAATTTACATCCCGCCCATCAGCGTAGCAAGGCTCCCGTTTCTCCATGGCCTGTCCTGCATTTCTGGTTTTGACACTTTATTCAGCATGGCCCTTTTGACCGATGGGAAGCGAGACTTCTTTGTAGCGCTGATTTACCTTTCCAGGTTGCTTGGTTGGCCAAATAGGGCGTATGCATTTTTTCCTGAATATATTCAGGAAAAAACGCATACGCCCTTTTTGGCCAAGGGCGTGATTGTCGAGGTTTGGCCGCTTTTCCTGTGCTTTCAAGGCGATTCGAATCTACTTCCTGAAAACTGTTTCCTGCAATTCTGCCTTGCTTTCAAATCCTCTTCGTTGCCTTCCCTCAATATATTTGTGGACTAGAGTTATCATTTATAACTCTGCAGGTTTGTGAATTGCAGTGCCCCTGAGCTCCATTGTTCAACTCGCTTTCTTGGGAGCTGGCCGCAAAAGCGCAGGATTGCTTCAGGCCCTATTCTGGTCCCGGGCGGCAGGCTGAGCCTGTGGTTAATTCTTCTTCCTGATGGGAAAATAGAGTGACCTGTGCCAGTCCCAACACCTAGAGCTAGTCTCTCATTGGTTCCCCCTCTTCCCGTTCATCCTCAGGACAAATCGCAACCTGTACGGAACAGGAGGTTAAAGGTGCTGAGTCTCCAAGGAGGGAGATTGCTAGTAAAGCGGCTGGAATGGCGAACCCGAGCACAAGGAGGTGAGAAATGAGGTGCGTTTTAGAAACCTTTCCCGATCACACGGTGTACCATCTTCTGGGTTTCTCATGCATGTTTTCGATGTAGGAAGATGCCCTTGAACCTGGAGATTTGGGACCCTTGGGATGGGTACCACGCAGTACTACTTTAAAGGGTCTGCGTTTGCTCACCCAACCTCACCAAACCTCTCAGCCCCAAGAGTGTCCACCCTTATGTCTCCGTCAGCTGTGGGTCTAGATATGGTCAATCCAGGTGGCATCACAGCCCCTGAACGAATTTTGTAAGAATTTCTCTCTCTTTCACTGTCTTTGTTTCACGGGTTTTTAAAAGTAATTGATTTTTATAATGGGGTTTAGCTGCTTTTCACTGCTGTGTTTATGCCGCTTTACACCCACTTGACTCACTTACAGAGAGATATCAATACATAGGTTTTAAGATTCTTACTAGTCAGGTATATTCTTCGGCGGTGAGTAGGGGGTGTTGAGTCCAGTTCCCTGAGCAAGGAGTAGGTCTTGTCTATTACATATTGGGTTTATGGATCGGTATCTGAGCTAATTTGAAACCCGTGTTTTATGCATCACTCCGCCTCACCTTTCCCGTTGAGCAGCCATAGTGTGTTTTCTAAACGTGTGACTCTGTTCCGTTTTGTAATTCAGTTCAAGTGTAGCGGTTTTTACATTCCCTCTATTAGTGATATCTTATGACAAGTGTCTTTTTCTGTGTGACTTTTTTCACTTAGAATCGTCGTACCTAAATCCACTCATCATGCTGCTACTAGCCTTATGACCTTGATTTCATGGCTGAGTGATATTCCATTGTACATAAGGACCACAACTTCTTTATCCTTTTTTCTCTTTCCTGGGATATTTAAGGTGTAATGAAGTGGAGGTTCTTGTCAAGAGAGCAGCCCTAAACTTTGGGGTGCCTGTGTCTTGCTGATTTTTAGTTTTCCCAATGTATACGCCCATGAGTGGAAGTGCCCTATGCTCTCTAAGCTGAGTTTTTTAGATGTTTCAGGACACACCGTACACTTCTCCAGAGTGGCTGTTGGCAATTTACATCCCGTCCATCAGCGTAGCAAGGCTCCCGGTTCTCCATGGCCTGTCCTGCATTTCTGGTTTTGACACTTTATTCAGCATGGCCCTTTTGACCGATGGGAAGCGAGACTTCTTTGTAGCGCTGATTTGCCTTTCCAGGTTGCTTGGTTGGCCAAAAAGGGCGTATGCGTTTTTTCCTGAATATATTCAGGAAAAAACGCATACGCACTTTTTGGCCAAGGGCGTGATTGTCGAGGTTTGGCCGCTTTTCCTGTGCTTTCAAGGCAATTCGAATCTACCTCCTGAAATCTGTTTCCTGCAATTCTGCCTTGCTTTCAAATCCTCTTCGGTGCCTTCCCTCAATATATTTGTGGACAAGAGTTATCATTTATAACTCTGCAGGTTTGTGAATTGCAGTGCCCCTGAGCTCCATTGTTCAACTCGCTTTCTTGGGAGCTGGCCGCAAAAGCGCAAGATTGCTTCAGGCCCTATTTTTTTTCCGGGCGGCAGGCTGAGCCTGTGGTTAATTCTTCTTCCTGATGGGAAAAGAGAGTGACCTGTGCCAGTCCCAACACCTAGACCTAGTCTCTCATTGGTTCCCACTCTTCCCGTTCATCCTCAGGACAAATTGCAACCTGTACGGAACAGGAGGTTAAAGTTGCTGAGTGTCCAAGTAGGGAGATTGCTAGTAAAGCGGCTGCAATGGCGAACCCGAGCACAAGGAGATGAGAAATGAGGTGCGTTTTAGAAACCTTTCCCGATCACACGGTGTACCAGCTTCTGGGTTTCTCATGCATGTTTTCGATGCAGGAAGATGCCCTTGAACCTGGAGATTTGGGACCCATGGCATGGGTACCACGCAGTATTACTTTAAAGGGTCTGCGTTTGCTCACCCAACCTCACCAAACCTCTCAGCCCCCAGAGTGTCCACCCTTATGTCTCCATCAGCTGTGGGTCTAGATATGGTCAATCCAGGTGGCATCACAGCCCCTGAACGAATTTTGTAAGAATTTCTCTCTCTTTCACTGTCTTTGTTTCACGGGTTTTTAAAAGTAATTGATTTTTATAATGGGGTTTAGCTGCTTTTCACTGCTGTGTTTATGCCGCTTTACACCCACTTGACTCACTTACAGAGAGATATCAATACATAGGTTTTAAGATTCTTACTAGTCAGATATATTCTTGGGCGGTTAGTAGGGGTGTTGAGTCCAGTTCCCTGAGCAAGGAGTAGGTCTTGTCTATTACATATTGGGTTTATGGAACGGTATCTGAGCTAATTTGAAACCCGTGTTTTATGCATCACCACACCTCACCTTTCCCGTTGAGCAGCCATAGTGTGTTTTCTAAACGTGTGACTCTGTTTCGTTTTGTAATTCAGTTCAAGTGTAGCGGTTTTTACATTCCCTCTATAAGTGATATCTTATGACAAGTGTCTTTATCTGTGTGACTTTTTTCACTTAGAATCGTCGTACCTAAATCCACTCATCATACTGCTACTAGCCTTATGACGTTGATTTCATGGCTGAGTGATATTCCATTGTACATAAGGACCACAACTTCTTTATCCTTTTTTCTCTTTCCTTGGATATTTAAGGCGTAACGAAGTGCAGGTTCTTGTCAAGAGTGCAGCCCTAAACTTTGGGGTGCCTGTGTCCTGCTGATTTTTAGTTTTCCCAATTTATACGCCCATGAGTGGAAGTGCCCTATGCTCTCTAAGCTGAGTTTTTTAGATGTTTCAGGACACACCGTACACTTCTCCAGAGTGGCTGTTGGCAATTTACATCCCGCCCATCAGCGTAGCAAGGCTCCCGTTTCTCCATGGCCTGTCCTGCATTTCTGGTTTTGACACTTTATTCAGCATGGCCCTTTTGACCGATGGGAAGCGAGACTTCTTTGTAGCGCTGATTTACATTTCCAGGTTGCTTGGTTGGCCAAAAAGGGCGTATGCGTTTTTTCCTGAATATATTCAGGAAAAAACGCATACGCCCTTTTTGGCCAAGGGCATGATTGTCGAGGTTTGGCCGCTTTTCCTGTGTTTTCAAGGCGATTCGAATCTACCTCCTGAAATCTGTTTCCTGCAATTCTGCCTTGCTTTCAAATCCTCTTCGTTGCCTTCCCTCAATATATTTGTGGACAAGAGTTATCATTTATAACTCTGCATGTTTGTGAATTGCAGTGCCCCTGAGCTCCATTTTTCAACTCGCTTTCTTGGGAGCTGGCCGCAAAAGCGCAGGATTGCTTCAGGCCCTATTCTGGTCCCGGGGGGCAGGCTGAGCCTGTGGTTAATTCTTCTTCCTGATGGGAAAATAGAGTGACCTGTGCCAGTCCCAACACTAAGAGCTAGTCTCTCATTGGTTCCCACTCTTCCCGTTCATCCTCAGGACAAATTGCAACCTGTACGGAACAGGAGGTTAAACGTGCTGAGTCTCCAAGGAGGGAGATTGCTAGTAAAGCGGCTGCAATGGCGAACCCGAGCACAAGGAGATGAGAAATGAGGTGCGTTTTAGAAACCTTTCCCGATCACACGGTGTACCAGCTTCTGGGTTTCTCATGCATGTTTTCGATGAAGGAAGATGCCCTTGAACCTGGAGATTTGGGACCCATGGGATGGGTACCACGCAGTATTACTTTAAAGGGTCTGCGTTTGCTCACCGCACCTCACCAAACCTCTCAGCCCCAAGAGTGTCCACCCTTATGTCTCCATCAGCTGTGGGTCTAGATATGGTCAATCCAGGTGGCATCACAGCCCCTGAACGAATTTTGTAAGAATTTCTCTCTCTTTCACTGTCTTTGTTTCACGGGTTTTTAAAAGTAATTGATTTTTATAATGGGGTTTAGCTGCTTTTCACTGTTGTGTTTATGCCGCTTTACACCCACTTGACTCACTTACAGAGAGATATCAATACATAGGTTTAAGATTCTTACTAGTCAGATATATTCTTGGGCGGTGAGTAGGGGGTGTTGAGTCCAGTTCCCTGAGCAAGGAGTAGGTCTTGTCTATTACATATTGGGTTTATGGAACGGTATCTGAGCTAATTTGAAACCCGTGTTTTATGCATCCCCCCGCCTCACCTTTCCCGTTGAGCAGCCATAGTGTGTTTTCTAAAGTTGTGACTCTGTTCCGTTTTGTAATTCAGTTCAAGTGTAGCGGTTTTTACATTCCCTCTATTAGTGATATCTTATGACAAGTGTCTCTTTCTGTGTGACTTTTTTCACTTAGAATCGTCGTACCTAAATCCACTCATCATACTGCTACTAGCCTTATGACGTTGATTTCATGGCTGAGTGATATTCCATTGTACATAAGGACCACAACTTCTTTATCCTTTTTTCTCTTTCCTTGGATATTTAAGGCGTAACGAAGTGCAGGTTCTTGTCAAGAGTGCAGCCCTAAACTTTGGGGTGCCTGTGTCCTGCTGATTTTTAGTTTTCCCAATTTATACGCCCATGAGTGGAAGTGCCCTATGCTCTCTAAGCTGAGTTTTTTAGATGTTTCAGGACACACCGTACACTTCTCCAGAGTGGCTGTTGGCAATTTACATCCCGCCCATCAGCGTAGCAAGGCTCCCGTTTCTCCATGGCCTGTCCTGCATTTCTGGTTTTGACACTTTATTCAGCATGGCCCTTTTGACCGATGGGAAGCGAGACTTCTTTGTAGCGCTGATTTACCTTTCCAGGTTGCTTGGTTGGCCAAATAGGGCGTATGCATTTTTTCCTGAATATATTCAGGAAAAAACGCATACGCCCTTTTTGGCCAAGGGCGTGATTGTCGAGGTTTGGCCGCTTTTCCTGTGCTTTCAAGGCGATTCGAATCTACTTCCTGAAAACTGTTTCCTGCAATTCTGCCTTGCTTTCAAATCCTCTTCGTTGCCTTCCCTCAATATATTTGTGGACTAGAGTTATCATTTATAACTCTGCAGGTTTGTGAATTGCAGTGCCCCTGAGCTCCATTGTTCAACTCGCTTTCTTGGGAGCTGGCCGCAAAAGCGCAGGATTGCTTCAGGCCCTATTCTGGTCCCGGGCGGCAGGCTGAGCCTGTGGTTAATTCTTCTTCCTGATGGGAAAATAGAGTGACCTGTGCCAGTCCCAACACCTAGAGCTAGTCTCTCATTGGTTCCCCCTCTTCCCGTTCATCCTCAGGACAAATCGCAACCTGTACGGAACAGGAGGTTAAAGGTGCTGAGTCTCCAAGGAGGGAGATTGCTAGTAAAGCGGCTGGAATGGCGAACCCGAGCACAAGGAGGTGAGAAATGAGGTGCGTTTTAGAAACCTTTCCCGATCACACGGTGTACCATCTTCTGGGTTTCTCATGCATGTTTTCGATGTAGGAAGATGCCCTTGAACCTGGAGATTTGGGACCCTTGGGATGGGTACCACGCAGTACTACTTTAAAGGGTCTGCGTTTGCTCACCCAACCTCACCAAACCTCTCAGCCCCAAGAGTGTCCACCCTTATGTCTCCGTCAGCTGTGGGTCTAGATATGGTCAATCCAGGTGGCATCACAGCCCCTGAACGAATTTTGTAAGAATTTCTCTCTCTTTCACTGTCTTTGTTTCACGGGTTTTTAAAAGTAATTGATTTTTATAATGGGGTTTAGCTGCTTTTCACTGCTGTGTTTATGCCGCTTTACACCCACTTGACTCACTTACAGAGAGATATCAATACATAGGTTTTAAGATTCTTACTAGTCAGGTATATTCTTCGGCGGTGAGTAGGGGGTGTTGAGTCCAGTTCCCTGAGCAAGGAGTAGGTCTTGTCTATTACATATTGGGTTTATGGATCGGTATCTGAGCTAATTTGAAACCCGTGTTTTATGCATCACTCCGCCTCACCTTTCCCGTTGAGCAGCCATAGTGTGTTTTCTAAACGTGTGACTCTGTTCCGTTTTGTAATTCAGTTCAAGTGTAGCGGTTTTTACATTCCCTCTATTAGTGATATCTTATGACAAGTGTCTTTTTCTGTGTGACTTTTTTCACTTAGAATCGTCGTACCTAAATCCACTCATCATGCTGCTACTAGCCTTATGACCTTGATTTCATGGCTGAGTGATATTCCATTGTACATAAGGACCACAACTTCTTTATCCTTTTTTCTCTTTCCTGGGATATTTAAGGTGTAATGAAGTGGAGGTTCTTGTCAAGAGAGCAGCCCTAAACTTTGGGGTGCCTGTGTCTTGCTGATTTTTAGTTTTCCCAATGTATACGCCCATGAGTGGAAGTGCCCTATGCTCTCTAAGCTGAGTTTTTTAGATGTTTCAGGACACACCGTACACTTCTCCAGAGTGGCTGTTGGCAATTTACATCCCGTCCATCAGCGTAGCAAGGCTCCCGGTTCTCCATGGCCTGTCCTGCATTTCTGGTTTTGACACTTTATTCAGCATGGCCCTTTTGACCGATGGGAAGCGAGACTTCTTTGTAGCGCTGATTTGCCTTTCCAGGTTGCTTGGTTGGCCAAAAAGGGCGTATGCGTTTTTTCCTGAATATATTCAGGAAAAAACGCATACGCACTTTTTGGCCAAGGGCGTGATTGTCGAGGTTTGGCCGCTTTTCCTGTGCTTTCAAGGCAATTCGAATCTACCTCCTGAAATCTGTTTCCTGCAATTCTGCCTTGCTTTCAAATCCTCTTCGGTGCCTTCCCTCAATATATTTGTGGACAAGAGTTATCATTTATAACTCTGCAAGTTTGTGAATTGCAGTGCCCCTGAGCTCCATTTTTCAACTCGCTTTCTTGGGAGCTGGCCGCAAAAGCGCAGGATTGCTTCAGGCCCTATTCTGGTCCCGGGGGGCAGGCTGAGCCTGTGGTTAATTCTTCTTCCTGATGGGAAAATAGAGTGACCTGTGCCAGTCCCAACACCTAGAGCTAGTCTCTCATTGGTTCCCACTCTTCCCGTTCATCCTCAGGACAAATTGCAACCTGTACGGAACAGGAGGTTAAAGGTGCTGAGTCTCCAAGGAGGGAGATTGCTAGTAAAGCGGCTGCAATGGCGAACCCGAGCACAAGGAGATGAGAAATGAGGTGCGTTTTAGAAACCTATCCCTATCACACGGTGTACCAGCTTCTGGGTTTCTCATGCATGTTTTCGATGAAGGAAGATGCCCTTGAACCTGGAGATTTGGGACCCATGGGATGGGTACCACGCAGTATTACTTTAAAGGGTCTGCGTTTGCTCACCCAACCTCACCAAACCTCTCAGCCCCAAGAGTGTCCACCCTTATGTCTCCATCAGCTGTGGGTCTAGATATGGTCAATCTAGGTGGCATCACAGCCCCTGAACGAATTTTGTAAGAATTTCTCTCTCTTTCACTGTCTTTGTTTCACGGGTTTTTAAAAGTAATTGATTTTTATAATGGGGTTTAGCAGCTTTTCACTGCTGTGTTTATGCCGCTTTACACCCACTTGACTCACTTACAGAGAGATATCAATACATAGGTTTAAGATTCTTACTAGTCAGATATATTCTTGGGCGGTGAGTAGGGGGTGTTGAGTCCAGTTCCCTGAGCAAGGAGTAGGTCTTGTCTATTACATATTGGGTTTATGGAACGGTATCTGAGCTAATTTGAAACCGGTGTTTTATGCATCCCCCCGCCTCACCTTTCCCGTTGAGCAGCCATAGTGTGTTTTCTAAACTTGTGACTCTGTTCCGTTTTGTAATTCAGTTCAAGTGTAGCGGTTTTTACATTCCCTCTATTAGTGATATCTTATGACAAGTGTCTCTTTCTGTGTGACTTTTTTCACTTAGAATCGTCGTACCTAAATCCACTCATCATACTGCTACTAGCCTTATGACGTTGATTTCTTGGCTGAGTGATATTCCATTGTACATAAGGACCACAACTTCTTTATCCTTTTTTCTCTTTCCTGGGATATTTAAGGTGTAATGAAGTGGAGGTTCTTGTCAAGAGAGCAGCCCTAAACTTTGGGGTGCCTGTGTCCTGCTGATTTTTAGTTTTCCCAATGTATACGCCCATGAGTGGAAGTGCCCTATGCTCTCTAAGCTGAGTTTTTTAGATGTTTCAGGACACACCGTACACTTCTCCAGACTGGCTGTTGGCAATTTACATCCCGTCCATCAGCGTAGCAAGGCTCCCGGTTCTCCATGGCCTGTCCTGCATTTCTGGTTTTGACACTTTATTCAGCATGGCCCTTTTGACCGATGGGAAGCGAGACTTCTTTGTAGCGCTGATTTGCCTTTCCAGGTTGCTTGGTTGGCCAAAAAGGGCGTATGCGTTTTTTCCTGAATATATTCAGGAAAAAACGCATACGCCCTTTTTGGCCAAGGGCGTGATTGTCGAGGTTTGGCCGCTTTTCCTGTGCTTTCAAGGCGATTCGAATCTACTTCCTGAAAACTGTTTCCTGCAATTCTGCCTTGCTTTCAAATCCTCTTCGTTGCCTTCCCTCAATATATTTGTGGACTAGAGTTATCATTTATAACTCTGCAGGTTTGTGAATTGCAGTGCCCCTGAGCTCCATTGTTCAACTCGCTTTCTTGGGAGCTGGCCGCAAAAGCGCAGGATTGCTTCAGGCCCTATTCTGGTCCCGGGCGGCAGGCTGAGCCTGTGGTTAATTCTTCTTCCTGATGGGAAAATAGAGTGACCTGTGCCAGTCCCAACACCTAGAGCTAGTCTCTCATTGGTTCCCCCTCTTCCCGTTCATCCTCAGGACAAATCGCAACCTGTACGGAACAGGAGGTTAAAGGTGCTGAGTCTCCAAGGAGGGAGATTGCTAGTAAAGCGGCTGGAATGGCGAACCCGAGCACAAGGAGGTGAGAAATGAGGTGCGTTTTAGAAACCTTTCCCGATCACACGGTGTACCATCTTCTGGGTTTCTCATGCATGTTTTCGATGTAGGAAGATGCCCTTGAACCTGGAGATTTGGGACCCTTGGGATGGGTACCACGCAGTACTACTTTAAAGGGTCTGCGTTTGCTCACCCAACCTCACCAAACCTCTCAGCCCCAAGAGTGTCCACCCTTATGTCTCCGTCAGCTGTGGGTCTAGATATGGTCAATCCATGTGGCATCACAGCCCCTGAACGAATTTTGTAAGAATTTCTCTCGTTTTCACTGTCTTTGTTTCACGGGTTTTTAAAAGTAATTGATTTTTATAATGGGGTTTAGCTGCTTTTCACTGCTGTGTTTATGCCGCTTTACACCCACTTGACTCACTTAGAGAGAGATATCAATACATAGGTTTTAAGATTCTTACTAGTCAGGTATATTCTTCGGCGGTGAGTAGGGGGTGTTGAGTCCAGTTCCCTGAGCAAGGAGTAGGTCTTGTCTATTACATATTGGGTTTATGGATCGGTATCTGAGCTAATTTGAAACCCGTGTTTTATGCATCACTCCGCCTCACCTTTCCCGTTGAGCAGCCATAGTGTGTTTTCTAAACGTGTGACTCTGTTCCGTTTTGTAATTCAGTTCAAGTGTAGCGGTTTTTACATTCCCTCTATTAGTGATATCTTATGACAAGTGTCTTTTTCTGTGTGACTTTTTTCACTTAGAATCGTCGTACCTAAATCCACTCATCATGCTGCTACTAGCCTTATGACCTTGATTTCATGGCTGAGTGATATTCCATTGTACATAAGGACCACAACTTCTTTATCCTTTTTTCTCTTTCCTGGGATATTTAAGGTGTAATGAAGTGGAGGTTCTTGTCAAGAGAGCAGCCCTAAACTTTGGGGTGCCTGTGTCTTGCTGATTTTTAGTTTTCCCAATTTATACGCCCATGAGTGGAAGTGCCCTATGCTCTCTAAGCTGAGTTTTTTAGATGTTTCAGGACACACCGTACACTTCTCCAGAGTGGCTGTTGGCAATTTACATCCCGTCCATCAGTGTAGCAAGGCTCCCGGTTCTCCATGGCCTGTCCTGCATTTCTGGTTTTGACACTTTATTCAGCATGGCCCTTTTGACCGATGGGAAGCGAGACTTCTTTGTAGCGCTGATTTGCCTTTCCAGGTTGCTTGGTTGGCCAAAAAGGGCGTATGCGTTTTTTCCTGAATATATTCAGGAAAAAACGCATACGCCCTTTTTGGCCAAGGGCATGATTGTCGAGGTTTGGCCGCTTTTCCTGTGTTTTCAAGGCGATTCGAATCTACCTCCTGAAATCTGTTTCCTGCAATTCTGCCTTGCTTTCAAATCCTCTTCGTTGCCTTCCCTCAATATATTTGTGGACAAGAGTTATCATTTATAACTCTGCAGGTTTGTGAATTGCAGTGCCCCTGAGCTCCATTGTTCAACTCGCTTTCTTGGGAGCTGGCCGCAAAAGCGCAAGATTGCTTCAGGCCCTATTTTTTTTCCGGGCGGCAGGCTGAGCCTGTGGTTAATTCTTCTTCCTGATGGGAAAAGAGAGTGACCTGTGCCAGTCCCAAAACCTAGACCTAGTCTCTCATTGGTTCCCACTCTTCCCGTTCATCCTCAGGACAAATTGCAACCTGTACGGAACAGGAGGTTAAAGTTGCTGAGTGTCCAAGTAGGGAGATTGCTAGTAAAGCGGCTGCAATGGCGAACCCGAGCACAAGGAGATGAGAAATGAGGTGCGTTTTAGAAACCTTTCCCGATCACACGGTGTACCAGCTTCTGGGTTTCTCATGCATGTTTTCGATGCAGGAAGATGCCCTTGAACCTGGAGATTTGGGACCCATGGCATGGGTACCACGCAGTATTACTTTAAAGGGTCTGCGTTTGCTCACCCAACCTCACCAAACCTCTCAGCCCCCAGAGTGTCCACCCTTATGTCTCCATCAGCTGTGGGTCTAGATATGGTCAATCCAGGTGGCATCACAGCCCCTGAACGAATTTTGTAAGAATTTCTCTCTCTTTCACTGTCTTTGTTTCACGGGTTTTTAAAAGTAATTGATTTTTATAATGGGGTTTAGCTGCTTTTCACTGCTGTGTTTATGCCGCTTTACACCCACTTGACTCACTTACAGAGAGATATCAATACATAGGTTTTAAGATTCTTACTAGTCAGATATATTCTTGGGCGGTTAGTAGGGGTGTTGAGTCCAGTTCCCTGAGCAAGGAGTAGGTCTTGTCTATTACATATTGGGTTTATGGAACGGTATCTGAGCTAATTTGAAACCCGTGTTTTATGCATCACCACACCTCACCTTTCCCGTTGAGCAGCCATAGTGTGTTTTCTAAACGTGTGACTCTGTTTCGTTTTGTAATTCAGTTCAAGTGTAGCGGTTTTTACATTCCCTCTATAAGTGATATCTTATGACAAGTGTCTTTATCTGTGTGACTTTTTTCACTTAGAATCGTCGTACCTAAATCCACTCATCATACTGCTACTAGCCTTATGACGTGGATTTCATGGCTGAGTGATATTCCATTGTACATAAGGACCACAACTTCTTTATCCTTTTTTCTCTTTCCTTGGATATTTAAGGCGTAACGAAGTGCAGGTTCTTGTCAAGAGTGCAGCCCTAAACTTTGGGGTGCCTGTGTCCTGCTGATTTTTAGTTTTCCCAATTTATACGCCCATGAGTGGAAGTGCCCTATGCTCTCTAAGCTGAGTTTTTTAGATGTTTCAGGACACACCGTACACTTCTCCAGAGTGGCTGTTGGCAATTTACATCCCGCCCATCAGCGTAGCAAGGCTCCCGTTTCTCCATGGCCTGTCCTGCATTTCTGGTTTTGACACTTTATTCAGCATGGCCCTTTTGACCGATGGGAAGCGAGACTTCTTTGTAGCGCTGATTTACCTTTCCAGGTTGCTTGGTTGGCCAAATAGGGCGTATGCATTTTTTCCTGAATATATTCAGGAAAAAACGCATACGCCCTTTTTGGCCAAGGGCGTGATTGTCGAGGTTTGGCCGCTTTTCCTGTGCTTTCAAGGCGATTCGAATCTACTTCCTGAAAACTGTTTCCTGCAATTCTGCCTTGCTTTCAAATCCTCTTCGTTGCCTTCCCTCAATATATTTGTGGACTAGAGTTATCATTTATAACTCTGCAGGTTTGTGAATTGCAGTGCCCCTGAGCTCCATTGTTCAACTCGCTTTCTTGGGAGCTGGCCGCAAAAGCGCAGGATTGCTTCAGGCCCTATTCTGGTCCCGGGCGGCAGGCTGAGCCTGTGGTTAATTCTTCTTCCTGATGGGAAAATGGAGTGACCTGTGCCAGTCCCAACACCTAGAGCTAGTCTCTCATTGGTTCCCCCTCTTCCCGTTCATCCTCAGGACAAATCGCAACCTGTACGGAACAGGAGGTTAAAGGTGCTGAGTCTCCAAGGAGGGAGATTGCTAGTAAAGCGGCTGGAATGGCGAACCCGAGCACAAGGAGGTGAGAAATGAGGTGCGTTTTAGAAACCTTTCCCGATCACACGGTGTACCATCTGGGTTTCTCATGCATGTTTTCGATGTAGGAAGATGCCCTTGAACCTGGAGATTTGGGACCCTTGGGATGGGTAACACGCAGTACTACTTTAAAGGGTCTGCGTTTGCTCACCCAACCTCACCAAACCTCTCAGCCCCAAGAGTGTCCACCCTTATGTCTCCGTCAGCTGTGGGTCTAGATATGGTCAATCCAGGTGGCATCACAGCCCCTGAACGAATTTTGTAAGAATTTCTCTCTCTTTCACTGTCTTTGTTTCACGGGTTTTTAAAAGTAATTGATTTTTATAATGGGGTTTAGCTGCTTTTCACTGCTGTGTTTATGCCGCTTTACACCCACTTGACTCACTTAGAGAGAGATATCAATACATAGGTTTTAAGATTCTTACTAGTCAGGTATATTCTTCGGCGGTGAGTAGGGGGTGTTGAGTCCAGTTCCCTGAGCAAGGAGTAGGTCTTGTCTATTACATATTGGGTTTATGGATCGGTATCTGAGCTAATTTGAAACCCGTGTTTTATGCATCACTCCGCCTCACCTTTCCCGTTGAGCAGCCATAGTGTGTTTTCTAAACGTGTGACTCTGTTCCGTTTTGTAATTCAGTTCAAGTGTAGCGGTTTTTACATTCCCTCTATTAGTGATATCTTATGACAAGTGTCTTTTTCTGTGTGACTTTTTTCACTTAGAATCGTCGTACCTAAATCCACTCATCATGCTGCTACTAGCCTTATGACCTTGATTTCATGGCTGAGTGATATTCCATTGTACATAAGGACCACAACTTCTTTATCCTTTTTTCTCTTTCCTGGGATATTTAAGGTGTAATGAAGTGGAGGTTCTTGTCAAGAGAGCAGCCCTAAACTTTGGGGTGCCTGTGTCTTGCTGATTTTTAGTTTTCCCAATGTATACGCCCATGAGTGGAAGTGCCCTATGCTCTCTAAGCTGAGTTTTTTAGATGTTTCAGGACACACCGTACACTTCTCCAGAGTGTCTGTTGGCAATTTACATCCCGTCCATCAGCGTAGCAAGGCTCCCGGTTCTCCATGGCCTGTCCTGCATTTCTGGTTTTGACACTTTATTCAGCATGGCCCTTTTGACCGATGGGAAGCGAGACTTCTTTGTAGCGCTGATTTGCCTTTCCAGGTTGCTTGGTTGGCCAAAAAGGGCGTATGCGTTTTTTCCTGAATATATTCAGGAAAAAACGCATACGCCCTTTTTGGCCAAGGGCATGATTGTCGAGGTTTGGCCGCTTTTCCTGTGCTTTCAAGGCGATTCGAATCTACCTCCTGAAATCTGTTTCCTGCAATTCTGCCTTGCTTTCAAATCCTCTTCGGTGCCTTCCCTCAATATATTTGTGGACAAGAGTTATCATTTATAACTCTGCAAGTTTGTGAATTGCAGTGCCCCTGAGCTCCATTTTTCAACTCGCTTTCTTGGGAGCTGGCCGCAAAAGCGCAGGATTGCTTCAGGCCCTATTCTGGTCCCGGGGGGCAGGCTGAGCCTGTGGTTAATTCTTCTTCCTGATGGGAAAATAGAGTGACCTGTGCCAGTCCCACCACCTAGAGCTAGTCTCTCATTGGTTCCCACTCTTCCCGTTCATCCTCAGGACAAATTGCAACCTGTACGGAACAGGAGGTTAAAGGTGCTGAGTCTCCAAGGAGGGAGATTGCTAGTAAAGCGGCTGCAATGGCGAACCCGAGCACAAGGAGATGAGAAATGAGGTGCGTTTTAGAAACCTTTCCCTATCACACGGTGTACCAGCTTCTGGGTTTCTCATGCATGTTTTCGATGAAGGAAGATGCCCTTGAACCTGGAGATTTGGGACCCATGGGATGGGTACCACGCAGTATTACTTTAAAGGGTCTGCGTTTGCTCACCCAACCTCACCAAACCTCTCAGCCCCAAGAGTGTCCACCCTTATGTCTCCATCAGCTGTGGGTCTAGATATGGTCAATCCAGGTGGCATCACAGCCCCTGAACGAATTTTGTAAGAATTTCTCTCTCTTTCACTGTCTTTGTTTCACGGGTTTTTAAAAGTAATTGATTTTTATAATGGGGTTTAGCTGCTTTTCACTGCTGTGTTTATGCCGCTTTACACCCACTTGACTCACTTACAGAGAGATATCAATACATAGGTTTAAGATTCTTACTAGTCAGATATATTCTTGGGCGGTGAGTAGGGGGTGTTGAGTCCAGTTCCCTGAGCAAGGAGTAGGTCTTGTCTATTACATATTGGGTTTATGGAACGGTATCTGAGCTAATTTGAAACCCGTGTTTTATGCATCCCCCCGCCTCACCTTTCCCGTTGAGCAGCCATAGTGTGTTTTCTAAACTTGTGACTCTGTTCCGTTTTGTAATTCAGTTCAAGTGTAGCGGTTTTTACATTCCCTCTATTAGTGATATCTTATGACAAGTGTCTCTTTCTGTGTGACTTTTTTCACTTAGAATCGTCGTACCTAAATCCACTCATCATACTGCTACTAGCCTTATGACGTTGATTTCTTGGCTGAGTGATATTCCATTGTACATAAGGACCACAACTTCTTTATCCTTTTTTCTCTTTCCTGGGATATTTAAGGTGTAATGAAGTGGAGGTTCTTGTCAAGAGAGCAGCCCTAAACTTTGGGGTGCCTGTGTCTTGCTGATTTTTAGTTTTCCCAATGTATACGCCCATGAGTGGAAGTGCCCTATGCTCTCTAAGCTGAGTTTTTTAGATGTTTCAGGACACACCGTACACTTCTCCAGAGTGGCTGTTGGCAATTTACATCCCGTCCATCAGCGTAGCAAGGCTCCCGGTTCTCCATGGCCTGTCCTGCATTTCTGGTTTTGACACTTTATTCAGCATGGCCCTTTTGACCGATGGGAAGCGAGACTTCTTTGTAGCGCTGATTTGCCTTTCCAGGTTGCTTGGTTGGCCAAAAAGGGCGTATGCGTTTTTTCCTGAATATATTCAGGAAAAAACGCATACGCCCTTTTTGGCCAAGGGCGTGATTGTCGAGGTTTGGCCGCTTTTCCTGTGCTTTCAAGGCGATTCGAATCTACTTCCTGAAAACTGTTTCCTGCAATTCTGCCTTGCTTTCAAATCCTCTTCGTTGCCTTCCCTCAATATATTTGTGGACTAGAGTTATCATTTATAACTCTGCAGGTTTGTGAATTGCAGTGCCCCTGAGCTCCATTGTTCAACTCGCTTTCTTGGGATCTGGCCGCAAAAGCGCAGGATTGCTTCAGGCCCTATTCTGGTCCCGGGCGGCAGGCTGAGCCTGTGGTTAATTCTTCTTCCTGATGGGAAAAGAGAGTGACCTGTGCCAGTCCCAACACCTAGACCTAGTCTCTCATTGGTTCCCACTCTTCCCGTTCATCCTCAGGACAAATTGCAACCTGTACGGAACAGGAGGTTAAAGTTGCTGAGTGTCCAAGGAGGGAGATTGCTAGTAAAGCGGCTGCAATGGCGAACCCGAGCACAAGGAGATGAGAAATGAGGTGCGTTTTAGAAACCTTTCCCGATCACACGGTGTACCAGCTTCTGGGTTTCTCATGCATGTTTTCGATGCAGGAAGATGCCCTTGAACCTGGAGATTTGGGACCCATGGCATGGGTACCACGCAGTATTACTTTAAAGGGTCTGCGTTTGCTCACCCAACCTCACCAAACCTCTCAGCCCCCAGAGTGTCCACCCTTATGTCTCCATCAGCTGTGGGTCTAGATATGGTCAATCCAGGTGGCATCACAGCCCCTGAACGAATTTTGTAAGAATTTCTCTCTCTTTCACTGTCTTTGTTTCACGGGTTTTTAAAAGTAATTGATTTTTATAATGGGGTTTAGCTGCTTTTCACTGCTGTGTTTATGCCGCTTTACACCCACTTGACTCACTTACAGAGAGATATCAATACATAGGTTTTAAGATTCTTACTAGTCAGATATATTCTTGGGCGGTTAGTAGGGGTGTTGAGTCCAGTTCCCTGAGCAAGGAGTAGGTCTTGTCTATTACATATTGGGTTTATGGAACGGTATCTGAGCTAATTTGAAACCCGTGTTTTATGCATCACCACACCTCACCTTTCCCGTTGAGCAGCCATAGTGTGTTTTCTAAACGTGTGACTCTGTTTCGTTTTGTAATTCAGTTCAAGTGTAGCGGTTTTTACATTCCCTCTATAAGTGATATGACAAGTGTCTTTATCTGTGTGACTTTTTTCACTTAGAATCGTCGTACCTAAATCCACTCATCATACTGCTACTAGCCTTATGACGTTGATTTCATGGCTGAGTGATATTCCATTGTACATAAGGACCACAACTTCTTTATCCTTTTTTCTCTTTCCTTGGATATTTAAGGCGTAACGAAGTGCAGGTTCTTGTCAAGAGTGCAGCCCTAAACTTTGGGGTGCCTGTGTCCTGCTGATTTTTAGTTTTCCCAATTTATACGCCCATGAGTGGAAGTGCCCTATGCTCTCTAAGCTGAGTTTTTTAGATGTTTCAGGACACACCGTACACTTCTCCAGAGTGGCTGTTGGCAATTTACATCCCGCCCATCAGCGTAGCAAGGCTCCCGTTTCTCCATGGCCTGTCCTGCATTTCTGGTTTTGACACTTTATTCAGCATGGCCCTTTTGACCGATGGGAAGCGAGACTTCTTTGTAGCGCTGATTTACCTTTCCAGGTTGCTTGGTTGGCCAAATAGGGCGTATGCATTTTTTCCTGAATATATTCAGGAAAAAACGCATACGCCCTTTTTGGCCAAGGGCGTGATTGTCGAGGTTTGGCCGCTTTTCCTGTGCTTTCAAGGCGATTCGAATCTACTTCCTGAAAACTGTTTCCTGCAATTCTGCCTTGCTTTCAAATCCTCTTCGTTGCCTTCCCTCAATATATTTGTGGACTAGAGTTATCATTTATAACTCTGCAGGTTTGTGAATTGCAGTGCCCCTGAGCTCCATTGTTCAACTCGCTTTCTTGGGAGCTGGCCGCAAAAGCGCAGGATTGCTTCAGGCCCTATTCTGGTCCCGGGCGGCAGGCTGAGCCTGTGGTTAATTCTTCTTCCTGATGGGAAAATAGAGTGACCTGTGCCAGTCCCAACACCTAGAGCTAGTCTCTCATTGGTTCCCCCTCTTCCCGTTCATCCTCAGGACAAATCGCAACCTGTACGGAACAGGAGGTTAAAGGTGCTGAGTCTCCAAGGAGGGAGATTGCTAGTAAAGCGGCTGGAATGGCGAACCCGAGCACAAGGAGGTGAGAAATGAGGTGCGTTTTAGAAACCTTTCCCGATCACACGGTGTACCATCTTCTGGGTTTCTCATGCATGTTTTCGATGTAGGAAGATGCCCTTGAACCTGGAGATTTGGGACCCTTGGGATGGGTACCACGCAGTACTACTTTAAAGGGTCTGCGTTTGCTCACCCAACCTCACCAAACCTCTCAGCCCCAAGAGTGTCCACCCTTATGTCTCCGTCAGCTGTGGGTCTAGATATGGTCAATCCTGGTGGCATCACAGCCCCTGAACGAATTTTGTAAGAATTTCTCTCTCTTTCACTGTCTTTGTTTCACGGGTTTTTAAAAGTAATTGATTTTTATAATGGGGTTTAGCTGCTTTTCACTGCTGTGTTTATGCCGCTTTACACCCACTTGACTCACTTACAGAGAGATATCAATACATAGGTTTTAAGATTCTTACTAGTCAGGTATATTCTTCGGCGGTGAGTAGGGGGTGTTGAGTCCAGTTCCCTGAGCAAGGAGTAGGTCTTGTCTATTACATATTGGGTTTATGGATCGGTATCTGAGCTAATTTGAAACCCGTGTTTTATGCATCACTCCGCCTCACCTTTCCCGTTGAGCAGCCATAGTGTGTTTTCTAAACGTGTGACTCTGTTCCGTTTTGTAATTCAGTTCAAGTGTAGCGGTTTTTACATTCCCTCTATTAGTGATATCTTATGACAAGTGTCTTTTTCTGTGTGACTTTTTTCACTTAGAATCGTCGTACCTAAATCCACTCATCATGCTGCTACTAGCCTTATGACCTTGATTTCATGGCTGAGTGATATTCCATTGTACATAAGGACCACAACTTCTTTATCCTTTTTTCTCTTTCCTGGGATATTTAAGGTGTAATGAAGTGGAGGTTCTTGTCAAGAGAGCAGCCCTAAACTTTGGGGTGCCTGTGTCTTGCTGATTTTTAGTTTTCCCAATGTATACGCCCATGAGTGGAAGTGCCCTATGCTCTCTAAGCTGAGTTTTTTAGATGTTTCAGGACACACCGTACACTTCTCCAGAGTGGCTGTTGGCAATTTACATCGCGTCCATCAGTGTAGCAAGGCTCCCGGTTCTCCATGGCCTGTCCTGCATTTCTGGTTTTGACACTTTATTCAGCATGGCCCTTTTGACCGATGGGAAGCGAGACTTCTTTGTAGCGCTGATTTGCCTTTCCAGGTTGCTTGGTTGGCCAAAAAGGGCGTATGCGTTTTTTCCTGAATATATTCAGGAAAAAACGCATACGCCCTTTTTGGCCAAGGGCATGATTGTCGAGGTTTGGCCGCTTTTCCTGTGTTTTCAAGGCAATTCGAATCTACCTCCTGAAATCTGTTTCCTGCAATTCTGCCTTGCTTTCAAATCCTCTTCGTTGCCTTCCCTCAATATATTTGTGGACAAGAGTTATCATTTATAACTCTGCAGGTTTGTGAATTGCAGTGCCCCTGAGCTCCATTGTTCAACTCGCTTTCTTGGGAGCTGGCCGCAAAAGCGCAAGATTGCTTCAGGCCCTATTTTTTTTCCGGGCGGCAGGCTGAGCCTGTGGTTAATTCTTCTTCCTGATGGGAAAAGAGAGTGACCTGTGCCAGTCCCAACACCTAGACCTAGTCTCTCATTGGTTCCCACTCTTCCCGTTCATCCTCAGGACAAATTGCAACCTGTACGGAACAGGAGGTTAAAGTTGCTGAGTCTCCAAGGAGGGAGATTGCTAGTAAAGCGGCTGCAATGGCGAACCCGAGCACAAGGAGATGAGAAATGAGGTGCGTTTTAGAAACCTTTCCCGATCACACGGTGTACCAGCTTCTGGGTTTCTCATGCATGTTTTCGATGCAGGAAGATGCCCTTGAACCTGGAGATTTGGGACCCATGGCATGGGTACCACGCAGTATTACTTTAAAGGGTCTGCGTTTGCTCACCCAACCTCACCAAACCTCTCAGCCCCCAGAGTGTCCACCCTTATGTCTCCATCAGCTGTGGGTCTAGATATGGTCAATCCAGGTGGCATCACAGCCCCTGAACGAATTTTGTAAGAATTTCTCTCTCTTTCACTGTCTTTGTTTCACGGGTTTTTAAAAGTAATTGATTTTTATAATGGGGTTTAGCTGCTTTTCACTGCTGTGTTTATGCCGCTTTACACCCACTTGACTCACTTACAGAGAGATATCAATACATAGGTTTTAAGATTCTTACTAGTCAGATATATTCTTGGGCGGTTAGTAGGGGTGTTGAGTCCAGTTCCCTGAGCAAGGAGTAGGTCTTGTCTATTACATATTGGGTTTATGGAACGGTATCTGAGCTAATTTGAAACCCGTGTTTTATGCATCACCACACCTCACCTTTCCCGTTGAGCAGCCATAGTGTGTTTTCTAAACGTGTGACTCTGTTTCGTTTTGTAATTCAGTTCAAGTGTAGCGGTTTTTACATTCCCTCTATAAGTGATATCTTATGACAAGTGTCTTTATCTGTGTGACTTTTTTCACTTAGAATCGTCGTACCTAAATCCACTCATCATACTGCTACTAGCCTTATGACGTTGATTTCATGGCTGAGTGATATTCCATTGTACATAAGGACCACAACTTCTTTATCCTTTTTTCTCTTTCCTTGGATATTTAAGGCGTAACGAAGTGCAGGTTCTTGTCAAGAGTGCAGCCCTAAACTTTGGGGTGCCTGTGTCCTGCTGATTTTTAGTTTTCCCAATTTATACGCCCATGAGTGGAAGTGCCCTATGCTCTCTAAGCTGAGTTTTTTAGATGTTTCAGGACACACCGTACACTTCTCCAGAGTGGCTGTTGGCAATTTACATCCCGCCCATCAGCGTAGCAAGGCTCCCGTTTCTCCATGGCCTGTCCTGCATTTCTGGTTTTGACACTTTATTCAGCATGGCCCTTTTGACCGATGGGAAGCGAGACTTCTTTGTAGCGCTGATTTACCTTTCCAGGTTGCTTGGTTGGCCAAATAGGGCGTATGCATTTTTTCCTGAATATATTCAGGAAAAAACGCATACGCCCTTTTTGGCCAAGGGCGTGATTGTCGAGGTTTGGCCGCTTTTCCTGTGCTTTCAAGGCGATTCGAATCTACTTCCTGAAAACTGTTTCCTGCAATTCTGCCTTGCTTTCAAATCCTCTTCGTTGCCTTCCCTCAATATATTTGTGGACTAGAGTTATCATTTATAACTCTGCAGGTTTGTGAATTGCAGTGCCCCTGAGCTCCATTGTTCAACTCGCTTTCTTGGGAGCTGGCCGCAAAAGCGCAGGATTGCTTCAGGCCCTATTCTGGTCCCGGGCGGCAGGCTGAGCCTGTGGTTAATTCTTCTTCCTGATGGGAAAATAGAGTGACCTGTGCCAGTCCCAACACCTAGAGCTAGTCTCTCATTGGTTCCCCCTCTTCCCGTTCATCCTCAGGACAAATCGCAACCTGTACGGAACAGGAGGTTAAAGGTGCTGAGTCTCCAAGGAGGGAGATTGCTAGTAAAGCGGCTGGAATGGCGAACCCGAGCACAAGGAGGTGAGAAATGAGGTGCGTTTTAGAAACCTTTCCCGATCACACGGTGTACCATCTTCTGGGTTTCTCATGCATGTTTTCGATGTAGGAAGATGCCCTTGAACCTGGAGATTTGGGACCCTTGGGATGGGTACCACGCAGTACTACTTTAAAGGGTCTGCGTTTGCTCACCCAACCTCACCAAACCTCTCAGCCCCAAGAGTGTCCACCCTTATGTCTCCGTCAGCTGTGGGTCTAGATATGGTCAATCCAGGTGGCATCACAGCCCCTGAACGAATTTTGTAAGTATTTCTCTCTCTTTCACTGTCTTTGTTTCACGGGTTTTTAAAAGTAATTGATTTTTATAATGGGGTTTAGCTGCTTTTCACTGCTGTGTTTATGCCGCTTTACACCCACTTGACTCACTTACAGAGAGATATCAATACATAGGTTTAAGATTCTTACTAGTCAGATATATTCTTGGGCGGTGAGTAGGGGGTGTTGAGTCCAGTTCCCTGAGCAAGGAGTAGGTCTTGTCTATTACATATTGGGTTTATGGAACGGTATCTGAGCTAATTTGAAACCCGTGTTTTATGCATCCCCCCGCCTCACCTTTCCCGTTGAGCAGCCATAGTTTGTTTTCTAAACTTGTGACTCTGTTCCGTTTTGTAATTCAGTTCAAGTGTAGCGGTTTTTACATTCCCTCTATTAGTGATATCTTATGACAAGTGTCTCTTTCTGTGTGACTTTTTTCACTTAGAATCGTCGTACCTAAATCCACTCATCATACTGCTACTAGCCTTATGACGTTGATTTCTTGGCTGAGTGATATTCCATTGTACATAAGGACCACAACTTCTTTATCCTTTTTTCTCTTTCCTGGGATATTTAAGGTGTAATGAAGTGGAGGTTCTTGTCAAGAGAGCAGCCCTAAACTTTGGGGTGCCTGTGTCTTGCTGATTTTTAGTTTTCCCAATTTATACGCCCATGAGTGGAAGTGCCCTATGCTCTCTAAGCTGAGTTTTTTAGATGTTTCAGGACACACCGTACACTACTCCAGAGTGGCTGTTGGCAATTTACATCCCGTCCATCAGCGTAGCAAGGCTCCCGGTTCTCCATGGCCTGTCCTGCATTTCTGGTTTTGACACTTTATTCAGCATGGCCCTTTTGACCGATGGGAAGCGAGACTTCTTTGTAGCGCTGATTTGCCTTTCCAGGTTGCTTGGTTGGCCAAAAAGGGCGTATGCGTTTTTTCCTGAATATATTCAGGAAAAAACGCATACGCCCTTTTTGGCCAAGGGCGTGATTGTCGAGGTTTGGCCGCTTTTCCTGTGCTTTCAAGGCGATTCGAATCTACCTCCTGAAATCTGTTTCCTGCAATTCTGCCTTGCTTTCAAATCCTCTTCGTTGCCTTCCCTCAATATAATTGTGGACTAGAGTTATCATTTATAACTCTGCAGGTTTGTGAATTGCAGTGCCCCTGAGCTCCATTGTTCAACTCGCTTTCTTGGGAGCTGGCCGCAAAAGCGCAGGATTGCTTCAGGCCCTATTCTGGTCCCGGGCGGCAGGCTGAGCCTGTGGTTAATTCTTCTTCCTGATGGGAAAATAGAGTGACCTGTGCCAGTCCCAACACCTAGAGCTAGTCTCTCATTGGTTCCCCCTCTTCCCGTTCATCCTCAGGACAAATCGCAACCTGTACGGAACAGGAGGTTAAAGGTGCTGAGTCTCCAAGGAGGGAGATTGCTAGTAAAGCGGCTGGAATGGCGAACCCGAGCACAAGGAGGTGAGAAATGAGGTGCGTTTTAGAAACCTTTCCCGATCACACGGTGTACCATCTTCTGGGTTTCTCATGCATGTTTTCGATGTAGGAAGATGCCCTTGAACCTGGAGATTTGGGACCCTTGGGATGGGTACCACGCAGTACTACTTTAAAGGGTCTGCGTTTGCTCACCCAACCTCACCAAACCTCTCAGCCCCAAGAGTGTCCACCCTTATGTCTCCGTCAGCTGTGGGTCTAGATATGGTCAATCCAGGTGGCATCA
Source organism: Eschrichtius robustus (assembly GCF_028021215.1). Lineage (NCBI taxonomy): Eukaryota > Metazoa > Chordata > Mammalia > Artiodactyla > Eschrichtiidae > Eschrichtius > Eschrichtius robustus. The sequence goes on along the minus strand of NC_090831.1, from coordinate 40,703,437 downwards.
CAGCCCCTGAACGAATTTTGTAAGAATTTCTCTCTCTTTCACTGTCTTTGTTTCACGGGTTTTTAAAAGTAATTGATTTTTATAATGGGGTTTAGCTGCTTTTCACTGCTGTGTTTATGCCGCTTTACACCCACTTGACTCACTTACAGAGAGATATCAATACATAGGTTTTAAGATTCTTACTAGTCAGGTATATTCTTCGGCGGTGAGTAGGGGGTGTTGAGTCCAGTTCCCTGAGCAAGGAGTAGGTCTTGTCTATTACATATTGGGTTTATGGATCGGTATCTGAGCTAATTTGAAACCCGTGTTTTATGCATCACTCCGCCTCACCTTTCCCGTTGAGCAGCCATAGTGTGTTTTCTAAACGTGTGACTCTGTTCCGTTTTGTAATTCAGTTCAAGTGTAGCGGTTTTTACATTCCCTCTATTAGTGATATCTTATGACAAGTGTCTTTTTCTGTGTGACTTTTTTCACTTAGAATCGTCGTACCTAAATCCACTCATCATGCTGCTACTAGCCTTATGACCTTGATTTCATGGCTGAGTGATATTCCATTGTACATAAGGACCACAACTTCTTTATCCTTTTTTCTCTTTCCTGGGATATTTAAGGTGTAATGAAGTGGAGGTTCTTGTCAAGAGAGCAGCCCTAAACTTTGGGGTGCCTGTGTCTTGCTGATTTTTAGTTTTCCCAATTTATACGCCCATGAGTGGAAGTACCCTATGCTCTCTAAGCTGAGTTTTTTTAGATGTTTCAGGACACACCGTACACTTCTCCAGAGTGGCTGTTGGCAATTTACATCCCGTCCATCAGTGTAGCAAGGCTCCCGGTTCTCCATGGCCTGTCCTGCATTTCTGGTTTTGACACTTTATTCAGCATGGCCCTTTTGACCGATGGGAAGCGAGACTTCTTTGTAGCGCTGATTTGCCTTTCCAGGTTGCTTGGTTGGCCAAAAAGGGCGTATGCGTTTTTTCCTGAATATATTCAGGAAAAAACGCATACGCCCTTTTTGGCCAAGGTCATGATTGTCGAGGTTTGGCCGCTTTTCCTGTGTTTTCAAGGCGATTCGAATCTACCTCCTGAAATCTGTTTCCTGCAATTCTGCCTTGCTTTCAAATCCTCTTCGTTGCCTTCCCTCAATATATTTGTGGACAAGAGTTATCATTTATAACTCCGCAGGTTTGTGAATTGCAGTGCCCCTGAGCTCCATTGTTCAACTCGCTTTCTTGGGAGCTGGCCGCAAAAGCGCAAGATTGCTTCAGGCCCTATTTTTTTTCCGGGCGGCAGGCTGAGCCTGTGGTTAATTCTTCTTCCTGATGGGAAAAGAGAGTGACCTGTGCCAGTCCCAACACCTAGACCTAGTCTCTCATTGGTTCCCACTCTTCCCGTTCATCCTCAGGACAAATTGCAACCTGTACGGAACAGGAGGTTAAAGGTGCTGAGTCTCCAAGTAGGGAGATTGCTAGTAAAGCGGCTGCAATGGCGAACCCGAGCACAAGGAGATGAGAAATGAGGTGCGTTTTAGAAACCTTTCCCGATCACACGGTGTACCAGCTTCTGGGTTTCTCATGCATGTTTTCGATGTAGGAAGATGCCCTTGAACCTGGAGATTTGGGACCCATGGCATGGGTACCACGCAGTATTACTTTAAAGGGTCTGCGTTTGCTCACCCAACCTCACCAAACCTCTCAGCCCCCAGAGTGTCCACCCTTATGTCTCCATCAGCTGTGGGTCTAGATATGGTCAATCCAGGTGGCATCACAGCCCCTGAACGAATTTTGTAAGAATTTCTCTCTCTTTCACTGTCTTTGTTTCACGGGTTTTTAAAAGTAATTGATTTTTATAATGGGGTTTAGCTGCTTTTCACTGCTGTGTTTATGCCGCTTTACACCCACTTGACTCACTTACAGAGAGATATCAATACATAGGTTTTAAGATTCTTACTAGTCAGATATATTCTTGGGCGGTTAGTAGGGGTGTTGAGTCCAGTTCCCTGAGCAAGGAGTAGGTCTTGTCTATTACATATTGGGTTTATGGAACGGTATCTGAGCTAATTTGAAACCCGTGTTTTATGCATCACCACACCTCACCTTTCCCGTTGAGCAGCCATAGTGTGTTTTCTAAACGTGTGACTCTGTTTCGTTTTGTAATTCAGTTCAAGTGTAGCGGTTTTTACATTCCCTCTATAAGTGATATCTTATGACAAGTGTCTTTATCTGTGTGACTTTTTTCACTTAGAATCGTCGTACCTAAATCCACTCATCATACTGCTACTAGCCTTATGACGTTGATTTCATGGCTGAGTGATATTCCATTGTACATAAGGACCACAACTTCTTTATCCTTTTTTCTCTTTCCTTGGATATTTAAGGCGTAACGAAGTGCAGGTTCTTGTCAAGAGTGCAGCCCTAAACTTTGGGGTGCCTGTGTCCTGCTGATTTTTAGTTTTCCCAATTTATACGCCCATGAGTGGAAGTGCCCTATGCTCTCTAAGCTGAGTTTTTTAGATGTTTCAGGACACACCGTACACTTCTCCAGAGTGGCTGTTGGCAATTTACATCCCGCCCATCAGCGTAGCAAGGCTCCCGTTTCTCCATGGCCTGTCCTGCATTTCTGGTTTTGACACTTTATTCAGCATGGCCCTTTTGACCGATGGGAAGCGAGACTTCTTTGTAGCGCTGATTTACATTTCCAGGTTGCTTGGTTGGCCAAATAGAGCGTATGCATTTTTTCCTGAATATATTCAGGAAAAAACGCACACGCCCTTTTTGGCCAAGGGCGTGATTGTCGAGGTTTGGCCGCTTTTCCTATGCTTTCAAGGCGATTCGAATCTACCTCCTGAAATCTGTTTCCTGCAATTCTGCCTTGCTTTCAAATCCTCTTCGGTGCCTTCCCTCAATATATTTGTGGACAAGAGTTATCATTTATAACTCTGCAAGTTTGTGAATTGCAGTGCCCCTGAGCTCCATTTTTCAACTCGCTTTCTTGGGAGCTGGCCGCAAAAGCGCAGGATTGCTTCAGGCCCTATTCTGGTCCCGGGGGGCAGGCTGAGCCTGTGGTTAATTCTTCTTCCTGATGGGAAAATAGAGTGACCTGTGCCAGTCCCAACACTAAGAGCTAGTCTCTCATTGGTTCCCACTCTTCCCGTTCATCCTCAGGACAAATTGCAACCTGTACGGAACAGGAGGTTAAACGTGCTGAGTCTCCAAGGAGGGAGATTGCTAGTAAAGCGGCTGGAATGGCGAACCCGAGCACAAGGAGATGAGAAATGAGGTGCGTTTTAGAAACCTTTCCCGATCACACGGTGTACCAGCTTCTGGGTTTCTCATGCATGTTTTCGATGAAGGAAGATGCCCTTGAACCTGGAGATTTGGGACCCATGGGATGGGTACCACGCAGTATTACTTTAAAGGGTCTGCGTTTGCTCACCGCACCTCACCAAACCTCTCAGCCCCAAGAGTGTCCACCCTTATGTCTCCATCAGCTGTGGGTCTAGATATGGTCAATCCAGGTGGCATCACAGCCCCTGAACGAATTTTGTAAGAATTTCTCTCTCTTTCACTGTCTTTGTTTCACGGGTTTTTAAAAGTAATTGATTTTTATAATGGGGTTTAGCTGCTTTTCACTGTTGTGTTTATGCCGCTTTACACCCACTTGACTCACTTACAGAGAGATATCAATACATAGGTTTAAGATTCTTACTAGTCAGATATATTCTTGGGCGGTGAGTAGGGGGTGTTGAGTCCAGTTCCCTGAGCAAGGAGTAGGTCTTGTCTATTACATATTGGGTTTATGGAACGGTATCTGAGCTAATTTGAAACCCGTGTTTTATGCATCCCCCCGCCTCACCTTTCCCGTTGAGCAGCCATAGTGTGTTTTCTAAACTTGTGACTCTGTTCCGTTTTGTAATTCAGTTCAAGTGTAGCGGTTTTTACATTCCCTCTATTAGTGATATCTTATGACAAGTGTCTCTTTCTGTGTGACTTTTTTCACTTAGAATCGTCGTACCTAAATCCACTCATCATACTGCTACTAGCCTTATGACGTTGATTTCATGGCTGAGTGATATTCCATTGTACATAAGGACCACAACTTCTTTATCCTTTTTTCTCTTTCCTTGGATATTTAAGGCGTAACGAAGTGCAGGTTCTTGTCAAGAGTGCAGCCCTAAACTTTGGGGTGCCTGTGTCCTGCTGATTTTTAGTTTTCCCAATTTATACGCCCATGAGTGGAAGTGCCCTATGCTCTCTAAGCTGAGTTTTTTAGATGTTTCAGGACACACCGTACACTTCTCCAGAGTGGCTGTTGGCAATTTACATCCCGCCCATCAGCGTAGCAAGGCTCCCGTTTCTCCATGGCCTGTCCTGCATTTCTGGTTTTGACACTTTATTCAGCATGGCCCTTTTGACCGATGGGAAGCGAGACTTCTTTGTAGCGCTGATTTACCTTTCCAGGTTGCTTGGTTGGCCAAATAGGGCGTATGCATTTTTTCCTGAATATATTCAGGAAAAAACGCATACGCCCTTTTTGGCCAAGGGCGTGATTGTCGAGGTTTGGCCGCTTTTCCTGTGCTTTCAAGGCGATTCGAATCTACTTCCTGAAAACTGTTTCCTGCAATTCTGCCTTGCTTTCAAATCCTCTTCGTTGCCTTCCCTCAATATATTTGTGGACTAGAGTTATCATTTATAACTCTGCAGGTTTGTGAATTGCAGTGCCCCTGAGCTCCATTGTTCAACTCGCTTTCTTGGGAGCTGGCCGCAAAAGCGCAGGATTGCTTCAGGCCCTATTCTGGTCCCGGGCGGCAGGCTGAGCCTGTGGTTAATTCTTCTTCCTGATGGGAAAATAGAGTGACCTGTGCCAGTCCCAACACCTAGAGCTAGTCTCTCATTGGTTCCCCCTCTTCCCGTTCATCCTCAGGACAAATCGCAACCTGTACGGAACAGGAGGTTAAAGGTGCTGAGTCTCCAAGGAGGGAGATTGCTAGTAAAGCGGCTGGAATGGCGAACCCGAGCACAAGGAGGTGAGAAATGAGGTGCGTTTTAGAAACCTTTCCCGATCACACGGTGTACCATCTTCTGGGTTTCTCATGCATGTTTTCGATGTAGGAAGATGCCCTTGAACCTGGAGATTTGGGACCCTTGGGATGGGTACCACGCAGTACTACTTTAAAGGGTCTGCGTTTGCTCACCCAACCTCACCAAACCTCTCAGCCCCAAGAGTGTCCACCCTTATGTCTCCGTCAGCTGTGGGTCTAGATATGGTCAATCCAGGTGGCATCACAGCCCCTGAACGAATTTTGTAAGAATTTCTCTCTCTTTCACTGTCTTTGTTTCACGGGTTTTTAAAAGTAATTGATTTTTATAATGGGGTTTAGCTGCTTTTCACTGCTGTGTTTATGCCGCTTTACACCCACTTGACTCACTTACAGAGAGATATCAATACATAGGTTTTAAGATTCTTACTAGTCAGGTATATTCTTCGGCGGTGAGTAGGGGGTGTTGAGTCCAGTTCCCTGAGCAAGGAGTAGGTCTTGTCTATTACATATTGGGTTTATGGATCGGTATCTGAGCTAATTTGAAACCCGTGTTTTATGCATCACTCCGCCTCACCTTTCCCGTTGAGCAGCCATAGTGTGTTTTCTAAACGTGTGACTCTGTTCCGTTTTGTAATTCAGTTCAAGTGTAGCGGTTTTTACATTCCCTCTATTAGTGATATCTTATGACAAGTGTCTTTTTCTGTGTGACTTTTTTCACTTAGAATCGTCGTACCTAAATCCACTCATCATGCTGCTACTAGCCTTATGACCTTGATTTCATGGCTGAGTGATATTCCATTGTACATAAGGACCACAACTTCTTTATCCTTTTTTCTCTTTCCTGGGATATTTAAGGTGTAATGAAGTGGAGGTTCTTGTCAAGAGAGCAGCCCTAAACTTTGGGGTGCCTGTGTCTTGCTGATTTTTAGTTTTCCCAATGTATACGCCCATGAGTGGAAGTGCCCTATGCTCTCTAAGCTGAGTTTTTTAGATGTTTCAGGACACACCGTACACTTCTCCAGAGTGGCTGTTGGCAATTTACATCCCGTCCATCAGCGTAGCAAGGCTCCCGGTTCTCCATGGCCTGTCCTGCATTTCTGGTTTTGACACTTTATTCAGCATGGCCCTTTTGACCGATGGGAAGCGAGACTTCTTTGTAGCGCTGATTTGCCTTTCCAGGTTGCTTGGTTGGCCAAAAAGGGCGTATGCGTTTTTTCCTGAATATATTCAGGAAAAAACGCATACGCCCTTTTTGGCCAAGGGCGTGATTGTCGAGGTTTGGCCGCTTTTCCTGTGCTTTCAAGGCGATTCGAATCTACCTCCTGAAATCTGTTTCCTGCAATTCTGCCTTGCTTTCAAATCCTCTTCGGTGCCTTCCCTCAATATATTTGTGGACAAGAGTTATCATTTATAACTCTGCAAGTTTGTGAATTGCAGTGCCCCTTAGCTCCATTTTTCAACTCGCTTTCTTGGGAGCTGGCCGCAAAAGCGCAGGATTGCTTCAGGCCCTATTCTGGTCCCGGGGGGCAGGCTGAGCCTGTGGTTAATTCTTCTTCCTGATGGGAAAATAGAGTGACCTGTGCCAGTCCCAACACCTAGAGCTAGTCTCTCATTGGTTCCCACTCTTCCCGTTCATCCTCAGGACAAATTGCAACCTGTACGGAACAGGAGGTTAAAGGTGCTGAGTCTCCAAGGAGGGAGATTGCTAGTAAAGCGGCTGCAATGGCGAACCCGAGCACAAGGAGATGAGAAATGAGGTGCGTTTTAGAAACCTATCCCTATCACACGGTGTACCAGCTTCTGGGTTTCTCATGCATGTTTTCGATGAAGGAAGATGCCCTTGAACCTGGAGATTTGGGACCCATGGGATGGGTACCACGCAGTATTACTTTAAAGGGTCTGCGTTTGCTCACCCAACCTCACCAAACCTCTCAGCCCCAAGAGTGTCCACCCTTATGTCTCCATCAGCTGTGGGTCTAGATATGGTCAATCTAGGTGGCATCACAGCCCCTGAACGAATTTTGTAAGAATTTCTCTCTCTTTCACTGTCTTTGTTTCACGGGTTTTTAAAAGTAATTGATTTTTATAATGGGGTTTAGCAGCTTTTCACTGCTGTGTTTATGCCGCTTTACACCCACTTGACTCACTTACAGAGAGATATCAATACATAGGTTTAAGATTCTTACTAGTCAGATATATTCTTGGGCGGTGAGTAGGGGGTGTTGAGTCCAGTTCCCTGAGCAAGGAGTAGGTCTTGTCTATTACATATTGGGTTTATGGAACGGTATCTGAGCTAATTTGAAACCCGTGTTTTATGCATCCCCCCGCCTCACCTTTCCCGTTGAGCAGCCATAGTGTGTTTTCTAAACTTGTGACTCTGTTCCGTTTTGTAATTCAGTTCAAGTGTAGCGGTTTTTACATTCCCTCTATTAGTGATATCTTATGACAAGTGTCTCTTTCTGTGTGACTTTTTTCACTTAGAATCGTCGTACCTAAATCCACTCATCATACTGCTACTAGCCTTATGACGTTGATTTCTTGGCTGAGTGATATTCCATTGTACATAAGGACCACAACTTCTTTATCCTTTTTTCTCTTTCCTGGGATATTTAAGGTGTAATGAAGTGGAGGTTCTTGTCAAGAGAGCAGCCCTAAACTTTGGGGTGCCTGTGTCCTGCTGATTTTTAGTTTTCCCAATGTATACGCCCATGAGTGGAAGTGCCCTATGCTCTCTAAGCTGAGTTTTTTAGATGTTTCAGGACACACCGTACACTTCTCCAGACTGGCTGTTGGCAATTTACATCCCGTCCATCAGCGTAGCAAGGCTCCCGGTTCTCCATGGCCTGTCCTGCATTTCTGGTTTTGACACTTTATTCAGCATGGCCCTTTTGACCGATGGGAAGCGAGACTTCTTTGTAGCGCTGATTTGCCTTTCCAGGTTGCTTGGTTGGCCAAAAAGGGCGTATGCGTTTTTTCCTGAATATATTCAGGAAAAAACGCATACGCCCTTTTTGGCCAAGGGCGTGATTGTCGAGGTTTGGCCGCTTTTCCTGTGCTTTCAAGGCGATTCGAATCTACTTCCTGAAAACTGTTTCCTGCAATTCTGCCTTGCTTTCAAATCCTCTTCGTTGCCTTCCCTCAATATATTTGTGGACTAGAGTTATCATTTATAACTCTGCAGGTTTGTGAATTGCAGTGCCCCTGAGCTCCATTGTTCAACTCGCTTTCTTGGGAGCTGGCCGCAAAAGCGCAGGATTGCTTCAGGCCCTATTCTGGTCCCGGGCGGCAGGCTGAGCCTGTGGTTAATTCTTCTTCCTGATGGGAAAATAGAGTGACCTGTGCCAGTCCCAACACCTAGAGCTAGTCTCTCATTGGTTCCCCCTCTTCCCGTTCATCCTCAGGACAAATCGCAACCTGTACGGAACAGGAGGTTAAAGGTGCTGAGTCTCCAAGGAGGGAGATTGCTAGTAAAGCGGCTGGAATGGCGAACCCGAGCACAAGGAGGTGAGAAATGAGGTGCGTTTTAGAAACCTTTCCCGATCACACGGTGTACCATCTTCTGGGTTTCTCATGCATGTTTTCGATGTAGGAAGATGCCCTTGAACCTGGAGATTTGGGACCCTTGGGATGGGTACCACGCAGTACTACTTTAAAGGGTCTGCGTTTGCTCACCCAACCTCACCAAACCTCTCAGCCCCAAGAGTGTCCACCCTTATGTCTCCGTCAGCTGTGGGTCTAGATATGGTCAATCCATGTGGCATCACAGCCCCTGAACGAATTTTGTAAGAATTTCTCTCGTTTTCACTGTCTTTGTTTCACGGGTTTTTAAAAGTAATTGATTTTTATAATGGGGTTTAGCTGCTTTTCACTGCTGTGTTTATGCCGCTTTACACCCACTTGACTCACTTAGAGAGAGATATCAATACATAGGTTTTAAGATTCTTACTAGTCAGGTATATTCTTCGGCGGTGAGTAGGGGGTGTTGAGTCCAGTTCCCTGAGCAAGGAGTAGGTCTTGTCTATTACATATTGGGTTTATGGATCGGTATCTGAGCTAATTTGAAACCCGTGTTTTATGCATCACTCCGCCTCACCTTTCCCGTTGAGCAGCCATAGTGTGTTTTCTAAACGTGTGACTCTGTTCCGTTTTGTAATTCAGTTCAAGTGTAGCGGTTTTTACATTCCCTCTATTAGTGATATCTTATGACAAGTGTCTTTTTCTGTGTGACTTTTTTCACTTAGAATCGTCGTACCTAAATCCACTCATCATGCTGCTACTAGCCTTATGACCTTGATTTCATGGCTGAGTGATATTCCATTGTACATAAGGACCACAACTTCTTTATCCTTTTTTCTCTTTCCTGGGATATTTAAGGTGTAATGAAGTGGAGGTTCTTGTCAAGAGAGCAGCCCTAAACTTTGGGGTGCCTGTGTCTTGCTGATTTTTAGTTTTCCCAATTTATACGCCCATGAGTGGAAGTGTCCTATGCTCTCTAAGCTGAGTTTTTTAGATGTTTCAGGACACACCGTACACTTCTCCAGAGTGGCTGTTGGCAATTTACATCCCGTCCATCAGTGTAGCAAGGCTCCCGGTTCTCCATGGCCTGTCCTGCATTTCTGGTTTTGACACTTTATTCAGCATGGCCCTTTTGACCGATGGGAAGCGAGACTTCTTTGTAGCGCTGATTTGCCTTTCCAGGTTGCTTGGTTGGCCAAAAAGGGCGTATGCGTTTTTTCCTGAATATATTCAGGAAAAAACGCATACGCCCTTTTTGGCCAAGGGCATGATTGTCGAGGTTTGGCCGCTTTTCCTGTGTTTTCAAGGCGATTCGAATCTACCTCCTGAAATCTGTTTCCTGCAATTCTGCCTTGCTTTCAAATCCTCTTCGTTGCCTTCCCTCAATATATTTGTGGACAAGAGTTATCATTTATAACTCTGCAGGTTTGTGAATTGCAGTGCCCCTGAGCTCCATTGTTCAACTCGCTTTCTTGGGAGCTGGCCGCAAAAGCGCAAGATTGCTTCAGGCCCTATTTTTTTTCCGGGCGGCAGGCTGAGCCTGTGGTTAATTCTTCTTCCTGATGGGAAAAGAGAGTGACCTGTGCCAGTCCCAACACCTAGACCTAGTCTCTCATTGGTTCCCACTCTTCCCGTTCATCCTCAGGACAAATTGCAACCTGTACGGAACAGGAGGTTAAAGTTGCTGAGTGTCCAAGTAGGGAGATTGCTAGTAAAGCGGCTGCAATGGCGAACCCGAGCACAAGGAGATGAGAAATGAGGTGCGTTTTAGAAACCTTTCCCGATCACACGGTGTACCAGCTTCTGGGTTTCTCATGCATGTTTTCGATGCAGGAAGATGCCCTTGAACCTGGAGATTTGGGACCCATGGCATGGGTACCACGCAGTATTACTTTAAAGGGTCTGCGTTTGCTCACCCAACCTCACCAAACCTCTCAGCCCCCAGAGTGTCCACCCTTATGTCTCCATCAGCTGTGGGTCTAGATATGGTCAATCCAGGTGGCATCACAGCCCCTGAACGAATTTTTTAAGAATTTCTCTCTCTTTCACTGTCTTTGTTTCACGGGTTTTTAAAAGTAATTGATTTTTATAATGGGGTTTAGCTGCTTTTCACTGCTGTGTTTATGCCGCTTTACACCCACTTGACTCACTTACAGAGAGATATCAATACATAGGTTTTAAGATTCTTACTAGTCAGATATATTCTTGGGCGGTTAGTAGGGGTGTTGAGTCCAGTTCCCTGAGCAAGGAGTAGGTCTTGTCTATTACATATTGGGTTTATGGAACGGTATCTTAGCTAATTTGAAACCCGTGTTTTATGCATCACCACACCTCACCTTTCCCGTTGAGCAGCCATAGTGTGTTTTCTAAACGTGTGACTCTGTTTCGTTTTGTAATTCAGTTCAAGTGTAGCGGTTTTTACATTCCCTCTATAAGTGATATCTTATGACAAGTGTCTTTATCTGTGTGACTTTTTTCACTTAGAATCGTCGTACCTAAATCCACTCATCATACTGCTACTAGCCTTATGACGTGGATTTCATGGCTGAGTGATATTCCATTGTACATAAGGACCACAACTTCTTTATCCTTTTTTCTCTTTCCTTGGATATTTAAGGCGTAACGAAGTGCAGGTTCTTGTCAAGAGTGCAGCCCTAAACTTTGGGGTGCCTGTGTCCTGCTGATTTTTAGTTTTCCCAATTTATACGCCCATGAGTGGAAGTGCCCTATGCTCTCTAAGCTGAGTTTTTTAGATGTTTCAGGACACACCGTACACTTCTCCAGAGTGGCTGTTGGCAATTTACATCCCGCCCATCAGCGTAGCAAGGCTCCCGTTTCTCCATGGCCTGTCCTGCATTTCTGGTTTTGACACTTTATTCAGCATGGCCCTTTTGACCGATGGGAAGCGAGACTTCTTTGTAGCGCTGATTTACCTTTCCAGGTTGCTTGGTTGGCCAAATAGGGCGTATGCATTTTTTCCTGAATATATTCAGGAAAAAACGCATACGCCCTTTTTGGCCAAGGGCGTGATTGTCGAGGTTTGGCCGCTTTTCCTGTGCTTTCAAGGCGATTCGAATCTACTTCCTGAAAACTGTTTCCTGCAATTCTGCCTTGCTTTCAAATCCTCTTCGTTGCCTTCCCTCAATATATTTGTGGACTAGAGTTATCATTTATAACTCTGCAGGTTTGTGAATTGCAGTGCCCCTGAGCTCCATTGTTCAACTCGCTTTCTTGGGAGCTGGCCGCAAAAGCGCAGGATTGCTTCAGGCCCTATTCTGGTCCCGGGCGGCAGGCTGAGCCTGTGGTTAATTCTTCTTCCTGATGGGAAAATAGAGTGACCTGTGCCAGTCCCAACACCTAGAGCTAGTCTCTCATTGGTTCCCCCTCTTCCCGTTCATCCTCAGGACAAATCGCAACCTGTATGGAACAGGAGGTTAAAGGTGCTGAGTCTCCAAGGAGGGAGATTGCTAGTAAAGCGGCTGGAATGGCGAACCCGAGCACAAGGAGGTGAGAAATGAGGTGCGTTTTAGAAACCTTTCCCGATCACACGGTGTACCATCTGGGTTTCTCATGCATGTTTTCGATGTAGGAAGATGCCCTTGAACCTGGAGATTTGGGACCCTTGGGATGGGTACCACGCAGTACTACTTTAAAGGGTCTGCGTTTGCTCACCCAACCTCACCAAACCTCTCAGCCCCAAGAGTGTCCACCCTTATGTCTCCGTCAGCTGTGGGTCTAGATATGGTCAATCCAGGTGGCATCACAGCCCCTGAACGAATTTTGTAAGAATTTCTCTCTCTTTCACTGTCTTTGTTTCACGGGTTTTTAAAAGTAATTGATTTTTATAATGGGGTTTAGCTGCTTTTCACTGCTGTGTTTATGCCGCTTTACACCCACTTGACTCACTTACAGAGAGATATCAATACATAGGTTTTAAGATTCTTACTAGTCAGGTATATTCTTCGGCGGTGAGTAGGGGGTGTTGAGTCCAGTTCCCTGAGCAAGGAGTAGGTCTTGTCTATTACATATTGGGTTTATGGATCGGTATCTGAGCTAATTTGAAACCCGTGTTTTATGCATCCCCCCGCCTCACCTTTCCCGTTGAGCAGCCATAGTGTGTTTTCTAAACGTGTGACTCTGTTCCGTTTTGTAATTCAGTTCAAGTGTAGCGGTTTTTACATTCCCTCTATTAGTGATATCTTATGACAAGTGTCTCTTTCTGTGTGACTTTTTTCACTTAGAATCGTCGTACCTAAATCCACTCATCATGCTGCTACTAGCCTTATGACCTTGATTTCATGGCTGAGTGATATTCCATTGTACATAAGGACCACAACTTCTTTATCCTTTTTTCTCTTTCCTGGGATATTTAAGGTGTAATGAAGTGGAGGTTCTTGTCAAGAGAGCAGCCCTAAACTTTGGGGTGCCTGTGTCTTGCTGATTTTTAGTTTTCCCAATTTATACGCCCATGAGTGGAAGTGCCCTATGCTCTCTAAGCTGAGTTTTTTAGATGTTTCAGGACACACCGTACACTTCTCCAGAGTGGCTGTTGGCAATTTACATCCCGTCCATCAGTGTAGCAAGGCTCCCGGTTCTCCATGGCCTGTCCTGCATTTCTGGTTTTGACACTTTATTCAGCATGGCCCTTTTGACCGATGGGAAGCGAGACTTCTTTGTAGCGCTGATTTGCCTTTCCAGGTTGCTTGGTTGGCCAAAAAGGGCGTATGCGTTTTTTCCTGAATATATTCAGGAAAAAACGCATACGCCCTTTTTGGCCAAGGGCATGATTGTCGAGGTTTGGCCGCTTTTCCTGTGTTTTCAAGGCAATTCGAATCTACCTCCTGAAATCTGTTTCCTGCAATTCTGCCTTGCTTTCAAATCCTCTTCGTTGCCTTCCCTCAATATATTTGTGGACAAGAGTTATCATTTATAACTCTGCAGGTTTGTGAATTGCAGTGCCCCTGAGCTCCATTGTTCAACTCGCTTTCTTGGGAGCTGGCCGCAAAAGCGCAAGATTGCTTCAGGCCCTATTTTTTTTCCGGGCGGCAGGCTGAGCCTGTGGTTAATTCTTCTTCCTGATGGGAAAAGAGAGTGACCTGTGCCAGTCCCAACACCTAGACCTAGTCTCTCATTGGTTCCCACTCTTCCCGTTCATCCTCAGGACAAATTGCAACCTGTACGGAACAGGAGGTTAAAGTTGCTGAGTCTCCAAGGAGGGAGATTGCTAGTAAAGCGGCTGCAATGGCGAACCCGAGCACAAGGAGATGAGAAATGAGGTGCGTTTTAGAAACCTTTCCCGATCACACGGTGTACCAGCTTCTGGGTTTCTCATGCATGTTTTCGATGCAGGAAGATGCCCTTGAACCTGGAGATTTGGGACCCATGGCATGGGTACCACGCAGTATTACTTTAAAGGGTCTGTGTTTGCTCACCCAACCTCACCAAACCTCTCAGCCCCCAGAGTGTCCACCCTTATGTCTCCATCAGCTGTGGGTCTAGATATGGTCAATCCAGGTGGCATCACAGCCCCTGAACGAATTTTGTAAGAATTTCTCTCTCTTTCACTGTCTTTGTTTCACGGGTTTTTAAAAGTAATTGATTTTTATAATGGGGTTTAGCTGCTTTTCACTGCTGTGTTTATGCCGCTTTACACCCACTTGACTCACTTACAGAGAGATATCAATACATAGGTTTTAAGATTCTTACTAGTCAGATATATTCTTGGGCGGTTAGTAGGGGTGTTGAGTCCAGTTCCCTGAGCAAGGAGTAGGTCTTGTCTATTACATATTGGGTTTATGGAACGGTATCTGAGCTAATTTGAAACCCGTGTTTTATGCATCACCACACCTCACCTTTCCCGTTGAGCAGCCATAGTGTGTTTTCTAAACGTGTGACTCTGTTTCGTTTTGTAATTCAGTTCAAGTGTAGCGGTTTTTACATTCCCTCTATAAGTGATATCTTATGACAAGTGTCTTTATCTGTGTGACTTTTTTCACTTAGAATCGTCGTACCTAAATCCACTCATCATACTGCTACTAGCCTTATGACGTTGATTTCATGGCTGAGTGATATTCCATTGTACATAAGGACCACAACTTCTTTATCCTTTTTTCTCTTTCCTTGGATATTTAAGGCGTAACGAAGTGCAGGTTCTTGTCAAGAGTGCAGCCCTAAACTTTGGGGTGCCTGTGTCCTGCTGATTTTTAGTTTTCCCAATTTATACGCCCATGAGTGGAAGTGCCCTATGCTCTCTAAGCTGAGTTTTTTAGATGTTTCAGGACACACCGTACACTTCTCCAGAGTGGCTGTTGGCAATTTACATCCCGCCCATCAGCGTAGCAAGGCTCCCGTTTCTCCATGGCCTGTCCTGCATTTCTGGTTTTGACACTTTATTCAGCATGGCCCTTTTGACCGATGGGAAGCGAGACTTCTTTGTAGCGCTGATTTACCTTTCCAGGTTGCTTGGTTGGCCAAATAGGGCGTATGCATTTTTTCCTGAATATATTCAGGAAAAAACGCATACGCCCTTTTTGGCCAAGGGCGTGATTGTCGAGGTTTGGCTGCTTTTCCTGTGCTTTCAAGGCGATTCGAATCTACTTCCTGAAAACTGTTTCCTGCAATTCTGCCTTGCTTTCAAATCCTCTTCGTTGCCTTCCCTCAATATATTTGTGGACTAGAGTTATCATTTATAACTCTGCAGGTTTGTGAATTGCAGTGCCCCTGAGCTCCATTGTTCAACTCGCTTTCTTGGGAGCTGGCCGCAAAAGCGCAGGATTGCTTCAGGCCCTATTCTGGTCCCGGGCGGCAGGCTGAGCCTGTGGTTAATTCTTCTTCCTGATGGGAAAATAGAGTGACCTGTGCCAGTCCCAACACCTAGAGCTAGTCTCTCATTGGTTCCCCCTCTTCCCGTTCATCCTCAGGACAAATCGCAACCTGTACGGAACAGGAGGTTAAAGGTGCTGAGTCTCCAAGGAGGGAGATTGCTAGTAAAGCGGCTGGAATGGCGAACCCGAGCACAAGGAGGTGAGAAATGAGGTGCGTTTTAGAAACCTTTCCCGATCACACGGTGTACCATCTTCTGGGTTTCTCATGCATGTTTTCGATGTAGGAAGATGCCCTTGAACCTGGAGATTTGGGACCCTTGGGATGGGTACCACGCAGTACTACTTTAAAGGGTCTGCGTTTGCTCACCCAACCTCACCAAACCTCTCAGCCCCAAGAGTGTCCACCCTTATGTCTCCGTCAGCTGTGGGTCTAGATATGGTCAATCCAGGTGGCATCACAGCCCCTGAACGAATTTTGTAAGTATTTCTCTCTCTTTCACTGTCTTTGTTTCACGGGTTTTTAAAAGTAATTGATTTTTATAATGGGGTTTAGCTGCTTTTCACTGCTGTGTTTATGCCGCTTTACACCCACTTGACTCACTTACAGAGAGATATCAATACATAGGTTTTAAGATTCTTACTAGTCAGGTATATTCTTCGGCGGTGCGTAGGGGGTGTTGAGTCCAGTTCCCTGAGCAAGGAGTAGGTCTTGTCTATTACATATTGGGTTTATGGATCGGTATCTGAGCTAATTTGAAACCCGTGTTTTATGCATCACTCCGCCTCACCTTTCCCGTTGAGCAGCCATAGTGTGTTTTCTAAACGTGTGACTCTGTTCCGTTTTGTAATTCAGTTCAAGTGTAGCGGTTTTTACATTCCCTCTATTAGTGATATCTTATGACAAGTGTCTTTTTCTGTGTGACTTTTTTCACTTAGAATCGTCGTACCTAAATCCACTCATCATACTGCTACTAGCCTTATGACGTTGATTTCTTGGCTGAGTGATATTCCATTGTACATAAGGACCACAACTTCTTTATCCTTTTTTCTCTTTCCTGGGATATTTAAGGTGTAATGAAGTGGAGGTTCTTGTCAAGAGAGCAGCCCTAAACTTTGGGGTGCCTGTGTCTTGCTGATTTTTAGTTTTCCCAATGTATACGCCCATGAGTGGAAGTGCCCTATGCTCTCTAAGCTGAGTTTTTTAGATGTTTCAGGACACACCGTACACTTCTCCAGAGTGGCTGTTGGCAATTTACATCCCGTCCATCAGTGTAGCAAGGCTCCCGGTTCTCCATGGCCTGTCCTGCATTTCTGGTTTTGACACTTTATTCAGCATGGCCCTTTTGACCGATGGGAAGCGAGACTTCTTTGTAGCGCTGATTTGCCTTTCCAGGTTGCTTGGTTGGCCAAAAAGGGCGTATGCGTTTTTTCTTGAATATATTCAGGAAAAAACGCATACGCCCTTTTTGGCCAAGGGCGTGATTGTCGAGGTTTGGCCGCTTTTCCTGTGCTTTCAAGGCGATTCGAATCTACTTCCTGAAAACTGTTTCCTGCAATTCTGCCTTGCTTTCAAATCCTCTTCGTTGCCTTCCCTCAATATATTTGTGGACTAGAGTTATCATTTATAACTCTGCAGGTTTGTGAATTGCAGTGCCCCTGAGCTCCATTGTTCAACTAGCTTTCTTGGGAGCTGGCCGCAAAAGCGCAGGATTGCTTCAGGCCCTATTCTGGTCCCGGGCGGCAGGCTGAGCCTGTGGTTAATTCTTCTTCCTGATGGGAAAATAGAGTGACCTGTGCCAGTCCCAACACCTAGAGCTAGTCTCTCATTGGTTCCCCCTCTTCCCGTTCATCCTCAGGACAAATCGCAACCTGTACGGAACAGGAGGTTAAAGGTGCTGAGTCTCCAAAGAGGGAGATTGCTAGTAAAGCGGCTGGAATGGCGAACCCGAGCACAAGGAGGTGAGAAATGAGGTGCGTTTTAGAAACCTTTCCCGATCACACGGTGTACCATCTTCTGGGTTTCTCATGCATGTTTTCGATGTAGGAAGATGCCCTTGAACCTGGAGATTTGGGACCCTTGGGATGGGTACCACGCAGTACTACTTTAAAGGGTCTGCGTTTGCTCACCCAACCTCACCAAACCTCTCAGCCCCAAGAGTGTCCACCCTTATGTCTCCGTCAGCTGTGGGTCTAGATATGGTCAATCCAGGTGGCATCACAGCCCCTGAACGAATTTTGTAAGAATTTCTCTCTCTTTCACTGTCTTTGTTTCATGGGTTTTTAAAAGTAATTGATTTTTATAATGGGGTTTAGCTGCTTTTCACTGCTGTGTTTATGCCGCTTTACACCCACTTGACTCACTTACAGAGAGATATCAATACATAGGTTTTAAGATTCTTACTAGTCAGGTATATTCTTCGGCGGTGAGTAGGGGGTGTTGAGTCCAGTTCCCTGAGCAAGGAGTAGGTCTTGTCTATTACATATTGGGTTTATGGATCGGTATCTGAGCTAATTTGAAACCCGTGTTTTATGCATCACTCCGCCTCACCTTTCCCGTTGAGCAGCCATAGTGTGTTTTCTAAACGTGTGACTCTGTTCCGTTTTGTAATTCAGTTCAAGTGTAGCGGTTTTTACATTCCCTCTATTAGTGATATCTTATGACAAGTGTCTTTTTCTGTGTGACTTTTTTCACTTAGAATCGTCGTACCTAAATCCACTCATCATGCTGCTACTAGCCTTATGACCTTGATTTCATGGCTGAGTGATATTCCATTGTACATAAGGACCACAACTTCTTTATCCTTTTTTCTCTTTCCTGGGATATTTAAGGTGTAATGAAGTGGAGGTTCTTGTCAAGAGAGCAGCCCTAAACTTTGGGGTGCCTGTGTCTTGCTGATTTTTAGTTTTCCCAATTTATACGCCCATGAGTGGAAGTGCCCTATGCTCTCTAAGCTGAGTTTTTTAGATGTTTCAGGACACACCGTACACTTCTCCAGAGTGGCTGTTGGCAATTTACATCCCGTCCATCAGTGTAGCAAGGCTCCCGGTTCTCCATGGCCTGTCCTGCATTTCTGGTTTTGACACTTTATTCAGCATGGCCCTTTTGACCGATGGGAAGCGAGACTTCTTTGTAGCGCTGATTTGCCTTTCCAGGTTGCTTGGTTGGCCAAAAAGGGCGTATGCGTTTTTTCCTGAATATATTCAGGAAAAAACGCATACGCCCTTTTTGGCCAAGGGCATGATTGTCGAGGTTTGGCCGCTTTTCCTGTGTTTTCAAGGCGATTCGAATCTACCTCCTGAAATCTGTTTCCTGCAATTCTGCCTTGCTTTCAAATCCTCTTCGTTGCCTTCCCTCAATATATTTGTGGACAAGAGTTATCATTTATAACTCTGCAGGTTTGTGAATTGCAGTGCCCCTGAGCTCCATTGTTCAACTCGCTTTCTTGGGAGCTGGCCGCAAAAGCGCAAGATTGCTTCAGGCCCTATTTTTTTTCCGGGCGGCAGGCTGAGCCTGTGGTTAATTCTTCTTCCTGATGGGAAAAGAGAGTGACCTGTGCCAGTCCCAACACCTAGACCTAGTCTCTCATTGGTTCCCACTCTTTCCGTTCATCCTCAGGACAAATTGCAACCTGTACGGAACAGGAGGTTAAAGGTGCTGAGTCTCCAAGTAGGGAGATTGCTAGTAAAGCGGCTGCAATGGCGAACCCGAGCACAAGGAGATGAGAAATGAGGTGCGTTTTAGAAACCTTTCCCGATCACACGGTGTACCAGCTTCTGGGTTTCTCATGCATGTTTTCGATGTAGGAAGATGCCCTTGAACCTGGAGATTTGGGACCCATGGCATGGGTACCACGCAGTATTACTTTAAAGGGTCTGCGTTTGCTCACCCAACCTCACCAAACCTCTCAGCCCCCAGAGTGTCCACCCTTATGTCTCCATCAGCTGTGGGTCTAGATATGGTCAATCCAGGTGGCATCACAGCCCCTGAACGAATTTTGTAAGAATTTCTCTCTCTTTCACTGTCTTTGTTTCACGGGTTTTTAAAAGTAATTGATTTTTATAATGGGGTTTAGCTGCTTTTCACTGCTGTGTTTATGCCGCTTTACACCCACTTGACTCACTTACAGAGAGATATCAATACATAGGTTTTAAGATTCTTACTAGTCAGATATATTCTTGGGCGGTTAGTAGGGGTGTTGAGTCCAGTTCCCTGAGCAAGGAGTAGGTCTTGTCTATTACATATTGGGTTTATGGAACGGTATCTGAGCTAATTTGAAACCCGTGTTTTATGCATCCCCCGCCTCACCTTTCCCGTTGAGCAGCCATAGTGTGTTTTCTAAACGTGTGACTCTGTTCCGTTTTGTAATTCAGTTCAAGTGTATTTTTTTTTACATTCCCTCTATTAGTGATATCTTATGACAAGTGTCTTTTTCTGTGTGACTTTTTTCACTTAGAATCGTCGTACCTAAATCCACTCATCATGCTGCTACTAGCCTTATGACCTTGATTTCATGGCTGAGTGATATTCCATTGTACATAAGGACCACAACTTCTTTATCCTTTTTTCTCTTTCCTGGGATATTTAAGGTGTAACGAAGTGGAGGTTCTTGTCAAGAGAGCAGCCCTAAACTTTGGGGTGCCTGTGTCTTGCTGATTTTTAGTTTTCCCAATGTATACGCCCATGAGTGGAAGTGCCCTATGCTCTCTAAGCTGAGTTTTTTAGATGTTTCAGGACACACCGTACACTTCTCCAGAGTGGCTGTTGGCAATTTACATCCTGCCCATCAGCGTAGCAAGGCTCCCGGTTCTCCATGGCCTGTCCTGCATTTCTGGTTTTGACACTTTATTCAGCATGGCCCTTTTGACCGATGGGAAGCGAGACTTCTTTGTAGCGCTGATTTGCCTTTCCAGGTTGCTTGGTTGGCCAAAAAGGGCGTATGCGTTTTTTCCTGAATATATTCAGGAAAAAACGCATACGCCCTTTTTGGCCAAGGGCATGATTGTCGAGGTTTGGCCGCTTTTCCTGTGCTTTCAAGGCGATTCGAATCTACCTCCTGAAATCTGTTTCCTGCAATTCTGCCTTGCTTTCAAATCCTCTTCGTTGCCTTCCCTCAATATATTTGTGGACGTGAGTTATCATTTATAACTCTGCAGGTTTGTGAATTGCAGTGCCCCTGAGCTCCATTGTTCAACTCGCTTTCTTGGGAGCTGGCCGCAAAAGCGCAAGATTGCTTCAGGCCCTATTTTTTTTCCGGGCGGCAGGCTGAGCCTGTGGTTAATTCTTCTTCCTGATGGGAAAATAGAGTGACCTGTGCCAGTCCCAACACCTAGACCTAGTCTCTCATTGGTTCCCCCTCTTCCCGTTCATCCTCAGAACAAATTGCAACCTGTACGGAACAGGAAGTTAAAGGTGCGGAGTCTCCAAGGTGGGAGATTGCTAGTAAAGTGGCTGGAATGGCGAACCCGAGCACAAGGAGGTGAGAAATGAGGTGCGTTTTATAAACCTTTCCCGATCACACGGTGTACCATCTTCTGGGTTTCTCATGCATGTTTTCGATGTAGGAAGATGCCCTTGAACCTGGAGATTTGGGACCCATGGGATGGGTACCACGCAGTACTACTTTAAAGGGTCTGCGTTTGCTCACCCAACCTCACCAAACCTCTCAGCCCCAAGAGTGTCCACCCTTATGTCTCCGTCAGCTGTGGGTCTAGATATGGTCAATCCAGGTGGCATCACAGCCCCTGAACGAATTGTGTAAGAATTTCTCTCTCTTTCACTGTCTTTGTTTCACGGGTTTTTAAAAGTAATTGATTTTTATAATGGGGTTTAGCTGCTTTTCACTGCTGTGTTTATGCCGCTTTACACCCACTTGACTCACTTACAGAGAGATATCAATACATAGGTTTAAGATTCTTACTAGTCAGATATATTCTTGGGCGGTGAGTAGGGGGTGTTGAGTCCAGTTCCCTGAGCAAGGAGTAGGTCTTGTCTATTACATATTGGGTTTATGGAACGGTATCTGAGCTAATTTGAAACCCGTGTTTTATGCATCCCCCCGCCTCACCTTTCCCGTTGAGCAGCCATAGTGTGTTTTCTAAACGTGTGACTCTGTTCCGTTCTGTAATTCAGTTCAAGTGTAGCGGTTTTTACATTCCCTCTATTAGTGATATCTTATGACAAGTGTCTCTTTCTGTGTGACTTTTTTCACTTAGAATCGTCGTACCTAAATCCACTCATCATGCTGCTACTAGCCTTATGACCTTGATTTCATGGCTGAGTGATATTCCATTGTACATAAGGACCACAACTTCTTTATCCTTTTTTCTCTTTCCTGGGATATTTAAGGTGTAATGAAGTGGAGGTTCTTGTCAAGAGAGAAGCCCTAAACTTTGTGGTGCCTGTGTCTTGCTGATTTTTAGTTTTCCCAATGTATACGCCCATGAGTGGAAGTGCCCTATGCTCTCTAAGCTGAGTTTTTTAGATGTTTCAGGACACACCGTACACTTCTCCAGAGTGGCTGTTGGCAATTTACATCCCGCCCATCAGCGTAGCAAGGCGCCCGGTTCTCCATGGCCTGTCCTGCATTTCTGGTTTTGACACTTTATTCAGCATGGCCCTTTTGACCGATGGGAAGTGAGACTTCTTTGTAGCGCTGATTTGCCTTTCCAGGTTGCTTGGTTGGCCAAAAAGGGCGTATGCGTTTTTTCCTGAATATATTCAGGAAAAAACGCATACGCCCTTTTTGGCCAAGGGCATGATTGTCGAGGTTTGGCCGCTTTTCCTGTGCTTTCAAGGCGATTCGAATCTACCTCCTGAAATCTGTTTCCTGCAATTCTGCCTTGGTTTCAAATCCTCTTCGGTGCCTTCCCTCAATATATTTGTGGACAAGAGTTATCATTTATAACTCTGCAGGTTTGTGAATTGCAGTGCCCCTGAGCTCCATTGTTCAACTCGCTTTCTTGGGAGCTGGCCGCAAAAGCGCAGGATTGCTTCAGGCCCTATTCTGGTCCCGGGCGGCAGGCTGAGCCTGTGGTTAATTCTTCTTCCTGATGGGAAAATAGAGTGACCTGTGCCAGTCCCAACACCTAGAGCTAGTCTCTCATTGGTTCCCCCTCTTCCCGTTCATCCTCAGGACAAATCGCAACCTGTATGGAACAGGAGGTTAAAGGTGCTGAGTCTCCAAGGAGGGAGATTGCTAGTAAAGCGGCTGGAATGGCGAACCCGAGCACAAGGAGGTGAGAAATGAGGTGCGTTTTAGAAACCTTTCCCGATCACACGGTGTACCATCTGGGTTTCTCATGCATGTTTTCGATGTAGGAAGATGCCCTTGAACCTGGAGATTTGGGACCCTTGGGATGGGTACCACGCAGTACTACTTTAAAGGGTCTGCGTTTGCTCACCCAACCTCACCAAACCTCTCAGCCCCAAGAGTGTCCACCCTTATGTCTCCGTCAGCTGTGGGTCTAGATATGGTCAATCCAGGTGGCATCACAGCCCCTGAACGAATTTTGTAAGAATTTCTCTCTCTTTCACTGTCTTTGTTTCACGGGTTTTTAAAAGTAATTGATTTTTATAATGGGGTTTAGCTGCTTTTCACTGCTGTGTTTATGCCGCTTTACACCCACTTGACTCACTTACAGAGAGATATCAATACATAGGTTTTAAGATTCTTACTAGTCAGGTATATTCTTCGGCGGTGAGTAGGGGGTGTTGAGTCCAGTTCCCTGAGCAAGGAGTAGGTCTTGTCTATTACATATTGGGTTTATGGATCGGTATCTGAGCTAATTTGAAACCCGTGTTTTATGCATCACTCCGCCTCACCTTTCCCGTTGAGCAGCCATAGTGTGTTTTCTAAACGTGTGACTCTGTTCCGTTTTGTAATTCAGTTCAAGTGTAGCGGTTTTTACATTCCCTCTATTAGTGATATCTTATGACAAGTGTCTTTTTCTGTGTGACTTTTTTCACTTAGAATCGTCGTACCTAAATCCACTCATCATGCTGCTACTAGCCTTATGACCTTGATTTCATGGCTGAGTGATATTCCATTGTACATAAGGACCACAACTTCTTTATCCTTTTTTCTCTTTCCTGGGATATTTAAGGTGTAATGAAGTGGAGGTTCTTGTCAAGAGAGCAGCCCTAAACTTTGGGGTGCCTGTGTCTTGCTGATTTTTAGTTTTCCCAATGTATACGCCCATGAGTGGAAGTGCCCTATGCTCTCTAAGCTGAGTTTTTTAGATGTTTCAGGACACACCGTACACTTCTCCAGAGTGGCTGTTGGCAATTTACATCCCGTCCATCAGTGTAGCAAGGCTCCCGGTTCTCCATGGCCTGTCCTGCATTTCTGGTTTTGACACTTTATTCAGCATGGCCCTTTTGACCGATGGGAAGCGAGACTTCTTTGTAGCGCTGATTTGCCTTTCCAGGTTGCTTGGTTGGCCAAAAAGGGCGTATGCGTTTTTTCCTGAATATATTCAGGAAAAAACGCTTACGCCCTTTTTGGCCAAGGGCATGATTGTCGAGGTTTGGCCGCTTTTCCTGAGTTTTCAAGGCAATTCGAATCTACCTCCTGAAATCTGTTTCCTGCAATTCTGCCTTGCTTTCAAATCCTCTTCGTTGCCTTCCCTCAATATATTTGTGGACAAGAGTTATCATTTATAACTCTGCAGGTTTGTGAATTGCAGTGCCCCTGAGCTCCATTGTTCAACTCGCTTTCTTGGGAGCTGGCCGCAAAAGCGCAAGATTGCTTCAGGCCCTATTTTTTTTCCGGGCGGCAGGCTGAGCCTGTGGTTAATTCTTCTTCCTGATGGGAAAAGAGAGTGACCTGTGCCAGTCCCAACACCTAGACCTAGTCTCTCATTGGTTCCCACTCTTCCCGTTCATCCTCAGGACAAATTGCAACCTGTACGGAACAGGAGGTTAAAGTTGCTGAGTCTCCAAGGAGGGAGATTGCTAGTAAAGCGGCTGCAATGGCGAACCCGAGCACAAGGAGATGAGAAATGAGGTGCGTTTTAGAAACCTTTCCCGATCACACGGTGTACCAGCTTCTGGGTTTCTCATGCATGTTTTCGATGCAGGAAGATGCCCTTGAACCTGGAGATTTGGGACCCATGGCATGGGTACCACGCAGTATTACTTTAAAGGGTCTGCGTTTGCTCACCCAACCTCACCAAACCTCTCAGCCCCAAGAGTGTCCACCCTTATGTCTCCGTCAGCTGTGGGTCTAGATATGGTCAATCCAGGTGGCATCACAGCCCCTGAACGAATTTTGTAAGAATTTCTCTCTCTTTCACTGTCTTTGTTTCACGGGTTTTTAAAAGTAATTGATTTTTATAATGGGGTTTAGCAGCTTTTCACTGCTGTGTTTATGCCGCTTTACACCCACTTGACTCACTTACAGAGAGATATCAATACATAGGTTTTAAGATTCTTACTAGTCAGATATATTCTTGGGCGGTGAGTAGGGGGTGTTGAGTCCAGTTCCCTGAGCAAGGAGTAGGTCTTGTCTATTACATATTGGGTTTATGGAACGGTATCTGAGCTAATTTGAAACCCGTGTTTTATGCATCCCCCCGCCTCACCTTTCCCGTTGAGCAGCCATAGTGTGTTTTCTAAACTTGTGACTCTGTTCCGTTTTGTAATTCAGTTCAAGTGTAGCGGTTTTTACATTCCCTCTATTAGTGATATCTTATGACAAGTGTCTCTTTCTGTGTGACTTTTTTCACTTAGAATCGTCGTACCTAAATCCACTCATCATACTGCTACTAGCCTTATGACGTTGATTTCTTGGCTGAGTGATATTCCATTGTACATAAGGACCACAACTTCTTTATCCTTTTTTCTCTTTCCTGGGATATTTAAGGTGTAATGAAGTGGAGGTTCTTGTCAAGAGAGCAGCCCTAAACTTTGGGGTGCCTGTGTCCTGCTGATTTTTAGTTTTCCCAATGTATACGCCCATGAGTGGAAGTGCCCTATGCTCTCTAAGCTGAGTTTTTTAGATGTTTCAGGACACACCGTACACTTCTCCAGACTGGCTGTTGGCAATTTACATCCCGTCCATCAGCGTAGCAAGGCTCCCGGTTCTCCATGGCCTGTCCTGCATTTCTGGTTTTGACACTTTATTCAGCATGGCCCTTTTGACCGATGGGAAGCGAGACTTCTTTGTAGCGCTGATTTGCCTTTCCAGGTTGCTTGGTTGGCCAAAAAGGGCGTATGCGTTTTTTCCTGAATATATTCAGGAAAAAACGCATACGCCCTTTTTGGCCAAGGGCGTGATTGTCGAGGTTTGGCCGCTTTTCCTGTGCTTTCAAGGCGATTCGAATCTACTTCCTGAAAACTGTTTCCTGCAATTCTGCCTTGCTTTCAAATCCTCTTCGTTGCCTTCCCTCAATATATTTGTGGACTAGAGTTATCATTTATAACTCTGCAGGTTTGTGAATTGCAGTGCCCCTGAGCTCCATTGTTCAACTCGCTTTCTTGGGAGCTGGCCGCAAAAGCGCAGGATTGCTTCAGGCCCTATTCTGGTCCCGGGCGGCAGGCTGAGCCTGTGGTTAATTCTTCTTCCTGATGGGAAAATAGAGTGACCTGTGCCAGTCCCAACACCTAGAGCTAGTCTCTCATTGGTTCCCCCTCTTCCCGTTCATCCTCAGGACAAATCGCAACCTGTACGGAACAGGAGGTTAAAGGTGCTGAGTCTCCAAGGAGGGAGATTGCTAGTAAAGCGGCTGGAATGGCGAACCCGAGCACAAGGAGGTGAGAAATGAGGTGCGTTTTAGAAACCTTTCCCGATCACACGGTGTACCATCTTCTGGGTTTCTCATGCATGTTTTCGATGTAGGAAGATGCCCTTGAACCTGGAGATTTGGGACCCTTGGGATGGGTACCACGCAGTACTACTTTAAAGGGTCTGCGTTTGCTCACCCAACCTCACCAAACCTCTCAGCCCCAAGAGTGTCCACCCTTATGTCTCCGTCAGCTGTGGGTCTAGATATGGTCAATCCATGTGGCATCACAGCCCCTGAACGAATTTTGTAAGAATTTCTCTCGTTTTCACTGTCTTTGTTTCACGGGTTTTTAAAAGTAATTGATTTTTATAATGGGGTTTAGCTGCTTTTCACTGCTGTGTTTATGCCGCTTTACACCCACTTGACTCACTTAGAGAGAGATATCAATACATAGGTTTTAAGATTCTTACTAGTCAGGTATATTCTTCGGCGGTGAGTAGGGGGTGTTGAGTCCAGTTCCCTGAGCAAGGAGTAGGTCTTGTCTATTACATATTGGGTTTATGGATCGGTATCTGAGCTAATTTGAAACCCGTGTTTTATGCATCACTCCGCCTCACCTTTCCCGTTGAGCAGCCATAGTGTGTTTTCTAAACGTGTGACTCTGTTCCGTTTTGTAATTCAGTTCAAGTGTAGCGGTTTTTACATTCCCTCTATTAGTGATATCTTATGACAAGTGTCTTTTTCTGTGTGACTTTTTTCACTTAGAATCGTCGTACCTAAATCCACTCATCATGCTGCTACTAGCCTTATGACCTTGATTTCATGGCTGAGTGATATTCCATTGTACATAAGGACCACAACTTCTTTATCCTTTTTTCTCTTTCCTGGGATATTTAAGGTGTAATGAAGTGGAGGTTCTTGTCAAGAGAGCAGCCCTAAACTTTGGGGTGCCTGTGTCTTGCTGATTTTTAGTTTTCCCAATTTATACGCCCATGAGTGGAAGTGCCCTATGCTCTCTAAGCTGAGTTTTTTAGATGTTTCAGGACACACCGTACACTTCTCCAGAGTGGCTGTTGGCAATTTACATCCCGTCCATCAGTGTAGCAAGGCTCCCGGTTCTCCATGGCCTGTCCTGCATTTCTGGTTTTGACACTTTATTCAGCATGGCCCTTTTGACCGATGGGAAGCGAGACTTCTTTGTAGCGCTGATTTGCCTTTCCAGGTTGCTTGGTTGGCCAAAAAGGGCGTATGCGTTTTTTCCTGAATATATTCAGGAAAAAACGCATACGCCCTTTTTGGCCAAGGGCATGATTGTCGAGGTTTGGCCGCTTTTCCTGTGTTTTCAAGGCGATTCGAATCTACCTCCTGAAATCTGTTTCCTGCAATTCTGCCTTGCTTTCAAATCCTCTTCGTTGCCTTCCCTCAATATATTTGTGGACAAGAGTTATCATTTATAACTCTGCAGGTTTGTGAATTGCAGTGCCCCTGAGCTCCATTGTTCAACTCGCTTTCTTGGGAGCTGGCCGCAAAAGCGCAAGATTGCTTCAGGCCCTATTTTTTTTCCGGGCGGCAGGCTGAGCCTGTGGTTAATTCTTCTTCCTGATGGGAAAAGAGAGTGACCTGTGCCAGTCCCAACACCTAGACCTAGTCTCTCATTGGTTCCCACTCTTCCCGTTCATCCTCAGGACAAATTGCAACCTGTACGGAACAGGAGGTTAAAGTTGCTGAGTGTCCAAGTAGGGAGATTGCTAGTAAAGCGGCTGCAATGGCGAACCCGAGCACAAGGAGATGAGAAATGAGGTGCGTTTTAGAAACCTTTCCCGATCACACGGTGTACCAGCTTCTGGGTTTCTCATGCATGTTTTCGATGCAGGAAGATGCCCTTGAACCTGGAGATTTGGGACCCATGGCATGGGTACCACGCAGTATTACTTTAAAGGGTCTGCGTTTGCTCACCCAACCTCACCAAACCTCTCAGCCCCCAGAGTGTCCACCCTTATGTCTCCATCAGCTGTGGGTCTAGATATGGTCAATCCAGGTGGCATCACAGCCCCTGAACGAATTTTGTAAGAATTTCTCTCTCTTTCACTGTCTTTGTTTCACGGGTTTTTAAAAGTAATTGATTTTTATAATGGGGTTTAGCTGCTTTTCACTGCTGTGTTTATGCCGCTTTACACCCACTTGACTCACTTACAGAGAGATATCAATACATAGGTTTTAAGATTCTTACTAGTCAGATATATTCTTGGGCGGTTAGTAGGGGTGTTGAGTCCAGTTCCCTGAGCAAGGAGTAGGTCTTGTCTATTACATATTGGGTTTATGGAACGGTATCTGAGCTAATTTGAAACCCGTGTTTTATGCATCACCACACCTCACCTTTCCCGTTGAGCAGCCATAGTGTGTTTTCTAAACGTGTGACTCTGTTTCGTTTTGTAATTCAGTTCAAGTGTAGCGGTTTTTACATTCCCTCTATAAGTGATATCTTATGACAAGTGTCTTTATCTGTGTGACTTTTTTCACTTAGAATCGTCGTACCTAAATCCACTCATCATACTGCTACTAGCCTTATGACGTTGATTTCATGGCTGAGTGATATTCCATTGTACATAAGGACCACAACTTCTTTATCCTTTTTTCTCTTTCCTTGGATATTTAAGGCGTAACGAAGTGCAGGTTCTTGTCAAGAGTGCAGCCCTAAACTTTGGGGTGCTTGTGTCCTGCTGATTTTTAGTTTTCCCAATTTATACGCCCATGAGTGGAAGTGCCCTATGCTCTCTAAGCTGAGTTTTTTAGATGTTTCAGGACACACCGTACACTTCTCCAGAGTGGCTGTTGGCAATTTACATCCCGCCCATCAGCGTAGCAAGGCTCCCGTTTCTCCATGGCCTGTCCTGCATTTCTGGTTTTGACACTTTATTCAGCATGGCCCTTTTGACCGATGGGAAGCGAGACTTCTTTGTAGCGCTGATTTACATTTCCAGGTTGCTTGGTTGGCCAAATAGAGCGTATGCATTTTTTCCTGAATATATTCAGGAAAAAACGCACACGCCCTTTTTGGCCAAGGGCGTGATTGTCTAGGTTTGGCCGCTTTTCCTATGCTTTCAAGGCGATTCGAATCTACCTCCTGAAATCTGTTTCCTGCAATTCTGCCTTGCTTTCAAATCCTCTTCGGTGCCTTCCCTCAATATATTTGTGGACAAGAGTTATCATTTATAACTCTGCAAGTTTGTGAATTGCAGTGCCCCTGAGCTCCATTTTTCAACTCGCTTTCTTGGGAGCTGGCCGCAAAAGCGCAGGATTGCTTCAGGCCCTATTCTGGTCCCGGGGGGCAGGCTGAGCCTGTGGTTAATTCTTCTTCCTGATGGGAAAATAGAGTGACCTGTGCCAGTCCCAACACTAAGAGCTAGTCTCTCATTGGTTCCCACTCTTCCCGTTCATCCTCAGGACAAATTGCAACCTGTACGGAACAGGAGGTTAAACGTGCTGAGTCTCCAAGGAGGGAGATTGCTAGTAAAGCGGCTGCAATGGCGAACCCGAGCACAAGGAGATGAGAAATGAGGTGCGTTTTAGAAACCTTTCCCGATCACACGGTGTACCAGCTTCTGGGTTTCTCATGCATGTTTTCGATGAAGGAAGATGCCCTTGAACCTGGAGATTTGGGACCCATGGGATGGGTACCACGCAGTATTACTTTAAAGGGTCTGCGTTTGCTCACCGCACCTCACCAAACCTCTCAGCCCCAAGAGTGTCCACCCTTATGTCTCCATCAGCTGTGGGTCTAGATATGGTCAATCCAGGTGGCATCACAGCCCCTGAACGAATTTTGTAAGAAATTCTCTCTCTTTCACTGTCTTTGTTTCACGGGTTTTTAAAAGTAATTGATTTTTATAATGGGGTTTAGCTGCTTTTCACTGTTGTGTTTATGCCGCTTTACACCCACTTGACTCACTTACAGAGAGATATCAATACATAGGTTTAAGATTCTTACTAGTCAGATATATTCTTGGGCGGTGAGTAGGGGGTGTTGAGTCCAGTTCCCTGAGCAAGGAGTAGGTCTTGTCTATTACATATTGGGTTTATGGAACGGTATCTGAGCTAATTTGAAACCCGTGTTTTATGCATCCCCCCGCCTCACCTTTCCCGTTGAGCAGCCATAGTGTGTTTTCTAAAGTTGTGACTCTGTTCCGTTTTGTAATTCAGTTCAAGTGTAGCGGTTTTTACATTCCCTCTATTAGTGATATCTTATGACAAGTGTCTCTTTCTGTGTGACTTTTTTCACTTAGAATCGTCGTACCTAAATCCACTCATCATACTGCTACTAGCCTTATGACGTTGATTTCATGGCTGAGTGATATTCCATTGTACATAAGGACCACAACTTCTTTATCCTTTTTTCTCTTTCCTTGGATATTTAAGGCGTAACGAAGTGCAGGTTCTTGTCAAGAGTGCAGCCCTAAACTTTGGGGTGCCTGTGTCCTGCTGATTTTTAGTTTTCCCAATTTATACGCCCATGAGTGGAAGTGCCCTATGCTCTCTAAGCTGAGTTTTTTAGATGTTTCAGGACACACCGTACACTTCTCCAGAGTGGCTGTTGGCAATTTACATCCCGCCCATCAGCGTAGCAAGGCTCCCGTTTCTCCATGGCCTGTCCTGCATTTCTGGTTTTGACACTTTATTCAGCATGGCCCTTTTGACCGATGGGAAGCGAGACTTCTTTGTAGCGCTGATTTGCCTTTCCAGGTTGCTTGGTTGGCCGAAAAGGGCGTATGCGTTTTTTCCTGAATATATTCAGGAAAAAACGCATACGCCCTTTTTGGCCAAGGGCATGATTGTCGAGGTTTGGCCGCTTTTCCTGTGTTTTCAAGGCGATTCGAATCTACCTCCTGAAATCTGTTTCCTGCAATTCTGCCTTGCTTTCAAATCCTCTTCGTTGCCTTCCCTCAATATATTTGTGGACAAGAGTTATCATTTATAACTCTGCAGGTTTGTGAATTGCAGTGCCCCTGAGCTCCATTGTTCAACTCGCTTTCTTGGGAGCTGGCCGCAAAAGCGCAAGATTGCTTCAGGCCCTATTTTTTTTCCGGGCGGCAGGCTGAGCCTGTGGTTAATTCTTCTTCCTGATGGGAAAAGAGAGTGACCTGTGCCAGTCCCAACACCTAGACCTAGTCTCTCATTGGTTCCCACTCTTCCCGTTCATCCTCAGGACAAATTGCAACCTGTACGGAACAGGAGGTTAAAGTTGCTGAGTCTCCAAGTAGGGAGATTGCTAGTAAAGCGGCTGCAATGGCGAACCCGAGCACAAGGAGATGAGAAATGAGGTGCGTTTTAGAAACCTTTCCAGATCACACGGTGTACCAGCTTCTGGGTTTCTCATGCATGTTTTCGATGCAGGAAGATGCCCTTGAACCTGGAGATTTGGGACCCATGGCATGGGTACCACGCAGTATTACTTTAAAGGGTCTGCGTTTGCTCACCCAACCTCACCAAACCTCTCAGCCCCCAGAGTGTCCACCCTTATGTCTCCATCAGCTGTGGGTCTAGATATGGTCAATCCAGGTGGCATCACAGCCCCTGAACGAATTTTGTAAGAATTTCTCTCTCTTTCACTGTCTTTGTTTCACGGGTTTTTAAAAGTAATTGATTTTTATAATGGGGTTTAGCTGCTTTTCACTGCTGTGTTTATGCCGCTTTACACCCACTTGACTCACTTACAGAGAGATATCAATACATAGGTTTTAAGATTCTTACTAGTCAGATATATTCTTGGGCGGTTAGTAGGGGTGTTGAGTCCAGTTCCCTGAGCAAGGAGTAGGTCTTGTCTATTACATATTGGGTTTATGGAACGGTATCTGAGCTAATTTGAAACCCGTGTTTTATGCATCACCACACCTCACCTTTCCCGTTGAGCAGCCATAGTGTGTTTTCTAAACGTGTGACTCTTTCGTTTTGTAATTCAGTTCAAGTGTAGCGGTTTTTACATTCCCTCTATAAGTGATATCTTATGACAAGTGTCTTTATCTGTGTGACTTTTTTCACTTAGAATCGTCGTACCTAAATCCACTCATCATACTGCTACTAGCCTTATGACGTTGATTTCATGGCTGAGTGATATTCCATTGTACATAAGGACCACAACTTCTTTATCCTTTTTTCTCTTTCCTTGGATATTTAAGGCGTAACGAAGTGCAGGTTCTTGTCAAGAGTGCAGCCCTAAACTTTGGGGTGCCTGTGTCCTGCTGATTTTTAGTTTTCCCAATTTATACGCCCATGAGTGGAAGTGCCCTATGCTCTCTAAGCTGAGTTTTTTAGATGTTTCAGGACACACCGTACACTTCTCCAGAGTGGCTGTTGGCAATTTACATCCCGCCCATCAGCGTAGCAAGGCTCCCGTTTCTCCATGGCCTGTCCTGCATTTCTGGTTTTGACACTTTATTCAGCATGGCCCTTTTGACCGATGGGAAGCGAGACTTCTTTGTAGCGCTGATTTACCTTTCCAGGTTGCTTGGTTGGTCAAATAGGGCGTATGCGTTTTTTCCTGAATATATTCAGGAAAAAACGCATACGCCCTTTTTGGCCAAGGGCGTGATTGTCGAGGTTTGGCCGCTTTTCCTGTGCTTTCAAGGCGATTCGAATCTACTTCCTGAAAACTGTTTCCTGCAATTCTGCCTTGCTTTCAAATCCTCTTCGTTGCCTTCCCTCAATATATTTGTGGACTAGAGTTATCATTTATAACTCTGCAGGTTTGTGAATTGCAGTGCCCCTGAGCTCCATTGTTCAACTCGCTTTCTTGGGAGCTGGCCGCAAAAGCGCAGGATTGCTTCAGGCCCTATTCTGGTCCCGGGCGGCAGGCTGAGCCTGTGGTTAATTCTTCTTCCTGATGGGAAAATAGAGTGACCTGTGCCAGTCCCAACACCTAGAGCTAGTCTCTCATTGGTTCCCCCTCTTCCCGTTCATCCTCAGGACAAATCGCAACCTGTACGGAACAGGAGGTTAAAGGTGCTGAGTCTCCAAGGAGGGAGATTGCTAGTAAAGCGGCTGGAATGGCGAACCCGAGCACAAGGAGGTGAGAAATGAGGTGCGTTTTAGAAACCTTTCCCGATCACACGGTGTACCATCTTCTGGGTTTCTCATGCATGTTTTCGATGTAGGAAGATGCCCTTGAACCTGGAGATTTGGGACCCTTGGGATGGGTACCACGCAGTACTACTTTAAAGGGTCTGCGTTTGCTCACCCAACCTCACCAAACCTCTCAGCCCCAAGAGTGTCCACCCTTATGTCTCCGTCAGCTGTGGGTCTAGATATGGTCAATCCAGGTGGCATCACAGCCCCTGAACGAATTTTGTAAGAATTTCTCTCTCTTTCACTGTCTTTGTTTCACGGGTTTTTAAAAGTAATTGATTTTTATAATGGGGTTTAGCTGCTTTTCACTGCTGTGTTTATGCCGCTTTACACCCACTTGACTCACTTACAGAGAGATATCAATACATAGGTTTTAAGATTCTTACTAGTCAGGTATATTCTTCGGCGGTGAGTAGGGGGTGTTGAGTCCAGTTCCCTGAGCAAGGAGTAGGTCTTGTCTATTACATATTGGGTTTATGGATCGGTATCTGAGCTAATTTGAAACCCGTGTTTTATGCATCACTCCGCCTCACCTTTCCCGTTGAGCAGCCATAGTGTGTTTTCTAAACGTGTGACTCTGTTCCGTTTTGTAATTCAGTTCAAGTGTAGCGGTTTTTACATTCCCTCTATTAGTGATATCTTATGACAAGTGTCTTTTTCTGTGTGACTTTTTTCACTTAGAATCGTCGTACCTAAATCCACTCATCATGCTGCTACTAGCCTTATGACCTTGATTTCATGGCTGAGTGATATTCCATTGTACATAAGGACCACAACTTCTTTATCCTTTTTTCTCTTTCCTGGGATATTTAAGGTGTAATGAAGTGGAGGTTCTTGTCAAGAGAGCAGCCCTAAACTTTGGGGTGCCTGTGTCTTGCTGATTTTTAGTTTTCCCAATGTATACGCCCATGAGTGGAAGTGCCCTATGCTCTCTAAGCTGAGTTTTTTAGATGTTTCAGGACACACCGTACACTTCTCCAGAGTGGCTGTTGGCAATTTACATCCCGTCCATCAGCGTAGCAAGGCTCCCGGTTCTCCATGGCCTGTCCTGCATTTCTGGTTTTGACACTTTATTCAGCATGGCCCTTTTGACCGATGGGAAGCGAGACTTCTTTGTAGCGCTGATTTGCCTTTCCAGGTTGCTTGGTTGGCCAAAAAGGGCGTATGCGTTTTTTCCTGAATATATTCAGGAAAAAACGCATACGCCCTTTTTGGCCAAGGGCATGATTGTCGAGGTTTGGCCGCTTTTCCTGTGCTTTCAAGGCGATTCGAATCTACCTCCTGAAATCTGTTTCCTGCAATTCTGCCTTGCTTTCAAATCCTCTTCGGTGCCTTCCCTCAATATATTTGTGGACAAGAGTTATCATTTATAACTCTGCAAGTTTGTGAATTGCAGTGCCCCTGAGCTCCATTTTTCAACTCGCTTTCTTGGGAGCTGGCCGCAAAAGCGCAGGATTGCTTCAGGCCCTATTCTGGTCCCGGGGGGCAGGCTGAGCCTGTGGTTAATTCTTCTTCCTGATGGGAAAATAGAGTGACCTGTGCCAGTCCCAACACCTAGAGCTAGTCTCTCATTGGTTCCCACTCTTCCCGTTCATCCTCAGGACAAATTGCAACCTGTACGGAACAGGAGGTTAAAGGTGCTGAGTCTCCAAGGAGGGAGATTGCTAGTAAAGCGGCTGCAATGGCGAACCCGAGCACAAGGAGATGAGAAATGAGGTGCGTTTTAGAAACCTTTCCCTATCACACGGTGTACCAGCTTCTGGGTTTCTCATGCATGTTTTCGATGAAGGAAGATGCCCTTGAACCTGGAGATTTGGGACCCATGGGATGGGTACCACGCAGTATTACTTTAAAGGGTCTGCGTTTGCTCACCCAACCTCACCAAACCTCTCAGCCCCAAGAGTGTCCACCCTTATGTCTCCATCAGCTGTGGGTCTAGATATGGTCAATCCAGGTGGCATCACAGCCCCTGAACGAATTTTGTAAGAATTTCTCTCTCTTTCACTGTCTTTGTTTCACGGGTTTTTAAAAGTAATTGATTTTTATAATGGGGTTTAGCAGCTTTTCACTGCTGTGTTTATGCCGCTTTACACCCACTTGACTCACTTACAGAGAGATATCAATACATAGGTTTAAGATTCTTACTAGTCAGATATATTCTTGGGCGGTGAGTAGGGGGTGTTGAGTCCAGTTCCCTGAGCAAGGAGTAGGTCTTGTCTATTACATATTGGGTTTATGGAACGGTATCTGAGCTAATTTGAAACCCGTGTTTTATGCATCCCCCCGCCTCACCTTTCCCGTTGAGCAGCCATAGTGTGTTTTCTAAACTTGTGACTCTGTTCCGTTTTGTAATTCAGTTCAAGTGTAGCGGTTTTTACATTCCCTCTATTAGTGATATCTTATGACAAGTGTCTCTTTCTGTGTGACTTTTTTCACTTAGAATCGTCGTACCTAAATCCACTCATCATACTGCTACTAGCCTTATGACGTTGATTTCTTGGCTGAGTGATATTCCATTGTACATAAGGACCACAACTTCTTTATCCTTTTTTCTCTTTCCTGGGATATTTAAGGTGTAATGAAGTGGAGGTTCTTGTCAAGAGAGCAGCCCTAAACTTTGGGGTGCCTGTGTCTTGCTGATTTTTAGTTTTCCCAATGTATACGCCCATGAGTGGAAGTGCCCTATGCTCTCTAAGCTGAGTTTTTTAGATGTTTCAGGACACACCGTACACTTCTCCAGAGTGGCTGTTGGCAATTTACATCCCGTCCATCAGCGTAGCAAGGCTCCCGGTTCTCCATGGCCTGTCCTGCATTTCTGGTTTTGACACTTTATTCAGCATGGCCCTTTTGACCGATGGGAAGCGAGACTTCTTTGTAGCGCTGATTTGCCTTTCCAGGTTGCTTGGTTGGCCAAAAAGGGCGTATGCGTTTTTTCCTGAATATATTCAGGAAAAAACGCATACGCCCTTTTTGGCCAAGGGCGTGATTGTCGAGGTTTGGCCGCTTTTCCTGTGCTTTCAAGGCGATTCGAATCTACTTCCTGAAAACTGTTTCCTGCAATTCTGCCTTGCTTTCAAATCCTCTTCGTTGCCTTCCCTCAATATATTTGTGGACTAGAGTTATCATTTATAACTCTGCAGGTTTGTGAATTGCAGTGCCCCTGAGCTCCATTGTTCAACTCGCTTTCTTGGGAGCTGGCCGCAAAAGCGCAGGATTGCTTCAGGCCCTATTCTGGTCCCGGGCGGCAGGCTGAGCCTGTGGTTAATTCTTCTTCCTGATGGGAAAATAGAGTGACCTGTGCCAGTCCCAACACCTAGAGCTAGTCTCTCATTGGTTCCCCCTCTTCCCGTTCATCCTCAGGACAAATCGCAACCTGTACGGAACAGGAGGTTAAAGGTGCTGAGTCTCCAAGGAGGGAGATTGCTAGTAAAGCGGCTGGAATGGCGAACCCGAGCACAAGGAGGTGAGAAATGAGGTGCGTTTTAGAAACCTTTCCCGATCACACGGTGTACCATCTTCTGGGTTTCTCATGCATGTTTTCGATGTAGGAAGATGCCCTTGAACCTGGAGATTTGGGACCCTTGGGATGGGTACCACGCAGTACTACTTTAAAGGGTCTGCGTTTGCTCACCCAACCTCACCAAACCTCTCAGCCCCAAGAGTGTCCACCCTTATGTCTCCGTCAGCTGTGGGTCTAGATATGGTCAATCCAGGTGGCATCACAGCCCCTGAACGAATTTTGTAAGTATTTCTCTCTCTTTCACTGTCTTTGTTTCACGGGTTTTTAAAAGTAATTGATTTTTATAATGGGGTTTAGCTGCTTTTCACTGCTGTGTTTATGCCGCTTTACACCCACTTGACTCACTTACAGAGAGATATCAATACATAGGTTTAAGATTCTTACTAGTCAGATATATTCTTGGGCGGTGAGTAGGGGGTGTTGAGTCCAGTTCCCTGAGCAAGGAGTAGGTCTTGTCTATTACATATTGGGTTTATGGAACGGTATCTGAGCTAATTTGAAACCCGTGTTTTATGCATCCCCCCGCCTCACCTTTCCCGTTGAGCAGCCATAGTGTGTTTTCTAAACTTGTGACTCTGTTCCGTTTTGTAATTCAGTTCAAGTGTAGCGGTTTTTACATTCCCTCTATTAGTGATATCTTATGACAAGTGTCTCTTTCTGTGTGACTTTTTTCACTTAGAATCGTCGTACCTAAATCCACTCATCATACTGCTACTAGCCTTATGACGTTGATTTCTTGGCTGAGTGATATTCCATTGTACATAAGGACCACAACTTCTTTATCCTTTTTTCTCTTTCCTGGGATATTTAAGGTGTAATGAAGTGGAGGTTCTTGTCAAGAGAGCAGCCCTAAACTTTGGGGTGCCTGTGTCTTGCTGATTTTTAGTTTTCCCAATGTATACGCCCATGAGTGGAAGTGCCCTATGCTCTCTAAGCTGAGTTTTTTAGATGTTTCAGGACACACCGTACACTTCTCCAGAGTGGCTGTTGGCAATTTACATCCCGTCCATCAGCGTAGCAAGGCTCCCGGTTCTCCATGGCCTGTCCTGCATTTCTGGTTTTGACACTTTATTCAGCATGGCCCTTTTGACCGATGGGAAGCGAGACTTCTTTGTAGCGCTGATTTGCCTTTCCAGGTTGCTTGGTTGGCCAAAAAGGGCGTATGCGTTTTTTCCTGAATATATTCAGGAAAAAACGCATACGCCCTTTTTGGCCAAGGGCGTGATTGTCGAGGTTTGGCCGCTTTTCCTGTGCTTTCAAGGCGATTCGAATCTACTTCCTGAAAACTGTTTCCTGCAATTCTGCCTTGCTTTCAAATCCTCTTCGTTGCCTTCCCTCAATATATTTGTGGACTAGAGTTATCATTTATAACTCTGCAGGTTTGTGAATTGCAGTGCCCCTGAGCTCCATTGTTCAACTCGCTTTCTTGGGAGCTGGCCGCAAAAGCGCAGGATTGCTTCAGGCCCTATTCTGGTCCCGGGCGGCAGGCTGAGCCTGTGGTTAATTCTTCTTCCTGATGGGAAAATAGAGTGACCTGTGCCAGTCCCAACACCTAGAGCTAGTCTCTCATTGGTTCCCCCTCTTCCCGTTCATCCTCAGGACAAATCGCAACCTGTACGGAACAGGAGGTTAAAGGTGCTGAGTCTCCAAGGAGGGAGATTGCTAGTAAAGCGGCTGGAATGGCGAACCCGAGCACAAGGAGGTGAGAAATGAGGTGCGTTTTAGAAACCTTTCCCGATCACACGGTGTACCATCTTCTGGGTTTCTCATGCATGTTTTCGATGTAGGAAGATGCCCTTGAACCTGGAGATTTGGGACCCTTGGGATGGGTACCACGCAGTACTACTTTAAAGGGTCTGCGTTTGCTCACCCAACCTCACCAAACCTCTCAGCCCCAAGAGTGTCCACCCTTATGTCTCCGTCAGCTGTGGGTCTAGATATGGTCAATCCAGGTGGCATCACAGCCCCTGAACGAATTTTGTAAGTATTTCTCTCTCTTTCACTGTCTTTGTTTCACGGGTTTTTAAAAGTAATTGATTTTTATAATGGGGTTTAGCTGCTTTTCACTGCTGTGTTTATGCCGCTTTACACCCACTTGACTCACTTACAGAGAGATATCAATACATAGGTTTAAGATTCTTACTAGTCAGATATATTCTTGGGCGGTGAGTAGGGGGTGTTGAGTCCAGTTCCCTGAGCAAGGAGTAGGTCTTGTCTATTACATATTGGGTTTATGGAACGGTATCTGAGCTAATTTGAAACCCGTGTTTTATGCATCCCCCCGCCTCAACTTTCCCGTTGAGCAGCCATAGTTTGTTTTCTAAACTTGTGACTCTGTTCCGTTTTGTTATTCAGTTCAAGTGTAGCGGTTTTTACATTCCCTCTATTAGTGATATCTTATGACAAGTGTCTCTTTCTGTGTGACTTTTTTCACTTAGAATCGTCGTACCTAAATCCACTCATCATACTGCTACTAGCCTTATGACGTTGATTTCTTGGCTGAGTGATATTCCATTGTACATAAGGACCACAACTTCTTTATCCTTTTTTCTCTTTCCTGGGATATTTAAGGTGTAATGAAGTGGAGGTTCTTGTCAAGAGAGCAGCCCTAAACTTTGGGGTGCCTGTGTCTTGCTGATTTTTAGTTTTCCCAATTTATACGCCCATGAGTGGAAGTGCCCTATGCTCTCTAAGCTGAGTTTTTTAGATGTTTCAGGACACACCGTACACTACTCCAGAGTGGCTGTTGGCAATTTACATCCCGTCCATCAGCGTAGCAAGGCTCCCGGTTCTCCATGGCCTGTCCTGCATTTCTGGTTTTGACACTTTATTCAGCATGGCCCTTTTGACCGATGGGAAGCGAGACTTCTTTGTAGCGCTGATTTGCCTTTCCAGGTTGCTTGGTTGGCCAAAAAGGGCGTATGCGTTTTTTCCTGAATATATTCAGGAAAAAACGCATACGCCCTTTTTGGCCAAGGGCGTGATTGTCGAGGTTTGGCCGCTTTTCCTGTGCTTTCAAGGCGATTCGAATCTACCTCCTGAAATCTGTTTCCTGCAATTCTGCCTTGCTTTCAAATCCTCTTCGTTGCCTTCCCTCAATATAATTGTGGACTAGAGTTATCATTTATAACTCTGCAGGTTTGTGAATTGCAGTGCCCCTGAGCTCCATTGTTCAACTCGCTTTCTTGGGAGCTGGCCGCAAAAGCGCAGGATTGCTTCAGGCCCTATTCTGGTCCCGGGCGGCAGGCTGAGCCTGTGGTTAATTCTTCTTCCTGATGGGAAAATAGAGTGACCTGTGCCAGTCCCAACACCTAGAGCTAGTCTCTCATTGGTTCCCCCTCTTCCCGTTCATCCTCAGGACAAATCGCAACCTGTACGGAACAGGAGGTTAAAGGTGCTGAGTCTCCAAGGAGGGAGATTGCTAGTAAAGCGGCTGGAATGGCGAACCCAAGCACAAGGAGGTGAGAAATGAGGTGCGTTTTAGAAACCTTTCCCGATCACACGGTGTACCATCTTCTGGGTTTCTCATGCATGTTTTCGATGTAGGAAGATGCCCTTGAACCTGGAGATTTGGGACCCTTGGGATGGGTACCACGCAGTACTACTTTAAAGGGTCTGCGTTTGCTCACCCAACCTCACCAAACCTCTCAGCCCCAAGAGTGTCCACCCTTATGTCTCCGTCAGCTGTGGGTCTAGATATGGTCAATCCAGGTGGCATCACAGCCCCTGAACGAATTTTGTAAGAATTTCTCTCTCTTTCACTGTCTTTGTTTCACGGGTTTTTAAAAGTAATTGATTTTTATAATGGGGTTTAGCTGCTTTTCACTGCTGTGTTTATGCCGCTTTACACCCACTTGACTCACTTACAGAGAGATATCAATACATAGGTTTTAAGATTCTTACTAGTCAGGTATATTCTTCGGCGGTGAGTAGGGGGTGTTGAGTCCAGTTCCCTGAGCAAGGAGTAGGTCTTGTCTATTACATATTGGGTTTATGGATCGGTATCTGAGCTAATTTGAAACCCGTGTTTTATGCATCACTCCGCCTCACCTTTCCCGTTGAGCAGCCATAGTGTGTTTTCTAAACGTGTGACTCTGTTCCGTTTTGTAATTCAGTTCAAGTGTAGCGGTTTTTACATTCCCTCTATTAGTGATATCTTATGACAAGTGTCTTTTTCTGTGTGACTTTTTTCACTTAGAATCGTCGTACCTAAATCCACTCATCATGCTGCTACTAGCCTTATGACCTTGATTTCATGGCTGAGTGATATTCCATTGTACATAAGGACCACAACTTCTTTATCCTTTTTTCTCTTTCCTGGGATATTTAAGGTGTAATGAAGTGGAGGTTCTTGTCAAGAGAGCAGCCCTAAACTTTGGGGTGCCTGTGTCTTGCTGATTTTTAGTTTTCCCAATTTATACGCCCATGAGTGGAAGTACCCTATGCTCTCTAAGCTGAGTTTTTTTAGATGTTTCAGGACACACCGTACACTTCTCCAGAGTGGCTGTTGGCAATTTAAATCCCGTCCATCAGTGTAGCAAGGCTCCCGGTTCTCCATGGCCTGTCCTGCATTTCTGGTTTTGACACTTTATTCAGCATGGCCCTTTTGACCGATGGGAAGCGAGACTTCTTTGTAGCGCTGATTTGCCTTTCCAGGTTGCTTGGTTGGCCAAAAAGGGCGTATGCGTTTTTTCCTGAATATATTCAGGAAAAAACGCATACGCCCTTTTTGGCCAAGGGCATGATTGTCGAGGTTTGGCCGCTTTTCCTGTGTTTTCAAGGCGATTCGAATCTACCTCCTGAAATCTGTTTCCTGCAATTCTGCCTTGCTTTCAAATCCTCTTCGTTGCCTTCCCTCAATATATTTGTGGACAAGAGTTATCATTTATAACTCTGCAGGTTTGTGAATTGCAGTGCCCCTGAGCTCCATTGTTCAACTCGCTTTCTTGGGAGCTGGCCGCAAAAGCGCAAGATTGCTTCAGGCCCTATTTTTTTTCCGGGCGGCAGGCTGAGCCTGTGGTTAATTCTTCTTCCTGATGGGAAAAGAGAGTGACCTGTGCCAGTCCCAACACCTAGACCTAGTCTCTCATTGGTTCCCACTCTTCCCGTTCATCCTCAGGACAAATTGCAACCTGTACGGAACAGGAGGTTAAAGGTGCTGAGTCTCCAAGTAGGGAGATTGCTAGTAAAGCGGCTGCAATGGCGAACCCGAGCACAAGGAGATGAGAAATGAGGTGCGTTTTAGAAACCTTTCCCGATCACACGGTGTACCAGCTTCTGGGTTTCTCATGCATGTTTTCGATGTAGGAAGATGCCCTTGAACCTGGAGATTTGGGACCCATGGCATGGGTACCACGCAGTATTACTTTAAAGGGTCTGCGTTTGCTCACCCAACCTCACCAAACCTCTCAGCCCCCAGAGTGTCCACCCTTATGTCTCCATCAGCTGTGGGTCTAGATATGGTCAATCCAGGTGGCATCACAGCCCCTGAACGAATTTTGTAAGAATTTCTCTCTCTTTCACTGTCTTTGTTTCACGGGTTTTTAAAAGTAATTGATTTTTATAATGGGGTTTAGCTGCTTTTCACTGCTGTGTTTATGCCGCTTTACACCCACTTGACTCACTTACAGAGAGATATCAATACATAGGTTTTAAGATTCTTACTAGTCAGATATATTCTTGGGCGGTTAGTAGGGGTGTTGAGTCCAGTTCCCTGAGCAAGGAGTAGGTCTTGTCTATTACATATTGGGTTTATGGAACGGTATCTGAGCTAATTTGAAACCCGTGTTTTATGCATCACCACACCTCACCTTTCCCGTTGAGCAGCCATAGTGTGTTTTCTAAACGTGTGACTCTGTTTCGTTTTGTAATTCAGTTCAAGTGTAGCGGTTTTTACATTCCCTCTATAAGTGATATCTTATGACAAGTGTCTTTATCTGTGTGACTTTTTTCACTTAGAATCGTCGTACCTAAATCCACTCATCATACTGCTACTAGCCTTATGACGTTGATTTCATGGCTGAGTGCTATTCCATTGTACATAAGGACCACAACTTCTTTATCCTTTTTTCTCTTTCCTTGGATATTTAAGGCGTAACGAAGTGCAGGTTCTTGTCAAGAGTGCAGCCCTAAACTTTGGGGTGCCTGTGTCCTGCTGATTTTTAGTTTTCCCAATTTATACGCCCATGAGTGGAAGTGCCCTATGCTCTCTAAGCTGAGTTTTTTAGATGTTTCAGGACACACCGTACACTTCTCCAGAGTGGCTGTTGGCAATTTACATCCCGCCCATCAGCGTAGCAAGGCTCCCGTTTCTCCATGGCCTGTCCTGCATTTCTGGTTTTGACACTTTATTCAGCATGGCCCTTTTGACCGATGGGAAGCGAGACTTCTTTGTAGCGCTGATTTACATTTCCAGGTTGCTTGGTTGGCCAAATAGAGCGTATGCATTTTTTCCTGAATATATTCAGGAAAAAACGCACACGCCCTTTTTGGCCAAGGGCGTGATTGTCGAGGTTTGGCCGCTTTTCCTATGCTTTCAAGGCGATTCGAATCTACCTCCTGAAATCTGTTTCCTGCAATTCTGCCTTGCTTTCAAATCCTCTTCGGTGCCTTCCCTCAATATATTTGTGGACAAGAGTTATCATTTATAACTCTGCAGGTTTGTGAATTGCAGTGCCCCTGAGCTCCATTGTTCAACTCGCTTTCTTGGGAGCTGGCCGCAAAAGCGCAGGATTGCTTCAGGCCCTATTCTGGTCCCGGGGGGCAGGCTGAGCCTGTGGTTAATTCTTCTTCCTGATGGGAAAATAGAGTGACCTGTGCCAGTCCCAACACTAAGAGCTAGTCTCTCATTGGTTCCCACTCTTCCCGTTCATCCTCAGGACAAATTGCAACCTGTACGGAACAGGAGGTTAAAGGTGCTGAGTCTCCAAGGAGGGAGATTGCTAGTAAAGCGGCTGCAATGGCGAACCCGAGCACAAGGAGATGAGAAATGAGGTGCGTTTTAGAAACCTATCCCTATCACACGGTGTACCAGCTTCTGGGTTTCTCATGCATGTTTTCGATGAAGGAAGATGCCCTTGAACCTGGAGATTTGGGACCCATGGGATGGGTACCACGCAGTATTACTTTAAAGGGTCTGCGTTTGCTCACCCAACCTCACCAAACCTCTCAGCCCCAAGAGTGTCCACCCTTATGTCTCCATCAGCTGTGGGTCTAGATATGGTCAATCTAGGTGGCATCACAGCCCCTGAACGAATTTTGTAAGAATTTCTCTCTCTTTCACTGTCTTTGTTTCACGGGTTTTTAAAAGTAATTGATTTTTATAATGG
Source organism: Eschrichtius robustus (assembly GCF_028021215.1). Lineage (NCBI taxonomy): Eukaryota > Metazoa > Chordata > Mammalia > Artiodactyla > Eschrichtiidae > Eschrichtius > Eschrichtius robustus. The sequence goes on along the minus strand of NC_090831.1, from coordinate 40,659,370 downwards.
GGTTTAGCAGCTTTTCACTGCTGTGTTTATGCCGCTTTACACCCACTTGACTCACTTACAGAGAGATATCAATACATAGGTTTAAGATTCTTACTAGTCAGATATATTCTTGGGCGGTGAGTAGGGGGTGTTGAGTCCAGTTCCCTGAGCAAGGAGTAGGTCTTGTCTATTACATATTGGGTTTATGGAACGGTATCTGAGCTAATTTGAAACCCGTGTTTTATGCATCCCCCCGCCTCACCTTTCCCGTTGAGCAGCCATAGTGTGTTTTCTAAACTTGTGACTCTGTTCCGTTTTGTAATTCAGTTCAAGTGTAGCGGTTTTTACATTCCCTCTATTAGTGATATCTTATGACAAGTGTCTCTTTCTGTGTGACTTTTTTCACTTAGAATCGTCGTACCTAAATCCACTCATCATACTGCTACTAGCCTTATGACGTTGATTTCTTGGCTGAGTGATATTCCATTGTACATAAGGACCACAACTTCTTTATCCTTTTTTCTCTTTCCTGGGATATTTAAGGTGTAATGAAGTGGAGGTTCTTGTCAAGAGAGCAGCCCTAAACTTTGGGGTGCCTGTGTCCTGCTGATTTTTAGTTTTCCCAATGTATACGCCCATGAGTGGAAGTGCCCTATGCTCTCTAAGCTGAGTTTTTTAGATGTTTCAGGACACACCGTACACTTCTCCAGACTGGCTGTTGGCAATTTACATCCCGTCCATCAGCGTAGCAAGGCTCCCGGTTCTCCATGGCCTGTCCTGCATTTCTGGTTTTGACACTTTATTCAGCATGGCCCTTTTGACCGATGGGAAGCGAGACTTCTTTGTAGCGCTGATTTGCCTTTCCAGGTTGCTTGGTTGGCCAAAAAGGGCGTATGCGTTTTTTCCTGAATATATTCAGGAAAAAACGCATACGCCCTTTTTGGCCAAGGGCGTGATTGTCGAGGTTTGGCCGCTTTTCCTGTGCTTTCAAGGCGATTCGAATCTACTTCCTGAAAACTGTTTCCTGCAATTCTGCCTTGCTTTCAAATCCTCTTCGTTGCCTTCCCTCAATATATTTGTGGACTAGAGTTATCATTTATAACTCTGCAGGTTTGTGAATTGCAGTGCCCCTGAGCTCCATTGTTCAACTCGCTTTCTTGGGAGCTGGCCGCAAAAGCGCAGGATTGCTTCAGGCCCTATTCTGGTCCCGGGCGGCAGGCTGAGCCTGTGGTTAATTCTTCTTCCTGATGGGAAAATAGAGTGACCTGTGCCAGTCCCAACACCTAGAGCTAGTCTCTCATTGGTTCCCCCTCTTCCCGTTCATCCTCAGGACAAATCGCAACCTGTACGGAACAGGAGGTTAAAGGTGCTGAGTCTCCAAGGAGGGAGATTGCTAGTAAAGCGGCTGGAATGGCGAACCCGAGCACAAGGAGGTGAGAAATGAGGTGCGTTTTAGAAACCTTTCCCGATCACACGGTGTACCATCTTCTGGGTTTCTCATGCATGTTTTCGATGTAGGAAGATGCCCTTGAACCTGGAGATTTGGGACCCTTGGGATGGGTACCACGCAGTACTACTTTAAAGGGTCTGCGTTTGCTCACCCAACCTCACCAAACCTCTCAGCCCCAAGAGTGTCCACCCTTATGTCTCCGTCAGCTGTGGGTCTAGATATGGTCAATCCATGTGGCATCACAGCCCCTGAACGAATTTTGTAAGAATTTCTCTCGTTTTCACTGTCTTTGTTTCACGGGTTTTTAAAAGTAATTGATTTTTATAATGGGGTTTAGCTGCTTTTCACTGCTGTGTTTATGCCGCTTTACACCCACTTGACTCACTTAGAGAGAGATATCAATACATAGGTTTTAAGATTCTTACTAGTCAGGTATATTCTTCGGCGGTGAGTAGGGGGTGTTGAGTCCAGTTCCCTGAGCAAGGAGTAGGTCTTGTCTATTACATATTGGGTTTATGGATCGGTATCTGAGCTAATTTGAAACCCGTGTTTTATGCATCACTCCGCCTCACCTTTCCCGTTGAGCAGCCATAGTGTGTTTTCTAAACGTGTGACTCTGTTCCGTTTTGTAATTCAGTTCAAGTGTAGCGGTTTTTACATTCCCTCTATTAGTGATATCTTATGACAAGTGTCTTTTTCTGTGTGACTTTTTTCACTTAGAATCGTCGTACCTAAATCCACTCATCATGCTGCTACTAGCCTTATGACCTTGATTTCATGGCTGAGTGATATTCCATTGTACATAAGGACCACAACTTCTTTATCCTTTTTTCTCTTTCCTGGGATATTTAAGGTGTAATGAAGTGGAGGTTCTTGTCAAGAGAGCAGCCCTAAACTTTGGGGTGCCTGTGTCTTGCTGATTTTTAGTTTTCCCAATGTATACGCCCATGAGTGGAAGTGTCCTATGCTCTCTAAGCTGAGTTTTTTAGATGTTTCAGGACACACCGTACACTTCTCCAGAGTGGCTGTTGGCAATTTACATCCCGTCCATCAGTGTAGCAAGGCTCCCGGTTCTCCATGGCCTGTCCTGCATTTCTGGTTTTGACACTTTATTCAGCATGGCCCTTTTGACCGATGGGAAGCGAGACTTCTTTGTAGCGCTGATTTGCCTTTCCAGGTTGCTTGGTTGGCCAAAAAGGGCGTATGCGTTTTTTCCTGAATATATTCAGGAAAAAACGCATACGCCCTTTTTGGCCAAGGGCATGATTGTCGAGGTTTGGCCGCTTTTCCTGTGTTTTCAAGGCGATTCGAATCTACCTCCTGAAATCTGTTTCCTGCAATTCTGCCTTGCTTTCAAATCCTCTTCGTTGCCTTCCCTCAATATATTTGTGGACAAGAGTTATCATTTATAACTCTGCAGGTTTGTGAATTGCAGTGCCCCTGAGCTCCATTGTTCAACTCGCTTTCTTGGGAGCTGGCCGCAAAAGCGCAAGATTGCTTCAGGCCCTATTTTTTTTCCGGGCGGCAGGCTGAGCCTGTGGTTAATTCTTCTTCCTGATGGGAAAAGAGAGTGACCTGTGCCAGTCCCAACACCTAGAGCTAGTCTCTCATTGGTTCCCACTCTTCCCGTTCATCCTCAGGACAAATTGCAACCTGTACGGAACAGGAGGTTAAAGGTGCTGAGTCTCCAAGGAGGGAGATTGCTAGTAAAGCGGCTGCAATGGCGAACCCGAGCACAAGGAGATGAGAAATGAGGTGCGTTTTAGAAACCTATCCCTATCACACGGTGTACCAGCTTCTGGGTTTCTCATGCATGTTTTCGATGAAGGAAGATGCCCTTGAACCTGGAGATTTGGGACCCATGGGATGGGTACCACGCAGTATTACTTTAAAGGGTCTGAGTTTGCTCACCCAACCTCACCAAACCTCTCAGCCCCAAGAGTGTCCACCCTTATGTCTCCATCAGCTGTGGGTCTAGATATGGTCAATCTAGGTGGCATCACAGCCCCTGAACGAATTTTGTAAGAATTTCTCTCTCTTTCACTGTCTTTGTTTCACGGGTTTTTAAAAGTAATTGATTTTTATAATGGGGTTTAGCAGCTTTTCACTGCTGTGTTTATGCCGCTTTACACCCACTTGACTCACTTACAGAGAGATATCAATACATAGGTTTAAGATTCTTACTAGTCAGATATATTCTTGGGCGGTGAGTAGGGGGTGTTGAGTCCAGTTCCCTGAGCAAGGAGTAGGTCTTGTCTATTACATATTGGGTTTATGGAACGGTATCTGAGCTAATTTGAAACCCGTGTTTTATGCATCCCCCCGCCTCACCTTTCCCGTTGAGCAGCCATAGTGTGTTTTCTAAACTTGTGACTCTGTTCCGTTTTGTAATTCAGTTCAAGTGTAGCGGTTTTTACATTCCCTCTATTAGTGATATCTTATGACAAGTGTCTCTTTCTGTGTGACTTTTTTCACTTAGAATCGTCGTACCTAAATCCACTCATCATACTGCTACTAGCCTTATGACGTTGATTTCTTGGCTGAGTGATATTCCATTGTACATAAGGACCACAACTTCTTTATCCTTTTTTCTCTTTCCTGGGATATTTAAGGTGTAATGAAGTGGAGGTTCTTGTCAAGAGAGCAGCCCTAAACTTTGGGGTGCCTGTGTCCTGCTGATTTTTAGTTTTCCCAATGTATACGCCCATGAGTGGAAGTGCCCTATGCTCTCTAAGCTGAGTTTTTTAGATGTTTCAGGACACACCGTACACTTCTCCAGACTGGCTGTTGGCAATTTACATCCCGTCCATCAGCGTAGCAAGGCTCCCGGTTCTCCATGGCCTGTCCTGCATTTCTGGTTTTGACACTTTATTCAGCATGGCCCTTTTGACCGATGGGAAGCGAGACTTCTTTGTAGCGCTGATTTGCCTTTCCAGGTTGCTTGGTTGGCCAAAAAGGGCGTATGCGTTTTTTCCTGAATATATTCAGGAAAAAACGCATACGCCCTTTTTGGCCAAGGGCGTGATTGTCGAGGTTTGGCCGCTTTTCCTGTGCTTTCAAGGCGATTCGAATCTACTTCCTGAAAACTGTTTCCTGCAATTCTGCCTTGCTTTCAAATCCTCTTCGTTGCCTTCCCTCAATATATTTGTGGACTAGAGTTATCATTTATAACTCTGCAGGTTTGTGAATTGCAGTGCCCCTGAGCTCCATTGTTCAACTCGCTTTCTTGGGAGCTGGCCGCAAAAGCGCAGGATTGCTTCAGGCCCTATTCTGGTCCCGGGCGGCAGGCTGAGCCTGTGGTTAATTCTTCTTCCTGATGGGAAAATAGAGTGACCTGTGCCAGTCCCAACACCTAGAGCTAGTCTCTCATTGGTTCCCCCTCTTCCCGTTCATCCTCAGGACAAATCGCAACCTGTACGGAACAGGAGGTTAAAGGTGCTGAGTCTCCAAGGAGGGAGATTGCTAGTAAAGCGGCTGGAATGGCGAACCCGAGCACAAGGAGGTGAGAAATGAGGTGCGTTTTAGAAACCTTTCCCGATCACACGGTGTACCATCTTCTGGGTTTCTCATGCATGTTTTCGATGTAGGAAGATGCCCTTGAACCTGGAGATTTGGGACCCTTGGGATGGGTACCACGCAGTACTACTTTAAAGGGTCTGCGTTTGCTCACCCAACCTCACCAAACCTCTCAGCCCCAAGAGTGTCCACCCTTATGTCTCCGTCAGCTGTGGGTCTAGATATGGTCAATCCATGTGGCATCACAGCCCCTGAACGAATTTTGTAAGAATTTCTCTCGTTTTCACTGTCTTTGTTTCACGGGTTTTTAAAAGTAATTGATTTTTATAATGGGGTTTAGCTGCTTTTCACTGCTGTGTTTATGCCGCTTTACACCCACTTGACTCACTTAGAGAGAGATATCAATACATAGGTTTTAAGATTCTTACTAGTCAGGTATATTCTTCGGCGGTGAGTAGGGGGTGTTGAGTCCAGTTCCCTGAGCAAGGAGTAGGTCTTGTCTATTACATATTGGGTTTATGGATCGGTATCTGAGCTAATTTGAAACCCGTGTTTTATGCATCACTCCGCCTCACCTTTCCCGTTGAGCAGCCATAGTGTGTTTTCTAAACGTGTGACTCTGTTCCGTTTTGTAATTCAGTTCAAGTGTAGCGGTTTTTACATTCCCTCTATTAGTGATATCTTATGACAAGTGTCTTTTTCTGTGTGACTTTTTTCACTTAGAATCGTCGTACCTAAATCCACTCATCATGCTGCTACTAGCCTTATGACCTTGATTTCATGGCTGAGTGATATTCCATTGTACATAAGGACCACAACTTCTTTATCCTTTTTTCTCTTTCCTGGGATATTTAAGGTGTAATGAAGTGGAGGTTCTTGTCAAGAGAGCAGCCCTAAACTTTGGGGTGCCTGTGTCTTGCTGATTTTTAGTTTTCCCAATTTATACGCCCATGAGTGGAAGTGTCCTATGCTCTCTAAGCTGAGTTTTTTAGATGTTTCAGGACACACCGTACACTTCTCCAGAGTGGCTGTTGGCAATTTACATCCCGTCCATCAGTGTAGCAAGGCTCCCGGTTCTCCATGGCCTGTCCTGCATTTCTGGTTTTGACACTTTATTCAGCATGGCCCTTTTGACCGATGGGAAGCGAGACTTCTTTGTAGCGCTGATTTGCCTTTCCAGGTTGCTTGGTTGGCCAAAAAGGGCGTATGCGTTTTTTCCTGAATATATTCAGGAAAAAACGCATACGCCCTTTTTGGCCAAGGGCATGATTGTCGAGGTTTGGCCGCTTTTCCTGTGTTTTCAAGGCGATTCGAATCTACCTCCTGAAATCTGTTTCCTGCAATTCTGCCTTGCTTTCAAATCCTCTTCGTTGCCTTCCCTCAATATATTTGTGGACAAGAGTTATCATTTATAACTCTGCAGGTTTGTGAATTGCAGTGCCCCTGAGCTCCATTGTTCAACTCGCTTTCTTGGGAGCTGGCCGCAAAAGCGCAAGATTGCTTCAGGCCCTATTTTTTTTCCGGGCGGCAGGCTGAGCCTGTGGTTAATTCTTCTTCCTGATGGGAAAAGAGAGTGACCTGTGCCAGTCCCAACACCTAGACCTAGTCTCTCATTGGTTCCCACTCTTCCCGTTCATCCTCAGGACAAATTGCAACCTGTACGGAACAGGAGGTTAAAGTTGCTGAGTGTCCAAGTAGGGAGATTGCTAGTAAAGCGGCTGCAATGGCGAACCCGAGCACAAGGAGATGAGAAATGAGGTGCGTTTTAGAAACCTTTCCCGATCACACGGTGTACCAGCTTCTGGGTTTCTCATGCATGTTTTCGATGCAGGAAGATGCCCTTGAACCTGGAGATTTGGGACCCATGGCATGGGTACCACGCAGTATTACTTTAAAGGGTCTGCGTTTGCTCACCCAACCTCACCAAACCTCTCAGCCCCCAGAGTGTCCACCCTTATGTCTCCATCAGCTGTGGGTCTAGATATGGTCAATCCAGGTGGCATCACAGCCCCTGAACGAATTTTGTAAGAATTTCTCTCTCTTTCACTGTCTTTGTTTCACGGGTTTTTAAAAGTAATTGATTTTTATAATGGGGTTTAGCTGCTTTTCACTGCTGTGTTTATGCCGCTTTACACCCACTTGACTCACTTACAGAGAGATATCAATACATAGGTTTTAAGATTCTTACTAGTCAGATATATTCTTGGGCGGTTAGTAGGGGTGTTGAGTCCAGTTCCCTGAGCAAGGAGTAGGTCTTGTCTATTACATATTGGGTTTATGGAACGGTATCTGAGCTAATTTGAAACCCGTGTTTTATGCATCACCACACCTCACCTTTCCCGTTGAGCAGCCATAGTGTGTTTTCTAAACGTGTGACTCTGTTTCGTTTTGTAATTCAGTTCAAGTGTAGCGGTTTTTACATTCCCTCTATAAGTGATATCTTATGACAAGTGTCTTTATCTGTGTGACTTTTTTCACTTAGAATCGTCGTACCTAAATCCACTCATCATACTGCTACTAGCCTTATGACGTGGATTTCATGGCTGAGTGATATTCCATTGTACATAAGGACCACAACTTCTTTATCCTTTTTTCTCTTTCCTTGGATATTTAAGGCGTAACGAAGTGCAGGTTCTTGTCAAGAGTGCAGCCCTAAACTTTGGGGTGCCTGTGTCCTGCTGATTTTTAGTTTTCCCAATTTATACGCCCATGAGTGGAAGTGCCCTATGCTCTCTAAGCTGAGTTTTTTAGATGTTTCAGGACACACCGTACACTTCTCCAGAGTGGCTGTTGGCAATTTACATCCCGCCCATCAGCGTAGCAAGGCTCCCGTTTCTCCATGGCCTGTCCTGCATTTCTGGTTTTGACACTTTATTCAGCATGGCCCTTTTGACCGATGGGAAGCGAGACTTCTTTGTAGCGCTGATTTACCTTTCCAGGTTGCTTGGTTGGCCAAATAGGGCGTATGCATTTTTTCCTGAATATATTCAGGAAAAAACGCATACGCCCTTTTTGGCCAAGGGCGTGATTGTCGAGGTTTGGCCGCTTTTCCTGTGCTTTCAAGGCGATTCGAATCTACTTCCTGAAAACTGTTTCCTGCAATTCTGCCTTGCTTTCAAATCCTCTTCGTTGCCTTCCCTCAATATATTTGTGGACTAGAGTTATCATTTATAACTCTGCAGGTTTGTGAATTGCAGTGCCCCTGAGCTCCATTGTTCAACTCGCTTTCTTGGGAGCTGGCTGCAAAAGCGCAGGATTGCTTCAGGCCCTATTCTGGTCCCGGGCGGCAGGCTGAGCCTGTGGTTAATTCTTCTTCCTGATGGGAAAATAGAGTGACCTGTGCCAGTCCCAACACCTAGAGCTAGTCTCTCATTGGTTCCCCCTCTTCCCGTTCATCCTCAGGACAAATCGCAACCTGTATGGAACAGGAGGTTAAAGGTGCTGAGTCTCCAAGGAGGGAGATTGCTAGTAAAGCGGCTGGAATGGCGAACCCGAGCACAAGGAGGTGAGAAATGAGGTGCGTTTTAGAAACCTTTCCCGATCACACGGTGTACCATCTGGGTTTCTCATGCATGTTTTCGATGTAGGAAGATGCCCTTGAACCTGGAGATTTGGGACCCTTGGGATGGGTAACACGCAGTACTACTTTAAAGGGTCTGCGTTTGCTCACCCAACCTCACCAAACCTCTCAGCCCCAAGAGTGTCCACCCTTATGTCTCCGTCAGCTGTGGGTCTAGATATGGTCAATCCAGGTGGCATCACAGCCCCTGAACGAATTTTGTAAGAATTTCTCTCTCTTTCACTGTCTTTGTTTCACGGGTTTTTAAAAGTAATTGATTTTTATAATGGGGTTTAGCTGCTTTTCACTGCTGTGTTTATGCCGCTTTACACCCACTTGACTCACTTAGAGAGAGATATCAATACATAGGTTTTAAGATTCTTACTAGTCAGGTATATTCTTCGGCGGTGAGTAGGGGGTGTTGAGTCCAGTTCCCTGAGCAAGGAGTAGGTCTTGTCTATTACATATTGGGTTTATGGATCGGTATCTGAGCTAATTTGAAACCCGTGTTTTATGCATCACTCCGCCTCACCTTTCCCGTTGAGCAGCCATAGTGTGTTTTCTAAACGTGTGACTCTGTTCCGTTTTGTAATTCAGTTCAAGTGTAGCGGTTTTTACATTCCCTCTATTAGTGATATCTTATGACAAGTGTCTTTTTCTGTGTGACTTTTTTCACTTAGAATCGTCGTACCTAAATCCACTCATCATGCTGCTACTAGCCTTATGACCTTGATTTCATGGCTGAGTGATATTCCATTGTACATAAGGACCACAACTTCTTTATCCTTTTTTCTCTTTCCTGGGATATTTAAGGTGTAATGAAGTGGAGGTTCTTGTCAAGAGAGCAGCCCTAAACTTTGGGGTGCCTGTGTCTTGCTGATTTTTAGTTTTCCCAATGTATACGCCCATGAGTGGAAGTGCCCTATGCTCTCTAAGCTGAGTTTTTTAGATGTTTCAGGACACACCGTACACTTCTCCAGAGTGTCTGTTGGCAATTTACATCCCGTGCATCAGCGTAGCAAGGCTCCCGGTTCTCCATGGCCTGTTCTGCATTTCTGGTTTTGACACTTTATTCAGCATGGCCCTTTTGACCGATGGGAAGCGAGACTTCTTTGTAGCGCTGATTTGCCTTTCCAGGTTGCTTGGTTGGCCAAAAAGGGCGTATGCGTTTTTTCCTGAATATATTCAGGAAAAAACGCATACGCCCTTTTTGGCCAAGGGCATGATTGTCGAGGTTTGGCCGCTTTTCCTGTGCTTTCAAGGCGATTCGAATCTACCTCCTGAAATCTGTTTCCTGCAATTCTGCCTTGCTTTCAAATCCTCTTCGGTGCCTTCCCTCAATATATTTGTGGACAAGAGTTATCATTTATAACTCTGCAAGTTTGTGAATTGCAGTGCCCCTGAGCTCCATTTTTCAACTCGCTTTCTTGGGAGCTGGCCGCAAAAGCGCAGGATTGCTTCAGGCCCTATTCTGGTCCCGGGGGGCAGGCTGAGCCTGTGGTTAATTCTTCTTCCTGATGGGAAAATAGAGTGACCTGTGCCAGTCCCACCACCTAGAGCTAGTCTCTCATTGGTTCCCACTCTTCCCGTTCATCCTCAGGACAAATTGCAACCTGTACGGAACAGGAGGTTAAAGGTGCTGAGTCTCCAAGGAGGGAGATTGCTAGTAAAGCGGCTGCAATGGCGAACCCGAGCACAAGGAGATGAGAAATGAGGTGCGTTTTAGAAACCTTTCCCTATCACACGGTGTACCAGCTTCTGGGTTTCTCATGCATGTTTTCGATGAAGGAAGATGCCCTTGAACCTGGAGATTTGGGACCCATGGGATGGGTACCACGCAGTATTACTTTAAAGGGTCTGCGTTTGCTCACCCAACCTCACCAAACCTCTCAGCCCCAAGAGTGTCCACCCTTATGTCTCCATCAGCTGTGGGTCTAGATATGGTCAATCCAGGTGGCATCACAGCCCCTGAACGAATTTTGTAAGAATTTCTCTCTCTTTCACTGTCTTTGTTTCACGGGTTTTTAAAAGTAATTGATTTTTATAATGGGGTTTAGCTGCTTTTCACTGCTGTGTTTATGCCGCTTTACACCCACTTGACTCACTTACAGAGAGATATCAATACATAGGTTTAAGATTCTTACTAGTCAGATATATTCTTGGGCGGTGAGTAGGGGGTGTTGAGTCCAGTTCCCTGAGCAAGGAGTAGGTCTTGTCTATTACATATTGGGTTTATGGAACGGTATCTGAGCTAATTTGAAACCCGTGTTTTATGCATCCCCCCGCCTCACCTTTCCCGTTGAGCAGCCATAGTGTGTTTTCTAAACTTGTGACTCTGTTCCGTTTTGTAATTCAGTTCAAGTGTAGCGGTTTTTACATTCCCTCTATTAGTGATATCTTATGACAAGTGTCTCTTTCTGTGTGACTTTTTTCACTTAGAATCGTCGTACCTAAATCCACTCATCATACTGCTACTAGCCTTATGACGTTGATTTCTTGGCTGAGTGATATTCCATTGTACATAAGGACCACAACTTCTTTATCCTTTTTTCTCTTTCCTGGGATATTTAAGGTGTAATGAAGTGGAGGTTCTTGTCAAGAGAGCAGCCCTAAACTTTGGGGTGCCTGTGTCTTGCTGATTTTTAGTTTTCCCAATGTATACGCCCATGAGTGGAAGTGCCCTATGCTCTCTATGCTGAGTTTTTTAGATGTTTCAGGACACACCGTACACTTCTCCAGAGTGGCTGTTGGCAATTTACATCCCGTCCATCAGCGTAGAAAGGCTCCCGGTTCTCCATGGCCTGTCCTGCATTTCTGGTTTTGACACTTTATTCAGCATGGCCCTTTTGACCGATGGGAAGCGAGACTTCTTTGTAGCGCTGATTTGCCTTTCCAGGTTGCTTGGTTGGCCAAAAAGGGCGTATGCGTTTTTTCCTGAATACATTCAGGAAAAAACGCATACGCCCTTTTTGGCCAAGGGCGTGATTGTCGAGGTTTGGCCGCTTTTCCTGTGCTTTCAAGGCGATTCGAATCTACTTCCTGAAAACTGTTTCCTGCAATTCTGCCTTGCTTTCAAATCCTCTTCGTTGCCTTCCCTCAATATATTTGTGGACTAGAGTTATCATTTATAACTCTGCAGGTTTGTGAATTGCAGTGCCCCTGAGCTCCATTGTTCAACTCGCTTTCTTGGGAGCTGGCCGCAAAAGCGCAGGATTGCTTCAGGCCCTATTCTGGTCCCGGGCGGCAGGCTGAGCCTGTGGTTAATTCTTCTTCCTGATGGGAAAATAGAGTGACCTGTGCCAGTCCCAACACCTAGAGCTAGTCTCTCATTGGTTCCCCCTCTTCCCGTTCATCCTCAGGACAAATCGCAACCTGTACGGAACAGGAGGTTAAAGGTGCTGAGTCTCCAAGGAGGGAGATTGCTAGTAAAGCGGCTGGAATGGCGAACCCGAGCACAAGGAGGTGAGAAATGAGGTGCGTTTTAGAAACCTTTCCCGATCACACGGTGTACCATCTTCTGGGTTTCTCATGCATGTTTTCGATGTAGGAAGATGCCCTTGAACCTGGAGATTTGGGACCCTTGGGATGGGTACCACGCAGTACTACTTTAAAGGGTCTGCGTTTGCTCACCCAACCTCACCAAACCTCTCAGCCCCAAGAGTGTCCACCCTTATGTCTCCGTCAGCTGTGGGTCTAGATATGGTCAATCCAGGTGGCATCACAGCCCCTGAACGAATTTTGTAAGAATTTCTCTCTCTTTCACTGTCTTTGTTTCACGGGTTTTTAAAAGTAATTGATTTTTATAATGGGGTTTAGCTGCTTTTCACTGCTGTGTTTATGCCGCTTTACACCCACTTGACTCACTTACAGAGAGATATCAATACATAGGTTTTAAGATTCTTACTAGTCAGGTATATTCTTCGGCGGTGAGTAGGGGGTGTTGAGTCCAGTTCCCTGAGCAAGGAGTAGGTCTTGTCTATTACATATTGGGTTTATGGATCGGTATCTGAGCTAATTTGAAACCCGTGTTTTATGCATCACTCCGCCTCACCTTTCCCGTTGAGCAGCCATAGTGTGTTTTCTAAACGTGTGACTCTGTTCCGTTTTGTAATTCAGTTCAAGTGTAGCGGTTTTTACATTCCCTCTATTAGTGATATCTTATGACAAGTGTCTTTTTCTGTGTGACTTTTTTCACTTAGAATCGTCGTACCTAAATCCACTCATCATGCTGCTACTAGCCTTATGACGTTGATTTCATGGCTGAGTGATATTCCATTGTACATAAGGACCACAACTTCTTTATCCTTTTTTCTCTTTCCTGGGATATTTAAGGTGTAATGAAGTGGAGGTTCTTGTCAAGAGAGCAGCCCTAAACTTTGGGGTGCCTGTGTCTTGCTGATTTTTAGTTTTCCCAATTTATACGCCCATGAGTGGAAGTGCCCTATGCTCTCTAAGCTGAGTTTTTTAGATGTTTCAGGACACACCGTACACTTCTCCAGAGTGGCTGTTGGCAATTTACATCCCGTCCATCAGTGTAGCAAGGCTCCCGGTTCTCCATGGCCTGTCCTGCATTTCTGGTTTTGACACTTTATTCAGCATGGCCCTTTTGACCGATGGGAAGCGAGACTTCTTTGTAGCGCTGATTTGCCTTTCCAGGTTGCTTGGTTGGCCAAAAAGGGCGTATGCGTTTTTTCCTGAATATATTCAGGAAAAAACGCATACGCCCTTTTTGGCCAAGGGCATGATTGTCGAGGTTTGGCCGCTTTTCCTGTGTTTTCAAGGCAATTCGAATCTACCTCCTGAAATCTGTTTCCTGCAATTCTGCCTTGCTTTCAAATCCTCTTCGTTGCCTTCCCTCAATATATTTGTGGACAAGAGTTATCATTTATAACTCTGCAGGTTTGTGAATTGCAGTGCCCCTGAGCTCCATTGTTCAACTCGCTTTCTTGGGAGCTGGCCGCAAAAGCGCAAGATTGCTTCAGGCCCTATTTTTTTTCCGGGCGGCAGGCTGAGCCTGTGGTTAATTCTTCTTCCTGATGGGAAAAGAGAGTGACCTGTGCCAGTCCCAACACCTAGACCTAGTCTCTCATTGGTTCCCACTCTTCCCGTTCATCCTCAGGACAAATTGCAACCTGTACGGAACAGGAGGTTAAAGTTGCTGAGTCTCCAAGGAGGGAGATTGCTAGTAAAGCGGCTGCAATGGCGAACCCGAGCACAAGGAGATGAGAAATGAGGTGCGTTTTAGAAACCTTTCCCGATCACACGGTGTACCAGCTTCTGGGTTTCTCATGCATGTTTTCGATGCAGGAAGATGCCCTTGAACCTGAAGATTTGGGACCCATGGCATGGGTACCACGCAGTATTACTTTAAAGGGTCTGTGTTTGCTCACCCAACCTCACCAAACCTCTCAGCCCCCAGAGTGTCCACCCTTATGTCTCCATCAGCTGTGGGTCTAGATATGGTCAATCCAGGTGGCATCACTTCCCCTGAACGAATTTTGTAAGAATTTCTCTCTCTTTCACTGTCTTTGTTTCACGGGTTTTTAAAAGTAATTGATTTTTATAATGGGGTTTAGCTGCTTTTCACTGCTGTGTTTATGCCGCTTTACACCCACTTGACTCACTTACAGAGAGATATCAATACATAGGTTTTAAGATTCTTACTAGTCAGATATATTCTTGGGCGGTTAGTAGGGGTGTTGAGTCCAGTTCCCTGAGCAAGGAGTAGGTCTTGTCTATTACATATTGGGTTTATGGAACGGTATCTGAGCTAATTTGAAACCCGTGTTTTATGCATCACCACACCTCACCTTTCCCGTTGAGCAGCCATAGTGTGTTTTCTAAACGTGTGACTCTGTTTCGTTTTGTAATTCAGTTCAAGTGTAGCGGTTTTTACATTCCCTCTATAAGTGATATCTTATGACAAGTGTCTTTATCTGTGTGACTTTTTTCACTTAGAATCGTCGTACCTAAATCCACTCATCATACTGCTACTAGCCTTATGACGTTGATTTCATGGCTGAGTGATATTCCATTGTACATAAGGACCACAACTTCTTTATCCTTTTTTCTCTTTCCTTGGATATTTAAGGCGTAACGAAGTGCAGGTTCTTGTCAAGAGTGCAGCCCTAAACTTTGGGGTGCCTGTGTCCTGCTGATTTTTAGTTTTCCCAATTTATACGCCCATGAGTGGAAGTGCCCTATGCTCTCTAAGCTGAGTTTTTTAGATGTTTCAGGACACACCGTACACTTCTCCAGAGTGGCTGTTGGCAATTTACATCCCGCCCATCAGCGTAGCAAGGCTCCCGTTTCTCCATGGCCTGTCCTGCATTTCTGGTTTTGACACTTTATTCAGCATGGCCCTTTTGACCGATGGGAAGCGAGACTTCTTTGTAGCGCTGATTTACCTTTCCAGGTTGCTTGGTTGGCCAAATAGGGCGTATGCATTTTTTCCTGAATATATTCAGGAAAAAACGCATACGCCCTTTTTGGCCAAGGGCGTGATTGTCGAGGTTTGGCCGCTTTTCCTGTGCTTTCAAGGCGATTCGAATCTACTTCCTGAAAACTGTTTCCTGCAATTCTGCCTTGCTTTCAAATCCTCTTCGTTGCCTTCCCTCAATATATTTGTGGACTAGAGTTATCATTTATAACTCTGCAGGTTTGTGAATTGCAGTGCCCCTGAGCTCCATTGTTCAACTCGCTTTCTTGGGAGCTGGCCGCAAAAGCGCAGGATTGCTTCAGGCCCTATTCTGGTCCCGGGCGGCAGGCTGAGCCTGTGGTTAATTCTTCTTCCTGATGGGAAAATAGAGTGACCTGTGCCAGTCCCAACACCTAGAGCTAGTCTCTCATTGGTTCCCCCTCTTCCCGTTCATCCTCAGGACAAATCGCAACCTGTACGGAACAGGAGGTTAAAGGTGCTGAGTCTCCAAGGAGGGAGATTGCTAGTAAAGCGGCTGGAATGGCGAACCCGAGCACAAGGAGGTGAGAAATGAGGTGCGTTTTAGAAACCTTTCCCGATCACACGGTGTACCATCTTCTGGGTTTCTCATGCATGTTTTCGATGTAGGAAGATGCCCTTGAACCTGGAGATTTGGGACCCTTGGGATGGGTACCACGCAGTACTACTTTAAAGGGTCTGCGTTTGCTCACCCAACCTCACCAAACCTCTCAGCCCCAAGAGTGTCCACCCTTATGTCTCCGTCAGCTGTGGGTCTAGATATGGTCAATCCAGGTGGCATCACAGCCCCTGAACGAATTTTGTAAGTATTTCTCTCTCTTTCACTGTCTTTGTTTCACGGGTTTTTAAAAGTAATTGATTTTTATAATGGGGTTTAGCTGCTTTTCACTGCTGTGTTTATGCCGCTTTACACCCACTTGACTCACTTACAGAGAGATATCAATACATAGGTTTTAAGATTCTTACTAGTCAGGTATATTCTTCGGCGGTGCGTAGGGGGTGTTGAGTCCACTTCCCTGAGCAAGGAGTAGGTCTTGTCTATTACATATTGGGTTTATGGATCGGTATCTGAGCTAATTTGAAACCCGTGTTTTATGCATCACTCCGCCTCACCTTTCCCGTTGAGCAGCCATAGTGTGTTTTCTAAACGTGTGACTCTGTTCCGTTTTGTAATTCAGTTCAAGTGTAGCGGTTTTTACATTCCCTCTATTAGTGATATCTTATGACAAGTGTCTTTTTCTGTGTGACTTTTTTCACTTAGAATCGTCGTACCTAAATCCACTCATCATGCTGCTACTAGCCTTATGACCTTGATTTCATGGCTGAGTGATATTCCATTGTACATAAGGACCACAACTTCTTTATCCTTTTTTCTCTTTCCTGGGATATTTAAGGTGTAATGAAGTGGAGGTTCTTGTCAAGAGAGCAGCCCTAAACTTTGGGGTGCCTGTGTCTTGCTGATTTTTAGTTTTCCCAATGTATACGCCCATGAGTGGAAGTGCCCTATGCTCTCTAAGCTGAGTTTTTTAGATGTTTCACGACACACCGTACACTTCTCCAGAGTGGCTGTTGGCAATTTACATCCCGTCCATCAGCGTAGCAAGGCTCCCGGTTCTCCATGGCCTGTCCTGCATTTCTGGTTTTGACACTTTATTCAGCATGGCCCTTTTGACCGATGGGAAGCGAGACTTCTTTGTAGCGCTGATTTGCCTTTCCAGGTTGCTTGGTTGGCCAAAAAGGGCGTATGCGTTTTTTCCTGAATATATTCAGGAAAAAACGCATACGCCCTTTTTGGCCAAGGGCATGATTGTCGAGGTTTGGCTGCTTTTCCTGTGCTTTCAAGGCGATTCGAATCTACCTCCTGAAATCTGTTTCCTGCAATTCTGCCTTGCTTTCAAATCCTCTTCGTTGCCTTCCCTCAATATATTTGTGGACAAGAGTTATCATTTATAACTCTGCAGGTTTGTGAATTGCAGTGCCCCTGAGCTCCATTTTTCAACTCGCTTTCTTGGGAGCTGGCCGCAAAAGCGCAGGATTGCTTCAGGCCCTATTCTGGTCCCGGGGGGCAGGCTGAGCCTGTGGTTAATTCTTCTTCCTGATGGGAAAATAGAGTGACCTTTGCCAGTCCCAACACCTAGAGCTAGTCTCTCATTGGTTCCCCCTCTTCCCGTTCATCCTCAGGACAAATCGCAACCTGTACGGAACAGGAGGTTAAAGGTGCTGAGTCTCCAAAGAGGGAGATTGCTAGTAAAGCGGCTGGAATGGCGAACCCGAGCACAAGGAGGTGAGAAATGAGGTGCGTTTTAGAAACCTTTCCCGATCACACGGTGTACCATCTTCTGGGTTTCTCATGCATGTTTTCGATGTAGGAAGATGCCCTTGAACCTGGAGATTTGGGACCCTTGGGATGGGTACCACGCAGTACTACTTTAAAGGGTCTGCGTTTGCTCTCCCAACCTCACCAAACCTCTCAGCCCCAAGAGTGTCCACCCTTATGTCTCCGTCAGCTGTGGGTCTAGATATGGTCAATCCAGGTGGCATCACAGCCCCTGAACGAATTTTGTAAGAATTTCTCTCTCTTTCACTGTCTTTGTTTCACGGGTTTTTAAAAGTAATTGATTTTTATAATGGGGTTTAGCTGCTTTTCACTGCTGTGTTTATGCCGCTTTACACCCACTTGACTCACTTACAGAGAGATATCAATACATAGGTTTTAAGATTCTTACTAGTCAGGTATATTCTTCGGCGGTGAGTAGGGGGTGTTGAGTCCAGTTCCCTGAGCAAGGAGTAGGTCTTGTCTATTACATATTGGGTTTATGGATCGGTATCTGAGCTAATTTGAAACCCGTGTTTTATGCATCACTCCGCCTCACCTTTCCCGTTGAGCAGCCATAGTGTGTTTTCTAAACGTGTGACTCTGTTCCGTTTTGTAATTCAGTTCAAGTGTAGCGGTTTTTACATTCCCTCTATTAGTGATATCTTATGACAAGTGTCTTTTTCTGTGTGACTTTTTTCACTTAGAATCGTCGTACCTAAATCCACTCATCATGCTGCTACTAGCCTTATGACCTTGATTTCATGGCTGAGTGATATTCCATTGTACATAAGGACCACAACTTCTTTATCCTTTTTTCTCTTTCCTGGGATATTTAAGGTGTAATGAAGTGGAGGTTCTTGTCAAGAGAGCAGCCCTAAACTTTGGGGTGCCTGTGTCTTGCTGATTTTTAGTTTTCCCAATTTATACGCCCATGAGTGGAAGTGCCCTATGCTCTCTAAGCTGAGTTTTTTAGATGTTTCAGGACACACCGTACACTTCTCCAGAGTGGCTGTTGGCAATTTACATCCCGTCCATCAGTGTAGCAAGGCTCCCGGTTCTCCATGGCCTGTCCTGCATTTCTGGTTTTGACACTTTATTCAGCATGGCCCTTTTGACCGATGGGAAGCGAGACTTCTTTGTAGCGCTGATTTGCCTTTCCAGGTTGCTTGGTTGGCCAAAAAGGGCGTATGCGTTTTTTCCTGAATATATTCAGGAAAAAACGCATACGCCCTTTTTGGCCAAGGGCATGATTGTCGAGGTTTGGCCGCTTTTCCTGTGTTTTCAAGGCGATTCGAATCTACCTCCTGAAATCTGTTTCCTGCAATTCTGCCTTGCTTTCAAATCCTCTTCGTTGCCTTCCCTCAATATATTTGTGGACAAGAGTTATCATTTATAACTCTGCAGGTTTGTGAATTGCAGTGCCCCTGAGCTCCATTGTTCAACTCGCTTTCTTGGGAGCTGGCCGCAAAAGCGCAAGATTGCTTCAGGCCCTATTTTTTTTCCGGGCGGCAGGCTGAGCCTGTGGTTAATTCTTCTTCCTGATGGGAAAAGAGAGTGACCTGTGCCAGTCCCAACACCTAGACCTAGTCTCTCATTGGTTCCCACTCTTTCCGTTCATCCTCAGGACAAATTGCAACCTGTACGGAACAGGAGGTTAAAGGTGCTGAGTCTCCAAGTAGGGAGATTGCTAGTAAAGCGGCTGCAATGGCGAACCCGAGCACAAGGAGATGAGAAATGAGGTGCGTTTTAGAAACCTTTCCCGATCACACGGTGTACCAGCTTCTGGGTTTCTCATGCATGTTTTCGATGTAGGAAGATGCCCTTGAACCTGGAGATTTGGGACCCATGGCATGGGTACCACGCAGTATTACTTTAAAGGGTCTGCGTTTGCTCACCCAACCTCACCAAACCTCTCAGCCCCCAGAGTGTCCACCCTTATGTCTCCATCAGCTGTGGGTCTAGATATGGTCAATCCAGGTGGCATCACAGCCCCTGAACGAATTTTGTAAGAATTTCTCTCTCTTTCACTGTCTTTGTTTCACGGGTTTTTAAAAGTAATTGATTTTTATAATGGGGTTTAGCTGCTTTTCACTGCTGTGTTTATGCCGCTTTACACCCACTTGACTCACTTACAGAGAGATATCAATACATAGGTTTTAAGATTCTTACTAGTCAGATATATTCTTGGGCGGTTAGTAGGGGTGTTGAGTCCAGTTCCCTGAGCAAGGAGTAGGTCTTGTCTATTACATATTGGGTTTATGGAACGGTATCTGAGCTAATTTGAAACCCGTGTTTTATGCATCCCCCGCCTCACCTTTCCCGTTGAGCAGCCATAGTGTGTTTTCTAAACGTGTGACTCTGTTCCGTTTTGTAATTCAGTTCAAGTGTATTTTTTTTTACATTCCCTCTATTAGTGATATCTTATGACAAGTGTCTTTTTCTGTGTGACTTTTTTCACTTAGAATCGTCGTACCTAAATCCACTCATCATGCTGCTACTAGCCTTATGACCTTGATTTCATGGCTGAGTGATATTCCATTGTACATAAGGACCACAACTTCTTTATCCTTTTTTCTCTTTCCTGGGATATTTAAGGTGTAACGAAGTGGAGGTTCTTGTCAAGAGAGCAGCCCTAAACTTTGGGGTGCCTGTGTCTTGCTGATTTTTAGTTTTCCCAATGTATACGCCCATGAGTGGAAGTGCCCTATGCTCTCTAAGCTGAGTTTTTTAGATGTTTCAGGACACACCGTACACTTCTCCAGAGTGGCTGTTGGCAATTTACATCCCGCCCATCAGCGTAGCAAGGCTCCCGTTTCTCCATGGCCTGTCCTGCATTTCTGGTTTTGACACTTTATTCAGCATGGCCCTTTTGACCGATGGGAAGCGAGACTTCTTTGTAGCGCTGATTTACCTTTCCAGGTTGCTTGGTTGGCCAAATAGGGCGTATGCGTTTTTTCCTGAATATATTCAGGAAAAAACGCATACGCCCTTTTTGGCCAAGGGCGTGATTGTCGAGGTTTGGCCGCTTTTCCTGTGCTTTCAAGGCGATTCGAATCTACTTCCTGAAAACTGTTTCCTGCAATTCTGCCTTGCTTTCAAATCCTCTTCGTTGCCTTCCTTCAATATATTTGTGGACTAGAGTTATCATTTATAACTCTGCAGGTTTGTGAATTGCAGTGCCCCTGAGCTCCATTGTTCAACTCGCTTTCTTGGGAGCTGGCCGCAAAAGCGCAGGATTGCTTCAGGCCCTATTCTGGTCCCGGGCGGCAGGCTGATCCTGTGGTTAATTCTTCTTCCTGATGGGAAAATAGAGTGACCTGTGCCAGTCCCAACACCTAGAGCTAGTCTCTCATTGGTTCCCCCTCTTCCCGTTCATCCTCAGGACAAATCGCAACCTGTACGGAACAGGAGGTTAAAGGTGCTGAGTCTCCAAGGAGGGAGATTGCTAGTAAAGCGGCTGGAATGGCGAACCCGAGCACAAGGAGGTGAGAAATGAGGTGCGTTTTAGAAACCTTTCCCGATCACACGGTGTACCATCTTCTGGGTTTCTCATGCATGTTTTCGATGTAGGAAGATGCCCTTGAACCTGGAGATTTGGGACCCTTGGGATGGGTACCACGCAGTACTACTTTAAAGGGTCTGCGTTTGCTCACCCAACCTCACCAAACCTCTCAGCCCCAAGAGTGTCCACCCTTATGTCTCCGTCAGCTGTGGGTCTAGATATGGTCAATCCAGGTGCCATCACAGCCCCTGAACGAATTTTGTAAGAATTTCTCTCTCTTTCACTGTCTTTGTTTCACGGGTTTTTAAAAGTAATTGATTTTTATAATGGGGTTTAGCTGCTTTTCACTGCTGTGTTTATGCCGCTTTACACCCACTTGACTCACTTACAGAGAGATATCAATACATAGGTTTTAAGATTCTTACTAGTCAGGTATATTCTTCGGCGGTGAGTGGGGGGTGTTGAGTCCAGTTCCCTGAGCAAGGAGTAGGTCTTGTCTATTACATATTGGGTTTATGGATCGGTATCTGAGCTAATTTGAAACCCGTGTTTTATGCATCACTCCGCCTCACCTTTCCCGTTGAGCAGCCATAGTGTGTTTTCTAAACGTGTGACTCTGTTCCGTTTTGTAATTCAGTTCAAGTGTAGCGGTTTTTACATTCCCTCTATTAGTGATATCTTATGACAAGTGTCTTTTTCTGTGTGACTTTTTTCACTTAGAATCGTCGTACCTAAATCCACTCATCATGCTGCTACTAGCCTTATGACCTTGATTTCATGGCTGAGTGATATTCCATTGTACATAAGGACCACAACTTCTTTATCCTTTTTTCTCTTTCCTGGGATATTTAAGGTGTAATGAAGTGGAGGTTCTTGTCAAGAGAGCAGCCCTAAACTTTGGGGTGCCTGTGTCTTGCTGATTTTTAGTTTTCCCAATGTATACGCCCATGAGTGGAAGTGCCCTATGCTCTCTAAGCTGAGTTTTTTAGATGTTTCAGGACACACCGTACACTTCTCCAGAGTGGCTGTTGGCAATTTACATCCCGTCCATCAGCGTAGCAAGGCTCCCGGTTCTCCATGGCCTGTCCTGCATTTCTGGTTTTGACACTTTATTCAGCATGGCCCTTTTGACCGATGGGAAGCGAGACTTCTTTGTAGCGCTGATTTGCCTTTCCAGGTTGCTTGGTTGGCCAAAAAGGGCGTATGCGTTTTTTCCTGAATATATTCAGGAAAAAACGCATACGCCCTTTTTGGCCAAGGGCATGATTGTCGAGGTTTGGCCGCTTTTCCTGTGCTTTCAAGGCGATTCGAATCTACCTCCTGAAATCTGTTTCCTGCAATTCTGCCTTGCTTTCAAATCCTCTTCGTTGCCTTCCCTCAATATATTTGTGGACAAGAGTTATCATTTATAACTCTGCAGGTTTGTGAATTGCAGTGCCCCTGAGCTCCATTTTTCAACTCGCTTTCTTGGGAGCTGGCCGCAAAAGCGCAGGATTGCTTCAGGCCCTATTCTGGTCCCGGGGGGCAGGCTGAGCCTGTGGTTAATTCTTCTTCCTGATGGGAAAATAGAGTGACCTGTGCCAGTCCCAACACCTAGAGCTAGTCTCTCATTGGTTCCCACTCTTCCCGTTCATCCTCAGGACAAATTGCAACCTGTACGGAACAGGAGGTTAAAGGTGCTGAGTCTCCAAGGAGGGAGATTGCTAGTAAAGCGGCTGCAATGGCGAACCCGAGCACAAGGAGATGAGAAATGAGGTGCGTTTTAGAAACCTTTCCCGATCACACGGTGTACCAGCTTCTGGGTTTCTCATGCATGTTTTCGATGCAGGAAGATGCCCTTGAACCTGGAGATTTGGGACCCATGGCATGGGTACCACGCAGTATTACTTTAAAGGGTCTGCGTTTGCTCACCCAACCTCACCAAACCTCTCAGCCCCCAGAGTGTCCACCCTTATGTCTCCATCAGCTGTGGGTCTAGATATGGTCAATCCAGGTGGCATCACAGCCCCTGAACGAATTTTGTAAGAATTTCTCTCTCTTTCACTGTCTTTGTTTCACGGGTTTTTAAAAGTAATTGATTTTTATAATGGGGTTTAGCTGCTTTTCACTGCTGTGTTTATGCCGCTTTACACCCACTTGACTCACTTACAGAGAGATATCAATACATAGGTTTTAAGATTCTTACTAGTCAGATATATTCTTGGGCGGTTAGTAGGGGTGTTGAGTCCAGTTCCCTGAGCAAGGAGTAGGTCTTGTCTATTACATATTGGGTTTATGGAACGGTATCTGAGCTAATTTGAAACCCGTGTTTTATGCATCACCACACCTCACCTTTCCCGTTGAGCAGCCATAGTGTGTTTTCTAAACGTGTGACTCTGTTTCGTTTTGTAATGCAGTTCAAGTGTAGCGGTTTTTACATTCCCTCTATAAGTGATATCTTATGACAAGTGTCTTTATCTGTGTGACTTTTTTCACTTAGAATCGTCGTACCTAAATCCACTCATCATACTGCTACTAGCCTTATGACGTTGATTTCATGGCTGAGTGATATTCCATTGTACATAAGGACCACAACTTCTTTATCCTTTTTTCTCTTTCCTTGGATATTTAAGGCGTAACGAAGTGCAGGTTCTTGTCAAGAGTGCAGCCCTAAACTTTGGGGTGCCTGTGTCCTGCTGATTTTTAGTTTTCCCAATGTATACGCCCATGAGTGGAAGTGCCCTATGCTCTCTAAGCTGAGTTTTTTAGATGTTTCAGGACACACCGTACACTTCTCCAGAGTGGCTGTTGGCAATTTACATCCCGCCCATCAGCGTAGCAAGGCTCCCGTTTCTCCATGGCCTTTCCTGCATTTCTGGTTTTGACACTTTATTCAGCATGGCCCTTTTGACCGATGGGAAGCGAGACTTCTTTGTAGCGCTGATTTACCTTTCCAGGTTGCTTGGTTGGCCAAATAGGGCGTATGCGTTTTTTCCTGAATATATTCAGGAAAAAACGCATACGCCCTTTTTGGCCAAGGGCGTGATTGTCGAGGTTTGGCCGCTTTTCCTGTGCTTTCAAGGCGATTCGAATCTACTTCCTGAAAACTGTTTCCTGCAATTCTGCCTTGCTTTCAAATCCTCTTCGTTGCCTTCCCTCAATATATTTGTGGACTAGAGTTATCATTTATAACTCTGCAGGTTTGTGAATTGCAGTGCCCCTGAGCTCCATTGTTCAACTCGCTTTCTTGGGAGCTGGCTGCAAAAGCGCAGGATTGCTTCAGGCCCTATTCTGGTCCCGGGCGGCAGGCTGAGCCTGTGGTTAATTCTTCTTCCTGATGGGAAAATAGAGTGACCTGTGCCAGTCCCAACACCTAGAGCTAGTCTCTCATTGGTTCCCCCTCTTCCCGTTCATCCTCAGGACAAATCGCAACCTGTACGGAACAGGAGGTTAAAGGTGCTGAGTCTCCAAGGAGGGAGATTGCTAGTAAAGCGGCTGGAATGGCGAACCCGAGCACAAGGAGGTGAGAAATGAGGTGCGTTTTAGAAACCTTTCCCGATCACACGGTGTACCATCTTCTGGGTTTCTCATGCATGTTTTCAATGTAGGAAGATGCCCTTGAACTTGGAGATTTGGGACCCATGGGATGGGTACCACGCAGTACTACTTTAAAGGGTCTGCTTTTGCTCACCCAACCTCACCAAACCTCTCAGCCCCAATAGTGTCCACCCTTATGTCTCCATCAGCTGTGGGTCTAGATATGGTCAATCCAGGTGGCATCACAGCCCCTGAACGAATTGTGTAAGAATTTCTCTCTCTTTCACTGTCTTTGTTTCACGGGTTTTTAAAAGTAATTCATTTTTATAATGGGGTTTAGCTGCTTTTCACTGCTGTGTTTATGCCGCTTTACACCCACTTCACTCACTTACAGAGAGATATCAATACATAGGTTTTAAGATTCTTACTAGTCAGGTATATTCTTCGGCGGTGAGTAGGGGGTGTTGAGTCCAGTTCCCTGAGCAAGGAGTAGGTCTTGTCTATTACATATTGGGTTTATGGAACGGTATCTGAGCTAATTTGAAACCCGTGTTTTATGCATCCCCCGCCTCACCTTTCCCGTTGAGCAGCCATAGTGTGTTTTCTAAACGTGTGACTCTGTTCCGTTTTGTAATTCAGGTCAAGTGTATTTTTTTTTACATTCCCTCTATTAGTGATATCTTATGACAAGTGTCTTTTTCTGTGTGACTTTTTTCACTTAGAATCGTCGTACCTAAATCCACTCATCATGCTGCTACTAGCCTTATGACCTTGATTTCATGGCTGAGTGATATTCCATTGTACATAAGGACCACAACTTCTTTATCCTTTTTTCTCTTTCCTGGGATATTTAAGGTGTAACGAAGTGGAGGTTCTTGTCAAGAGAGCAGCCCTAAACTTTGGGGTGCCTGTGTCTTGCTGATTTTTAGTTTTCCCAATGTATACGCCCATGAGTGGAAGTGCCCTATGCTCTCTAAGCTGAGTTTTTTAGATGTTTCAGGACACACCGTACACTTCTCCAGAGTGGCTGTTGGCAATTTACATCCCGTCCATCAGCGTAGCAAGGCTCCCGGTTCTCCATGGCCTGTCCTGCATTTCTGGTTTTGACACTTTATTCAGCATGGCCCTTTTGACCGATGGGAAGCGAGACTTCTTTGTAGCGCTGATTTGCCTTTCCAGGTTGCTTGGTTGGCCAAAAAGGGCGTATGCGTTTTTTCCTGAATATATTCAGGAAAAAACCCATACGCCCTTTTTGGCCAAGGGCGTGATTGTTGAGGTTTGGCCGCTTTTCCTGTGCTTTCAAGGCGATTCGAATCTACTTCCTGAAAACTGTTTCCTGCAATTCTGCCTTGCTTTCAAATCCTCTTCGTTGCCTTCCCTCAATATATTTGTGGACTAGAGTTATCATTTATAACTCTGCAGGTTTGTGAATTGCAGTGCCCCTGAGCTCCATTGTTCAACTCGCTTTCTTGGTAGCTGGCCGCAAAAGCGCAAGATTGCTTCAGGCCCTATTTTTTTTCCGGGCGGCAGGCTGAGCCTGTGGTTAATTCTTCTTCCTGATGGGAAAATAGAGTGACCTGTGCCAGTCCCAACACCTAGACCTAGTCTCTCATTGGTTCCCCCTCTTCCCGTTCATCCTCAGAACAAATCGCAACCTGTACGGAACAGGAAGTTAAAGGTGCTGAGTCTCCAAGGAGGGAGATTGCTAGTAAAGTGGCTGGAATGGCGAACCCGAGCACAAGGAGGTGAGAAATGAGGTGCGTTTTATAAACCTTTCCCGATCACACGGTGTACCATCTTCTGGGTTTCTCATGCATGTTTTCGATGTAGGAAGATGCCCTTGAACCTGGAGATTTGGGACCCATGGGATGGGTACCACGCAGTACTACTTTAAAGGGTCTGCGTTTGCTCACCCAACCTCACCATACCTCTCAGCCCCAAGAGTGTCCACCCTTATGTCTCCGTCAGCTGTGGGTCTAGATATGGTCAATTCAGGTGGCATCACAGCCCCTGAACGAATTGTGTAAGAATTTCTCTCTCTTTCACTGTCTTTGTTTCACGGGTTTTTAAAAGTAATTGATTTTTATAATGGGGTTTAGCTGCTTTTCACTGCTGTGTTTATGCCGCTTTACACCCACTTGACTCACTTACAGAGAGATATCAATACATAGGTTTAAGATTCTTACTAGATAGATATATTCTTGGGCGGTGAGTAGGGGGTGTTGAGTCCAGTTCCCTGAGCAAGGAGTAGGTCTTGTCTATTACATATTGGGTTTATGGAACGGTATCTGATCTAATTTGAAACCCGTGTTTTATGCATCCCCCCGCCTCACCTTTCCCGTTGAGCAGCCATAGTGTGTTTTCTAAACGTGTGACTCTGTTCCGTTCTGTAATTCAGTTCAAGTGTAGCGGTTTTTACATTCCCTCTATTAGTGATATCTTATGACAAGTGTCTCTTTCTGTGTGACTTTTTTCACTTAGAATCGTCGTACCTAAATCCACTCATCATGCTGCTACTAGCCTTATGACCTTGATTTCATGGCTGAGTGATATTCCATTGTACATAAGGACCACAACTTCTTTATCCTTTTTTCTCTTTCCTGGGATATTTAAGGTGTAACGAAGTGGAGGTTCTTGTCAAGAGAGCAGCCATAAACTTTGTGGTGCCTGTGTCTTGCTGATTTTTAGTTTTCCCAAAGTATACGCCCATGAGTGGAAGTGCCCTATGCTCTCTAAGCTGAGTTTTTTAGATGTTTCAGGACACACCGTACACTTCTCCAGAGTGGCTGTTGGCAATTTACATCCCGCCCATCAGCGTAGCAAGGCTCCCGTTTCTCCATGGCCTGTCCTGCATTTCTGGTTTTGACACTTTATTCAGCATGGCCCTTTTGACCGATGGGAAGCGAGACTTCTTTGTAGCGCTGATTTGCCTTTCCAGGTTGCTTGGTTGGCCAAAAAGGGCGTATGCGTTTTTTCCTGAATATATTCAGGAAAAAACGCATACGCCCTTTTTGGCCAAGGGCGTGATTGTTGAGGTTTGGCCGCTTTTCCTGTGCTTTCAAGGCGATTCGAATCTACTTCCTGAAAACTGTTTCCTGCAATTCTGCCTTGCTTTCAAATCCTCTTCGTTGCCTTCCCTCAATATATTTGTGGACTAGAGTTATCATTTATAACTCTGCAGGTTTGTGAATTGCAGTGCCCCTGAGCTCCATTGTTCAACTCGCTTTCTTGGGAGCTGGCCGCAAAAGCGCAAGATTGCTTCAGGCCCTATTTTTTTTCCGGGCGGCAGGCTGAGCCTGTGGTTAATTCTTCTTCCTGATGGGAAAATAGAGTGACCTGTGCCAGTCCCAACACCTAGAGCTAGTCTCTCATTGGTTCCCACTCTTCCCGTTCATCCTCAGGACAAATTGCAACCTGTACGGAACAGGAGGTTAAAGGTGCTGAGTCTCCAAGGAGGGAGATTGCTAGTAAAGCGGCTGCAATGGCGAACCCGAGCACAAGGAGATGAGAAATGAGGTGCGTTTTAGAAACCTTTCCCGATCACACGGTGTACCAGCTTCTGGGTTTCTCATGCATGTTTTCGATGAAGGAAGATGCCCTTGAACCTGGAGATTTGGGACCCATGGGATGGGTACCACGCAGTATTACTTTAAAGGGTCTGCGTTTGCTCACCCAACCTCACCAAACCTCTCAGCCCCAAGAGTGTCCACCCTTATGTCTCCATCAGCTGTGGGTCTAGATATGGTCAATCCAGGTGGCATCACAGCCCCTGAACGAATTTTGTAAGAATTTCTCTCTCTTTCACTGTCTTTGTTTCACGGGTTTTTAAAAGTAATTGATTTTTATAATGGGGTTTAGCTGCTTTTCACTGCTGTGTTTATGCCGCTTTACACCCCCTTGACTCACTTACAGAGAGATATCAATACATAGGTTTAAGATTCTTACTAGTCAGATATATTCTTGGGCGGTGAGTAGGGGGTGTTGAGTCCAGTTCCCTGAGCAAGGAGTAGGTCTTGTCTATTACATATTGTGTTTATGGAACGGTATCTGAGCTAATTTGAAACCCGTGTTTTATGCATCCCCCCGCCTCACCTTTCCCGTTGAGCAGCCATAGTGTGTTTTCTAAACTTGTGACTCTGTTCCGTTTTGTAATTCAGTTCAAGTGTAGCGGTTTTTACATTCCCTCTATTAGTGATATCTTATGACAAGTGTCTCTTTCTGTGTGACTTTTTTCACTTAGAATCCTCGTACCTAAATCCACTCATCATACTGCTACTAGCCTTATGACGTTGATTTCTTGGCTGAGTGATATTCCATTGTACATAAGGACCACAACTTCTTTATCCTTTTTTCTCTTTCCTGGGATATTTAAGGTGTAATGAAGTGGAGGTTCTTGTCAAGAGAGCAGCCCTAAACTTTGGGGTGCCTGTGTCTTGCTGATTTTTAGTTTTCCCAATGTATACGCCCATGAGTGGAAGTGCCCTATGCTCTCTAAGCTGAGTTTTTTAGATGTTTCAGGACACACCGCACACTTCTCCAGAGTGGCTGTTGGCAATTTACATCCCGTCCATCAGCGTAGCAAGGCTCCCGGTTCTCCATGGCCTGTCCTGCATTTCTGGTTTTGACACTTTATTCAGCATGGCCCTTTTGACCGATGGGAAGCGAGACTTCTTTGTAGCGCTGATTTGCCTTTCCAGGTTGCTTGGTTGGCCAAAAAGGGCGTATGCGTTTTTTCCTGAATATATTCAGGAAAAAACGCATACGCCCTTTTTGGCCAAGGGCGTGATTGTTGAGGTTTGGCCGCTTTTCCTGTGCTTTCAAGGCGATTCGAATCTACTTCCTGAAAACTGTTTCCTGCAATTCTGCCTTGCTTTCAAATCCTCTTCGTTGCCTTCCCTCAATATATTTGTGGACTAGAGTTATCATTTATAACTCTGCAGGTTTGTGAATTGCAGTGCCCCTGAGCTCCATTGTTCAACTCGCTTTCTTGGGAGCTGGCCGCAAAAGCGCAAGATTGCTTCAGGCCCTATTTTTTTTCCGGGCGGCAGGCTGAGCCTGTGGTTAATTCTTCTTCCTGATGGGAAAATAGAGTGACCTGTGCCAGTCCCAATACCTAGACCTAGTCTCTCATTGGTTCCCCCTCTTCCCGTTCATCCTCAGAACAAATTGCAACCTGTACGGAACAGGAAGTTAAAGGTGCTGAGTCTCCAAGGAGGGAGATTGCTAGTAAAGTGGCTGGAATGGCGAACCCGAGCACAAGGAGGTGAGAAATGAGGTGCGTTTTATAAACCTTTCCCGATCACACGGTGTACCATCTTCTGGGTTTCTCATGCATGTTTTCGATGTAGGAAGATGCCCTTGAACCTGGAGATTTGGGACCCATGGGATGGGTACCACGCAGTACTACTTTAAAGGGTCTGCGTTTGCTCACCCAACCTCACCAAACCTCTCAGCCCCAAGAGTGTCCACCCTTATGTCTCCGTCAGCCGTGGGTCTAGATATGGTCAATTCAGGTGGCATCACAGCCCCTGAACGAATTGTGTAAGAATTTCTCTCTCTTTCACTGTCTTTGTTTCACGGGTTTTTAAAAGTAATTGATTTTTATAATGGGGTTTAGCTGCTTTTCACTGCTGTGTTTATGCCGCTTTACACCCACTTGACTCACTTACAGAGAGATATCAATACATAGGTTTAAGATTCTTACTAGTCAGATATATTCTTGGGCGGTGAGTAGGGGGTGTTGAGTCCAGTTCCCTGAGCAAGGAGTAGGTCTTGTCTATTACATAT
The DNA here is from genome assembly GCF_028021215.1 of Eschrichtius robustus. NCBI lineage: Eukaryota > Metazoa > Chordata > Mammalia > Artiodactyla > Eschrichtiidae > Eschrichtius > Eschrichtius robustus. The sequence continues at coordinate 40,629,287 of NC_090831.1, read as the reverse complement.
TGTGTTTATGGAACGGTATCTGAGCTAATTTGAAACCCGTGTTTTATGCATCCCCCCGCCTCACCTTTCCCGTTGAGCAGCCATAGTGTGTTTTCTAAACGTGTGACTCTGTTCCGTTCTGTAATTCAGTTCAAGTGTAGCGGTTTTTACATTCCCTCTATTAGTGATATCTTATGACAAGTGTCTCTTTCTGTGTGACTTTTTTCACTTAGAATCGTCGTACCTAAATCCACTCATCATGCTGCTACTAGCCTTATGACCTTGATTTCATGGCTGAGTGATATTCCATTGTACATAAAGACCACAACTTCTTTATCCTTTTTTCTCTTTCCTGGGATATTTAAGGTGTAACGAAGTGGAGGTTCTTGTCAAGAGAGCAGCCCTAAACTTTGTGGTGCCTGTGTCTTGCTGATTTTTAGTTTTCCCAAAGTATACGCCCATGAGTGGAAGTGCCCTATGCTCTCTAAGCTGAGTTTTTTAGATGTTTCAGGACACACCGTACACTTCTCCAGAGTGGCTGTTGGCAATTTACATCCCGCCCATCAGCGTAGCAAGGCTCCCGGTTCTCCATGGCCTGTCCTGCATTTCTGGTTTTGACACTTTATTCAGCATGGCCCTTTTGACCGATGGGAAGCGAGAATTCTTTGTAGCGCTGATTTGCCTTTCCAGGTTGCTTGGTTGGCCAAAAAGGGCGTATGCGTTTTTTCCTGAATATATTCAGGAAAAAACGCATACGCCCTTTTTGGCCAAGGGCATGATTGTCGAGGTTTGGCCGCTTTTCCTGTGCTTTCAAGGCGATTCGAATCTACCTCCTGAAATCCGTTTCCTGCAATTCTGCCTTGCTTTCAAATCCTCTTCGTTGCCTTCCCTCAATATATTTGTGGACAAGAATTATCATTTATAACTCTGCAGGTTTGTGAATTTCAGTGCCCCTGAGCTCCATTGTTCTACTCGCTTACTTGGGAGCTGGCCGCAAAAGCACAGGATTGCTTCAGGCCTTATTCTGGTCCCGGGCGGCAGGCTGAGCCTGTGGTTAATTCTTTTTCCTGATGGGAAAATAGAGTGACCTGTGCCAGTCCAAACACCTAGAGCTAGTCTCTCATTGGTTCCCCCTCTTCCCGTTCATCCTCAGGACAAATCGCAACCTGTACGGAACAGGAGGTTAAAGGTGCTGAGTCTCCAAGGAGGGAGATTGCTAGTAAAGCGGCTGGAATGGCGAACCCGAGCACAAGGAGGTGAGAAATGAGGTGCGTTTTAGAAACCTTTCCCGATCACACGGTGTACCAGCTTCTGGGTTTCTCATGCATGTTTTCGATGTAGGAAGATGCCCTTGAACCTGGAGATTTGGGACCCATGGGATGGGTACCACGCAGTACTACTTTAAAGGGTCTGCGTTTGCTCACCCAACCTCACCAAACCTCTCAGCCCCAAGAGTGTCCACCCTTATGTCTCCGTCAGCTGTGGGTCTAGATATGGTCAATCCAGGTGGCATCACAGCCCCTGAACGAATTGTGTAAGAATTTCTCTCTCTTTCACTGTCTTTGTTTCTCGGGTTTTTAAAAGTAATTGATTTTTATAATGGGGTTTAGCTGCTTTTCACTGCTGTGTTTATGCCGCTTTACACCCACTTGACTCACTTACAGAGAGATATCAATATATAGGTTTAAGATTCTTACTAGTCAGATATATTCTTGGGCGGTGAGTAGGGGGTGTTGAGTCCCGTTCCCTGAGCAAGGAGTAGGTCTTGTCTATTACATATTGGGTTTATGGAACGGTATCTGAGCTAATTTGAAACCCGTGTTTTATGCATCCCCCCGCCTCACCTTTCCCGTTGAGCAGCCATAGTGTGTTTTCTAAACGTGTGACTCTGTTCCGTTTTGTAATTCAGTTCAAGTGTAGCGTTTTTTACATTCCCTCTATTAGTGATATCTTATGACAAGTGTCTTTTTCTGTGTGACTTTTTTCACTTAGAATCGTCGTACCTAAATCCACTCATCATGCTGCTACTAGCCTTATGACCTTGATTTCATGGCTGAGTGATATTCCATTGTACATAAGGACCACAACTTCTTTATCCTTTTTTCTCTTTCCTGGGATATTTAAGGTGTAACGAAGTGGAGGTTCTTGTCAAGAGAGCAGCCCTAAACTTTGGGGTGCCTGTGTCTTGCTGATTTTTAGTTTTCCCAAAGTATACGCCCATGAGTGGAAGTGCCCTATGCTCTCTAAGCTGAGTTTTTTAGATGTTTCAGGACACACCGTACACTTCTCCAGAGTGGCTGTTGGCAATTTACATCCTGCCCATCAGCGTAGCAAGGCTCCCGGTTCTCCATGGCCTGTCCTGCATTTCTGGTTTTGACACTTTATTCAGCATGGCCCTTTTGACCGATGGGAAGCGAGACTTCTTTGTAGCGCTGATTTGCCTTTCCAGGTTGCTTGGTTGGCCGAAAAGGGCGTATGCGTTTTTTCCTGAATATATTCAGGAAAAAACGCATACGCCCTTTTTGGCCAAGGGCATGATTGTCGAGGTTTGGCCGCTTTTCCTGTGCTTTCAAGGCGATTCGAATCTACCTCCTGAAATCTGTTTCCTGCAATTCTGCCTTGCTTTCAAATCCTCTTCGTTGCCTTCCCTCAATATATTTGTGGACGTGAGTTATCATTTATAACTCTGCAGGTTTGTGAATTGCAGTGCCCCTGAGCTCCATTGTTCAACTCGCTTTCTTGGGAGCTGGCCGCAAAAGCGCATGATTGCTTCAGGCCCTATTTTTTTTCCGGGCGGCAGGCTGAGCCTGTGGTTAATTCTTCTACCTGATGGGAAAATAGAGTGACCTGTGCCAGTCCCAACACCTAGAGCTAGTCTCTCATTGGTTCCCACTCTTCCCGTTCATCCTCAGGACAAATCGCAACCTGTACGGAACAGGAGGTTAAAGGTGCTGAGTCTCCAAGGTGGGAGATTGCTAGTAAAGTGGCTGGAATGGCGAACCCGAGCACAAGGAGGTGAGAAATGAGGTGCGTTTTATAAACCTTTCCCGATCACACGGTGTACCATCTTCTGGGTTTCTCATGCATGTTTTCGATGTAGGAAGATGCCCTTGAACCTGGAGATTTGGGACCCATGGGATGGGTACCACGCAGTACTACTTTAAAGGGTCTGCGTTTGCTCACCCAACCTCACCAAACCTCTCAGCCCCAAGAGTGTCCACCCTTATGTCTCCGTCAGCTGTGGGTCTAGATATGGTCAATCCAGGTGGCATCACAGCCCCTGAACGAATTGTGTAAGAATTTCTCTCTCTTTCACTGTCTTTGTTTCACGGGTTTTTAAATGTAATTGATTTTTATAATGGGGTTTAGCTGCTTTTCACTGCTGTGTTTATGCCGCTTTACACCCACTTGACTCACTTACAGAGAGATATCAATACATAGGTTTTAAGATTCTTACTAGTCAGGTATATTCTTCGGCGGTGAGTAGGGGGTGTTGAGTCCAGTTCCCTGAGCAAGGAGTAGGTCTTGTCTATTACATATTGGGTTTATGGATCGGTATCTGAGCTAATTTGAAACCCGTGTTTTATGCATCACTCCGCCTCACCTTTCCCGTTGAGCAGCCATAGTGTGTTTTCTAAACGTGTGACTCTGTTCCGTTTTGTAATTCAGTTCAAGTGTAGCGGTTTTTACATTCCCTCTATTAGTGATATCTTATGACAAGTGTCTTTTTCTGTGTGACTTTTTTCACTTAGAATCGTCGTACCTAAATCCACTCATCATGCTGCTACTAGCCTTATGACCTTGATTTCATGGCTGAGTGATATTCCATTGTACATAAGGACCACAACTTCTTTATCCATTTTTCTCTTTCCTGGGATATTTAAGGCGTAACGAAATGGAGGTTCTTGTCAAGAGAGCAGCCCTAAACTTTGGGGTGCCTGTGTCTTGCTGATTTTTAGTTTTCCCAATGTATACGCCCATGAGTGGAAGTGCCCTATGCTCTCTAAGCTGAGTTTTTTAGATGTTTCAGGACACACCGTACACTTCTCCAGAGTGGCTGTTGGCAATTTACATCCCGTCCATCAGCGTAGCAAGGCTCCCGGTTCTCCATGGCCTGTCCTGCATTTCTGGTTTTGACACTTTATTCAGCATGGCCCTTTTGACCGATGGGAAGCGAGACTTCTTTGTAGCGCTGATTTGCCTTTCCAGGTTGCTTGGTTGGCCAAAAAGGGCGTATGCGTTTTTTCCTGAATATATTCAGGAAAAAACGCATACGCCCTTTTTGGCCAAGGGCATGATTGTCGAGGTTTGGTCGCTTTTCCTGTGCTTTCAAGGCGATTCGAATCTACCTCCTGAAATCTGTTTCCTGCAATTCTGCCTTGCTTTCAAATCCTCTTCGGTGCCTTCCCTCAATATATTTGTGGACAAGAGTTATCATTTATAACTCTGCAGGTTTGTGAATTGCAGTGCCCCTGAGCTCCATTGTTCAACTCGCTTTCTTGGGAGCTGGCCGCAAAAGCGCAAGATTGCTTCAGGCCCTATTTTTTTTCCGGGCGGCAGGCTGAGCCTGTGGTTAATTCTTCTTCCTGATGGGAAAAGAGAGTGACCTGTGCCAGTCCAAACACCTAGACCTAGTCTCTCATTGGTTCCCACTCTTCCCGTTCATCCTCAGGACAAATTGCAACCTGTACGGAACAGGAGGTTAAAGGTGCTGAGTCTCCAAGTAGGGAGATTGCTAGTAAAGCGGCTGCAATGGCGAACCCGAGCAGAAGGAGATGAGAAATGAGGTGCGTTTTAGAAACCTTTCCCGATCACACGGTGTACCAGCTTCTGGGTTTCTCATGCATGTTTTCGATGTAGGAAGATGCCCTTGAACCTGGAGATTTGGGACCCATGGCATGGGTACCACGCAGTATTACTTTAAAGGGTCTGCGTTTGCTCACCCAACCTCACCAAACCTCTCAGCCCCCAGAGTGTCCACCCTTATGTCTCCATCAGCTGTGGGTCTAGATATGGTCAATCCAGGTGGCATCACAGCCCCTGAACGAATTTTGTAAGAATTTCTCTCTCTTTCACTGTCTTTGTTTCACGGGTTTTTAAAAGTAATTGATTTTTATAATGGGGTTTAGCTGCTTTTCACTGCTGTGTTTATGCCGCTTTACACCCACTTGACTCACTTACAGAGAGATATCAATACATAGGTTTTAAGATTCTTACTAGTCAGATATATTCTTGGGCGGTGAGTAGGGGTGTTGAGTCCAGTTCCCTGAGCAAGGAGTAGGTCTTGTCTATTACATATTGGGTTTATGGAACGGTATCTGAGCTAATTTGAAACCCGTGTTTTATGCATCCCCCCGCCTCACCTTTCCCGTTGAGCAGCCATAGTGTGTTTTCTAAACGTGTGACTCTGTTTCGTTTTGTAATTCAGTTCAAGTGTAGCGGTTTTTACATTCCCTCTATAAGTGATATCTTATGACAAGTGTCTTTATCTGTGTGACTTTTTTCACTTAGAATCGTCGTACCTAAATCCACTCATCATACTGCTACTAGCCTTATGACGTTGATTTCATGGCTGAGTGATATTCCATTGTACATAAGGACCACAACTTCTTTATCCTTTTTTCTCTTTCCTTGGATATTTAAGGCGTAACGAAGTGCAGGTTCTTGTCAAGAGAGCAGCCCTAAACTTTGGGGTGCCTGTGTCCTGCTGATTTTTAGTTTTCCCAATGTATACGCCCATGAGTGGAAGTGCCCTATGCTCTCTAAGCTGAGTTTTTTAGATATTTCAGGACACACCGTACACTTCTCCAGAGTGGCTGTTGGCAATTTACATCCCGCCCATCAGCGTAGCAAGGCTCCCGTTTCTCCATGGCCTGTCCTGCATTTCTGGTTTTGACACTTTTTTCAGCATGGCCCTTTTGACCGATGGGAAGCGAGACTTCTTTGTAGCGCTGATTTACCTTTCCAGGTTGCTTGGTTGGCCAAATAGGGCGTATGCGTTTTTTCCTGAATATATTCAGGAAAAAACGCATACGCCCTCTTTGGCCAAGGGCGTGATTGTCGAGGTTTGGCCGCTTTTCCTGTGCTTTCAAGGCGATTCGAATCTACTTCCTGAAAACTGTTTCCTGCAATTCTGCCTTGCTTTCAAATCCTCTTCGTTGCCTTCCCTCAATATATTTGTGGACTAGAGTTATCATTTATAACTCTGCAGGTTTGTGAATTGCAGTGCCCCTGAGCTCCATTGTTCAACTCGCTTTCTTGGGAGCTGGCCGCAAAAGCGCAGGATTGCTTCAGGCCCTATTCTGGTCCCGGGCGGCAGGCTGAGCCTGTGGTTAATTCTTCTTCCTGATGGGAAAATAGAGTGACCTGTGCCAGTCCCAACACCTAGAGCTAGTCTCTCATTGGTTCCCCCTCTTCCCGTTCATCCTCAGGACAAATCGCAACCTGTACGGAACAGGAGGTTAAAGGTGCTGAGTCTCCAAGGAGGGAGATTGCTAGTAAAGTGGCTGGAATGGCGAACCCGAGCACAAGGAGGTGAGAAATGAGGTGCGTTTTATAAACCTTTCCCGATCACACGGTGTACCATCTTCTGGGTTTCTCATGCATGTTTTCGATGTAGGAAGATGCCCTTGAACCTGGAGATTTGGGACCCATGGGATGGGTACCACGCAGTACTACTTTAAAGGGTCTGCGTTTGCTCACCCAACCTCACCAAACCTCTCAGCCCCAAGAGTGTCCACCCTTATGTCTCCGTCAGCCGTGGGTCTAGATATGGTCAATTCAGGTGGCATCACAGCCCCTGAACGAATTGTGTAAGAATTTCTCTCTCTTTCACTGTCTTTGTTTCACGGGTTTTTAAAAGTAATTGATTTTTATAATGGGGTTTAGCTGCTTTTCACTGCTGTGTTTATGCCGCTTTACACCCACTTGACTCACTTACAGAGAGATATCAATACATAGGTTTAAGATTCTTACTAGTCAGATATATTCTTGGGCGGTGAGTAGGGGGTGTTGAGTCCAGTTCCCTGAGCAAGGAGTAGGTCTTGTCTATTACATATTGTGTTTATGGAACGGTATCTGAGCTAATTTGAAACCCGTGTTTTATGCATCCCCCCGCCTCACCTTTCCCGTTGAGCAGCCATAGTGTGTTTTCTAAACGTGTGACTCTGTTCCGTTCTGTAATTCAGTTCAAGTGTAGCGGTTTTTACATTCCCTCTATTAGTGATATCTTATGACAAGTGTCTCTTTCTGTGTGACTTTTTTCACTTAGAATCGTCGTACCTAAATCCACTCATCATGCTGCTACTAGCCTTATGACCTTGATTTCATGGCTGAGTGATATTCCATTGTACATAAGGACCACAACTTCTTTATCCTTTTTTCTCTTTCCTGGGATATTTAAGGTGTAACGAAGTGGAGGTTCTTGTCAAGAGAGCAGCCCTAAACTTTGTGGTGCCTGTGTCTTGCTGATTTTTAGTTTTCCCAAAGTATACGCCCATGAGTGGAAGTGCCCTATGCTCTCTAAGCTGAGTTTTTTAGATGTTTCAGGACACACCGTACACTTCTCCAGAGTGGCTGTTGGCAATTTACATCCCGCCCATCAGCGTAGCAAGGCTCCCGGTTCTCCATGGCCTGTCCTGCATTTCTGGTTTTGACACTTTATTCAGCATGGCCCTTTTGACCGATGGGAAGCGAGAATTCTTTGTAGCGCTGATTTGCCTTTCCAGGTTGCTTGGTTGGCCAAAAAGGGCGTATGCGTTTTTTCCTGAATATATTCAGGAAAAAACGCATACGCCCTTTTTGGCCAAGGGCATGATTGTCGAGGTTTGGCCGCTTTTCCTGTGCTTTCAAGGCGATTCGAATCTACCTCCTGAAATCCGTTTCCTGCAATTCTGCCTTGCTTTCAAATCCTCTTCGTTGCCTTCCCTCAATATATTTGTGGACAAGAATTATCATTTATAACTCTGCAGGTTTGTGAATTTCAGTGCCCCTGAGCTCCATTGTTCTACTCGCTTACTTGGGAGCTGGCCGCAAAAGCACAGGATTGCTTCAGGCCTTATTCTGGTCCCGGGCGGCAGGCTGAGCCTGTGGTTAATTCTTTTTCCTGATGGGAAAATAGAGTGACCTGTGCCAGTCCAAACACCTAGAGCTAGTCTCTCATTGGTTCCCCCTCTTCCCGTTCATCCTCAGGACAAATCGCAACCTGTACGGAACAGGAGGTTAAAGGTGCTGAGTCTCCAAGGAGGGAGATTGCTAGTAAAGCGGCTGGAATGGCGAACCCGAGCACAAGGAGGTGAGAAATGAGGTGCGTTTTAGAAACCTTTCCCGATCACACGGTGTACCAGCTTCTGGGTTTCTCTGCATGTTTTCGATGTAGGAAGATGCCCTTGAACCTGGAGATTTGGGACCCATGGGATGGGTACCACGCAGTACTACTTTAAAGGGTCTGCGTTTGCTCACCCAACCTCACCAAACCTCTCAGCCCCAAGAGTGTCCACCCTTATGTCTCCGTCAGCTGTGGGTCTAGATATGGTCAATCCAGGTGGCATCACAGCCCCTGAACGAATTGTGTAAGAATTTCTCTCTCTTTCACTGTCTTTGTTTCTCGGGTTTTTAAAAGTAATTGATTTTTATAATGGGGTTTAGCTGCTTTTCACTGCTGTGTTTATGCCGCTTTACACCCACTTGACTCACTTACAGAGAGATATCAATATATAGGTTTAAGATTCTTACTAGTCAGATATATTCTTGGGCGGTGAGTAGGGGGTGTTGAGTCCCGTTCCCTGAGCAAGGAGTAGGTCTTGTCTATTACATATTGGGTTTATGGAACGGTATCTGAGCTAATTTGAAACCCGTGTTTTATGCATCCCCCCGCCTCACCTTTCCCGTTGAGCAGCCATAGTGTGTTTTCTAAACGTGTGACTCTGTTCCGTTTTGTAATTCAGTTCAAGTGTAGCGTTTTTTACATTCCCTCTATTAGTGATATCTTATGACAAGTGTCTTTTTCTGTGTGACTTTTTTCACTTAGAATCGTCGTACCTAAATCCACTCATCATGCTGCTACTAGCCTTATGACCTTGATTTCATGGCTGAGTGATATTCCATTGTACATAAGGACCACAACTTCTTTATCCTTTTTTCTCTTTCCTGGGATATTTAAGGTGTAACGAAGTGGAGGTTCTTGTCAAGAGAGCAGCCCTAAACTTTGGGGTGCCTGTGTCTTGCTGATTTTTAGTTTTCCCAAAGTATACGCCCATGAGTGGAAGTGCCCTATGCTCTCTAAGCTGAGTTTTTTAGATGTTTCAGGACACACCGTACACTTCTCCAGAGTGGCTGTTGGCAATTTACATCCTGCCCATCAGCGTAGCAAGGCTCCCGGTTCTCCATGGCCTGTCCTGCATTTCTGGTTTTGACACTTTATTCAGCATGGCCCTTTTGACCGATGGGAAGCGAGACTTCTTTGTAGCGCTGATTTGCCTTTCCAGGTTGCTTGGTTGGCCGAAAAGGGCGTATGCGTTTTTTCCTGAATATATTCAGGAAAAAACGCATACGCCCTTTTTGGCCAAGGGCATGATTGTCGAGGTTTGGCCGCTTTTCCTGTGCTTTCAAGGCGATTCGAATCTACCTCCTGAAATCTGTTTCCTGCAATTCTGCCTTGCTTTCAAATCCTCTTCGTTGCCTTCCCTCAATATATTTGTGGACGTGAGTTATCATTTATAACTCTGCAAGTTTGTGAATTGCAGTGCCCCTGAGCTCCATTGTTCAACTCGCTTTCTTGGGAGCTGGCCGCAAAAGCGCATGATTGCTTCAGGCCCTATTTTTTTTCCGGGCGGCAGGCTGAGCCTGTGGTTAATTCTTCTACCTGATGGGAAAATAGAGTGACCTGTGCCAGTCCCAACACCTAGAGCTAGTCTCTCATTGGTTCCCACTCTTCCCGTTCATCCTCAGGACAAATCGCAACCTGTACGGAACAGGAGGTTAAAGGTGCTGAGTCTCCAAGGTGGGAGATTGCTAGTAAAGTGGCTGGAATGGCGAACCCGAGCACAAGGAGGTGAGAAATGAGGTGCGTTTTATAAACCTTTCCCGATCACACGGTGTACCATCTTCTGGGTTTCTCATGCATGTTTTCGATGTAGGAAGATGCCCTTGAACCTGGAGATTTGGGACCCATGGGATGGGTACCACGCAGTACTACTTTAAAGGGTCTGCGTTTGCTCACCCAACCTCACCAAACCTCTCAGCCCCAAGAGTGTCCACCCTTATGTCTCCGTCAGCTGTGGGTCTAGATATGGTCAATCCAGGTGGCATCACAGCCCCTGAACGAATTGTGTAAGAATTTCTCTCTCTTTCACTGTCTTTGTTTCACGGGTTTTTAAATGTAATTGATTTTTATAATGGGGTTTAGCTGCTTTTCACTGCTGTGTTTATGCCGCTTTACACCCACTTGACTCACTTACAGAGAGATATCAATACATAGGTTTTAAGATTCTTACTAGTCAGGTATATTCTTCGGCGGTGAGTAGGGGGTGTTGAGTCCAGTTCCCTGAGCAAGGAGTAGGTCTTGTCTATTACATATTGGGTTTATGGATCGGTATCTGAGCTAATTTGAAACCCGTGTTTTATGCATCACTCCGCCTCACCTTTCCCGTTGAGCAGCCATAGTGTGTTTTCTAAACGTGTGACTCTGTTCCGTTTTGTAATTCAGTTCAAGTGTAGCGGTTTTTACATTCCCTCTATTAGTGATATCTTATGACAAGTGTCTTTTTCTGTGTGACTTTTTTCACTTAGAATCGTCGTACCTAAATCCACTCATCATGCTGCTACTAGCCTTATGACCTTGATTTCATGGCTGAGTGATATTCCATTGTACATAAGGACCACAACTTCTTTATCCTTTTTTCTCTTTCCTGGGATATTTAAGGTGTAATGAAGTGGAGGTTCTTGTCAAGAGAGCAGCCCTAAACTTTGGGGTGCCTGTGTCTTGCTGATTTTTAGTTTTCCCAATGTATACGCCCATGAGTGGAAGTGCCCTATGCTCTCTAAGCTGAGTTTTTTAGATGTTTCAGGACACACCGTACACTTCTCCAGAGTGGCTGTTGGCAATTTACATCCCGTCCATCAGCGTAGCAAGGCTCCCGGTTCTCCATGGCCTGTCCTGCATTTCTGGTTTTGACACTTTATTCAGCATGGCCCTTTTGACCGATGGGAAGCGAGACTTCTTTGTAGCGCTGATTTGCCTTTCCAGGTTGCTTGGTTGGCCAAAAAGGGCGTATGCGTTTTTTCCTGAATATATTCAGGAAAAAACGCATACGCCCTTTTTGGCCAAGGGCATGATTGTCGAGGTTTGGTCGCTTTTCCTGTGCTTTCAAGGCGATTCGAATCTACCTCCTGAAATCTGTTTCCTGCAATTCTGCCTTGCTTTCAAATCCTCTTCGGTGCCTTCCCTCAATATATTTGTGGACAAGAGTTATCATTTATAACTCTGCAGGTTTGTGAATTGCAGTGCCCCTGAGCTCCATTGTTCAACTCGCTTTCTTGGGAGCTGGCCGCAAAAGCGCAAGATTGCTTCAGGCCCTATTTTTTTTCCGGGCGGCAGGCTGAGCCTGTGGTTAATTCTTCTTCCTGATGGGAAAAGAGAGTGACCTGTGCCAGTCCAAACACCTAGACCTAGTCTCTCATTGGTTCCCACTCTTCCCGTTCATCCTCAGGACAAATTGCAACCTGTACGGAACAGGAGGTTAAAGGTGCTGAGTCTCCAAGTAGGGAGATTGCTAGTAAAGCGGCTGCAATGGCGAACCCGAGCAGAAGGAGATGAGAAATGAGGTGCGTTTTACAAACCTTTCCCGATCACACGGTGTACCAGCTTCTGGGTTTCTCATGCATGTTTTCGATGTAGGAAGATGCCCTTGAACCTGGAGATTTGGGACCCATGGCATGGGTACCACGCAGTATTACTTTAAAGGGTCTGCGTTTGCTCACCCAACCTCACCAAACCTCTCAGCCCCCAGAGTGTCCACCCTTATGTCTCCATCAGCTGTGGGTCTAGATATGGTCAATCCAGGTGGCATCACAGCCCCTGAACGAATTTTGTAAGAATTTCTCTCTCTTTCACTGTCTTTGTTTCACGGGTTTTTAAAAGTAATTGATTTTTATAATGGGGTTTAGCTGCTTTTCACTGCTGTGTTTATGCCGCTTTACACCCACTTGACTCACTTACAGAGAGATATCAATACATAGGTTTTAAGATTCTTACTAGTCAGATATATTCTTGGGCGGTGAGTAGGGGTGTTGAGTCCAGTTCCCTGAGCAAGGAGTAGGTCTTGTCTATTACATATTGGGTTTATGGAACGGTATCTGAGCTAATTTGAAACCCGTGTTTTATGCATCCCCCCGCCTCACCTTTCCCGTTGAGCAGCCATAGTGTGTTTTCTAAACGTGTGACTCTGTTTCGTTTTGTAATTCAGTTCAAGTGTAGCGGTTTTTACATTCCCTCTATAAGTGATATCTTATGACAAGTGTCTTTATCTGTGTGACTTTTTTCACTTAGAATCGTCGTACCTAAATCCACTCATCATACTGCTACTAGCCTTATGACGTTGATTTCATGGCTGAGTGATATTCCATTGTACATAAGGACCACAACTTCTTTATCCTTTTTTCTCTTTCCTTGGATATTTAAGGCGTAACGAAGTGCAGGTTCTTGTCAAGAGAGCAGCCCTAAACTTTGGGGTGCCTGTGTCCTGCTGATTTTTAGTTTTCCCAATGTATACGCCCATGAGTGGAAGTGCCCTATGCTCTCTAAGCTGAGTTTTTTAGATATTTCAGGACACACCGTACACTTCTCCAGAGTGGCTGTTGGCAATTTACATCCCGCCCATCAGCGTAGCAAGGCTCCCGTTTCTCCATGGCCTGTCCTGCATTTCTGGTTTTGACACTTTATTCAGCATGGCCCTTTTGACCGATGGGAAGCGAGACTTCTTTGTAGCGCTGATTTACCTTTCCAGGTTGCTTGGTTGGCCAAATAGGGCGTATGCGTTTTTTCCTGAATATATTCAGGAAAAAACGCATACGCCCTCTTTGGCCAAGGGCGTGATTGTCGAGGTTTGGCCGCTTTTCCTGTGCTTTCAAGGCAATTCGAATCTACTTCCTGAAAACTGTTTCCTGCAATTCTGCCTTGCTTTCAAATCCTCTTCGTTGCCTTCCCTCAATATATTTGTGGACTAGAGTTATCATTTATAACTCTGCAGGTTTGTGAATTGCAGTGCCCCTGAGCTCCATTGTTCAACTCGCTTTCTTGGGAGCTGGCCGCAAAAGCGCAGGATTGCTTCAGGCCCTATTCTGGTCCCGGGCGGCAGGCTGAGCCTGTGGTTAATTCTTCTTCCTGATGGGAAAATAGAGTGACCTGTGCCAGTCCCAACACCTAGAGCTAGTCTCTCATTGGTTCCCCCTCTTCCCGTTCATCCTCAGGACAAATCGCAACCTGTACGGAACAGGAGGTTAAAGGTGCTGAGTCTCCAAGGAGGGAGATTGCTAGTAAAGCGGCTGGAATGGCGAACCCGAGCACAAGGAGGTGAGAAATGAGGTGCGTTTTAGAAACCTTTCCCGATCACACGGTGTACCATCTTCTGGGTTTCTCATGCATGTTTTCGATGTAGGAAGATGCCCTTGAACCTGGAGATTTGGGACCCTTGGGATGGGTACCACGCAGTACTACTTTAAAGGGTCTGCGTTTGCTCACCCAACCTCACCAAACCTCTCAGCCCCAAGAGTGTCCACCCTTATGTCTCCGTCAGCTGTGGGTCTAGATATGGTCAATCCAGGTGGCATCACAGCCCCTGAACGAATTTTGTAAGAATTTCTCTCTCTTTCACTGTCTTTGTTTCACGGGTTTTTAAAAGTAATTGATTTTTATAATGGGGTTTAGCTGCTTTTCACTGCTGTGTTTATGCCGCTTTACACCCACTTGACTCACTTACAGAGAGATATCAATACATAGGTTTTAAGATTCTTACTAGTCAGGTATATTCTTCGGCGGTGAGTAGGGGGTGTTGAGTCCAGTTCCCTGAGCAAGGAGTAGGTCTTGTCTATTACATATTGGGTTTATGGATCGGTATCTGAGCTAATTTGAAACCCGTGTTTTATGCATCACTCCGCCTCACCTTTCCCGTTGAGCAGCCATAGTGTGTTTTCTAAACGTGTGACTCTGTTCCGTTTTGTAATTCAGTTCAAGTGTAGCGGTTTTTACATTCCCTCTATTAGTGATATCTTATGACAAGTGTCTTTTTCTGTGTGACTTTTTTCACTTAGAATCTTCGTACCTAAATCCACTCATCATGCTGCTACTAGCCTTATGACCTTGATTTCATGGCTGAGTGATATTCCATTGTACATAAGGACCACAACTTCTTTATCCTTTTTTCTCTTTCCTGGGATATTTAAGGTGTAATGAAGTGGAGGTTCTTGTCAAGAGAGCAGCCCTAAACTTTGGGGTGCCTGTGTCTTGCTGATTTTTAGTTTTCCCAATGTATACGCCCATGAGTGGAAGTGCCCTATGCTCTCTAAGCTGAGTTTTTTAGATGTTTCAGGACACACCGTACACTTCTCCAGAGTGGCTGTTGGCAATTTACATCCCGTCCATCAGCGTAGCAAGGCTCCCGGTTCTCCATGGCCTGTCCTGCATTTCTGGTTTTGACACTTTATTCAGCATGGCCCTTTTGACCGATGGGAAGCGAGACTTCTTTGTAGCGCTGATTTGCCTTTCCAGGTTGCTTGGTTGGCCAAAAAGGGCGTATGCGTTTTTTCCTGAATATATTCAGGAAAAAACGCATACGCCCTTTTTGGCCAAGGGCATGATTGTCGAGGTTTGGCCGCTTTTTCTGTGCTTTCAAGGCGATTCGAATCTACCTCCTGAAATCTGTTTCCTGCAATTCTGCCTTGCTTTCAAATCCTCTTCGGTGCCTTCCCTCAATATATTTGTGGACAAGAGTTATCATTTATAACTCTGCAAGTTTGTGAATTGCAGTGCCCCTGAGCTCCATTTTTCAACTCGCTTTCTTGGGAGCTGGCCGCAAAAGCGCAGGATTGCTTCAGGCCCTATTCTGGTCCCGGGGGGCAGGCTGAGCCTGTGGTTAATTCTTCTTCCTGATGGGAATATAGAGTGACCTGTGCCAGTCCCAACACATAGAGCTAGTCTCTCATTGGTTCCCACTCTTCCCGTTCATCCTCAGGACAAATTGCAACCTGTACGGAACAGGAGGTTAAAGGTGCTGAGTCTCCAAGGAGGGAGATTGCTAGTAAAGCGGCTGCAATGGCGAACCCGAGCACAAGGAGATGAGAAATGAGGTGCGTTTTAGAAACCTTTCCCGATCACACGGTGTACCAGCTTCTGGGTTTCTCATGCATGTTTTCGATGAAGGAAGATGCCCTTGAACCTGGAGATTTGGGACCCATGGCATGGGTACCACGCAGTATTACTTTAAAGGGTCTGCGTTTGCTCACCCCACCTCACCAAACCTCTCAGCCCCAAGAGTGTCCACCCTTATGTCTCCATCAGCTGTGGGTCTAGATATGGTCAATCCAGGTGGCATCACAGCCCCTGAACGAATTTTGTAAGAATTTCTCTCTCTTTCACTGTCTTTGTTTCACGGGTTTTTAAAAGTAATTGATTTTTATAATGGGGTTTAGCTGCTTTTCACTGCTGTGTTTATGCCGCTTAACACCCACTTGACTCACTTACAGAGAGATATCAATACATAGGTTTAAGATTCTTACTAGTCAGATATATTCTTGGGCGGTGAGTAGGGGGTGTTGAGTCCAGTTCCCTGAGCAAGGAGTAGGTCTTGTCTATTACATATTGGGTTTATGGAACGGTATCTGAGCTAATTTGAAACCCGTGTTTTATGCATCCCCCCGCCTCACCTTTCCCGTTGAGCAGCCATAGTGTGTTTTCTAAACTTGTGACTCTGTTCCGTTTTGTAATTCAGTTCAAGTGTAGCGGTTTTTACATTCCCTCTATTAGTGATATCTTATGACAAGTGTCTCTTTCTGTGTGACTTTTTTCACTTAGAATCGTCGTACCTAAATCCACTCATCATACTGCTACTAGCCTTATGACGTTGATTTCTTGGCTGAGTGATATTCCATTGTACATAAGGACCACAACTTCTTTATCCTTTTTTCTCTTTCCTGGGATATTTAAGGTGTAATGAAGTGGAGGTTCTTGTCAAGAGAGCAGCCCTAAACTTTGGGGTGCCTGTGTCTTGCTGATTTTTAGTTTTCCCAATGTATACGCCCATGAGTGGAAGTGCCCTATGCTCTCTAAGCTGAGTTTTTTAGATGTTTCAGGACACACCGTACACTTCTCCAGAGTGGCTGTTGGCAATTTACATCCCGTCCATCAGTGTAGCAAGGCTCCCGGTTCTCCATGGCCTGTCCTGCATTTCTGGTTTTGACACTTTATTCAGCATGGCCCTTTTGACCGATGGGAAGCGAGACTTCTTTGTAGCGCTGATTTGCCTTTCCAGGTTGCTTGGTTGGCCAAAAAGGGCGTATGCGTTTTTTCCTGAATATATTCAGGAAAAAACGCATACGCCCTTTTTGGCCAAGGGCGTGATTGTCGAGGTTTGGCCGCTTTTCCTGTGCTTTCAAGGCGATTCGAATCTACTTCCTGAAAACTGTTTCCTGCAATTCTGCCTTGCTTTCAAATCCTCTTCGTTGCCTTCCCTCAATATATTTGTGGACTAGAGTTATCATTTATAACTCTGCAGGTTTGTGAATTGCAGTGCCCCTGAGCTCCATTGTTCAACTCGCTTTCTTGGGAGCTGGCCGCAAAAGCGCAGGATTGCTTCAGGCCCTATTCTGGTCCCGGGCGGCAGGCTGAGCCTGTGGTTAATTCTTCTTCCTGATGGGAAAATAGAGTGACCTGTGCCAGTCCCAACACCTTGAGCTAGTCTCTCATTGGTTCCCCCTCTTCCCGTTCATCCTCAGGACAAATCGCAACCTGTACGGAACAGGAGGTTAAAGGTGCTGAGTCTCCAAGGAGGGAGATTGCTAGTAAAGCGGCTGGAATGGCGAACCCGAGCACAAGGAGGTGAGAAATGAGGTGCGTTTTAGAAACCTTTCCCGATCACACGGTGTACCATCTTCTGGGTTTCTCATGCATGTTTTCGATGTAGGAAGATGCCCTTGAACCTGGAGATTTGGGACCCTTGGGATGGGTACCACGCAGTACTACTTTAAAGGGTCTGCGTTTGCTCACCCAACCTCACCAAACCTCTCAGCCCCAAGAGTGTCCACCCTTATGTCTCCGTCAGCTGTGGGTCTAGATATGGTCAATCCAGGTGGCATCACAGCCCCTGAACGAATTTTGTAAGAAATTCTCTCTCTTTCACTGTCTTTGTTTCACGGGTTTTTAAAAGTAATTGATTTTTATAATGGGGTTTAGCTGCTTTTCACTGCTGTGTTTATGCCGCTTTACACCCACTTGACTCACTTACAGAGAGATATCAATACATAGGTTTTAAGATTCTTACTAGTCAGGTATATTCTTCGGCGGTGAGTAGGGGGTGTTGAGTCCAGTTCCCTGAGCAAGGAGTAGGTCTTGTCTATTACATATTGGGTTTATGGATCGGTATCTGAGCTAATTTGAAACCCGTGTTTTATGCATCACTCCGCCTCACCTTTCCCGTTGAGCAGCCATAGTGTGTTTTCTAAACGTGTGACTCTGTTCCGTTTTGTAATTCAGTTCAAGTGTAGCGGTTTTTACATTCCCTCTATTAGTGATATCTTATGACAAGTGTCTTTTTCTGTGTGACTTTTTTCACTTAGAATCGTCGTACCTAAATCCACTCATCATGCTGCTACTAGCCTTATGACCTTGATTTCATGGCTGAGTGATATTCCATTGTACATAAGGACCACAACTTCTTTATCCTTTTTTCTCTTTCCTGGGATATTTAAGGTGTAATGAAGTGGAGGTTCTTGTCAAGAGAGCAGCCCTAAACTTTGGGGTGCCTGTGTCTTGCTGATTTTTAGTTTTCCCAATTTATACGCCCATGAGTGGAAGTGCCCTATGCTCTCTAAGCTGAGTTTTTTTAGATGTTTCAGGACACACCGTACACTTCTCCAGAGTGGCTGTTGGCAATTTACATCCCGTCCATCAGTGTAGCAAGGCTCCCGGTTCTCCATGGCCTGTCCTGCATTTCTGGTTTTGACACTTTATTCAGCATGGCCCTTTTGACCGATGGGAAGCGAGACTTCTTTGTAGCGCTGATTTGCCTTTCCAGGTTGCTTGGTTGGCCAAAAAGGGCGTATGCGTTTTTTCCTGAATATATTCAGGAAAAAACGCATACGCCCTTTTTGGCCAAGGGCATGATTGTCGAGGTTTGGCCGCTTTTCCTGTGTTTTCAAGGCGATTCGAATCTACCTCCTGAAATCTGTTTCCTGCAATTCTGCCTTGCTTTCAAATCCTCTTCGTTGCCTTCCCTCAATATATTTGTGGACAAGAGTTATCATTTATAACTCTGCAGGTTTGTGAATTGCAGTACCCCTGAGCTCCATTGTTCAACTCGCTTTCTTGGGAGCTGGCCGCAAAAGCGCAAGATTGCTTCAGGCCCTATTTTTTTTCCGGGCGGCAGGCTGAGCCTGTGGTTAATTCTTCTTCCTGATGGGAAAAGAGAGTGACCTGTGCCAGTCCCAACACCTAGACCTAGTCTCTCATTGGTTCCCACTCTTCCCGTTCATCCTCAGGACAAATTGCAACCTGTACGGAACAGGAGGTTAAAGGTGCTGAGTCTCCAAGTAGGGAGATTGCTAGTAAAGCGGCTGCAATGGCGAACCCGAGCACAAGGAGATGAGAAATGAGGTGCGTTTTAGAAACCTTTCCCGATCACACGGTGTACCAGCTTCTGGGTTTCTCATGCATGTTTTCGATGTAGGAAGATGCCCTTGAACCTGGAGATTTGGGACCCATGGCATGGGTACCACGCAGTATTACTTTAAAGGGTCTGCGTTTGCTCACCCAACCTCACCAAACCTCTCAGCCCCCAGAGTGTCCACCCTTATGTCTCCATCAGCTGTGGGTCTAGATATGGTCAATCCAGGTGGCATCACAGCCCCTCAACGAATTTTGTAAGAATTTCTCTCTCTTTCACTGTCTTTGTTTCACGGGTTTTTAAAAGTAATTGATTTTTATAATGGGGTTTAGCTGCTTTTCACTGCTGTGTTTATGCCGCTTTACACCCACTTGACTCACTTACAGAGAGATATCAATACATAGGTTTTAAGATTCTTACTAGTCAGATATATTCTTGGGCGGTTAGTAGGGGTGTTGAGTCCAGTTCCCTGAGCAAGGAGTAGGTCTTGTCTATTACATATTGGGTTTATGGAACGGTATCTGAGCTAATTTGAAACCCGTGTTTTATGCATCACCACACCTCACCTTTCCCGTTGAGCAGCCGTAGTGTGTTTTCTAAACGTGTGACTCTGTTTCGTTTTGTAATTCAGTTCAAGTGTAGCGGTTTTTACATTCCCTCTATAAGTGATATCTTATGACAAGTGTCTTTATCTGTGTGACTTTTTTCACTTAGAATCGTCGTACCTAAATCCACTCATCATACTGCTACTAGCCTTATGACGTTGATTTCATGGCTGAGTGATATTCCATTGTACATAAGGACCACAACTTCTTTATCCTTTTTTCTCTTTCCTTGGATATTTAAGGCGTAACGAAGTGCAGGTTCTTGTCAAGAGTGCAGCCCTAAACTTTGGGGTGCCTGTGTCCTGCTGATTTTTAGTTTTCCCAATTTATACGCCCATGAGTGGAAGTGCCCTATGCTCTCTAAGCTGAGTTTTTTAGATGTTTCAGGACACACCGTACACTTCTCCAGAGTGGCTGTTGGCAATTTACATCCCGCCCATCAGCGTAGCAAGGCTCCCGTTTCTCCATGGCCTGTCCTGCATTTCTGGTTTTGACACTTTATTCAGCATGGCCCTTTTGACCGATGGGAAGCGAGACTTCTTTGTAGCGCTGATTTACCTTTCCAGGTTGCTTGGTTGGCCAAATAGGGCGTATGCATTTTTTCCTGAATATATTCAGGAAAAAACGCATACGCCCTTTTTGGCCAAGGGCGTGATTGTCGAGGTTTGGCCGCTTTTCCTGTGCTTTCAAGGCGATTCGAATCTACTTCCTGAAAACTGTTTCCTGCAATTCTGCCTTGCTTTCAAATCCTCTTCGTTGCCTTCCCTCAATATATTTGTGGACTAGAGTTATCATTTATAACTCTGCAGGTTTGTGAATTGCAGTGCCCCTGAGCTCCATTGTTCAACTCGCTTTCTTGGGAGCTGGCCGCAAAAGCGCAGGATTGCTTCAGGCCCTATTCTGGTCCCGGGCGGCAGGCTGAGCCTGTGGTTAATTCTTCTTCCTGATGGGAAAATAGAGTGACCTGTGCCAGTCCCAACACCTAGAGCTAGTCTCTCATTGGTTCCCCCTCTTCCCGTTCATCCTCAGGACAAATCGCAACATGTACGGAACAGGAGGTTAAAGGTGCTGAGTCTCCAAGGAGGGAGATTGCTAGTAAAGCGGCTGGAATGGCGAACCCGAGCACAAGGAGGTGAGAAATGAGGTGCGTTTTAGAAACCTTTCCCGATCACACGGTGTACCATCTTCTGGGTTTCTCATGCATGTTTTCGATGTAGGAAGATGCCCTTGAACCTGGAGATTTGGGACCCTTGGGATGGGTACCACGCAGTACTACTTTAAAGGGTCTGCGTTTGCTCACCCAACCTCACCAAACCTCTCAGCCCCAAGAGTGTCCACCCTTATGTCTCCGTCAGCTGTGGGTCTAGATATGGTCAATCCAGGTGGCATCACAGCCCCTGAACGAATTTTGTAAGAATTTCTCTCTCTTTCACTGTCTTTGTTTCACGGGTTTTTAAAAGTAATTGATTTTTATAATGGGGTTTAGCTGCTTTTCACTGCTGTGTTTATGCCGCTTTACACCCACTTGACTCACTTACAGAGAGATATCAATACATAGGTTTTAAGATTCTTACTAGTCAGGTATATTCTTCGGCGGTGAGTAGGGGGTGTTGAGTCCAGTTCCCTGAGCAAGGAGTAGGTCTTGTCTATTACATATTGGGTTTATGGATCGGTATCTGAGCTAATTTGAAACCCGTGTTTTATGCATCACTCCGCCTCACCTTTCCCGTTGAGCAGCCATAGTGTGTTTTCTAAACGTGTGACTCTGTTCCGTTTTGTAATTCAGTTCAAGTGTAGCGGTTTTTACATTCCCTCTATTAGTGATATCTTATGACAAGTGTCTTTTTCTGTGTGACTTTTTTCACTTAGAATCGTCGTACATAAATCCACTCATCATGCTGCTACTAGCCTTATGACGTTGATTTCTTGGCTGAGTGATATTCCATTGTACATAAGGACCACAACTTCTTTATCCTTTTTTCTCTTTCCTGGGATATTTAAGGTGTAATGAAGTGGAGGTTCTTGTCAAGAGAGCAGCCCTAAACTTTGGGGTGCCTGTGTCTTGCTGATTTTTAGTTTTCCCAATGTATACGCCCATGAGTGGAAGTGCCCTATGCTCTCTAAGCTGAGTTTTTTAGATGTTTCAGGACACACCGTACACTTCTCCAGAGTGGCTGTTGGCAATTTACATCCCGTCCATCAGTGTAGCAAGGCTCCCGGTTTTCCATGGCCTGTCCTGCATTTCTGGTTTTGACACTTTATTCAGCATGGCCCTTTTGACCGATGGGAAGCGAGACTTCTTTGTAGCGCTGATTTGCCTTTCCAGGTTGCTTGGTTGGCCAAAAAGGGCGTATGCGTTTTTTCCTGAATATATTCAGGAAAAAACGCATACGCCCTTTTTGGCCAAGGGCGTGATTGTCGAGGTTTGGCCGCTTTTCCTGTGCTTTCAAGGCGATTCGAATCTACTTCCTGAAAACTGTTTCCTGCAATTCTGCCTTGCTTTCAAATCCTCTTCGTTGCCTTCCCTCAATATATTTGTGGACAAGAGTTATCATTTATAACTCTGCAGGTTTGTGAATTGCAGTGCCCCTGAGCTCCATTGTTCAACTCGCTTTCTTGGGAGCTGGCCGCAAAAGCGCAGGATTGCTTCAGGCCCTATTCTGGTCCCGGGCGGCAGGCTGAGCCTGTGGTTAATTCTTCTTCCTGATGGGAAAATAGAGTGACCTGTGCCAGTCCCAACACCTAGAGCTAGTCTCTCATTGGTTCCCCCTCTTCCCGTTCATCCGCAGGACAAATCGCAACCTGTACGGAACAGGAGGTTAAAGGTGCTGAGTCTCCAAGGAGGGAGATTGCTAGTAAAGCGGCTGGAATGGCGAACCCGAGCACAAGGAGGTGAGAAATGAGGTGCGTTTTAGAAAACTTTCCCGATCACACGGTGTACCATCTTCTGGGTTTCTCATGCATGTTTTCGATGTAGGAAGATGCCCTTGAACCTGGAGATTTGGGACCCTTGGGATGGGTACCACGCAGTACTACTTTAAAGGGTCTGCGTTTGCTCACCCAACCTCACCAAACCTCTCAGCCCCAAGAGTGTCCACCCTTATGTCTCCGTCAGCTGTGGGTCTAGATATGGTCAATCCAGGTGGCATCACAGCCCCTGAACGAATTTTGTAAGAATTTCTCTCTCTTTCACTGTCTTTGTTTCACGGGTTTTTAAAAGTAATTGATTTTTATAATGGGGTTTAGCTGCTTTTCACTGCTGTGTTTATGCCGCTTTACACCCACTTGACTCACTTACAGAGAGATATCAATACATAGGTTTTAAGATTCTTACTAGTCAGGTATATTCTTCGGCGGTGAGTAGGGGGTGTTGAGTCCAGTTCCCTGAGCAAGGAGTAGGTCTTGTCTATTACATATTGGGTTTATGGATCGGTATCTGAGCTAATTTGAAACCCGTGTTTTATGCATCACTCCGCCTCACCTTTCCCGTTGAGCAGCCATAGTGTGTTTTCTAAACGTGTGACTCTGTTCCGTTTTGTAATTCAGTTCAAGTGTAGCGGTTTTTACATTCCCTCTATTAGTGATATCTTATGACAAGTGTCTTTTTCTGTGTGACTTTTTTCACTTAGAATCGTCGTACCTAAATCCACTCATCATGCTGCTACTAGCCTTATGACCTTGATTTCATGGCTGAGTGATATTCCATTGTACATAAGGACCACAACTTCTTTATCCTTTTTTCTCTTTCCTGGGATATTTAAGGTGTAATGAAGTGGAGGTTCTTGTCAAGAGAGCAGCCCTAAACTTTGGGGTGCCTGTGTCTTGCTGATTTTTAGTTTTCCCAATTTATACGCCCATGAGTGGAAGTGCCCTATGCTCTCTAAGCTGAGTTTTTTTAGATGTTTCAGGACACACCGTACACTTCTCCAGAGTGGCTGTTGGCAATTTACATCCCGTCCATCAGCGTAGCAAGGCTCCCGGTTCTCCATGGCCTGTCCTGCATTTCTGGTTTTGACACTTTATTCAGCATGGCCCTTTTGACCGATGGGAAGCGAGACCTCTTTGTAGCGCTGATTTGCCTTTCCAGGTTGCTTGGTTGGCCAAAAAGGGCGTATGCGTTTTTTCCTGAATATATTCAGGAAAAAACGCATACGCCCTTTTTGGCCAAGGGCATGATTGTCGAGGTTTGGCCGCTTTTCCTGTGTTTTCAAGGCGATTCGAATCTACCTCCTGAAATCTGTTTCCTGCAATTCTGCCTTGCTTTCAAATCCTCTTCGTTGCCTTCCCTCAATATATTTGTGGACAAGAGTTATCATTTATAACTCTGCAGGTTTGTGAATTGCAGTGCCCCTGAGCTCCATTGTTCAACTCGCTTTCTTGGGAGCTGGCCGCAAAAGCGCAAGATTGCTTCAGGCCCTATTTTTTTTCCGGGCGGCAGGCTGAGCCTGTGGTTAATTCTTCTTCCTGATGGGAAAAGAGAGTGACCTGTGCCAGTCCCAACACCTAGACCTAGTCTCTCATTGGTTCCCACTCTTCCCGTTCATCCTCAGGACAAATTGCAACCTGTACGGAACAGGAGGTTAAAGGTGCTGAGTCTCCAAGTAGGGAGATTGCTAGTAAAGCGGCTGCAATGGCGAACCCGAGCACAAGGAGATGAGAAATGAGGTGCGTTTTAGAAACCTTTCCCGATCACACGGTGTACCAGCTTCTGGGTTTCTCATGCATGTTTTCGATGTAGGAAGATGCCCTTGAACCTGGAGATTTGGGACCCATGGCATGGGTACCACGCAGTATTACTTTAAAGGGTCTGCGTTTGCTCACCCAACCTCACCAAACCTCTCAGCCCCCAGAGTGTCCACCCTTATGTCTCCATCAGCTGTGGGTCTAGATATGGTCAATCCAGGTGGCATCACAGCCCCTGAACGAATTTTGTAAGAATTTCTCTCTCTTTCACTGTCTTTGTTTCACGGGTTTTTAAAAGTAATTGATTTTTATAATGGGGTTTAGCTGCTTTTCACTGCTGTGTTTATGCCGCTTTACACCCACTTGACTCACTTACAGAGAGATATCAATACATAGGTTTTAAGATTCTTACTAGTCAGATATATTCTTGGGCGGTTAGTAGGGGTGTTGAGTCCAGTTCCCTGAGCAAGGAGTAGGTCTTGTCTATTACATATTGGGTTTATGGAACGGTATCTGAGCTAATTTGAAACCCGTGTTTTATGCATCACCACACCTCACCTTTCCCGTTGAGCAGCCGTAGTGTGTTTTCTAAACGTGTGACTCTGTTTCGTTTTGTAATTCAGTTCAAGTGTAGCGGTTTGTACATTCCCTCTATAAGTGATATCTTATGACAAGTGTCTTTATCTGTGTGACTTTTTTCACTTAGAATCGTCGTACCTAAATCCACTCATCATACTGCTACTAGCCTTATGACGTTGATTTCATGGCTGAGTGATATTCCATTGTACATAAGGACCACAACTTCTTTATCCTTTTTTCTCTTTCCTTGGATATTTAAGGCGTAACGAAGTGCAGGTTCTTGTCAAGAGTGCAGCCCTAAACTTTGGGGTGCCTGTGTCCTGCTGATTTTTAGTTTTCCCAATTTATACGCCCATGAGTGGAAGTGCCCTATGCTCTCTAAGCTGAGTTTTTTAGATGTTTCAGGACACACCGTACACTTCTCCAGAGTGGCTGTTGGCAATTTACATCCCGCCCATCAGCGTAGCAAGGCTCCCGTTTCTCCATGGCCTGTCCTGCATTTCTGGTTTTGACACTTTATTCAGCATGGCCCTTTTGACCGATGGGAAGCGAGACTTCTTTGTAGCGCTGATTTACCTTTCCAGGTTGCTTGGTTGGCCAAATAGGGCGTATGCATTTTTTCCTGAATATATTCAGGAAAAAACGCATACGCCCTTTTTGGCCAAGGGCGTGATTGTCGAGGTTTGGCCGCTTTTCCTGTGCTTTCAAGGCGATTCGAATCTACTTCCTGAAAACTGTTTCCTGCAATTCTGCCTTGCTTTCAAATCCTCTTCGTTGCCTTCCCTCAATATATTTGTGGACTAGAGTTATCATTTATAACTCTGCAGGTTTGTGAATTGCAGTGCCCCTGAGCTCCATTGTTCAACTCGCTTTCTTGGGAGCTGGCCGCAAAAGCGCAGGATTGCTTCAGGCCCTATTCTGGTCCCGGGCGGCAGGCTGAGCCTGTGGTTAATTCTTCTTCCTGATGGGAAAATAGAGTGACCTGTGCCAGTCCCAACACCTAGAGCTAGTCTCTCATTGGTTCCCCCTCTTCCCGTTCATCCTCAGGACAAATCGCAACCTGTACGGAACAGGAGGTTAAAGGTGCTGAGTCTCCAAGGAGGGAGATTGCTAGTAAAGCGGCTGGAATGGCGAACCCGAGCACAAGGAGGTGAGAAATGAGGTGCGTTTTAGAAACCTTTCCCGATCACACGGTGTACCATCTTCTGGGTTTCTCATGCATGTTTTCGATGTAGGAAGATGCCCTTGAACCTGGAGATTTGGGACCCTTGGGATGGGTACCACGCAGTACTACTTTAAAGGGTCTGCGTTTGCTCACCCAACCTCACCAAACCTCTCAGCCCCAAGAGTGTCCACCCTTATGTCTCCGTCAGCTGTGGGTCTAGATATGGTCAATCCAGGTGGCATCACAGCCCCTGAACGAATTTTGTAAGAATTTCTCTCTCTTTCACTGTCTTTGTTTCACGGGTTTTTAAAAGTAATTGATTTTTATAATGGGGTTTAGCTGCTTTTCACTGCTGTGTTTATGCCGCTTTACACCCACTTGACTCACTTACAGAGAGATATCAATACATAGGTTTTAAGATTCTTACTAGTCAGGTATATTCTTCGGCGGTGAGTAGGGGGTGTTGAGTCCAGTTCCCTGAGCAAGGAGTAGGTCTTGTCTATTACATATTGGGTTTATGGATCGGTATCTGAGCTAATTTGAAACCCGTGTTTTATGCATCACTCCGCCTCACCTTTCCCGTTGAGCAGCCATAGTGTGTTTTCTAAACGTGTGACTCTGTTCCGTTTTGTAATTCAGTTCAAGTGTAGCGGTTTTTACATTCCCTCTATTAGTGATATCTTATGACAAGTGTCTTTTTCTGTGTGACTTTTTTCACTTAGAATCGTCGTACCTAAATCCACTCATCATGCTGCTACTAGCCTTATGACCTTGATTTCATGGCTGAGTGATATTCCATTGTACATAAGGACCACAACTTCTTTATCCTTTTTTCTCTTTCCTGGGATATTTAAGGTGTAATGAAGTGGAGGTTCTTGTCAAGAGAGCAGCCCTAAACTTTGGGGTGCCTGTGTCTTGCTGATTTTTAGTTTTCCCAATGTATACGCCCATGAGTTGAAGTGCCCTATGCTCTCTAAGCTGAGTTTTTTAGATGTTTCAGGACACACCGTACACTTCTCCAGAGTGGCTGTTGGCAATTTACATCCCGTCCATCAGCGTAGCAAGGCTCCCGGTTCTCCATGGCCTGTCCTGCATTTCTGGTTTTGACACTTTATTCAGCATGGCCCTTTTGACCGATGGGAAGCGAGACTTCTTTGTAGCGCTGATTTGCCTTTCCAGGTTGCTTGGTTGGCCAAAAAGGGCGTATGCGTTTTTTCCTGAATATATTCAGGAAAAAACGCATACGCCCTTTTTGGCCAAGGGCATGATTGTCGAGGTTTGGCCGCTTTTCCTGTGCTTTCAAGACGATTCGAATCTACCTCCTGAAATCTGTTTCCTGCAATTCTGCCTTGCTTTCAAATCCTCTTCGGTGCCTTCCCTCAATATATTTGTGGACAAGAGTTATCATTTATAACTCTGCAAGTTTGTGAATTGCAGTGCCCCTGAGCTCCATTTTTCAACTCGCTTTCTTGGGAGCTGGCCGCAAAAGCGCAGGATTGCTTCAGGCCCTATTCTGGTCCCGGGGGGCAGGCTGAGCCTGTGGTTAATTCTTCTTCCTGATGGGAAAATAGAGTGACCTGTGCCAGTCCCAACACCTAGAGCTAGTCTCTCATTGGTTCCCACTCTTCCCGTTCATCCTCAGGACAAATTGCAACCTGTACGGAACAGGAGGTTAAAGGTGCTGAGTCTCCAAGGAGGGAGATTGCTAGTAAAGCGGCTGCAATGGCGAACCCGAGAACAAGGAGATGAGAAATGAGGTGCGTTTTAGAAACCTTTCCCGATCACACGGTGTACCAGCTTCTGGGTTTCTCATGCATGTTTTCGATGAAGGAAGATGCCCTTGAACCTGGAGATTTGGGACCCATGGCATGGGTACCACGCAGTATTACTTTAAAGGGTCTGCGTTTGCTCACCCCACCTCACCAAACCTCTCAGCCCCAAGAGTGTCCACCCTTATGTCTCCATCAGCTGTGGGTCTAGATATGGTCAATCCAGGTGACATCACAGCCCCTGAACGAATTTTGTAAGAATTTCTCTCTCTTTCACTGTCTTTGTTTCACGGGTTTTTAAAAGTAATTGATTTTTATAATGGGGTTTAGCTGCTTTTCACTGCTGTGTTTATGCCGCTTTACACCCACTTGACTCACTTACAGAGAGATATCAATACATAGGTTTAAGATTCTTACTAGTCAGATATATTCTTGGGCGGTGAGTAGGGGGTGTTGAGTCCAGTTCCCTGAGCAAGGAGTAGGTCTTGTCTATTACATATTGGGTTTATGGAACGGTATCTGAGCTAATTTGAAACCCGTGTTTTATGCATCCCCCCGCCTCACCTTTCCCGTTGAGCAGCCATAGTGTGTTTTCTAAACTTGTGACTCTGTTCCGTTTTGTAATTCAGTTCAAGTGTAGCGGTTTTTACATTCCGTCTATTAGTGATATCTTATGACAAGTGTCTCTTTCTGTGTGACTTTTTTCACTTAGAATCGTCGTACCTAAATCCACTCATCATACTGCTACTAGCCTTATGACGTTGATTTCTTGGCTGAGTGATATTCCATTGTACATAAGGACCACAACTTCTTTATCCTTTTTTCTCTTTCCTGGGATATTTAAGGTGTAATGAAGTGGAGGTTCTTGTCAAGAGAGCAGCCCTAAACTTTGGGGTGCCTGTGTCTTGCTGATTTTTAGTTTTCCCAATGTATACGCCCATGAGTGGAAGTGCCCTATGCTCTCTAAGCTGAGTTTTTTAGATGTTTCAGGACACACCGTACACTTCTCCAGAGTGGCTGTTGGCAATTTACATCCCGTCCATCAGCGTAGCAAGGCTCCCGGTTCTCCATGGCCTGTCCTGCATTTCTGGTTTTGACACTTTATTCAGCATGGCCCTTTTGACCGATGGGAAGCGAGACTTCTTTGTAGCGCTGATTTGCCTTTCCAGGTTGCTTGGTTGGCCAAAAAGGGCGTATGCGTTTTTTCCTGAATATATTCAGGAAAAAACGCATACGCCCTTTTTGGCCAAGGGCGTGATTGTCGAGGTTTGGCCGCTTTTCCTGTGCTTTCAAGGCGATTCGAATCTACTTCCTGAAAACTGTTTCCTGCAATTCTGCCTTGCTTTCAAATCCTCTTCGTTGCCTTCCCTCAATATATTTCTGGACTAGAGTTATCATTTATAACTCTGCAGGTTTGTGAATTGCAGTGCCCCTGAGCTCCATTGTTCAACTCGCTTTCTTGGGAGCTGGCCGCAAAAGCGCAGGATTGCTTCAGGCCCTATTCTGGTCCCGGGCGGCAGGCTGAGCCTGTGGTTAATTCTTCTTCCTGATGGGAAAATAGAGTGACCTGTGCCAGTCCCAACACCTAGAGCTAGTCTCTCATTGGTTCCCCCTCTTCCCGTTCATCCTCAGGACAAATCGCAACCTGTACGGAACAGGAGGTTAAAGGTGCTGAGTCTCCAAGGAGGGAGATTGCTAGTAAAGCGGCTGGAATGGCGAACCCGAGCACAAGGAGGTGAGAAATGAGGTGCGTTTTAGAAACCTTTCCCGATCACACGGTGTACCATCTTCTGGGTTTCTCATGCATGTTTTCGATGTAGGAAGATGCCCTTGAACCTGGAGATTTGGGACCCTTGGGATGGGTACCACGCAGTACTACTTTAAAGGGTCTGCGTTTGCTCACCCAACCTCACCAAACCTCTCAGCCCCAAGAGTGTCCACCCTTATGTCTCCGTCAGCTGTGGGTCTAGATATGGTCAATCCAGGTGGCATCACAGCCCCTGAACGAATTTTGTAAGAATTTCTCTCTCTTTCACTGTCTTTGTTTCACGGGTTTTTAAAAGTAATTGATTTTTATAATGGGGTTTAGCTGCTTTTCACTGCTGTGTTTATGCCGCTTTACACCCACTTGACTCACTTACAGAGAGATATCAATACATAGGTTTTAAGATTCTTACTAGTCAGGTATATTCTTCGGCGGTGAGTAGGGGGTGTTGAGTCCAGTTCCCTGAGCAAGGAGTAGGTCTTGTCTATTACATATTGGGTTTATGGATCGGTATCTGAGCTAATTTGAAACCCGTGTTTTATGCATCACTCC
This sequence comes from Eschrichtius robustus, assembly GCF_028021215.1. NCBI lineage: Eukaryota > Metazoa > Chordata > Mammalia > Artiodactyla > Eschrichtiidae > Eschrichtius > Eschrichtius robustus. The sequence continues at coordinate 40,599,318 of NC_090831.1, read as the reverse complement.
GCCTCACCTTTCCCGTTGAGCAGCCATAGTGTGTTTTCTAAACGTGTGACTCTGTTCCGTTTTGTAATTCAGTTCAAGTGTAGCGGTTTTTACATTCCCTCTATTAGTGATATCTTATGACAAGTGTCTTTTTCTGTGTGACTTTTTTCACTTAGAATCGTCGTACCTAAATCCACTCATCATGCTGCTACTAGCCTTATGACCTTGATTTCATGGCTGAGTGATATTCCATTGTACATAAGGACCACAACTTCTTTATCCTTTTTTCTCTTTCCTGGGATATTTAAGGTGTAATGAAGTGGAGGTTCTTGTCAAGAGAGCAGCCCTAAACTTTGGGGTGCCTGTGTCTTGCTGATTTTTAGTTTTCCCAATGTATACGCCCATGAGTGGAAGTGCCCTATGCTCTCTAAGCTGAGTTTTTTAGATGTTTCAGGACACACCGTACACTTCTCCAGAGTGGCTGTTGGCAATTTACATCCCGTCCATCAGCGTAGCAAGGCTCCCGGTTCTCCATGGCCTGTCCTGCATTTCTGGTTTTGACACTTTATTCAGCATGGCCCTTTTGACCGATGGGAAGCGAGACTTCTTTGTAGCGCTGATTTGCCTTTCCAGGTTGCTTGGTTGGCCAAAAAGGGCGTATGCGTTTTTTCCTGAATATATTCAGGAAAAAACGCATACGCCCTTTTTGGCCAAGGGCATGATTGTCGAGGTTTGGCCGCTTTTCCTGTGCTTTCAAGGCGATTCGAATCTACCTCCTGAAATCTGTTTCCTGCAATTCTGCCTTGCTTTCAAATCCTCTTCGGTGCCTTCCCTCAATATATTTGTGGACAAGAGTTATCATTTATAACTCTGCAGGTTTGTGAATTGCAGTGCCCCTGAGCTCCATTTTTCAACTCGCTTTCTTGGGAGCTGGCCGCAAAAGCGCAGGATTGCTTCAGGCCCTATTCTGGTCCCGGGGGGCAGGCTGAGCCTGTGGTTAATTCTTCTTCCTGATGGGAAAATAGAGTGACCTGTGCCAGTCCCAACACCTAGAGCTAGTCTCTCATTGGTTCCCACTCTTCCCGTTCATCCTCAGGACAAATTGCAACCTGTACGGAACAGGAGGTTAAAGGTGCTGAGTCTCCAAGGAGGGAGATTGCTAGTAAAGCGGCTGCAATGGCGAACCCGAGCACAAGGAGATGAGAAATGAGGTGCGTTTTAGAAACCTTTCCCTATCACACGGTGTACCAGCTTCTGGGTTTCTCATGCATGTTTTCGATGAAGGAAGATGCCCTTGAACCTGGAGATTTGGGACCCATGGGATGGGTACCACGCAGTATTACTTTAAAGGGTCTGCGTTTGCTCACCCAACCTCACCAAACCTCTCAGCCCCAAGAGTGTCCACCCTTATGTCTCCATCAGCTGTGGGTCTAGATATGGTCAATCCAGGTGGCATCACAGCCCCTGAACGAATTTTGTAAGAATTTCTCTCTCTTTCACTGTCTTTGTTTCACGGGTTTTTAAAAGTAATTGATTTTTATAATGGGGTTTAGCAGCTTTTCACTGCTGTGTTTATGCCGCTTTACACCCACTTGACTCACTTACAGAGAGATATCAATACATAGGTTTAAGATTCTTACTAGTCAGATATATTCTTGGGCGGTGAGTAGGGGGTGTTGAGTCCAGTTCCCTGAGCAAGGAGTAGGTCTTGTCTATTACATATTGGGTTTATGGAACGGTATCTGAGCTAATTTGAAACCCGTGTTTTATGCATCCCCCCGCCTCACCTTTCCCGTTGAGCAGCCATAGTGTGTTTTCTAAACTTGTGACTCTGTTCCGTTTTGTAATTCAGTTCAAGTGTAGCGGTTTTTACATTCCCTCTATTAGTGATATCTTATGACAAGTGTCTCTTTCTGTGTGACTTTTTTCACTTAGAATCGTCGTACCTAAATCCACTCATCATACTGCTACTAGCCTTATGACGTTGATTTCTTGGCTGAGTGATATTCCATTGTACATAAGGACCACAACTTCTTTATCCTTTTTTCTCTTTCCTGGGATATTTAAGGTGTAATGAAGTGGAGGTTCTTGTCAAGAGAGCAGCCCTAAACTTTGGGGTGCCTGTGTCTTGCTGATTTTTAGTTTTCCCAATGTATACGCCCATGAGTGGAAGTGCCCTATGCTCTCTAAGCTGAGTTTTTTAGATGTTTCAGGACACACCGTACACTTCTCCAGAGTGGCTGTTGGCAATTTACATCCCGTCCATCAGCCTAGCAAGGCTCCCGGTTCTCCATGGCCTGTCCTGCATTTCTGGTTTTGACACTTTATTCAGCATGGCCCTTTTGACCGATGGGAAGCGAGACTTCTTTGTAGCGCTGATTTGCCTTTCCAGGTTGCTTGGTTGGCCAAAAAGGGCGTATGCGTTTTTTCCTGAATATATTCAGGAAAAAACGCATACGCCCTTTTTGGCCAAGGGCGTGATTGTCGAGGTTTGGCCGCTTTTCCTGTGCTTTCAAGGCGATTCGAATCTACTTCCTGAAAACTGTTTCCTGCAATTCTGCCTTGCTTTCAAATCCTCTTCGTTGCCTTCCCTCAATATATTTGTGGACTAGAGTTATCATTTATAACTCTGCAGGTTTGTGAATTGCAGTGCCCCTGAGCTCCATTGTTCAACTCGCTTTCTTGGGAGCTGGCCGCAAAAGCGCAGGATTGCTTCAGGCCCTATTCTGGTCCCGGGCGGCAGGCTGAGCCTGTGGTTAATTCTTCTTCCTGATGGGAAAATAGAGTGACCTGTGCCAGTCCCAACACCTAGAGCTAGTCTCTCATTGGTTCCCCCTCTTCCCGTTCATCCTCAGGACAAATCGCAACCTGTACGGAACAGGAGGTTAAAGGTGCTGAGTCTCCAAGGAGGGAGATTGCTAGTAAAGCGGCTGGAATGGCGAACCCGAGCACAAGGAGGTGAGAAATGAGGTGCGTTTTAGAAACCTTTCCCGATCACACGGTGTACCATCTTCTGGGTTTCTCATGCATGTTTTCGATGTAGGAAGATGCCCTTGAACCTGGAGATTTGGGACCCTTGGGATGGGTACCACGCAGTACTACTTTAAAGGGTCTGCGTTTGCTCACCCAACCTCACCAAACCTCTCAGCCCCAAGAGTGTCCACCCTTATGTCTCCGTCAGCTGTGGGTCTAGATATGGTCAATCCAGGTGGCATCACAGCCCCTGAACGAATTTTGTAAGAATTTCTCTCTCTTTCACTGTCTTTGTTTCACGGGTTTTTAAAAGTAATTGATTTTTATAATGGGGTTTAGCTGCTTTTCACTGCTGTGTTTATGCCGCTTTACACCCACTTGACTCACTTACAGAGAGATATCAATACATAGGTTTTAAGATTCTTACTAGTCAGGTATATTCTTCGGCGGTGAGTAGGGGGTGTTGAGTCCAGTTCCCTGAGCAAGGAGTAGGTCTTGTCTATTACATATTGGGTTTATGGATCGGTATCTGAGCTAATTTGAAACCCGTGTTTTATGCATCCCCCCGCCTCACCTTTCCCGTTGAGCAGCCATAGTGTGTTTTCTAAACGTGTGACTCTGTTCCGTTTTGTAATTCAGTTCAAGTGTAGCGGTTTTTACATTCCCTCTATTAGTGATATCTTATGACAAGTGTCTCTTTCTGTGTGACTTTTTTCACTTAGAATCGTCGTACCTAAATCCACTCATCATGCTGCTACTAGCCTTATGACCTTGATTTCATGGCTGAGTGATATTCCATTGTACATAAGGACCACAACTTCTTTATCCTTTTTTCTCTTTCCTGGGATATTTAAGGTGTAATGAAGTGGAGGTTCTTGTCAAGAGAGCAGCCCTAAACTTTGGGGTGCCTGTGTCTTGCTGATTTTTAGTTTTCCCAATGTATACGCCCATGAGTGGAAGTGCCCTATGCTCTCTAAGCTGAGTTTTTTAGATGTTTCAGGACACACCGTACACTTCTCCAGAGTGGCTGTTGGCAATTTACATCCCGTCCATCAGCGTAGCAAGGCTCCCGGTTCTCCATGGCCTGTCCTGCATTTCTGGTTTTGACACTTTATTCAGCATGGCCCTTTTGACCGATGGGAAGCGAGACTTCTTTGTAGCGCTGATTTGCCTTTCCAGGTTGCTTGGTTGGCCAAAAAGGGCGTATGCGTTTTTTCCTGAATATATTCAGGAAAAAACGCATACGCCCTTTTTGGCCAAGGGCATGATTGTCGAGGTTTGGCCGCTTTTCCTGTGCTTTCAAGGCGATTCGAATCTACCTCCTGAAATCTGTTTCCTGCAATTCTGCCTTGCTTTCAAATCCTCTTCGGTGCCTTCCCTCAATATATTTGTGGACAAGAGTTATCATTTATAACTCTGCAAGTTTGTGAATTGCAGTGCCCCTGAGCTCCATTTTTCAACTCGCTTTCTTGGGAGCTGGCCGCAAAAGCGCAGGATTGCTTCAGGCCCTATTCTGGTCCCGGGGGGCAGGCTGAGCCTGTGGTTAATTCTTCTTCCTGATGGGAAAATAGAGTGACCTGTGCCAGTCCCAACACCTAGAGCTAGTCTCTCATTGGTTCCCACTCTTCCCGTTCATCCTCAGGACAAATTGCAACCTGTACGGAACAGGAGGTTAAAGGTGCTGAGTCTCCAAGGAGGGAGATTGCTAGTAAAGCGGCTGCAATGGCGAACCCGAGCACAAGGAGATGAGAAATGAGGTGCGTTTTAGAAACCTTTCCCTATCACACGGTGTACCAGCTTCTGGGTTTCTCATGCATGTTTTCGATGAAGGAAGATGCCCTTGAACCTGGAGATTTGGGACCCATGGGATGGGTACCACGCAGTATTACTTTAAAGGGTCTGCGTTTGCTCACCCAACCTCACCAAACCTCTCAGCCCCAAGAGTGTCCACCCTTATGTCTCCATCAGCTGTGGGTCTAGATATGGTCAATCCAGGTGGCATCACAGCCCCTGAACGAATTTTGTAAGAATTTCTCTCTCTTTCACTGTCTTTGTTTCACGGGTTTTTAAAAGTAATTGATTTTTATAATGGGGTTTAGCAGCTTTTCACTGCTGTGTTTATGCCGCTTTACACCCACTTGACTCACTTACAGAGAGATATCAATACATAGGTTTAAGATTCTTACTAGTCAGATATATTCTTGGGCGGTGAGTAGGGGGTGTTGAGTCCAGTTCCCTGAGCAAGGAGTAGGTCTTGTCTATTACATATTGGGTTTATGGAACGGTATCTGAGCTAATTTGAAACCCGTGTTTTATGCATCCCCCCGCCTCACCTTTCCCGTTGAGCAGCCATAGTGTGTTTTCTAAACTTGTGACTCTGTTCCGTTTTGTAATTCAGTTCAAGTGTAGCGGTTTTTACATTCCCTCTATTAGTGATATCTTATGACAAGTGTCTCTTTCTGTGTGACTTTTTTCACTTAGAATCGTCGTACCTAAATCCAATCATCATACTGCTACTAGCCTTATGACGTTGATTTCTTGGCTGAGTGATATTCCATTGTACATAAGGACCACAACTTCTTTATCCTTTTTTCTCTTTCCTGGGATATTTAAGGTGTAATGAAGTGGAGGTTCTTGTCAAGAGAGCAGCCCTAAACTTTGGGGTGCCTGTGTCTTGCTGATTTTTAGTTTTCCCAATGTATACGCCCATGAGTGGAAGTGCCCTATGCTCTCTAAGCTGAGTTTTTTAGATGTTTCAGGACACACCGTACACTTCTCCAGAGTGGCTGTTGGCAATTTACATCCCGTCCATCAGCGTAGCAAGGCTCCCGGTTCTCCATGGCCTGTCCTGCATTTCTGGTTTTGACACTTTATTCAGCATGGCCCTTTTGACCGATGGGAAGCGAGACTTCTTTGTAGCGCTGATTTGCCTTTCCAGGTTGCTTGGTTGGCCAAAAAGGGCGTATGCGTTTTTTCCTGAATATATTCAGGAAAAAACGCATACGCCCTTTTTGGCCAAGGGCGTGATTGTCGAGGTTTGGCCGCTTTTCCTGTGCTTTCAAGGCGATTCGAATCTACTTCCTGAAAACTGTTTCCTGCAATTCTGCCTTGCTTTCAAATCCTCTTCGTTGCCTTCCCTCAATATATTTGTGGACAAGAGTTATCATTTATAACTCTGCAGGTTTGTGAATTGCAGTGCCCCTGAGCTCCATTGTTCAACTCGCTTTCTTGGGAGCTGGCCGCAAAAGCGCAGGATTGCTTCAGGCCCTATTCTGGTCCCGGGCGGCAGGCTGAGCCTGTGGTTAATTCTTCTTCCTGATGGGAAAATAGAGTGACCTGTGCCAGTCCCAACACCTAGAGCTAGTCTCTCATTGGTTCCCCCTCTTCCCGTTCATCCTCAGGACAAATCGCAACCTGTACGGAACAGGAGGTTAAAGGTGCTGAGTCTCCAAGGAGGGAGATTGCTAGTAAAGCGGCTGGAATGGCGAACCCGAGCACAAGGAGGTGAGAAATGAGGTGCGTTTTAGAAACCTTTCCCGATCACACGGTGTACCATCTTCTGGGTTTCTCATGCATGTTTTCGATGTAGGAAGATGCCCTTGAACCTGGAGATTTGGGACCCTTGGGATGGGTACCACGCAGTACTACTTTAAAGGGTCTGCGTTTGCTCACCCAACCTCACCAAACCTCTCAGCCCCAAGAGTGTCCACCCTTATGTCTCCGTCAGCTGTGGGTCTAGATATGGTCAATCCAGGTGGCATCACAGCCCCTGAACGAATTTTGTAAGAATTTCTCTCTCTTTCACTGTCTTTGTTTCACGGGTTTTTAAAAGTAATTGATTTTTATAATGGGGTTTAGCTGCTTTTCACTGCTGTGTTTATGCCGCTTTACACCCACTTGACTCACTTACAGAGAGATATCAATACATAGGTTTTAAGATTCTTACTAGTCAGGTATATTCTTCGGCGGTGAGTAGGGGGTTTTGAGTCCAGTTCCCTGAGCAAGGAGTAGGTCTTGTCTATTACATATTGGGTTTATGGATCGGTATCTGAGCTAATTTGAAACCCGTGTTTTATGCATCACTCCGCCTCACCTTTCCCGTTGAGCAGCCATAGTGTGTTTTCTAAACGTGTGACTCTGTTCCGTTTTGTAATTCAGTTCAAGTGTAGCGGTTTTTACATTCCCTCTATTAGTGATATCTTATGACAAGTGTCTTTTTCTGTGTGACTTTTTTCACTTAGAATCGTCGTACCTAAATCCACTCATCATGCTGCTACTAGCCTTATGACCTTGATTTCATGGCTGAGTGATATTCCATTGTACATAAGGACCACAACTTCTTTATCCTTTTTTCTCTTTCCTGGGATATTTAAGGTGTAATGAAGTGGAGGTTCTTGTCAAGAGAGCAGCCCTAAACTTTGGGGTGCCTGTGTCTTGCTGATTTTTAGTTTTCCCAATTTATACGCCCATGAGTGGAAGTGCCCTATGCTCTCTAAGCTGAGTTTTTTTAGATGTTTCAGGACACACCGTACACTTCTCCAGAGTGGCTGTTGGCAATTTACATCCCGTCCATCAGTGTAGCAAGGCTCCCGGTTCTCCATGGCCTGTCCTGCATTTCTGGTTTTGACACTTTATTCAGCATGGCCCTTTTGACCGATGGGAAGCGAGACTTCTTTGTAGCGCTGATTTGCCTTTCCAGGTTGCTTGGTTGGCCAAAAAGGGCGTATGCGTTTTTTCCTGAATATATTCAGGAAAAAACGCATACGCCCTTTTTGGCCAAGGGCATGATTGTCGAGGTTTGGCCGCTTTTCCTGTGTTTTCAAGGCGATTCGAATCTACCTCCTGAAATCTGTTTCCTGCAATTCTGCCTTGCTTTCAAATCCTCTTCGGTGCCTTCCCTCAATATATTTGTGGACAAGAGTTATCATTTATAACTCTGCAGGTTTGTGAATTGCAGTGCCCCTGAGCTCCATTGTTCAACTCGCTTTCTTGGGAGCTGGCCGCAAAAGCGCAAGATTGCTTCAGGCCCTATTTTTTTTCCGGGCGGCAGGCTGAGCCTGTGGTTAATTCTTCTTCCTGATGGGAAAAGAGAGTGACCTGTGCCAGTCCCAACACCTAGACCTAGTCTCTCATTGGTTCCCACTCTTCCCGTTCATCCTCAGGACAAATTGCAACCTGTACGGAACAGGAGGTTAAAGTTGCTGAGTCTCCAAGTAGGGAGATTGCTAGTAAAGCGGCTGCAATGGCGAACCCGAGCACAAGGAGATGAGAAATGAGGTGCGTTTTAGAAACCTTTCCCGATCACACGGTGTACCAGCTTCTGGGTTTCTCATGCATGTTTTCGATGCAGGAAGATGCCCTTGAACCTGGAGATTTGGGACCCATGGCATGGGTACCACGCAGTATTACTTTAAAGGGTCTGCGTTTGCTCACCCAACCTCACCAAACCTCTCAGCCCCCAGAGTGTCCACCCTTATGTCTCCATCAGCTGTGGGTCTAGATATGGTCAATCCAGGTGGCATCACAGCCCCTGAACGAATTTTGTAAGAATTTCTCTCTCTTTCACTGTCTTTGTTTCACGGGTTTTTAAAAGTAATTGATTTTTATAATGGGGTTTAGCTGCTTTTCACTGCTGTGTTTATGCCGCTTTACACCCACTTGACTCACTTACAGAGAGATATCAATACATAGGTTTTAAGATTCTTACTAGTCAGATATATTCTTGGGCGGTTAGTAGGGGTGTTGAGTCCAGTTCCCTGAGCAAGGAGTAGGTCTTGTCTATTACATATTGGGTTTATGGAACGGTATCTGAGCTAATTTGAAACCCGTGTTTTATGCATCACCACACCTCACCTTTCCCGTTGAGCAGCCATAGTGTGTTTTCTAAACGTGTGACTCTTTCGTTTTGTAATTCAGTTCAAGTGTAGCGGTTTTTACATTCCCTCTATAAGTGATATCTTATGACAAGTGTCTTTATCTGTGTGACTTTTTTCACTTAGAATCGTCGTACCTAAATCCACTCATCATACTGCTACTAGCCTTATGACGTTGATTTCATGGCTGAGTGATATTCCATTGTACATAAGGACCACAACTTCTTTATCCTTTTTTCTCTTTCCTTGGATATTTAAGGCGTAACGAAGTGCAGGTTCTTGTCAAGAGTGCAGCCCTAAACTTTGGGGTGCCTGTGTCCTGCTGATTTTTAGTTTTCCCAATTTATACGCCCATGAGTGGAAGTGCCCTATGCTCTCTAAGCTGAGTTTTTTAGATGTTTCAGGACACACCGTACACTTCTCCAGAGTGGCTGTTGGCAATTTACATCCCGCCCATCAGCGTAGCAAGGCTCCCGTTTCTCCATGGCCTGTCCTGCATTTCTGGTTTTGACACTTTATTCAGCATGGCCCTTTTGACCGATGGGAAGCGAGACTTCTTTGTAGCGCTGATTTACCTTTCCAGGTTGCTTGGTTGGCCAAATAGGGCGTATGCATTTTTTCCTGAATATATTCAGGAAAAAACGCATACGCCCTTTTTGGCCAAGGGCGTGATTGTCGAGGTTTGGCCGCTTTTCCTGTGCTTTCAAGGCGATTCGAATCTACTTCCTGAAAACTGTTTCCTGCAATTCTGCCTTGCTTTCAAATCCTCTTCGTTGCCTTCCCTCAATATATTTGTGGACTAGAGTTATCATTTATAACTCTGCAGGTTTGTGAATTGCAGTGCCCCTGAGCTCCATTGTTCAACTCGCTTTCTTGGGAGCTGGCCGCAAAAGCGCAGGATTGCTTCAGGCCCTATTCTGGTCCCGGGCGGCAGGCTGAGCCTGTGGTTAATTCTTCTTCCTGATGGGAAAATAGAGTGACCTGTGCCAGTCCCAACACCTAGAGCTAGTCTCTCATTGGTTCCCCCTCTTCCCGTTCATCCTCAGGACAAATCGCAACCTGTACGGAACAGGAGGTTAAAGGTGCTGAGTCTCCAAGGAGGGAGATTGCTAGTAAAGCGGCTGGAATGGCGAACCCGAGCACAAGGAGGTGAGAAATGAGGTGCGTTTTAGAAACCTTTCCCGATCACACGGTGTACCATCTTCTGGGTTTCTCATGCATGTTTTCGATGTAGGAAGATGCCCTTGAACCTGGAGATTTGGGACCCTTGGGATGGGTACCACGCAGTACTACTTTAAAGGGTCTGCGTTTGCTCACCCAACCTCACCAAACCTCTCAGCCCCAAGAGTGTCCACCCTTATGTCTCCGTCAGCTGTGGGTCTAGATATGGTCAATCCAGGTGGCATCACAGCCCCTGAACGAATTTTGTAAGAATTTCTCTCTCTTTCACTGTCTTTGTTTCACGGGTTTTTAAAAGTAATTGATTTTTATAATGGGGTTTAGCTGCTTTTCACTGCTGTGTTTATGCCGCTTTACACCCGCTTGACTCACTTACAGAGAGATATCAATACATAGGTTTTAAGATTCTTACTAGTCAGGTATATTCTTCGGCGGTGAGTAGGGGGTGTTGAGTCCAGTTCCCTGAGCAAGGAGTAGGTCTTGTCTATTACATATTGGGTTTATGGATCGGTATCTGAGCTAATTTGAAACCCGTGTTTTATGCATCACTCCGCCTCACCTTTCCCGTTGAGCAGCCATAGTGTGTTTTCTAAACGTGTGACTCTGTTCCGTTTTGTAATTCAGTTCAAGTGTAGCGGTTTTTACATTCCCTCTATTAGTGATATCTTATGACAAGTGTCTCTTTCTGTGTGACTTTTTTCACTTAGAATCGTCGTACCTAAATCCACTCATCATGCTGCTACTAGCCTTATGACCTTGATTTCATGGCTGAGTGATATTCCATTGTACATAAGGACCACAACTTCTTTATCCTTTTTTCTCTTTCCTGGGATATTTAAGGTGTAATGAAGTGGAGGTTCTTGTCAAGAGAGCAGCCCTAAACTTTGGGGTGCCTGTGTCTTGCTGATTTTTAGTTTTCCCAATGTATACGCCCATGAGTGGAAGTGCCCTATGCTCTCTAAGCTGAGTTTTTTAGATGTTTCAGGACACACCGTACACTTCTCCAGAGTGGCTGTTGGCAATTTACATCCCGTCCATCAGCGTAGCAAGGCTCCCGGTTCTCCATGGCCTGTCCTGCATTTCTGGTTTTGACACTTTATTCAGCATGGCCCTTTTGACCGATGGGAAGCGAGACTTCTTTGTAGCGCTGATTTGCCTTTCCAGGTTGCTTGGTTGGCCAAAAAGGGCGTATGCGTTTTTTCCTGAATATATTCAGGAAAAAACGCATACGCCCTTTTTGGCCAAGGGCATGATTGTCGAGGTTTGGCCGCTTTTCCTGTGCTTTCAAGGCGATTCGAATCTACCTCCTGAAATCTGTTTCCTGCAATTCTGCCTTGCTTTCAAATCCTCTTCGGTGCCTTCCCTCAATATATTTGTGGACAAGAGTTATCATTTATAACTCTGCAAGTTTGTGAATTGCAGTGCCCCTGAGCTCCATTTTTCAACTCGCTTTCTTGGGAGCTGGCCGCAAAAGCGCAGGATTGCTTCAGGCCCTATTCTGGTCCCGGGGGGCAGGCTGAGCCTGTGGTTAATTCTTCTTCCTGATGGGAAAATAGAGTGACCTGTGCCAGTCCCAACACCTAGAGCTAGTCTCTCATTGGTTCCCACTCTTCCCGTTCATCCTCAGGACAAATTGCAACCTGTACGGAACAGGAGGTTAAAGGTGCTGAGTCTCCAAGGAGGGAGATTGCTAGTAAAGCGGCTGCAATGGCGAACCCGAGCACAAGGAGATGAGAAATGAGGTGCGTTTTAGAAACCTTTCCCGATCACACGGTGTACCAGCTTCTGGGTTTCTCATGCATGTTTTCGATGAAGGAAGATGGCCTTGAACCTGGAGATTTGGGACCCATGGGATGGGTACCACGCAGTATTACTTTAAAGGGTCTGCGTTTGCTCACCCAACCTCACCAAACCTCTCAGCCCCAAGAGTGTCCACCCTTATGTCTCCATCAGCTGTGGGTCTAGATATGGTCAATCCAGGTGGCATCACAGCCCCTGAACGAATTTTGTAAGAATTTCTCTCTCTTTCACTGTCTTTGTTTCACGGGTTTTTAAAAGTAATTGATTTTTATAATGGGGTTTAGCAGCTTTTCACTGCTGTGTTTATGCCGCTTTACACCCACTTGACTCACTTACAGAGAGATATCAATACATAGGTTTAAGATTCTTACTAGTCAGATATATTCTTGGGCGGTGAGTAGGGGGTGTTGAGTCCAGTTCCCTGAGCAAGGAGTAGGTCTTGTCTATTACATATTGGGTTTATGGAACGGTATCTGAGCTAATTTGAAACCCGTGTTTTATGCATCCCCCCGCCTCACCTTTCCCGTTGAGCAGCCATAGTGTGTTTTCTAAACTTGTGACTCTGTTCCGTTTTGTAATTCAGTTCAAGTGTAGCGGTTTTTACATTCCCTCTATTAGTGATATCTTATGACAAGTGTCTTTTTCTGTGTGACTTTTTTCACTTAGAATCGTCGTACCTAAATCCACTCATCATGCTGCTACTAGCCTTATGACCTTGATTTCATGGCTGAGTGATATTCCATTGTACATAAGGACCACAACTTCTTTATCCTTTTTTCTCTTTCCTGGGATATTTAAGGTGTAATGAAGTGGAGGTTCTTGTCAAGAGAGCAGCCCTAAACTTTGGGGTGCCTGTGTCTTGCTGATTTTTAGTTTTCCCAATGTATACGCCCATGAGTGGAAGTGCCCTATGCTCTCTAAGCTGAGTTTTTTAGATGTTTCAGGACACACCGTACACTTCTCCAGAGTGGCTGTTGGCAATTTACATCCCGTCCATCAGCGTAGCAAGGCTCCCGGTTCTCCATGGCCTGTCCTGCATTTCTGGTTTTGACACTTTATTCAGCATGGCCCTTTTGACCGATGGGAAGCGAGACTTCTTTGTAGCGCTGATTTGCCTTTCCAGGTTGCTTGGTTGGCCAAAAAGGGCGTATGCGTTTTTTCCTGAATATATTCAGGAAAAAACGCATACGCCCTTTTTGGCCAAGGGCATGATTGTCGAGGTTTGGCCGCTTTTCCTGTGCTTTCAAGGCGATTCGAATCTACCTCCTGAAATCTGTTTCCTGCAATTCTGCCTTGCTTTCAAATCCTCTTCGGTGCCTTCCCTCAATATATTTGTGGACAAGAGTTATCATTTATAACTCTGCAAGTTTGTGAATTGCAGTGCCCCTGAGCTCCATTTTTCAACTCGCTTTCTTGGGAGCTGGCCGCAAAAGCGCAGGATTGCTTCAGGCCCTATTCTGGTCCCGGGGGGCAGGCTGAGCCTGTGGTTAATTCTTCTTCCTGATGGGAAAATAGAGTGACCTGTGCCAGTCCCAACACCTAGAGCTAGTCTCTCATTGGTTCCCACTCTTCCCGTTCATCCTCAGGACAAATTGCAACCTGTACGGAACAGGAGGTTAAAGGTGCTGAGTCTCCAAGGAGGGAGATTGCTAGTAAAGCGGCTGCAATGGCGAACCCGAGCACAAGGAGATGAGAAATGAGGTGCGTTTTAGAAACCTTTCCCTATCACACGGTGTACCAGCTTCTGGGTTTCTCATGCATGTTTTCGATGAAGGAAGATGCCCTTGAACCTGGAGATTTGGGACCCATGGGATGGGTACCACGCAGTATTACTTTAAAGGGTCTGCGTTTGCTCACCCAACCTCACCAAACCTCTCAGCCCCAAGAGTGTCCACCCTTATGTCTCCATCAGCTGTGGGTCTAGATATGGTCAATCCAGGTGGCATCACAGCCCCTGAACGAATTTTGTAAGAATTTCTCTCTCTTTCACTGTCTTTGTTTCACGGGTTTTTAAAAGTAATTGATTTTTATAATGGGGTTTAGCAGCTTTTCACTGCTGTGTTTATGCCGCTTTACACCCACTTGACTCACTTACAGAGAGATATCAATACATAGGTTTAAGATTCTTACTAGTCAGATATATTCTTGGGCGGTGAGTAGGGGGTGTTGAGTCCAGTTCCCTGAGCAAGGAGTAGGTCTTGTCTATTACATATTGGGTTTATGGAACGGTATCTGAGCTAATTTGAAACCCGTGTTTTATGCATCCCCCCGCCTCACCTTTCCCGTTGAGCAGCCATAGTGTGTTTTCTAAACTTGTGACTCTGTTCCGTTTTGTAATTCAGTTCAAGTGTAGCGGTTTTTACATTCCCTCTATTAGTGATATCTTATGACAAGTGTCTCTTTCTGTGTGACTTTTTTCACTTAGAATCGTCGTACCTAAATCCAATCATCATACTGCTACTAGCCTTATGACGTTGATTTCTTGGCTGAGTGATATTCCATTGTACATAAGGACCACAACTTCTTTATCCTTTTTTCTCTTTCCTGGGATATTTAAGGTGTAATGAAGTGGAGGTTCTTGTCAAGAGAGCAGCCCTAAACTTTGGGGTGCCTGTGTCTTGCTGATTTTTAGTTTTCCCAATGTATACGCCCATGAGTGGAAGTGCCCTATGCTCTCTAAGCTGAGTTTTTTAGATGTTTCAGGACACACCGTACACTTCTCCAGAGTGGCTGTTGGCAATTTACATCCCGTCCATCAGCGTAGCAAGGCTCCCGGTTCTCCATGGCCTGTCCTGCATTTCTGGTTTTGACACTTTATTCAGCATGGCCCTTTTGACCGATGGGAAGCGAGACTTCTTTGTAGCGCTGATTTGCCTTTCCAGGTTGCTTGGTTGGCCAAAAAGGGCGTATGCGTTTTTTCCTGAATATATTCAGGAAAAAACGCATACGCCCTTTTTGGCCAAGGGCGTGATTGTCGAGGTTTGGCCGCTTTTCCTGTGCTTTCAAGGCGATTCGAATCTACTTCCTGAAAACTGTTTCCTGCAATTCTGCCTTGCTTTCAAATCCTCTTCGTTGCCTTCCCTCAATATATTTGTGGACAAGAGTTATCATTTATAACTCTGCAGGTTTGTGAATTGCAGTGCCCCTGAGCTCCATTGTTCAACTCGCTTTCTTGGGAGCTGGCCGCAAAAGCGCAGGATTGCTTCAGGCCCTATTCTGGTCCCGGGCGGCAGGCTGAGCCTGTGGTTAATTCTTCTTCCTGATGGGAAAATAGAGTGACCTGTGCCAGTCCCAACACCTAGAGCTAGTCTCTCATTGGTTCCCCCTCTTCCCGTTCATCCTCAGGACAAATCGCAACCTGTACGGAACAGGAGGTTAAAGGTGCTGAGTCTCCAAGGAGGGAGATTGCTAGTAAAGCGGCTGGAATGGCGAACCCGAGCACAAGGAGGTGAGAAATGAGGTGCGTTTTAGAAACCTTTCCCGATCACACGGTGTACCATCTTCTGGGTTTCTCATGCATGTTTTCGATGTAGGAAGATGCCCTTGAACCTGGAGATTTGGGACCCTTGGGATGGGTACCACGCAGTACTACTTTAAAGGGTCTGCGTTTGCTCACCCAACCTCACCAAACCTCTCAGCCCCAAGAGTGTCCACCCTTATGTCTCCGTCAGCTGTGGGTCTAGATATGGTCAATCCAGGTGGCATCACAGCCCCTGAACGAATTTTGTAAGAATTTCTCTCTCTTTCACTGTCTTTGTTTCACGGGTTTTTAAAAGTAATTGATTTTTATAATGGGGTTTAGCTGCTTTTCACTGCTGTGTTTATGCCGCTTTACACCCACTTGACTCACTTACAGAGAGATATCAATACATAGGTTTTAAGATTCTTACTAGTCAGGTATATTCTTCGGCGGTGAGTAGGGGGTTTTGAGTCCAGTTCCCTGAGCAAGGAGTAGGTCTTGTCTATTACATATTGGGTTTATGGATCGGTATCTGAGCTAATTTGAAACCCGTGTTTTATGCATCACTCCACCTCACCTTTCCCGTTGAGCAGCCATAGTGTGTTTTCTAAACGTGTGACTCTGTTCCGTTTTGTAATTCAGTTCAAGTGTAGCGGTTTTTACATTCCCTCTATTAGTGATATCTTATGACAAGTGTCTTTTTCTGTGTGACTTTTTTCACTTAGAATCGTCGTACCTAAATCCACTCATCATGCTGCTACTAGCCTTATGACCTTGATTTCATGGCTGAGTGATATTCCATTGTACATAAGGACCACAACTTCTTTATCCTTTTTTCTCTTTCCTGGGATATTTAAGGTGTAATGAAGTGGAGGTTCTTGTCAAGAGAGCAGCCCTAAACTTTGGGGTGCCTGTGTCTTGCTGATTTTTAGTTTTCCCAATTTATACGCCCATGAGTGGAAGTGCCCTATGCTCTCTAAGCTGAGTTTTTTTAGATGTTTCAGGACACACCGTACACTTCTCCAGAGTGGCTGTTGGCAATTTACATCCCGTCCATCAGTGTAGCAAGGCTCCCGGTTCTCCATGGCCTGTCCTGCATTTCTGGTTTTGACACTTTATTCAGCATGGCCCTTTTGACCGATGGGAAGCGAGACTTCTTTGTAGCGCTGATTTGCCTTTCCAGGTTGCTTGGTTGGCCAAAAAGGGCGTATGCGTTTTTTCCTGAATATATTCAGGAAAAAACGCATACGCCCTTTTTGGCCAAGGGCATGATTGTCGAGGTTTGGCCGCTTTTCCTGTGTTTTCAAGGCGATTCGAATCTACCTCCTGAAATCTGTTTCCTGCAATTCTGCCTTGCTTTCAAATCCTCTTCGGTGCCTTCCCTCAATATATTTGTGGACAAGAGTTATCATTTATAACTCTGCAGGTTTGTGAATTGCAGTGCCCCTGAGCTCCATTGTTCAACTCGCTTTCTTGGGAGCT
This sequence comes from Eschrichtius robustus, assembly GCF_028021215.1. Taxonomy (NCBI): domain Eukaryota; kingdom Metazoa; phylum Chordata; class Mammalia; order Artiodactyla; family Eschrichtiidae; genus Eschrichtius; species Eschrichtius robustus. The sequence goes on along the minus strand of NC_090831.1, from coordinate 40,582,572 downwards.
GGCCGCAAAAGCGCAAGATTGCTTCAGGCCCTATTTTTTTTCCGGGCGGCAGGCTGAGCCTGTGGTTAATTCTTCTTCCTGATGGGAAAAGAGAGTGACCTGTGCCAGTCCCAACACCTAGACCTAGTCTCTCATTGGTTCCCACTCTTCCCGTTCATCCTCAGGACAAATTGCAACCTGTACGGAACAGGAGGTTAAAGTTGCTGAGTCTCCAAGTAGGGAGATTGCTAGTAAAGCGGCTGCAATGGCGAACCCGAGCACAAGGAGATGAGAAATGAGGTGCGTTTTAGAAACCTTTCCCGATCACACGGTGTACCAGCTTCTGGGTTTCTCATGCATGTTTTCGATGCAGGAAGATGCCCTTGAACCTGGAGATTTGGGACCCATGGCATGGGTACCACGCAGTATTACTTTAAAGGGTCTGCGTTTGCTCACCCAACCTCACCAAACCTCTCAGCCCCCAGAGTGTCCACCCTTATGTCTCCATCAGCTGTGGGTCTAGATATGGTCAATCCAGGTGGCATCACAGCCCCTGAACGAATTTTGTAAGAATTTCTCTCTCTTTCACTGTCTTTGTTTCACGGGTTTTTAAAAGTAATTGATTTTTATAATGGGGTTTAGCTGCTTTTCACTGCTGTGTTTATGCCGCTTTACACCCACTTGACTCACTTACAGAGAGATATCAATACATAGGTTTTAAGATTCTTACTAGTCAGATATATTCTTGGGCGGTTAGTAGGGGTGTTGAGTCCAGTTCCCTGAGCAAGGAGTAGGTCTTGTCTATTACATATTGGGTTTATGGAACGGTATCTGAGCTAATTTGAAACCCGTGTTTTATGCATCACCACACCTCACCTTTCCCGTTGAGCAGCCATAGTGTGTTTTCTAAACGTGTGACTCTTTCGTTTTGTAATTCAGTTCAAGTGTAGCGGTTTTTACATTCCCTCTATAAGTGATATCTTATGACAAGTGTCTTTATCTGTGTGACTTTTTTCACTTAGAATCGTCGTACCTAAATCCACTCATCATACTGCTACTAGCCTTATGACGTTGATTTCATGGCTGAGTGATATTCCATTGTACATAAGGACCACAACTTCTTTATCCTTTTTTCTCTTTCCTTGGATATTTAAGGCGTAACGAAGTGCAGGTTCTTGTCAAGAGTGCAGCCCTAAACTTTGGGGTGCCTGTGTCCTGCTGATTTTTAGTTTTCCCAATTTATACGCCCATGAGTGGAAGTGCCCTATGCTCTCTAAGCTGAGTTTTTTAGATGTTTCAGGACACACCGTACACTTCTCCAGAGTGGCTGTTGGCAATTTACATCCCGCCCATCAGCGTAGCAAGGCTCCCGTTTCTCCATGGCCTGTCCTGCATTTCTGGTTTTGACACTTTATTCAGCATGGCCCTTTTGACCGATGGGAAGCGAGACTTCTTTGTAGCGCTGATTTACCTTTCCAGGTTGCTTGGTTGGCCAAATAGGGCGTATGCATTTTTTCCTGAATATATTCAGGAAAAAACGCATACGCCCTTTTTGGCCAAGGGCGTGATTGTCGAGGTTTGGCCGCTTTTCCTGTGCTTTCAAGGCGATTCGAATCTACTTCCTGAAAACTGTTTCCTGCAATTCTGCCTTGCTTTCAAATCCTCTTCGTTGCCTTCCCTCAATATATTTGTGGACTAGAGTTATCATTTATAACTCTGCAGGTTTGTGAATTGCAGTGCCCCTGAGCTCCATTGTTCAACTCGCTTTCCTGGGAGCTGGCCGCAAAAGCGCAGGATTGCTTCAGGCCCTATTCTGGTCCCGGGCGGCAGGCTGAGCCTGTGGTTAATTCTTCTTCCTGATGGGAAAATAGAGTGACCTGTGCCAGTCCCAACACCTAGAGCTAGTCTCTCATTGGTTCCCCCTCTTCCCGTTCATCCTCAGGACAAATCGCAACCTGTACGGAACAGGAGGTTAAAGGTGCTGAGTCTCCAAGGAGGGAGATTGCTAGTAAAGCGGCTGGAATGGCGAACCCGAGCACAAGGAGGTGAGAAATGAGGTGCGTTTTAGAAACCTTTCCCGATCACACGGTGTACCATCTTCTGGGTTTCTCATGCATGTTTTCGATGTAGGAAGATGCCCTTGAACCTGGAGATTTGGGACCCTTGGGATGGGTACCACGCAGTACTACTTTAAAGGGTCTGCGTTTGCTCACCCAACCTCACCAAACCTCTCAGCCCCAAGAGTGTCCACCCTTATGTCTCCGTCAGCTGTGGGTCTAGATATGGTCAATCCAGGTGGCATCACAGCCCCTGAACGAATTTTGTAAGAATTTCTCTCTCTTTCACTGTCTTTGTTTCACGGGTTTTTAAAAGTAATTGATTTTTATAATGGGGTTTAGCTGCTTTTCACTGCTGTGTTTATGCCGCTTTACACCCACTTGACTCACTTAGAGAGAGATATCAATACATAGGTTTTAAGATTCTTACTAGTCAGGTATATTCTTCGGCGGTGAGTAGGGGGTGTTGAGTCCAGTTCCCTGAGCAAGGAGTAGGTCTTGTCTATTACATATTGGGTTTATGGATCGGTATCTGAGCTAATTTGAAACCCGTGTTTTATGCATCACTCCGCCTCACCTTTCCCGTTGAGCAGCCATAGTGTGTTTTCTAAACGTGTGACTCTGTTCCGTTTTGTAATTCAGTTCAAGTGTAGCGGTTTTTACATTCCCTCTATTAGTGATATCTTATGACAAGTGTCTTTTTCTGTGTGACTTTTTTCACTTAGAATCGTCGTACCTAAATCCACTCATCATGCTGCTACTATCCTTATGACCTTGATTTCATGGCTGAGTGATATTCCATTGTACATAAGGACCACAACTTCTTTATCCTTTTTTCTCTTTCCTGGGATATTTAAGGTGTAATGAAGTGGAGGTTCTTGTCAAGAGAGCAGCCCTAAACTTTGGGGTGCCTGTGTCTTGCTGATTTTTAGTTTTCCCAATGTATACGCCCATGAGTGGAAGTGCCCTATGCTCTCTAAGCTGAGTTTTTTAGATGTTTCAGGACACACCGTACACTTCTCCAGAGTGGCTGTTGGCAATTTACATCCCGTCCATCAGCGTAGCAAGGCTCCCGGTTCTCCATGGCCTGTCCTGCATTTCTGGTTTTGACACTTTATTCAGCATGGCCCTTTTGACCGATGGGAAGCGAGACTTCTTTGTAGCGCTGATTTGCCTTTCCAGGTTGCTTGGTTGGCCAAAAAGGGCGTATGCGTTTTTTCCTGAATATATTCAGGAAAAAACGCATACGCCCTTTTTGGCCAAGGGCATGATTGTCGAGGTTTGGCCGCTTTTCCTGTGCTTTCAAGGCGATTCGAATCTACCTCCTGAAATCTGTTTCCTGCAATTCTGCCTTGCTTTCAAATCCTCTTCGGTGCCTTCCCTCAATATATTTGTGGACAAGAGTTATCATTTATAACTCTGCAAGTTTGTGAATTGCAGTGCCCCTGAGCTCCATTTTTCAACTCGCTTTCTTGGGAGCTGGCCGCAAAAGCGCAGGATTGCTTCAGGCCCTATTCTGGTCCCGGGGGGCAGGCTGAGCCTGTGGTTAATTCTTCTTCCTGATGGGAAAATAGAGTGACCTGTGCCAGTCCCAACACCTAGAGCTAGTCTCTCATTGGTTCCCACTCTTCCCGTTCATCCTCAGGACAAATTGCAACCTGTACGGAACAGGAGGTTAAAGGTGCTGAGTCTCCAAGGAGGGAGATTGCTAGTAATGCGGCTGCAATGGCGAACCCGAGCACAAGGAGATGAGAAATGAGGTGCGTTTTAGAAACCTTTCCCTATCACACGGTGTACCAGCTTCTGGGTTTCTCATGCATGTTTTCGATGAAGGAAGATGCCCTTGAACCTGGAGATTTGGGACCCATGGGATGGGTACCACGCAGTATTACTTTAAAGGGTCTGCGTTTGCTCACCCAACCTCACCAAACCTCTCAGCCCCAAGAGTGTCCACCCTTATGTCTCCATCAGCTGTGGGTCTAGATATGGTCAATCCAGGTGGCATCACAGCCCCTGAACGAATTTTGTAAGAATTTCTCTCTCTTTCACTGTCTTTGTTTCACGGGTTTTTAAAAGTAATTGATTTTTATAATGGGGTTTAGCAGCTTTTCACTGCTGTGTTTATGCCGCTTTACACCCACTTGACTCACTTACAGAGAGATATCAATACATAGGTTTAAGATTCTTACTAGTCAGATATATTCTTGGGCGGTGAGTAGGGGGTGTTGAGTCCAGTTCCCTGAGCAAGGAGTAGGTCTTGTCTATTACATATTGGGTTTATGGAACGGTATCTGAGCTAATTTGAAACCCGTGTTTTATGCATCCCCCCGCCTCACCTTTCCCGTTGAGCAGCCATAGTGTGTTTTCTAAACTTGTGACTCTGTTCCGTTTTGTAATTCAGTTCAAGTGTAGCGGTTTTTACATTCCCTCTATTAGTGATATCTTATGACAAGTGTCTCTTTCTGTGTGACTTTTTTCACTTAGAATCGTCGTACCTAAATCCACTCATCATACTGCTACTAGCCTTATGACGTTGATTTCTTGGCTGAGTGATATTCCATTGTACATAAGGACCACAACTTCTTTATCCTTTTTTCTCTTTCCTGGGATATTTAAGGTGTAATGAAGTGGAGGTTCTTGTCAAGAGAGCAGCCCTAAACTTTGGGGTGCCTGTGTCTTGCTGATTTTTAGTTTTCCCAATGTATACGCCCATGAGTGGAAGTGCCCTATGCTCTCTAAGCTGAGTTTTTTAGATGTTTCAGGACACACCGTACACTTCTCCAGAGTGGCTGTTGGCAATTTACATCCCGTCCATCAGCGTAGCAAGGCTCCCGGTTCTCCATGGCCTGTCCTGCATTTCTGGTTTTGACACTTTATTCAGCATGGCCCTTTTGACCGATGGGAAGCGAGACTTCTTTGTAGCGCTGATTTGCCTTTCCAGGTTGCTTGGTTGGCCAAAAAGGGCGTATGCGTTTTTTCCTGAATATATTCAGGAAAAAACGCATACGCCCTTTTTGGCCAAGGGCGTGATTGTCGAGGTTTGGCCGGTTTTCCTGTGCTTTCAAGGCGATTCGAATCTACTTCCTGAAAACTGTTTCCTGCAATTCTGCCTTGCTTTCAAATCCTCTTCGTTGCCTTCCCTCAATATATTTGTGGACTAGAGTTATCATTTATAACTCTGCAGGTTTGTGAATTGCAGTGCCCCTGAGCTCCATTGTTCAACTCGCTTTCTTGGGAGCTGGCCGCAAAAGCGCAGGATTGCTTCAGGCCCTATTCTGGTCCCGGGCGGCAGGCTGAGCCTGTGGTTAATTCTTCTTCCTGATGGGAAAATAGAGTGACCTGTGCCAGTCCCAACACCTAGAGCTAGTCTCTCATTGGTTCCCCCTCTTCCCGTTCATCCTCAGGACAAATCGCAACCTGTACGGAACAGGAGGTTAAAGGTGCTGAGTCTCCAAGGAGGGAGATTGCTAGTAAAGCGGCTGGAATGGCGAACCCGAGCACAAGGAGGTGAGAAATGAGGTGCGTTTTAGAAACCTTTCCCGATCACACGGTGTACCATCTTCTGGGTTTCTCATGCATGTTTTCGATGTAGGAAGATGCCCTTGAACCTGGAGATTTGGGACCCTTGGGATGGGTACCACGCAGTACTACTTTAAAGGGTCTGCGTTTGCTCACCCAACCTCACCAAACCTCTCAGCCCCAAGAGTGTCCACCCTTATGTCTCCGTCAGCTGTGGGTCTAGATATGGTCAATCCAGGTGGCATCACAGCCCCTGAACGAATTTTGTAAGAATTTCTCTCTCTTTCACTGTCTTTGTTTCACGGGTTTTTAAAAGTAATTGATTTTTATAATGGGGTTTAGCTGCTTTTCACTGCTGTGTTTATGCCGCTTTACACCCGCTTGACTCACTTACAGAGAGATATCAATACATAGGTTTTAAGATTCTTACTAGTCAGGTATATTCTTCGGCGGTGAGTAGGGGGTGTTGAGTCCAGTTCCCTGAGCAAGGAGTAGGTCTTGTCTATTACATATTGGGTTTATGGATCGGTATCTGAGCTAATTTGAAACCCGTGTTTTATGCATCACTCCGCCTCACCTTTCCCGTTGAGCAGCCATAGTGTGTTTTCTAAACGTGTGACTCTGTTCCGTTTTGTAATTCAGTTCAAGTGTAGCGGTTTTTACATTCCCTCTATTAGTGATATCTTATGACAAGTGTCTTTTTCTGTGTGACTTTTTTCACTTAGAATCGTCGTACCTAAATCCACTCATCATGCTGCTACTAGCCTTATGACCTTGATTTCATGGCTGAGTGATATTCCATTGTACATAAGGACCACAACTTCTTTATCCTTTTTTCTCTTTCCTGGGATATTTAAGGTGTAATGAAGTGGAGGTTCTTGTCAAGAGAGCAGCCCTAAACTTTGGGGTGCCTGTGTCTTGCTGATTTTTAGTTTTCCCAATGTATACGCCCATGAGTGGAAGTGCCCTATGCTCTCTAAGCTGAGTTTTTTAGATGTTTCAGGACACACCGTACACTTCTCCAGAGTGGCTGTTGGCAATTTACATCCCGTCCATCAGCGTAGCAAGGCTCCCGGTTCTCCATGGCCTGTCCTGCATTTCTGGTTTTGACACTTTATTCAGCATGGCCCTTTTGACCGATGGGAAGCGAGACTTCTTTGTAGCGCTGATTTGCCTTTCCAGGTTGCTTGGTTGGCCAAAAAGGGCGTATGCGTTTTTTCCTGAATATATTCAGGAAAAAACGCATACGCACTTTTTGGCCAAGGGCATGATTGTCGAGGTTTGGCCGCTTTTCCTGTGCTTTCAAGGCGATTCGAATCTACCTCCTGAAATCTGTTTCCTGCAATTCTGCCTTGCTTTCAAATCCTCTTCGTTGCCTTCCCTCAATATATTTGTGGACAAGAGTTATCATTTATAACTCTGCAGGTTTGTGAATTGCAGTGGCCCTGAGCTCCATTTTTCAACTCGCTTTCTTGGGAGCTGGCCGCAAAAGCGCAGGATTGCTTCAGGCCCTATTCTGGTCCCGGGGGGCAGGCTGAGCCTGTGGTTAATTCTTCTTCCTGATGGGAAAAGAGAGTGACCTGTGCCAGTCCCAACACCTAGACCTAGTCTCTCATTGGTTCCCACTCTTCCCGTTCATCCTCAGGACAAATTGCAACCTGTACGGAACAGGAGGTTAAAGTTGCTGAGTCTCCAAGTAGGGAGATTGCTAGTAAAGCGGCTGCAATGGCGAACCCGAGCACAAGGAGATGAGAAATGAGGTGCGTTTTAGAAACCTTTCCCGATCACACGGTGTACCAGCTTCTGGGTTTCTCATGCATGTTTTCGATGCAGGAAGATGCCCTTGAACCTGGAGATTTGGGACCCATGGCATGGGTACCACGCAGTATTACTTTAAAGGGTCTGCGTTTGCTCACCCAACCTCACCAAACCTCTCAGCCCCCAGAGTGTCCACCCTTATGTCTCCATCAGCTGTGGGTCTAGATATGGTCAATCCAGGTGGCATCACAGCCCCTGAACGAATTTTGTAAGAATTTCTCTCTCTTTCACTGTCTTTGTTTCACGGGTTTTTAAAAGTAATTGATTTTTATAATGGGGTTTAGCTGCTTTTCACTGCTGTGTTTATGCCGCTTTACACCCACTTGACTCACTTACAGAGAGATATCAATACATAGGTTTTAAGATTCTTACTAGTCAGATATATTCTTGGGCGGTTAGTAGGGGTGTTGAGTCCAGTTCCCTGAGCAAGGAGTAGGTCTTGTCTATTACATATTGGGTTTATGGAACGGTATCTGAGCTAATTTGAAACCCGTGTTTTATGCATCACCACACCTCACCTTTCCCGTTGAGCAGCCATAGTGTGTTTTCTAAACGTGTGACTCTTTCGTTTTGTAATTCAGTTCAAGTGTAGCGGTTTTTACATTCCCTCTATAAGTGATATCTTATGACAAGTGTCTTTATCTGTGTGACTTTTTTCACTTAGAATCGTCGTACCTAAATCCACTCATCATACTGCTACTAGCCTTATGACGTTGATTTCATGGCTGAGTGATATTCCATTGTACATAAGGACCACAACTTCTTTATCCTTTTTTCTCTTTCCTTGGATATTTAAGGCGTAACGAAGTGCAGGTTCTTGTCAAGAGTGCAGCCCTAAACTTTGGGGTGCCTGTGTCCTGCTGATTTTTAGTTTTCCCAATTTATACGCCCATGAGTGGAAGTGCCCTATGCTCTCTAAGCTGAGTTTTTTAGATGTTTCAGGACACACCGTACACTTCTCCAGAGTGGCTGTTGGCAATTTACATCCCGCCCATCAGCGTAGCAAGGCTCCCGTTTCTCCATGGCCTGTCCTGCATTTCTGGTTTTGACACTTTATTCAGCATGGCCCTTTTGACCGATGGGAAGCGAGACTTCTTTGTAGCGCTGATTTACCTTTCCAGGTTGCTTGGTTGGCCAAATAGGGCGTATGCATTTTTTCCTGAATATATTCAGGAAAAAACGCATACGCCCTTTTTGGCCAAGGGCGTGATTGTCGAGGTTTGGCCGCTTTTCCTGTGCTTTCAAGGCGATTCGAATCTACTTCCTGAAAACTGTTTCCTGCAATTCTGCCTTGCTTTCAAATCCTCTTCGTTGCCTTCCCTCAATATATTTGTGGACTAGAGTTATCATTTATAACTCTGCAGGTTTGTGAATTGCAGTGCCCCTGAGCTCCATTGTTCAACTCGCTTTCCTGGGAGCTGGCCGCAAAAGCGCAGGATTGCTTCAGGCCCTATTCTGGTCCCGGGCGGCAGGCTGAGCCTGTGGTTAATTCTTCTTCCTGATGGGAAAATAGAGTGACCTGTGCCAGTCCCAACACCTAGAGCTAGTCTCTCATTGGTTCCCCCTCTTCCCGTTCATCCTCAGGACAAATCGCAACCTGTACGGAACAGGAGGTTAAAGGTGCTGAGTCTCCAAGGAGGGAGATTGCTAGTAAAGCGGCTGGAATGGCGAACCCGAGCACAAGGAGGTGAGAAATGAGGTGCGTTTTAGAAACCTTTCCCGATCACACGGTGTACCATCTTCTGGGTTTCTCATGCATGTTTTCGATGTAGGAAGATGCCCTTGAACCTGGAGATTTGGGACCCTTGGGATGGGTACCACGCAGTACTACTTTAAAGGGTCTGCGTTTGCTCACCCAACCTCACCAAACCTCTCAGCCCCAAGAGTGTCCACCCTTATGTCTCCGTCAGCTGTGGGTCTAGATATGGTCAATCCAGGTGGCATCACAGCCCCTGAACGAATTTTGTAAGAATTTCTCTCTCTTTCACTGTCTTTGTTTCACGGGTTTTTAAAAGTAATTGATTTTTATAATGGGGTTTAGCTGCTTTTCACTGCTGTGTTTATGCCGCTTTACACCCACTTGACTCACTTAGAGAGAGATATCAATACATAGGTTTTAAGATTCTTACTAGTCAGGTATATTCTTCGGCGGTGAGTAGGGGGTGTTGAGTCCAGTTCCCTGAGCAAGGAGTAGGTCTTGTCTATTACATATTGGGTTTATGGATCGGTATCTGAGCTAATTTGAAACCCGTGTTTTATGCATCACTCCGCCTCACCTTTCCCGTTGAGCAGCCATAGTGTGTTTTCTAAACGTGTGACTCTGTTCCGTTTTGTAATTCAGTTCAAGTGTAGCGGTTTTTACATTCCCTCTATTAGTGATATCTTATGACAAGTGTCTTTTTCTGTGTGACTTTTTTCACTTAGAATCGTCGTACCTAAATCCACTCATCATGCTGCTACTATCCTTATGACCTTGATTTCATGGCTGAGTGATATTCCATTGTACATAAGGACCACAACTTCTTTATCCTTTTTTCTCTTTCCTGGGATATTTAAGGTGTAATGAAGTGGAGGTTCTTGTCAAGAGAGCAGCCCTAAACTTTGGGGTGCCTGTGTCTTGCTGATTTTTAGTTTTCCCAATGTATACGCCCATGAGTGGAAGTGCCCTATGCTCTCTAAGCTGAGTTTTTTAGATGTTTCAGGACACACCGTACACTTCTCCAGAGTGGCTGTTGGCAATTTACATCCCGTCCATCAGCGTAGCAAGGCTCCCGGTTCTCCATGGCCTGTCCTGCATTTCTGGTTTTGACACTTTATTCAGCATGGCCCTTTTGACCGATGGGAAGCGAGACTTCTTTGTAGCGCTGATTTGCCTTTCCAGGTTGCTTGGTTGGCCAAAAAGGGCGTATGCGTTTTTTCCTGAATATATTCAGGAAAAAACGCATACGCCCTTTTTGGCCAAGGGCATGATTGTCGAGGTTTGGCCGCTTTTCCTGTGCTTTCAAGGCGATTCGAATCTACCTCCTGAAATCTGTTTCCTGCAATTCTGCCTTGCTTTCAAATCCTCTTCGGTGCCTTCCCTCAATATATTTGTGGACAAGAGTTATCATTTATAACTCTGCAAGTTTGTGAATTGCAGTGCCCCTGAGCTCCATTTTTCAACTCGCTTTCTTGGGAGCTGGCCGCAAAAGCGCAGGATTGCTTCAGGCCCTATTCTGGTCCCGGGGGGCAGGCTGAGCCTGTGGTTAATTCTTCTTCCTGATGGGAAAATAGAGTGACCTGTGCCAGTCCCAACACCTAGAGCTAGTCTCTCATTGGTTCCCACTCTTCCCGTTCATCCTCAGGACAAATTGCAACCTGTACGGAACAGGAGGTTAAAGGTGCTGAGTCTCCAAGGAGGGAGATTGCTAGTAATGCGGCTGCAATGGCGAACCCGAGCACAAGGAGATGAGAAATGAGGTGCGTTTTAGAAACCTTTCCCTATCACACGGTGTACCAGCTTCTGGGTTTCTCATGCATGTTTTCGATGAAGGAAGATGCCCTTGAACCTGGAGATTTGGGACCCATGGGATGGGTACCACGCAGTATTACTTTAAAGGGTCTGCGTTTGCTCACCCAACCTCACCAAACCTCTCAGCCCCAAGAGTGTCCACCCTTATGTCTCCATCAGCTGTGGGTCTAGATATGGTCAATCCAGGTGGCATCACAGCCCCTGAACGAATTTTGTAAGAATTTCTCTCTCTTTCACTGTCTTTGTTTCACGGGTTTTTAAAAGTAATTGATTTTTATAATGGGGTTTAGCAGCTTTTCACTGCTGTGTTTATGCCGCTTTACACCCACTTGACTCACTTACAGAGAGATATCAATACATAGGTTTAAGATTCTTACTAGTCAGATATATTCTTGGGCGGTGAGTAGGGGGTGTTGAGTCCAGTTCCCTGAGCAAGGAGTAGGTCTTGTCTATTACATATTGGGTTTATGGAACGGTATCTGAGCTAATTTGAAACCCGTGTTTTATGCATCCCCCCGCCTCACCTTTCCCGTTGAGCAGCCATAGTGTGTTTTCTAAACTTGTGACTCTGTTCCGTTTTGTAATTCAGTTCAAGTGTAGCGGTTTTTACATTCCCTCTATTAGTGATATCTTATGACAAGTGTCTCTTTCTGTGTGACTTTTTTCACTTAGAATTGTCGTACCTAAATCCACTCATCATACTGCTACTAGCCTTATGACGTTGATTTCTTGGCTGAGTGATATTCCATTGTACATAAGGACCACAACTTCTTTATCCTTTTTTCTCTTTCCTGGGATATTTAAGGTGTAATGAAGTGGAGGTTCTTGTCAAGAGAGCAGCCCTAAACTTTGGGGTGCCTGTGTCTTGCTGATTTTTAGTTTTCCCAATGTATACGCCCATGAGTGGAAGTGCCCTATGCTCTCTAAGCTGAGTTTTTTAGATGTTTCAGGACACACCGTACACTTCTCCAGAGTGGCTGTTGGCAATTTACATCCCGTCCATCAGCGTAGCAAGGCTCCCGGTTCTCCATGGCCTGTCCTGCATTTCTGGTTTTGACACTTTATTCAGCATGGCCCTTTTGACCGATGGGAAGCGAGACTTCTTTGTAGCGCTGATTTGCCTTTCCAGGTTGCTTGGTTGGCCAAAAAGGGCGTATGCGTTTTTTCCTGAATATATTCAGGAAAAAACGCATACGCCCTTTTTGGCCAAGGGCGTGATTGTCGAGGTTTGGCCGGTTTTCCTGTGCTTTCAAGGCGATTCGAATCTACTTCCTGAAAACTGTTTCCTGCAATTCTGCCTTGCTTTCAAATCCTCTTCGTTGCCTTCCCTCAATATATTTGTGGACTAGAGTTATCATTTATAACTCTGCAGGTTTGTGAATTGCAGTGCCCCTGAGCTCCATTGTTCAACTCGCTTTCTTGGGAGCTGGCCGCAAAAGCGCAGGATTGCTTCAGGCCCTATTCTGGTCCCGGGCGGCAGGCTGAGCCTGTGGTTAATTCTTCTTCCTGATGGGAAAATAGAGTGACCTGTGCCAGTCCCAACACCTAGAGCTAGTCTCTCATTGGTTCCCCCTCTTCCCGTTCATCCTCAGGACAAATCGCAACCTGTACGGAACAGGAGGTTAAAGGTGCTGAGTCTCCAAGGAGGGAGATTGCTAGTAAAGCGGCTGGAATGGCGAACCCGAGCACAAGGAGGTGAGAAATGAGGTGCGTTTTAGAAACCTTTCCCGATCACACGGTGTACCATCTTCTGGGTTTCTCATGCATGTTTTCGATGTAGGAAGATGCCCTTGAACCTGGAGATTTGGGACCCTTGGGATGGGTACCACGCAGTACTACTTTAAAGGGTCTGCGTTTGCTCACCCAACCTCACCAAACCTCTCAGCCCCAAGAGTGTCCACCCTTATGTCTCCGTCAGCTGTGGGTCTAGATATGGTCAATCCAGGTGGCATCACAGCCCCTGAACGAATTTTGTAAGAATTTCTCTCTCTTTCACTGTCTTTGTTTCACGGGTTTTTAAAAGTAATTGATTTTTATAATGGGGTTTAGCTGCTTTTCACTGCTGTGTTTATGCCGCTTTACACCCGCTTGACTCACTTACAGAGAGATATCAATACATAGGTTTTAAGATTCTTACTAGTCAGGTATATTCTTCGGCGGTGAGTAGGGGGTGTTGAGTCCAGTTCCCTGAGCAAGGAGTAGGTCTTGTCTATTACATATTGGGTTTATGGATCGGTATCTGAGCTAATTTGAAACCCGTGTTTTATGCATCACTCCGCCTCACCTTTCCCGTTGAGCAGCCATAGTGTGTTTTCTAAACGTGTGACTCTGTTCCGTTTTGTAATTCAGTTCAAGTGTAGCGGTTTTTACATTCCCTCTATTAGTGATATCTTATGACAAGTGTCTTTTTCTGTGTGACTTTTTTCACTTAGAATCGTCGTACCTAAATCCACTCATCATGCTGCTACTAGCCTTATGACCTTGATTTCATGGCTGAGTGATATTCCATTGTACATAAGGACCACAACTTCTTTATCCTTTTTTCTCTTTCCTGGGATATTTAAGGTGTAATGAAGTGGAGGTTCTTGTCAAGAGAGCAGCCCTAAACTTTGGGGTGCCTGTGTCTTGCTGATTTTTAGTTTTCCCAATGTATACGCCCATGAGTGGAAGTGCCCTATGCTCTCTAAGCTGAGTTTTTTAGATGTTTCAGGACACACCGTACACTTCTCCAGAGTGGCTGTTGGCAATTTACATCCCGTCCATCAGCGTAGCAAGGCTCCCGGTTCTCCATGGCCTGTCCTGCATTTCTGGTTTTGACACTTTATTCAGCATGGCCCTTTTGACCGATGGGAAGCGAGACTTCTTTGTAGCGCTGATTTGCCTTTCCAGGTTGCTTGGTTGGCCAAAAAGGGCGTATGCGTTTTTTCCTGAATATATTCAGGAAAAAACGCATACGCACTTTTTGGCCAAGGGCATGATTGTCGAGGTTTGGCCGCTTTTCCTGTGCTTTCAAGGCGATTCGAATCTACCTCCTGAAATCTGTTTCCTGCAATTCTGCCTTGCTTTCAAATCCTCTTCGTTGCCTTCCCTCAATATATTTGTGGACAAGAGTTATCATTTATAACTCTGCAGGTTTGTGAATTGCAGTGGCCCTGAGCTCCATTTTTCAACTCGCTTTCTTGGGAGCTGGCCGCAAAAGCGCAGGATTGCTTCAGGCCCTATTCTGGTCCCGGGGGGCAGGCTGAGCCTGTGGTTAATTCTTCTTCCTGATGGGAAAATAGAGTGACCTGTGCCAGTCCCAACACCTAGAGCTAGTCTCTCATTGGTTCCCACTCTTCCCGTTCATCCTCAGGACAAATTGCAACCTGTACGGAACAGGAGGTTAAAGGTGCTGAGTCTCCAAGGAGGGAGATTGCTAGTAAAGCGGCTGCAATGGCGAACCCGAGCACAAGGAGATGAGAAATGAGGTGCGTTTTAGAAACCTTTCCCGATCACACGGTGTACCAGCTTCTGGGTTTCTCATGCATGTTTTCGATGAAGGAAGATGCCCTTGAACCTGGAGATTTGGGACCCATGGCATGGGTACCACGCAGTATTACTTTAAAGGGTCTGCGTTTGCTCACCCAACCTCACCAAACCTCTCAGCCCCAAGAGTGTCCACCCTTATGTCTCCATCAGCTGTGGGTCTAGATATGGTCAATCCAGGTGGCATCACAGCCCCTGAACGAATTTTGTAAGAATTTCTCTCTCTTTCACTGTCTTTGTTTCACGGGTTTTTAAAAGTAATTGATTTTTATAATGGGGTTTAGCTGCTTTTCACTGCTGTGTTTATGCCGCTTTACACCCACTTGACTCACTTACAGAGAGATATCAATACATAGGTTTAAGATTCTTACTAGTCAGATATATTCTTGGGCGGTGAGTAGGGGGTGTTGAGTCCAGTTCCCTGAGCAAGGAGTAGGTCTTGTCTATTACATATTGGGTTTATGGAACGGTATCTGAGCTAATTTGAAACCCGTGTTTTATGCATCCCCCCGCCTCACCTTTCCCGTTGAGCAGCCATAGTGTGTTTTCTAAACTTGTGACTCTGTTCCGTTTTGTAATTCAGTTCAAGTGTAGCGGTTTTTACATTCCCTCTATTAGTGATATCTTATGACAAGTGTCTCTTTCTGTGTGACTTTTTTCACTTAGAATCGTCGTACCTAAATCCACTCATCATACTGCTACTAGCCTTATGACGTTGATTTCTTGGCTGAGTGATATTCCATTGTACATAAGGACCACAACTTCTTTATCCTTTTTTCTCTTTCCTGGGATATTTAAGCTGTAATGAAGTGGAGGTTCTTGTCAAGAGAGCAGCCCTAAACTTTGGGGTGCCTGTGTCTTGCTGATTTTTAGTTTTCCCAATGTATACGCCCATGAGTGGAAGTGCCCTATGCTCTCTAAGCTGATTTTTTTAGATGTTTCACGACACACCGTACACTTCTCCAGAGTGGCTGTTGGCAATTTACATCCCGTCCATCAGCGTAGCAAGGCTCCCGGTTCTCCATGGCCTGTCCTGCATTTCTGGTTTTGACACTTTATTCAGCATGGCCCTTTTGACCGATGGGAAGCGAGACTTCTTTGTAGCGCTGATTTGCCTTTCCAGGTTGCTTGGTTGGCCAAAAAGGGCGTATGCGTTTTTTCCTGAATATATTCAGGAAAAAACGCATACGCCCTTTTTGGCCAAGGGCATGATTGTCGAGGTTTGGCCGCTTTTCCTGTGCTTTCAAGGCGATTCGAATCTACCTCCTGAAATCCGTTTCCTGCAATTCTGCCTTGCTTTCAAATCCTCTTCGTTGCCTTCCCTCAATATATTTGTGGACAAGAGTTATCATTTATAACTCTGCAGGTTTGTGAATTGCAGTGCCCCTGAGCTCCATTTTTCAACTCGCTTTCTTGGGAGCTGGCCGCAAAAGCGCAGGATTGCTTCAGGCCCTATTCTGGTCCCGGGGGGCAGGCTGAGCCTGTGGTTAATTCTTCTTCCTGATGGGAAAATAGAGTGACCTGTGCCAGTCCCAACACCTAGAGCTAGTCTCTCATTGGTTCCCACTCTTCCCGTTCATCCTCAGGACAAATTGCAACCTGTACGGAACAGGAGGTTAAAGGTGCTGAGTCTCCAAGGAGGGAGATTGCTAGTAAAGCGGCTGCAATGGCGAACCCGAGCACAAGGAGATGAGAAATGAGGTGCGTTTTAGAAACCTTTCCCGATCACACGGTGTGCCAGCTTCTGGGTTTCTCATGCATGTTTTCGATGAAGGAAGATGCCCTTGAACCTGGAGATTTGGGACCCATGGCATGGGTACCACGCAGTATTACTTTAAAGGGTCTGCGTTTGCTCACCCAACCTCACCAAACCTCTCAGCCCCAAGAGTGTCCACCCTTATGTCTCCATCAGCTGTGGGTCTAGATATGGTCAATCCAGGTGGCATCACAGCCCCTGAACGAATTTTGTAAGAATTTCTCTCTCTTTCACTGTCTTTGTTTCACGGGTTTTTAAAAGTAATTGATTTTTATAATGGGGTTTAGCTGCTTTTCACTGCTGTGTTTATGCCGCTTTACACCCACTTGACTCACTTACAGAGAGATATCAATACATAGGTTTAAGATTCTTACTAGTCAGATATATTCTTGGGCGGTGAGTAGGGGGTGTTGAGTCCAGTTCCCTGAGCAAGGAGTAGGTCTTGTCTATTACATATTGGGTTTATGGAACGGTATCTGAGCTAATTTGAAACCCGTGTTTTATGCATCCCCCCGCCTCACCTTTCCCGTTGAGCAGCCATAGTGTGTTTTCTAAACTTGTGACTCTGTTCCGTTTTGTAATTCAGTTCAAGTGTAGCGGTTTTTACATTCCCTCTATTAGTGATATCTTATGACAAGTGTCTCTTTCTGTGTGACTTTTTTCACTTAGAATCGTCGTACCTAAATCCACTCATCATACTGCTACTAGCCTTATGACGTTGATTTCTTGGCTGAGTGATATTCCATTGTACATAAGGACCACAACTTCTTTATCCTTTTTTCTCTTTCCTGGGATATTTAAGCTGTAATGAAGTGGAGGTTCTTGTCAAGAGAGCAGCCCTAAACTTTGGGGTGCCTGTGTCTTGCTGATTTTTAGTTTTCCCAATGTATACGCCCATGAGTGGAAGTGCCCTATGCTCTCTAAGCTGATTTTTTTAGATGTTTCACGACACACCGTACACTTCTCCAGAGTGGCTGTTGGCAATTTACATCCCGTCCATCAGCGTAGCAAGGCTCCCGGTTCTCCATGGCCTGTCCTGCATTTCTGGTTTTGACACTTTATTCAGCATGGCCCTTTTGACCGATGGGAAGCGAGACTTCTTTGTAGCGCTGATTTGCCTTTCCAGGTTGCTTGGTTGGCCAAAAAGGGCGTATGCGTTTTTTCCTGAATATATTCAGGAAAAAACGCATACGCCCTTTTTGGCCAAGGGCATGATTGTCGAGGTTTGGCCGCTTTTCCTGTGCTTTCAAGGCGATTCGAATCTACCTCCTGAAATCCGTTTCCTGCAATTCTGCCTTGCTTTCAAATCCTCTTCGTTGCCTTCCCTCAATATATTTGTGGACAAGAGTTATCATTTATAACTCTGCAGGTTTGTGAATTGCAGTGCCCCTGAGCTCCATTTTTCAACTCGCTTTCTTGGGAGCTGGCCGCAAAAGCGCAGGATTGCTTCAGGCCCTATTCTGGTCCCGGGGGGCAGGCTGAGCCTGTGGTTAATTCTTCTTCCTGATGGGAAAATAGAGTGACCTGTGCCAGTCCCAACACCTAGAGCTAGTCTCTCATTGGTTCCCACTCTTCCCGTTCATCCTCAGGACAAATTGCAACCTGTACGGAACAGGAGGTTAAAGGTGCTGAGTCTCCAAGGAGGGAGATTGCTAGTAAAGCGGCTGCAATGGCGAACCCGAGCACAAGGAGATGAGAAATGAGGTGCGTTTTAGAAACCTTTCCCGATCACACGGTGTGCCAGCTTCTGGGTTTCTCATGCATGTTTTCGATGAAGGAAGATGCCCTTGAACCTGGAGATTTGGGACCCATGGCATGGGTACCACGCAGTATTACTTTAAAGGGTCTGCGTTTGCTCACCCAACCTCACCAAACCTCTCAGCCCCAAGAGTGTCCACCCTTATGTCTCCATCAGCTGTGGGTCTAGATATGGTCAATCCAGGTGGCATCACAGCCCCTGAACGAATTTTGTAAGAATTTCTCTCTCTTTCACTGTCTTTGTTTCACGGGTTTTTAAAAGTAATTGATTTTTATAATGGGGTTTAGCTGCTTTTCACTGCTGTGTTTATGCCGCTTTACACCCACTTGACTCACTTACAGAGAGATATCAATACATAGGTTTAAGATTCTTACTAGTCAGATATATTCTTGGGCGGTGAGTAGGGGGTGTTGAGTCCAGTTCCCTGAGCAAGGAGTAGGTCTTGTCTATTACATATTGGGTTTATGGAACGGTATCTGAGCTAATTTGAAACCCGTGTTTTATGCATCCCCCCGCCTCACCTTTCCCGTTGAGCAGCCATAGTGTGTTTTCTAAACTTGTGACTCTGTTCCGTTTTGTAATTCAGTTCAAGTGTAGCGGTTTTTACATTCCCTCTATTAGTGATATCTTATGACAAGTGTCTCTTTCTGTGTGACTTTTTTCACTTAGAATCGTCGTACCTAAATCCACTCATCATACTGCTACTAGCCTTATGACGTTGATTTCTTGGCTGAGTGATATTCCATTGTACATAAGGACCACAACTTCTTTATCCTTTTTTCTCTTTCCTGGGATATTTAAGCTGTAATGAAGTGGAGGTTCTTGTCAAGAGAGCAGCCCTAAACTTTGGGGTGCCTGTGTCTTGCTGATTTTTAGTTTTCCCAATGTATACGCCCATGAGTGGAAGTGCCCTATGCTCTCTAAGCTGATTTTTTTAGATGTTTCACGACACACCGTACACTTCTCCAGAGTGGCTGTTGGCAATTTACATCCCGTCCATCAGCGTAGCAAGGCTCCCGGTTCTCCATGGCCTGTCCTGCATTTCTGGTTTTGACACTTTATTCAGCATGGCCCTTTTGACCGATGGGAAGCGAGACTTCTTTGTAGCGCTGATTTGCCTTTCCAGGTTGCTTGGTTGGCCAAAAAGGGCGTATGCGTTTTTTCCTGAATATATTCAGGAAAAAACGCATACGCCCTTTTTGGCCAAGGGCATGATTGTCGAGGTTTGGCCGCTTTTCCTGTGCTTTCAAGGCGATTCGAATCTACCTCCTGAAATCCGTTTCCTGCAATTCTGCCTTGCTTTCAAATCCTCTTCGTTGCCTTCCCTCAATATATTTGTGGACAAGAGTTATCATTTATAACTCTGCAGGTTTGTGAATTGCAGTGCCCCTGAGCTCCATTTTTCAACTCGCTTTCTTGGGAGCTGGCCGCAAAAGCGCAGGATTGCTTCAGGCCCTATTCTGGTCCCGGGGGGCAGGCTGAGCCTGTGGTTAATTCTTCTTCCTGATGGGAAAATAGAGTGACCTGTGCCAGTCCCAACACCTAGAGCTAGTCTCTCATTGGTTCCCACTCTTCCCGTTCATCCTCAGGACAAATTGCAACCTGTACGGAACAGGAGGTTAAAGGTGCTGAGTCTCCAAGGAGGGAGATTGCTAGTAAAGTGGCTGCAATGGCGAACCCGAGCACAAGGAGATGAGAAATGAGGTGCGTTTTAGAAACCTTTCCCGATCACACGGTGTACCAGCTTCTGGGTTTCTCATGCATGTTTTCGATGAAGGAAGATGCCCTTGAACCTGGAGATTTGGGACCCATGGGATGGGTACCACGCAGTATTACTTTAAAGGGTCTGCGTTTGCTCACCCAACCTCACCAAACCTCTCAGCCCCAAGAGTGTCCACCCTTATGTCTCCATCAGCTGTGGGTCTAGATATGGTCAATCCAGGTGGCATCACAGCCCCTGAACGAATTTTGTAAGAATTTCTCTCTCTTTCACTGTCTTTGTTTCACGGGTTTTTAAAAGTCATTGATTTTTATAATGGGGTTTAGCTGCTTTTCACTGCTGTGTTTATGCCGCTTTACACCCACTTGACTCACTTACAGAGAGATATCAATACATAGGTTTAAGATTCTTACTAGTCAGATATATTCTTGGGCGGTGAGTAGGGGGTGTTGAGTCCAGTTCCCTGAGCAAGGAGTAGGTCTTGTCTATTACATATTGGGTTTATGGAACGGTATCTGAGCTAATTTGAAACCCGTGTTTTATGCATCCCCCCGCCTCACCTTTCCCGTTGAGCAGCCATAGTGTGTTTTCTAAACTTGTGACTCTGTTCCGTTTTGTAATTCAGTTCAAGTGTAGCGGTTTTTACATTCCCTCTATTAGTGATATCTTATGACAAGTGTCTCTTTCTGTGTGACTTTTTTCACTTAGAATCGTCGTACCTAAATCCACTCATCATGCTGCTACTAGCCTTATGACCTTGATTTCATGGCTGAGTGATATTCCATTGTACATAAGGACCACAACTTCTTTATCCTTTTTTCTCTTTCCTGGGATATTTAAGGTGTAATGAAGTGGAGGTTCTTGTCAAGAAAGCAGCCCTAAACTTTGGGGTGCCTGTGTCTTGCTGATTTTTAGTTTTCCCAATGTATACGCCCATGAGTGGAAGTGCCATATGCTCTCTAAGCTGAGTTTTTTAGATGTTTCAGGACACACTGTACACTTCTCCAGAGTGGCTGTTGGCAATTTACATCCCGCCCATCAGCGTAGCAAGGCTCCCGGTTCTCCATGACGTTTCCTGCATTTCTGGTTTTGACACTTTATTCAGCATGGCCCTTTTGACCGATGGGAAGCGAGACTTCTTTGTAGCGCTGATTTGCCTTTCCAGGTTGCTTGGTTGGCCAAAAAGGGCGTATGCGTTTTTTCCTGAATATATTCAGGAAAAAACGCATACGCCCTTTTTGGCCAAGGGCATGATTGTCGAGGTTTGGCCGCTTTTCCTGTGCTTTCAAGGCGATTCGAATCTACCTCCTGAAATCTGTTTCCTGCAATTCTGCCTTGCTTTCAAATCCTCTTCGTTGCCTTCCCTCAATATATTTGTGGACGAGAGTTATCATTTATAACTCTGCAGGTTTGTGAATTGCAGTGCCCCTGAGCTCCATTGTTCAACTCGCTTTCTTGGGAGCTGGCCGCAAAAGCGCAGGATTGCTTCAGGCCCTATTCTGGTCCCGGGGGGCAGGCTGAGCCTGTGGTTAATTCTTCTTCCTGATGGGAAAATAGAGTGACCTGTGCCAGTCCCAACACCTAGTGCTAGTCTCTCATTGGTTCCCACTCTTCCCGTTCATCCTCAGGACAAATTGCAACCTGTACGGAACAGGAGGTTAAAGGTGCTGAGTCTCCAAGGAGGGAGATTGCTAGTAAAGCGGCTGCAATGGCGAACCCGAGCACAAGGAGATGAGAAATGAGGTGCGTTTTAGAAACCTTTCCCGATCACACGGTGTACCAGCTTCTGGGTTTCTCATGCATGTTTTCGATGAAGGAAGATGCCCTTGAACCTGGAGATTTGGGACCCATGGGATGGGTACCACGCAGTATTACTTTAAAGGGTCTGCGTTTGCTCACC
Organism: Eschrichtius robustus; assembly: GCF_028021215.1. NCBI lineage: Eukaryota > Metazoa > Chordata > Mammalia > Artiodactyla > Eschrichtiidae > Eschrichtius > Eschrichtius robustus. The sequence goes on along the minus strand of NC_090831.1, from coordinate 40,561,028 downwards.
CAACCTCACCAAACCTCTCAGCCCCAAGAGTGTCCACCCTTATGTCTCCATCAGCTGTGGGTCTAGATATGGTCAATCCAGGTGGCATCACAGCCCCTGAACGAATTTTGTAAGAATTTCTCTCTCTTTCACTGTCTTTGTTTCACGGGTTTTTAAAAGTAATTGATTTTTATAATGGGGTTTAGCTGCTTTTCACTGCTGTGTTTATGCCGCTTTACACCCACTTGACTCACAGAGAGATATCAATACATAGGTTTAAGATTCTTACTAGTCAGATATATTCTTGGGCGGTGAGTAGGGGGTGTTGAGTCCAGTTCCCTGAGCAAGGAGTAGGTCTTGTCTATTACATATTGGGTTTATGGAACGGTATCTGAGCTAATTTGAAACCCGTGTTTTATGCATCCCCCCGCCTCACCTTTCCCGTTGAGCAGCCATAGTGTGTTTTCTAAACTTGTGACTCTGTTCCGTTTTGTAATTCAGTTCAAGTGTAGCGGTTTTTACATTCCCTCTATTAGTGATATCTTATGACAAGTGTCTCTTTCTGTGTGACTTTTTTCACTTAGAATCGTCGTACCTAAATCCACTCATCATGCTGCTACTAGCCTTATGACCTTGATTTCATGGCTGAGTGATATTCCATTGTACATAAGGACCACAACTTCTTTATCCTTTTTTCTCTTTCCTGGGATATTTAAGGTGTAATGAAGTGGAGGTTCTTGTCAAGAGAGCAGCCCTAAACTTTGGGGTGCCTGTGTCTTGCTGATTTTTAGTTTTCCCAATGTATACGCCCATGAGTGGAAGTGCCCTATGCTCTCTAAGCTGAGTTTTTTAGATGTTTCAGGACACACCGTACACTTCTCCAGAGTGGCTGTTGGCAATTTACATCCCGTCCATCAGCGTAGCAAGGCTCCCGGTTCTCCATGGCCTGTCCTGCATTTCTGGTTTTGACACTTTATTCAGCATGGCCCTTTTGACCGATGGGAAGCGAGACTTCTTTGTAGCGCTGATTTGCCTTTCCAGGTTGCTTGGTTGGCCAAAAAGGGCGTATGCGTTTTTTCCTGAATATATTCAGGAAAAAACGCATACGCCCTTTTTGGCCAAGGGCATGATTGTCGAGGTTTGGCCGCTTTTCCTGTGCTTTCAAGGCGATTCGAATCTACCTCCTGAAATCTGTTTCCTGCAATTCTGCCTTGCTTTCAAATCCTCTTCGGTGCCTTCCCTCAATATATTTGTGGACAAGAGTTATCATTTATAACTCTGCAAGTTTGTGAATTGCAGTGCCCCTGAGCTCCATTTTTCAACTCGCTTTCTTGGGAGCTGGCCGCAAAAGCGCAGGATTGCTTCAGGCCCTATTCTGGTCCCGGGGGGCAGGCTGAGCCTGTGGTTAATTCTTCTTCCTGATGGGAAAATAGAGTGACCTGTGCCAGTCCCAACACCTAGAGCTAGTCTCTCATTGGTTCCCACTCTTCCCGTTCATCCTCAGGACAAATTGCAACCTGTACGGAACAGGAGGTTAAAGGTGCTGAGTCTCCAAGGAGGGAGATTGCTAGTAAAGCGGCTGCAATGGCGAACCCGAGCACAAGGAGATGAGAAATGAGGTGCGTTTTAGAAACCTTTCCCGATCACACGGTGTACCAGCTTCTGGGTTTCTCATGCATGTTTTCGATGAAGGAAGATGCCCTTGAACCTGGAGATTTGGGACCCATGGCATGGGTACCACGCAGTATTACTTTAAAGGGTCTGCGTTTGCTCACCCCACCTCACCAAACCTCTCAGCCCCAAGAGTGTCCACCCTTATGTCTCCATCAGCTGTGGGTCTAGATATGGTCAATCCAGGTGGCATCACAGCCCCTGAACGAATTTTGTAAGAATTTCTCTCTCTTTCACTGTCTTTGTTTCACGGGTTTTTAAAAGTAATTGATTTTTATAATGGGGTTTAGCTGCTTTTCACTGCTGTGTTTATGCCGCTTTACACCCACTTGACTCACTTACAGAGAGATATCAATACATAGGTTTAAGATTCTTACTAGTCAGATATATTCTTGGGCGGTGAGTAGGGGGTGTTGAGTCCAGTTCCCTGAGCAAGGAGTAGGTCTTGTCTATTACATATTGGGTTTATGGAACGGTATCTGAGCTAATTTGAAACCCGTGTTTTATGCATCCCCCCGCCTCACCTTTCCCGTTGAGCAGCCATAGTGTGTTTTCTAAACTTGTGACTCTGTTCCGTTTTGTAATTCAGTTCAAGTGTAGCGGTTTTTACATTCCCTCTATTAGTGATATCTTATGACAAGTGTCTCTTTCTGTGTGACTTTTTTCACTTAGAATCGTCGTACCTAAATCCACTCATCATACTGCTACTAGCCTTATGACGTTGATTTCTTTGCTGAGTGATATTCCATTGTACATAAGGACCACAACTTCTTTATCCTTTTTTCTCTTTCCTGGGATATTTAAGGTGTAATGAAGTGGAGGTTCTTGTCAAGAGAGCAGCCCTAAACTTTGGGGTGCCTGTGTCTTGCTGATTTTTAGTTTTCCCAATGTATACGCCCATGAGTGGAAGTGCCCTATGCTCTCTAAGCTGAGTTTTTTAGATGTTTCAGGACACACCGTACACTTCTCCAGAGTGGCTGTTGGCAATTTACATCCCGTCCATCAGCGTAGCAAGGCTCCCGGTTCTCCATGGCCTGTCCTGCATTTCTGGTTTTGACACTTTATTCAGCATGGCCCTTTTGACCGATGGGAAGCGAGACTTCTTTGTAGCGCTGATTTGCCTTTCCAGGTTGCTTGGTTGGCCAAAAAGGGCGTATGCGTTTTTTCCTGAATATATTCAGGAAAAAACGCATACGCCCTTTTTGGCCAAGGGCGTGATTGTCGAGGTTTGGCCGCTTTTCCTGTGCTTTCAAGGCGATTCGAATCTACTTCCTGAAAACTGTTTCCTGCAATTCTGCCTTGCTTTCAAATCCTCTTCGTTGCCTTCCCTCAATATATTTGTGGACTAGAGTTATCATTTATAACTCTGCAGGTTTGTGAATTGCAGTGCCCCTGAGCTCCATTGTTCAACTCGCTTTCTTGGGAGCTGGCCGCAAAAGCGCAGGATTGCTTCAGGCCCTATTCTGGTCCCGGGCGGCAGGCTGAGCCTGTGGTTAATTCTTCTTCCTGATGGGAAAATAGAGTGACCTGTGCCAGTCCCAACACCTAGAGCTAGTCTCTCATTGGTTCCCCCTCTTCCCGTTCATCCTCAGGACAAATCGCAACCTGTACGGAACAGGAGGTTAAAGGTGCTGAGTCTCCAAGGAGGGAGATTGCTAGTAAAGCGGCTGGAATGGCGAACCCGAGCACAAGGAGGTGAGAAATGAGGTGCGTTTTAGAAACCTTTCCCGATCACACGGTGTACCATCTTCTGGGTTTCTCATGCATGTTTTCGATGTAGGAAGATGCCCTTGAACCTGGAGATTTGGGACCCTTGGGATGGGTACCACGCAGTACTACTTTAAAGGGTCTGCGTTTGCTCACCCAACCTCACCAAACCTCTCAGCCCCAAGAGTGTCCACCCTTATGTTTCCGTCAGCTGTGGGTCTAGATATGGTCAATCCAGGTGGCATCACAGCCCCTGAACGAATTTTGTAAGAATTTCTCTCTCTTTCACTGTCTTTGTTTCACGGCTTTTTAAAAGTAATTGATTTTTATAATGGGGTTTAGCTGCTTTTCACTGCTGTGTTTATGCCGCTTTACACCCACTTGACTCACTTACAGAGAGATATCAATACATAGGTTTTAAGATTCTTACTAGTCAGGTATATTCTTCGGCGGTGAGTAGGGGGTGTTGAGTCCAGTTCCCTGAGCAAGGAGTAGGTCTTGTCTATTACATATTGGGTTTATGGATCGGTATCTGAGCTAATTTGAAACCCGTGTTTTATGCATCACTCCGCCTCACCTTTCCCGTTGAGCAGCCATAGTGTGTTTTCTAAACGTGTGACTCTGTTCCGTTTTGTAATTCAGTTCAAGTGTAGCGGTTTTTACATTCCCTCTATTAGTGATATCTTATGACAAGTGTCTTTTTCTGTGTGACTTTTTTCACTTAGAATCGTCGTACCTAAATCCACTCATCATGCTGCTACTAGCCTTATGACCTTGATTTCATGGCTGAGTGATATTCCATTGTACATAAGGACCACAACTTCTTTATCCTTTTTTCTCTTTCCTGGGATATTTAAGGTGTAATGAAGTGGAGGTTCTTGTCAAGAGAGCAGCCCTAAACTTTGGGGTGCCTGTGTCTTGCTGATTTTTAGTTTTCCCAATGTATACGCCCATGAGTGGAAGTGCCCTATGCTCTCTAAGCTGAGTTTTTTAGATGTTTCAGGACACACCGTACACTTCTCCAGAGTGGCTGTTGGCAATTTACATCCCGTCCATCAGCGTAGCAAGGCTCCCGGTTCTCCATGGCCTGTCCTGCATTTCTGGTTTTGACACTTTATTCAGCATGGCCCTTTTGACCGATGGGAAGCGAGACTTCTTTGTAGCGCTGATTTGCCTTTCCAGGTTGCTTGGTTGGCCAAAAAGGGCGTATGCGTTTTTTCCTGAATATATTCAGGAAAAAACGCATACGCCCTTTTTGGCCAAGGGCATGATTGTCGAGGTTTGGCCGCTTTTCCTGTGCTTTCAAGGCGATTCGAATCTACCTCCTGAAATCTGTTTCCTGCAATTCTGCCTTGCTTTCAAATCCTCTTCGGTGCCTTCCCTCAATATATTTGTGGACAAGAGTTATCATTTATAACTCTGCAAGTTTGTGAATTGCAGTGCCCCTGAGCTCCATTTTTCAACTCGCTTTCTTGGGAGCTGGCCGCAAAAGCGCAGGATTGCTTCAGGCCCTATTCTGGTCCCGGGGGGCAGGCTGAGCCTGTGGTTAATTCTTCTTCCTGATGGGAATATAGAGTGACCTGTGCCAGTCCCAACACCTAGAGCTAGTCTCTCATTGGTTCCCACTCTTCCCGTTCATCCTCAGGACAAATTGCAACCTGTACGGAACAGGAGGTTAAAGGTGCTGAGTCTCCAAGGAGGGAGATTGCTAGTAAAGCGGCTGCAATGGCGAACCCGAGCACAAGGAGATGAGAAATGAGGTGCGTTTTAGAAACCTTTCCCGATCACACGGTGTACCAGCTTCTGGGTTTCTCATGCATGTTTTCGATGAAGGAAGATGCCCTTGAACCTGGAGATTTGGGACCCATGGCATGGGTACCACGCAGTATTACTTTAAAGGGTCTGCGTTTGCTCACCCCACCTCACCAAACCTCTCAGCCCCAAGAGTGTCCACCCTTATGTCTCCATCAGCTGTGGGTCTAGATATGGTCAATCCAGGTGGCATCACAGCCCCTGAACGAATTTTGTAAGAATTTCTCTCTCTTTCACTGTCTTTGTTTCACGGGTTTTTAAAAGTAATTGATTTTTATAATGGGGTTTAGCTGCTTTTCACTGCTGTGTTTATGCCGCTTTACACCCACTTGACTCACTTACAGAGAGATATCAATACATAGGTTTAAGATTCTTACTAGTCAGATATATTCTTGGGCGGTGAGTAGGGGGTGTTGAGTCCAGTTCCCTGAGCAAGGAGTAGGTCTTGTCTATTACATATTGGGTTTATGGAACGGTATCTGAGCTAATTTGAAACCCGTGTTTTATGCATCCCCCCGCCTCACCTTTCCCGTTGAGCAGCCATAGTGTGTTTTCTAAACTTGTGACTCTGTTCCGTTTTGTAATTCAGTTCAAGTGTAGCGGTTTTTACATTCCCTCTATTAGTGATATCTTATGACAAGTGTCTCTTTCTGTGTGACTTTTTTCACTTAGAATCGTCGTACCTAAATCCACTCATCATACTGCTACTAGCCTTATGACGTTGATTTCTTGGCTGAGTGATATTCCATTGTACATAAGGACCACAACTTCTTTATCCTTTTTTCTCTTTCCTGGGATATTTAAGGTGTAATGAAGTGGAGGTTCTTGTCAAGAGAGCAGCCCTAAACTTTGGGGTGCCTGTGTCTTGCTGATTTTTAGTTTTCCCAATGTATACGCCCATGAGTGGAAGTGCCCTATGCTATCTAAGCTGAGTTTTTTAGATGTTTCAGGACACACCGTACACTTCTCCAGAGTGGCTGTTGGCAATTTACATCCCGTCCATCAGCGTAGCAAGGCTCCCGGTTCTCCATGGCCTGTCCTGCATTTCTGGTTTTGACACTTTATTCAGCATGGCCCTTTTGACCGATGGGAAGCGAGACTTCTTTGTAGCGCTGATTTGCCTTTCCAGGTTGCTTGGTTGGCCAAAAAGGGCGTATGCGTTTTTTCCTGAATATATTCAGGAAAAAACGCATACGCCCTTTTTGGCCAAGGGCGTGATTGTCGAGGTTTGGCCGCTTTTCCTGTGCTTTCAAGGCGATTCGAATCTACTTCCTGAAAACTGTTTCCTGCAATTCTGCCTTGCTTTCAAATCCTCTTCGTTGCCTTCCCTCAATATATTTGTGGACTAGAGTTATCATTTATAACTCTGCATGTTTGTGAATTGCAGTGCCCCTGAGCTCCATTGTTCAACTCGCTTTCTTGGGAGCTGGCCGCAAAAGCGCAGGATTGCTTCAGGCCCTATTCTGGTCCCGGGCGGCAGGCTGAGCCTGTGGTTAATTCTTCTTCCTGATGGGAAAATAGAGTGACCTGTGCCAGTCCCAACACCTAGAGCTAGTCTCTCATTGGTTCCCCCTCTTCCCGTTCATCCTCAGGACAAATCGCAACCTGTACGGAACAGGAGGTTAAAGGTGCTGAGTCTCCAAGGAGGGAGATTGCTAGTAAAGCGGCTGGAATGGCGAACCCGAGCACAAGGAGGTGAGAAATGAGGTGCGTTTTAGAAACCTTTCCCGATCACACGGTGTACCATCTTCTGGGTTTCTCATGCATGTTTTCGATGTAGGAAGATGCCCTTGAACCTGGAGATTTGGGACCCTTGGGATGGGTACCACGCAGTACTACTTTAAAGGGTCTGCGTTTGCTCACCCAACCTCACCAAACCTCTCAGCCCCAAGAGTGTCCACCCTTATGTCTCCGTCAGCTGTGGGTCTAGATATGGTCAATCCAGGTGGCATCACAGCCCCTGAACGAATTTTGTAAGAATTTCTCTCTCTTTCACTGTCTTTGTTTCACGGGTTTTTAAAAGTAATTGATTTTTATAATGGGGTTTAGCTGCTTTTCACTGCTGTGTTTATGCCGCTTTACACCCACTTGACTCACTTACAGAGAGATATCAATACATAGGTTTTAAGATTCTTACTAGTCAGGTATATTCTTCGGCGGTGAGTAGGGGGTGTTGAGTCCAGTTCCCTGAGCAAGGAGTAGGTCTTGTCTATTACATATTGGGTTTATGGATCGGTATCTGAGCTAATTTGAAACCCGTGTTTTATGCATCACTCCGCCTCACCTTTCCCGTTGAGCAGCCATAGTGTGTTTTCTAAACGTGTGACTCTGTTCCGTTTTGTAATTCAATTCAAGTGTAGCGGTTTTTACATTCCCTCTATTAGTGATATCTTATGACAAGTGTCTTTTTCTGTGTGACTTTTTTCACTTAGAATCGTCGTACCTAAATCCACTCATCATGCTGCTACTAGCCTTATGACCTTGAATTCATGGCTGAGTGATATTCCATTGTACATAAGGACCACAACTTCTTTATCCTTTTTTCTCTTTCCTGGGATATTTAAGGTGTAATGAAGTGGAGGTTCTTGTCAAGAGAGCAACCCTAAACTTTGGGGTGCCTGTGTCTTGCTGATTTTTAGTTTTCCCAATGTATACGCCCATGAGTGGAAGTGCCCTATGCTCTCTAAGCTGAGTTTTTTAGATGTTTCAGGACACACCGTACACTTCTCCAGAGTGGCTGTTGGCAATTTACATCCCGTCCATCAGCGTAGCAAGGCTCCCGGTTCTCCATGGCCTGTCCTGCATTTCTGGTTTTGACACTTTATTCAGCATGGCCCTTTTGACCGATGGGAAGCGAGACTTCTTTGTAGCGCTGATTTGCCTTTCCAGGTTGCTTGGTTGGCCAAAAAGGGCGTATGCGTTTTTTCCTGAATATATTCAGGAAAAAACGCATACGCCCTTTTTGGCCAAGGGCATGATTGTCGAGGTTTGGCCGCTTTTCCTGTGCTTTCAAGGCGATTCGAATCTACCTCCTGAAATCTGTTTCCTGCAATTCTGCCTTGCTTTCAAATCCTCTTCGGTGCCTTCCCTCAATATATTTGTGGACAAGAGTTATCATTTATAACTCTGCAAGTTTGTGAATTGCAGTGCCCCTGAGCTCCATTTTTCAACTCGCTTTCTTGGGAGCTGGCCGCAAAAGCGCAGGATTGCTTCAGGCCCTATTCTGGTCCCGGGGGGCAGGCTGAGCCTGTGGTTAATTCTTCTTCCTGATGGGAAAATAGAGTGACCTGTGCCAGTCCCAACACCTAGAGCTAGTCTCTCATTGGTTCCCACTCTTCCCGTTCATCCTCAGGACAAATTGCAACCTGTACGGAACAGGAGGTTAAAGGTGCTGAGTCTCCAAGGAGGGAGATTGCTAGTAAAGCGGCTGCAATGGCGAACCCGAGCACAAGGAGATGAGAAATGAGGTGCGTTTTAGAAACCTTTCCCTATCACACGGTGTACCAGCTTCTGGGTTTCTCATGCATGTTTTCGATGAAGGAAGATGCCCTTGAACCTGGAGATTTGGGACCCATGGGATGGGTACCACGCAGTATTACTTTAAAGGGTCTGCGTTTGCTCACCCAACCTCACCAAACCTCTCAGCCCCAAGAGTGTCCACCCTTATGTCTCCATCAGCTGTGGGTCTAGATATGGTCAATCCAGGTGGCATCACAGCCCCTGAACGAATTTTGTAAGAATTTCTCTCTCTTTCACTGTCTTTGTTTCACGGGTTTTTAAAAGTAATTGATTTTTATAATGGGGTTTAGCAGCTTTTCACTGCTGTGTTTATGCCGCTTTACACCCACTTGACTCACTTACAGAGAGATATCAATACATAGGTTTAAGATTCTTACTAGTCAGATATATTCTTGGGCGGTGAGTAGGGGGTGTTGAGTCCAGTTCCCTGAGCAAGGAGTAGGTCTTGTCTATTACATATTGGGTTTATGGAACGGTATCTGAGCTAATTTGAAACCCGTGTTTTATGCATCCCCCCGCCTCACCTTTCCCGTTGAGCAGCCATAGTGTGTTTTCTAAACTTGTGACTCTGTTCCGTTTTGTAATTCAGTTCAAGTGTAGCGGTTTTTACATTCCCTCTATTAGTGATATCTTATGACAAGTGTCTCTTTCTGTGTGACTTTTTTCACTTAGAATCGTCGTACCTAAATCCACTCATCATACTGCTACTAGCCTTATGACGTTGATTTCTTGGCTGAGTGATATTCCATTGTACATAAGGACCACAACTTCTTTATCCTTTTTTCTCTTTCCTGGGATATTTAAGGTGTAATGAAGTGGAGGTTCTTGTCAAGAGAGCAGCCCTAAACTTTGGGGTGCCTGTGTCTTGCTGATTTTTAGTTTTCCCAATGTATACGCCCATGAGTGGAAGTGCCCTATGCTCTCTAAGCTGAGTTTTTTAGATGTTTCAGGACACACCGTACACTTCTCCAGAGTGGCTGTTGGCAATTTACATCCCGTCCATCAGCGTAGCAAGGCTCCCGGTTCTCCATGGCCTGTCCTGCATTTCTGGTTTTGACACTTTATTCAGCATGGCCCTTTTGACCGATGGGAAGCGAGACTTCTTTGTAGCGCTGATTTGCCTTTCCAGGTTGCTTGGTTGGCCAAAAAGGGCGTATGCGTTTTTTCCTGAATATATTCAGGAAAAAACGCATACGCCCTTTTTGGCCAAGGGCGTGATTGTCGAGGTTTGGCCGCTTTTCCTGTGCTTTCAAGGCGATTCGAATCTACTTCCTGAAAACTGTTTCCTGCAATTCTGCCTTGCTTTCAAATCCTCTTCGTTGCCTTCCCTCAATATATTTGTGGACTAGAGTTATCATTTATAACTCTGCAGGTTTGTGAATTGCAGTGCCCCTGAGCTCCATTGTTCAACTCGCTTTCTTGGGAGCTGGCCGCAAAAGCGCAGGATTGCTTCAGGCCCTATTCTGGTCCCGGGCGGCAGGCTGAGCCTGTGGTTAATTCTTCTTCCTGATGGGAAAATAGAGTGACCTGTGCCAGTCCCAACACCTAGAGCTAGTCTCTCATTGGTTCCCCCTCTTCCCGTTCATCCTCAGGACAAATCGCAACCTGTACGGAACAGGAGGTTAAAGGTGCTGAGTCTCCAAGGAAGGAGATTGCTAGTAAAGCGGCTGGAATGGCGAACCCGAGCACAAGGAGGTGAGAAATGAGGTGCGTTTTAGAAACCTTTCCCGATCACACGGTGTACCATCTTCTGGGTTTCTCATGCATGTTTTCGATGTAGGAAGATGCCCTTGAACCTGGAGATTTGGGACCCTTGGGATGGGTACCACGCAGTACTACTTTAAAGGGTCTGCGTTTGCTCACCCAACCTCACCAAACCTCTCAGCCCCAAGAGTGTCCACCCTTATGTCTCCGTCAGCTGTGGGTCTAGATATGGTCAATCCAGGTGGCATCACAGCCCCTGAACGAATTTTGTAAGAATTTCTCTCTCTTTCACTGTCTTTGTTTCACGGGTTTTTAAAAGTAATTGATTTTTATAATGGGGTTTAGCTGCTTTTCACTGCTGTGTTTATGCCGCTTTACACCCACTTGACTCACTTACAGAGAGATATCAATACATAGGTTTTAAGATTCTTACTAGTCAGGTATATTCTTCGGCGGTGAGTAGGGGGTGTTGAGTCCAGTTCCCTGAGCAAGGAGTAGGTCTTGTCTATTACATATTGGGTTTATGGATCGGTATCTGAGCTAATTTGAAACCCGTGTTTTATGCATCACTCCGCCTCACCTTTCCCGTTGAGCAGCCATAGTGTGTTTTCTAAACGTGTGACTCTGTTCCGTTTTGTAATTCAGTTCAAGTGTAGCGGTTTTTACATTCCCTCTATTAGTGATATCTTATGACAAGTGTCTTTTTCTGTGTGACTTTTTTCACTTAGAATCGTCGTACCTAAATCCACTCATCATGCTGCTACTAGCCTTATGACCTTGATTTCATGGCTGAGTGATATTCCATTGTACATAAGGACCACAACTTCTTTATCCTTTTTTCTCTTTCCTGGGATATTTAAGGTGTAATGAAGTGGAGGTTCTTGTCAAGAGAGCAGCCCTAAACTTTGGGGTGCCTGTGTCTTGCTGATTTTTAGTTTTCCCAATGTATACGCCCATGAGTGGAAGTGCCCTATGCTCTCTAAGCTGAGTTTTTTAGATGTTTCAGGACACACCGTACACTTCTCCAGAGTGGCTGTTGGCAATTTACATCCCGTCCATCAGCGTAGCAAGGCTCCCGGTTCTCCATGGCCTGTCCTGCATTTCTGGTTTTGACACTTTATTCAGCATGGCCCTTTTGACCGATGGGAAGCGAGACTTCTTTGTAGCGCTGATTTGCCTTTCCAGGTTGCTTGGTTGGCCAAAAAGGGCGTATGCGTTTTTTCCTGAATATATTCAGGAAAAAACGCATACGCCCTTTTTGGCCAAGGGCATGATTGTCGAGGTTTGGCCGCTTTTCCTGTGCTTTCAAGGCGATTCGAATCTACCTCCTGAAATCTGTTTCCTGCAATTCTGCCTTGCTTTCAAATCCTCTTCGGTGCCTTCCCTCAATATATTTGTGGACAAGAGTTATCATTTATAACTCTGCAAGTTTGTGAATTGCAGTGCCCCTGAGCTCCATTTTTCAACTCGCTTTCTTGGGAGCTGGCCGCAAAAGCGCAGGATTGCTTCAGGCCCTATTCTGGTCCCGGGGGGCAGGCTGAGCCTGTGGTTAATTCTTCTTCCTGATGGGAAAATAGAGTGACCTGTGCCAGTCCCAACACCTAGAGCTAGTCTCTCATTGGTTCCCACTCTTCCCGTTCATCCTCAGGACAAATTGCAACCTGTACGGAACAGGAGGTTAAAGGTGCTGAGTCTCCAAGGAGGGAGATTGCTAGTAAAGCGGCTGCAATGGCGAACCCGAGCACAAGGAGATGAGAAATGAGGTGCGTTTTAGAAACCTTTCCCTATCACACGGTGTACCAGCTTCTGGGTTTCTCATGCATGTTTTCGATGAAGGAAGATGCCCTTGAACCTGGAGATTTGGGACCCATGGGATGGGTACCACGCAGTATTACTTTAAAGGGTCTGCGTTTGCTCACCCAACCTCACCAAACCTCTCAGCCCCAAGAGTGTCCACCCTTATGTCTCCATCAGCTGTGGGTCTAGATATGGTCAATCCAGGTGGCATCACAGCCCCTGAACGAATTTTGTAAGAATTTCTCTCTCTTTCACTGTCTTTGTTTCACGGGTTTTTAAAAGTAATTGATTTTTATAATGGGGTTTAGCAGCTTTTCACTGCTGTGTTTATGCCGCTTTACACCCACTTGACTCACTTACAGAGAGATATCAATACATAGGTTTAAGATTCTTACTAGTCAGATATATTCTTGGGCGGTGAGTAGGGGGTGTTGAGTCCAGTTCCCTGAGCAAGGAGTAGGTCTTGTCTATTACATATTGGGTTTATGGAACGGTATCTGAGCTAATTTGAAACCCGTGTTTTATGCATCCCCCCGCCTCACCTTTCCCGTTGAGCAGCCATAGTGTGTTTTCTAAACTTGTGACTCTGTTCCGTTTTGTAATTCAGTTCAAGTGTAGCGGTTTTTACATTCCCTCTATTAGTGATATCTTATGACAAGTGTCTCTTTCTGTGTGACTTTTTTCACTTAGAATCGTCGTACCTAAATCCACTCATCATACTGCTACTAGCCTTATGACGTTGATTTCTTGGCTGAGTGATATTCCATTGTACATAAGGACCACAACTTCTTTATCCTTTTTTCTCTTTCCTGGGATATTTAAGGTGTAATGAAGTGGAGGTTCTTGTCAAGAGAGCAGCCCTAAACTTTGGGGTGCCTGTGTCTTGCTGATTTTTAGTTTTCCCAATGTATACGCCCATGAGTGGAAGTGCCCTATGCTCTCTAAGCTGAGTTTTTTAGATGTTTCAGGACACACCGTACACTTCTCCAGAGTGGCTGTTGGCAATTTACATCCCGTCCATCAGCGTAGCAAGGCTCCCGGTTCTCCATGGCCTGTCCTGCATTTCTGGTTTTGACACTTTATTCAGCATGGCCCTTTTGACCGATGGGAAGCGAGACTTCTTTGTAGCGCTGATTTGCCTTTCCAGGTTGCTTGGTTGGCCAAAAAGGGCGTATGCGTTTTTTCCTGAATATATTCAGGAAAAAACGCATACGCCCTTTTTGGCCAAGGGCGTGATTGTCGAGGTTTGGCCGCTTTTCCTGTGCTTTCAAGGCGATTCGAATCTACTTCCTGAAAACTGTTTCCTGCAATTCTGCCTTGCTTTCAAATCCTCTTCGTTGCCTTCCCTCAATATATTTGTGGACTAGAGTTATCATTTATAACTCTGCAGGTTTGTGAATTGCAGTGCCCCTGAGCTCCATTGTTCAACTCGCTTTCTTGGGAGCTGGCCGCAAAAGCGCAGGATTGCTTCAGGCCCTATTCTGGTCCCGGGGGGCAGGCTGAGCCTGTGGTTAATTCTTCTTCCTGATGGGAAAATAGAGTGACCTGTGCCAGTCCCAACACCTAGAGCTAGTCTCTCATTGGTTCCCACTCTTCCCGTTCATCCTCAGGACAAATTGCAACCTGTACGGAACAGGAGGTTAAAGGTGCTGAGTCTCCAAGGAGGGAGATTGCTAGTAAAGCGGCTGCAATGGCGAACCCGAGCACAAGGAGATGAGAAATGAGGTGCGTTTTAGAAACCTTTCCCTATCACACGGTGTACCAGCTTCTGGGTTTCTCATGCATGTTTTCGATGAAGGAAGATGCCCTTGAACCTGGAGATTTGGGACCCATGGGATGGGTACCACGCAGTATTACTTTAAAGGGTCTGCGTTTGCTCACCCAACCTCACCAAACCTCTCAGCCCCAAGAGTGTCCACCCTTATGTCTCCATCAGCTGTGGGTCTAGATATGGTCAATCCAGGTGGCATCACAGCCCCTGAACGAATTTTGTAAGAATTTCTCTCTCTTTCACTGTCTTTGTTTCACGGGTTTTTAAAAGTAATTGATTTTTATAATGGGGTTTAGCAGCTTTTCACTGCTGTGTTTATGCCGCTTTACACCCACTTGACTCACTTACAGAGAGATATCAATACATAGGTTTAAGATTCTTACTAGTCAGATATATTCTTGGGCGGTGAGTAGGGGGTGTTGAGTCCAGTTCCCTGAGCAAGGAGTAGGTCTTGTCTATTACATATTGGGTTTATGGAACGGTATCTGAGCTAATTTGAAACCCGTGTTTTATGCATCCCCCCGCCTCACCTTTCCCGTTGAGCAGCCATAGTGTGTTTTCTAAACTTGTGACTCTGTTCCGTTTTGTAATTCAGTTCAAGTGTAGCGGTTTTTACATTCCCTCTATTAGTGATATCTTATGACAAGTGTCTCTTTCTGTGTGACTTTTTTCACTTAGAATCGTCGTACCTAAATCCACTCATCATACTGCTACTAGCCTTATGACGTTGATTTCTTGGCTGAGTGATATTCCATTGTACATAAGGACCACAACTTCTTTATCCTTTTTTCTCTTTCCTGGGATATTTAAGGTGTAATGAAGTGGAGGTTCTTGTCAAGAGAGCAGCCCTAAACTTTGGGGTGCCTGTGTCTTGCTGATTTTTAGTTTTCCCAATGTATACGCCCATGAGTGGAAGTGCCCTATGCTCTCTAAGCTGAGTTTTTTAGATGTTTCAGGACACACCGTACACTTCTCCAGAGTGGCTGTTGGCAATTTACATCCCGTCCATCAGCGTAGCAAGGCTCCCGGTTCTCCATGGCCTGTCCTGCATTTCTGGTTTTGACACTTTATTCAGCATGGCCCTTTTGACCGATGGGAAGCGAGACTTCTTTGTAGCGCTGATTTGCCTTTCCAGGTTGCTTGGTTGGCCAAAAAGGGCGTATGCGTTTTTTCCTGAATATATTCAGGAAAAAACGCATACGCCCTTTTTGGCCAAGGGCGTGATTGTCGAGGTTTGGCCGCTTTTCCTGTGCTTTCAAGGCGATTCGAATCTACTTCCTGAAAACTGTTTCCTGCAATTCTGCCTTGCTTTCAAATCCTCTTCGTTGCCTTCCCTCAATATATTTGTGGACTAGAGTTATCATTTATAACTCTGCAGGTTTGTGAATTGCAGTGCCCCTGAGCTCCATTGTTCAACTCGCTTTCTTGGGAGCTGGCCGCAAAAGCGCAGGATTGCTTCAGGCCCTATTCTGGTCCCGGGCGGCAGGCTGAGCCTGTGGTTAATTCTTCTTCCTGATGGGAAAATAGAGTGACCTGTGCCAGTCCCAACACCTAGAGCTAGTCTCTCATTGGTTCCCCCTCTTCCCGTTCATCCTCAGGACAAATCGCAACCTGTACGGAACAGGAGGTTAAAGGTGCTGAGTCTCCAAGGAGGGAGATTGCTAGTAAAGCGGCTGGAATGGCGAACCCGAGCACAAGGAGGTGAGAAATGAGGTGCGTTTTAGAAACCTTTCCCGATCACACGGTGTACCATCTTCTGGGTTTCTCATGCATGTTTTCGATGTAGGAAGATGCCCTTGAACCTGGAGATTTGGGACCCTTGGGATGGGTACCACGCAGTACTACTTTAAAGGGTCTGCGTTTGCTCACCCAACCTCACCAAACCTCTCAGCCCCAAGAGTGTCCACCCTTATGTCTCCGTCAGCTGTGGGTCTAGATATGGTCAATCCAGGTGGCATCACAGCCCCTGAACGAATTTTGTAAGAATTTCTCTCTCTTTCACTGTCTTTGTTTCACGGGTTTTTAAAAGTAATTGATTTTTATAATGGGGTTTAGCTGCTTTTCACTGCTGTGTTTATGCCGCTTTACACCCACTTGACTCACTTACAGAGAGATATCAATACATAGGTTTTAAGATTCTTACTAGTCAGGTATATTCTTCGGCGGTGACTAGGGGGTGTTGAGTCCAGTTCCCTGAGCAAGGAGTAGGTCTTGTCTATTACATATTGGGTTTATGGATCGGTATCTGAGCTAATTTGAAACCCGTGTTTTATGCATCACTCCGCCTCACCTTTCCCGTTGAGCAGCCATAGTGTGTTTTCTAAACGTGTGACTCTGTTCCGTTTTGTAATTCAGTTCAAGTGTAGCGGTTTTTACATTCCCTCTATTAGTGATATCTTATGACAAGTGTCTTTTTCTGTGTGACTTTTTTCACTTAGAATCGTCGTACCTAAATCCACTCATCATGCTGCTACTAGCCTTATGACCTTGATTTCATGGCTGAGTGATATTCCATTGTACATAAGGACCACAACTTCTTTATCCTTTTTTCTCTTTCCTGGGATATTTAAGGTGTAATGAAGTGGAGGTTCTTGTCAAGAGAGCAGCCCTAAACTTTGGGGTGCCTGTGTCTTGCTGATTTTTAGTTTTCCCAATTTATACGCCCATGAGTGGAAGTGCCCTATGCTCTCTAAGCTGAGTTTTTTAGATGTTTCAGGACACACCGTACACTTCTCCAGAGTGGCTGTTGGCAATTTACATCCCGTCCATCAGTGTAGCAAGGCTCCCGGTTCTCCATGGCCTGTCCTGCATTTCTGGTTTTGACACTTTATTCAGCATGGCCCTTTTGACCGATGGGAAGCGAGACTTCTTTGTAGCGCTGATTTGCCTTTCCAGGTTGCTTGGTTGGCCAAAAAGGGCGTATGCGTTTTTTCCTGAATATATTCAGGAAAAAACGCATACGCCCTTTTTGGCCAAGGGCATGATTGTCGAGGTTTGGCCGCTTTTCCTGTGCTTTCAAGGCGATTCGAATCTACCTCCTGAAATCTGTTTCCTGCAATTCTGCCTTGCTTTCAAATCCTCTTCGTTGCCTTCCCTCAATATATTTGTGGACTAGAGTTATCATTTATAACTCTGCAGGTTTGTGAATTGCAGTGCCCCTGAGCTCCATTGTTCAACTCGCTTTCTTGGGAGCTGGCCGCAAAAGCGCAGGATTGCTTCAGGCCCTATTCTGGTCCCGGGCGGCAGGCTGAGCCTGTGGTTAATTCTTCTTCCTGATGGGAAAATAGAGTGACCTGTGCCAGTCCCAACACCTAGAGCTAGTCTCTCATTGGTTCCCCCTCTTCCCGTTCATCCTCAGGACAAATCGCAACCTGTACGGAACAGGAGGTTAAAGGTGCTGAGTCTCCAAGGAGGGAGATTGCTAGTAAAGCGGCTGGAATGGCGAACCCGAGCACAAGGAGGTGAGAAATGAGGTGCGTTTTAGAAACCTTTCCCGATCACACGGTGTACCATCTTCTGGGTTTCTCATGCATGTTTTCGATGTAGGAAGATGCCCTTGAACCTGGAGATTTGGGACCCTTGGGATGGGTACCACGCAGTACTACTTTAAAGGGTCTGCGTTTGCTCACCCAACCTCACCAAACCTCTCAGCCCCAAGAGTGTCCACCCTTATGTCTCCGTCAGCTGTGGGTCTAGATATGGTCAATCCAGGTGGCATCACAGCCCCTGAACGAATTTTGTAAGAATTTCTCTCTCTTTCACTGTCTTTGTTTCACGGGTTTTTAAAAGTAATTGATTTTTATAATGGGGTTTAGCTGCTTTTCACTGCTGTGTTTATGCCGCTTTACACCCACTTGACTCACTTACAGAGAGATATCAATACATAGGTTTTAAGATTCTTACTAGTCAGGTATATTCTTCGGCGGTGAGTAGGGGGTGTTGAGTCCAGTTCCCTGAGCAAGGAGTAGGTCTTGTCTATTACATATTGGGTTTATGGATCGGTATCTGAGCTAATTTGAAACCCGTGTTTTATGCATCACTCCGCCTCACCTTTCCCGTTGAGCAGCCATAGTGTGTTTTCTAAACGTGTGACTCTGTTCCGTTTTGTAATTCAGTTCAAGTGTAGCGGTTTTTACATTCCCTCTATTAGTGATATCTTATGACAAGTGTCTTTTTCTGTGTGACTTTTTTCACTTAGAATCGTCGTACCTAAATCCACTCATCATGCTGCTACTAGCCTTATGACCTTGATTTCATGGCTGAGTGATATTCCATTGTACATAAGGACCACAACTTCTTTATCCTTTTTTCTCTTTCCTGGGATATTTAAGGTGTAATGAAGTGGAGGTTCTTGTCAAGAGAGCAGCCCTAAACTTTGGGGTGCCTGTGTCTTGCTGATTTTTAGTTTTCCCAATTTATACGCCCATGAGTGGAAGTGCCCTATGCTCTCTAAGCTGAGTTTTTTAGATGTTTCAGGACACACCGTACACTTCTCCAGAGTGGCTGTTGGCAATTTACATCCCGTCCATCAGTGTAGCAAGGCTCCCGGTTCTCCATGGCCTGTCCTGCATTTCTGGTTTTGACACTTTATTCAGCATGGCCCTTTTGACCGATGGGAAGCGAGACTTCTTTGTAGCGCTGATTTGCCTTTCCAGGTTGCTTGGTTGGCCAAAAAGGGCGTATGCGTTTTTTCCTGAATATATTCAGGAAAAAACGCATACGCCCTTTTTGGCCAAGGGCATGATTGTCGAGGTTTGGCCGCTTTTCCTGTGTTTTCAAGGCGATTCGAATCTACCTCCTGAAATCTGTTTCCTGCAATTCTGCCTTGCTTTCAAATCCTCTTCGTTGCCTTCCCTCAATATATTTGTGGACAAGAGTTATCATTTATAACTCTGCAGGTTTGTGAATTGCAGTGCCCCTGAGCTCCATTGTTCAACTCGCTTTCTTGGGAGCTGGCCGCAAAAGCGCAAGATTGCTTCAGGCCCTATTTTTTTTCCGGGCGGCAGGCTGAGCCTGTGGTTAATTCTTCTTCCTGATGGGAAAAGAGAGTGACCTGTGCCAGTCCCAACACCTAGACCTAGTCTCTCATTGGTTCCCACTCTTCCCGTTCATCCTCAGGACAAATTGCAACCTGTACGGAACAGGAGGTTAAAGTTGCTGAGTCTCCAAGTAGGGAGATTGCTAGTAAAGCGGCTGCAATGGCGAACCCGAGCACAAGGAGATGAGAAATGAGGTGCGTTTTAGAAACCTTTCCCGATCACACGGTGTACCAGCTTCTGGGTTTCTCATGCATGTTTTCGATGCAGGAAGATGCCCTTGAACCTGGAGATTTGGGACCCATGGCATGGGTACCACGCAGTATTACTTTAAAGGGTCTGCGTTTGCTCACCCAACCTCACCAAACCTCTCAGCCCCCAGAGTGTCCACCCTTATGTCTCCATCAGCTGTGGGTCTAGATATGGTCAATCCAGGTGGCATCACAGCCCCTGAACGAATTTTGTAAGAATTTCTCTCTCTTTCACTGTCTTTGTTTCACGGGTTTTTAAAAGTAATTGATTTTTATAATGGGGTTTAGCTGCTTTTCACTGCTGTGTTTATGCCGCTTTACACCCACTTGACTCACTTACAGAGAGATATCAATACATAGGTTTTAAGATTCTTACTAGTCAGATATATTCTTGGGCGGTTAGTAGGGGTGTTGAGTCCAGTTCCCTGAGCAAGGAGTAGGTCTTGTCTATTACATATTGGGTTTATGGAACGGTATCTGAGCTAATTTGAAACCCGTGTTTTATGCATCACCACACCTCACCTTTCCCGTTGAGCAGCCATAGTGTGTTTTCTAAACGTGTGACTCTGTTTCGTTTTGTAATTCAGTTCAAGTGTAGCGGTTTTTACATTCCCTCTATAAGTGATATCTTATGACAAGTGTCTTTATCTGTGTGACGTTTTTCACTTAGAATCGTCGTACCTAAATCCACTCATCATACTGCTACTAGCCTTATGACGTTGATTTCATGGCTGAGTGATATTCCATTGTACATAAGGACCACAACTTCTTTATCCTTTTTTCTCTTTCCTTGGATATTTAAGGCGTAACGAAGTGCAGGTTCTTGTCAAGAGTGCAGCCCTAAACTTTGGGGTGCCTGTGTCCTGCTGATTTTTAGTTTTCCCAATTTATACGCCCATGAGTGGAAGTGCCCTATGCTCTCTAAGCTGAGTTTTTTAGATGTTTCAGGACACACCGTACACTTCTCCACAGTGGCTGTTGGCAATTTACATCCCGCCCATCAGCGTAGCAAGGCTCCCGTTTCTCCATGGCCTGTCCTGCATTTCTGGTTTTGACACTTTATTCAGCATGGCCCTTTTGACCGATGGGAAGCGAGACTTCTTTGTAGCGCTGATTTACCTTTCCAGGTTGCTTGGTTGGCCAAATAGGGCGTATGCATTTTTTCCTGAATATATTCAGGAAAAAACGCATACGCCCTTTTTGGCCAAGGGCGTGATTGTCGAGGTTTGGCCGCTTTTCCTGTGCTTTCAAGGCGATTCGAATCTACTTCCTGAAAACTGTTTCCTGCAATTCTGCCTTGCTTTCAAATCCTCTTCGTTGCATTCCCTCAATATATTTGTGGACTAGAGTTATCATTTATAACTCTGCAGGTTTGTGAATTGCAGTGCCCCTGAGCTCCATTGTTCAACTCGCTTTCTTGGGAGCTGGCCGCAAAAGCGCAGGATTGCTTCAGGCCCTATTCTGGTCCCGGGCGGCAGGCTGAGCCTGTGGTTAATTCTTCTTCCTGATGGGAAAATAGAGTGACCTGTGCCAGTCCCAACTCCTAGAGCTAGTCTCTCATTGGTTCCCCCTCTTCCCGTTCATCCTCAGGACAAATCGCAACCTGTACGGAACAGGAGGTTAAAGGTGCTGAGTCTCCAAGGAGGGAGATTGCTAGTAAAGCGGCTGGAATGGCGAACCCGAGCACAAGGAGGTGAGAAATGAGGTGCGTTTTAGAAACCTTTCCCGATCACACGGTGTACCATCTTCTGGGTTTCTCATGCATGTTTTCGATGTAGGAAGATGCCCTTGAACCTGGAGATTTGGGACCCTTGGGATGGGTACCACGCAGTACTACTTTAAAGGGTCTGCGTTTGCTCACCCAACCTCACCAAACCTCTCAGCCCCAAGAGTGTCCACCCTTATGTCTCCGTCAGCTGTGGGTCTAGATATGGTCAATCCAGGTGGCATCACAGCCCCTGAACGAATTTTGTAAGAATTTCTCTCTCTTTCACTGTCTTTGTTTCACGGGTTTTTAAAAGTAATTGATTTTTATAATGGGGTTTAGCTGCTTTTCACTGCTGTGTTTATGCCGCTTTACACCCACTTGACTCACTTACAGAGAGATATCAATACATAGGTTTTAAGATTCTTACTAGTCAGGTATATTCTTCGGCGGTGAGTAGGGGGTGTTGAGTCCAGTTCCCTGAGCAAGGAGTAGGTCTTGTCTATTACATATTGGGTTTATGGATCGGTATCTGAGCTAATTTGAAACCCGTGTTTTATGCATCACTCCGCCTCACCTTTCCCGTTGAGCAGCCATAGTGTGTTTTCTAAACGTGTGACTCTGTTCCGTTTTGTAATTCAGTTCAAGTGTAGCGGTATTTACATTCCCTCTATTAGTGATATCTTATGACAAGTGTCTTTTTCTGTGTGACTTTTTTCACTTAGAATCGTCGTACCTAAATCCACTCATCATGCTGCTACTAGCCTTATGACCTTGATTTCATGGCTGAGTGATATTCCATTGTACATAAGGACCACAACTTCTTTATCCTTTTTTCTCTTTCCTGGGATATTTAAGGTGTAATGAAGTGGAGGTTCTTGTCAAGAGAGCAGCCCTAAACTTTGGGGTGCCTGTGTCTTGCTGATTTTTAGTTTTCCCAATGTATACGCCCATGAGTGGAAGTGCCCTATGCTCTCTAAGCTGAGTTTTTCAGATGTTTCAGGACACACCGTACACTTCTCCAGAGTGGCTGTTGGCAATTTACATCCCGTCCATCAGCGTAGCAAGGCTCCCGGTTCTCCATGGCCTGTCCTGCATTTCTGGTTTTGACACTTTATTCAGCATGGCCCTTTTGACCGATGGGAAGCGAGACTTCTTTGTAGCGCTGATTTGCCTTTCCAGGTTGCTTGGTTGGCCAAAAAGGGCGTATGCGTTTTTTCCTGAATATATTCAGGAAAAAACGCATACGCCCTTTTTGGCCAAGGGCATGATTGTCGAGGTTTGGCCGCTTTTCCTGTGCTTTCAAGGCGATTCGAATCTACCTCCTGAAATCTGTTTCCTGCAATTCTGCCTTGCTTTCAAATCCTCTTCGGTGCCTTCCCTCAATATATTTGTGGACAAGAGTTATCATTTATAACTCTGCAAGTTTGTGAATTGCAGTGCCCCTGAGCTCCATTTTTCAACTCGCTTTCTTGGGAGCTGGCCGCAAAAGCGCAGGATTGCTTCAGGCCCTATTCTGGTCCCGGGGGGCAGGCTGAGCCTGTGGTTAATTCTTCTTCCTGATGGGGAAAATAGAGTGACCTGTGCCAGTCCCAACACCTAGAGCTAGTCTCTCATTGGTTCCCACTCTTCCCGTTCATCCTCAGGACAAATTGCAACCTGTACGGAACAGGAGGTTAAAGGTGCTGAGTCTCCAAGGAGGGAGATTGCTAGTAAAGCGGCTGCAATGGCGAACCCGAGCACAAGGAGATGAGAAATGAGGTGCGTTTTAGAAACCTTTCCCGATCACACGGTGTACCAGCTTCTGGGTTTCTCATGCATGTTTTCGATGAAGGAAGATGCCCTTGAACCTGGAGATTTGGGACCCATGGGATGGGTACCACGCAGTATTACTTTAAAGGGTCTGCGTTTGCTCACCCAACCTCACCAAACCTCTCAGCCCCAAGAGTGTCCACCCTTATGTCTCCATCAGCTGTGGGTCTAGATATGGTCAATCCAGGTGGCATCACAGCCCCTGAACGAATTTTGTAAGAATTTCTCTCTCTTTCACTGTCTTTGTTTCACGGGTTTTTAAAAGTAATTGATTTTTATAATGGGGTTTAGCTGCTTTTCACTGCTGTGTTTATGCCGCTTTACACCCACTTGACTCACTTACAGAGAGATATCAATACATAGGTTTAAGATTCTTACTAGTCAGATATATTCTTGGGCGGTGAGTAGGGGGTGTTGAGTCCAGTTCCCTGAGCAAGGAGTAGGTCTTGTCTATTACATATTGGGTTTATGGAACGGTATCTGAGCTAATTTGAAACCCGTGTTTTATGCATCCCCCCGCCTCACCTTTCCCGTTGAGCAGCCATAGTGTGTTTTCTAAACTTGTGACTCTGTTCCGTTTTGTAATTCAGTTCAAGTGTAGCGGTTTTTACATTCCCTCTATTAGTGATATCTTATGACAAGTGTCTCTTTCTGTGTGATTTTTTTCACTTAGAATCGTCGTACCTAAATCCACTCATCATACTGCTACTAGCCTTATGACGTTGATTTCTTGGCTGAGTGATATTCCATTGTACATAAGGACCACAACTTCTTTATCCTTTTTTCTCTTTCCTGGGATATTTAAGGTGTAATGAAGTGGAGGTTCTTGTCAAGAGAGCAGCCCTAAACTTTGGGGTGCCTGTGTCTTGCTGATTTTTAGTTTTCCCAATGTATACGCCCATGAGTGGAAGTGCCCTATGCTCTCTAAGCTGAGTTTTTTAGATGTTTCAGGACACACCGTACACTTCTCCAGAGTGGCTGTTGGCAATTTACATCCCGTCCATCAGCGTAGCAAGGCTCCCGGTTCTCCATGGCCTGTCCTGCATTTCTGGTTTTGACACTTTATTCAGCATGGCCCTTTTGACCGATGGGAATCGAGACTTCTTTGTAGCGCTGATTTGCCTTTCCAGGTTGCTTGGTTGGCCAAAAAGGGCGTATGCGTTTTTTCCTGAATATATTCAGGAAAAAACGCATACGCCCTTTTTGGCCAAGGGCGTGATTGTCGAGGTTTGGCCCCTTTTCTTGTGCTTTCAAGGCGATTCGAATCTACTTCCTGAAAACTGTTTCCTGCAATTCTGCCTTGCTTTCAAATCCTCTTCGTTGCCTTCCCTCAATATATTTGTGGACTAGAGTTATCATTTATAACTCTGCATGTTTGTGAATTGCAGTGCCCCTGAGCTCCATTGTTCAACTCGCTTTTTTGGGAGCTGGCCGCAAAAGCGCAGGATTGCTTCAGGCCCTATTCTGGTCCCGGGCGGCAGGCTGAGCCTGTGGTTAATTCTTCTTCCTGATGGGAAAATAGAGTGACCTGTGCCAGTCCCAACACCTAGAGCTAGTCTCTCATTGGTTCCCCCTCTTCCCGTTCATCCTCAGGACAAATCGCAACCTGTACGGAACAGGAGGTTAAAGGTGCTGAGTCTCCAAGGAGGGAGATTGCTAGTAAAGTGGCTGGAATGGCGAACCCGAGCACAAGGAGGTGAGAAATGAGGTGCGTTTTAGAAACCTTTCCCGATCACACGGTGTACCATCTTCTGGGTTTCTCATGCATGTTTTCGATGTAGGAAGATGCCCTTGAACCTGGAGATTTGGGACCCTTGGGATGGGTACCACGCAGTACTACTTTAAAGGGTCTGCGTTTGCTCACCCAACCTCACCAAACCTCTCAGCCCCAAGAGTGTCCACCCTTATGTCTCCGTCAGCTGTGGGTCTAGATATGGTCAATCCAGGTGGCATCACAGCCCCTGAACGAATTTTGTAAGAATTTCTCTCTGTTTCACTGTCTTTGTTTCACGGGTTTTTAAAAGTAATTGATTTTTATAATGGGGTTTAGCTGCTTTTCACTGCTGTGTTTATGCCGCTTTACACCCACTTGACTCACTTACAGAGAGATATCAATACATAGGTTTTAAGATTCTTACTAGTCAGGTATATTCTTCGGCGGTGAGTAGGGGGTGTTGAGTCCAGTTCCCTGAGCAAGGAGTAGGTCTTGTCTATTACATATTGGGTTTATGGATCGGTATCTGAGCTAATTTGAAACCCGTGTTTTATGCATCACTCCGCCTCACCTTTCCCGTTGAGCAGCCATAGTGTGTTTTCTAAACGTGTGACTCTGTTCCGTTTTGTAATTCAGTTCAAGTGTAGCGGTTTTTACATTCCCTCTATTAGTGATATCTTATGACAAGTGTCTTTTTCTGTGTGACTTATTTCACTTAGAATCGTCGTACCTAAATCCACTCATCATGCTGCTACTAGCCTTATGACCTTGATTTCATGGCTGAGTGATATTCCATTGTACATAAGGACCACAACTTCTTTATCCTTTTTTCTCTTTCCTGGGATATTTAAGGTGTAATGAAGTGGAGGTTCTTGTCAAGAGAGCAGCCCTAAACTTTGGGGTGCCTGTGTCTTGCTGATTTTTAGTTTTCCCAATTTATACGCCCATGAGTGGAAGTGCCCTATGCTCTATAAGCTGAGTTTTTTAGATGTTTCAGGACACACCGTACACTTCTCCAGAGTGGCTGTTGGCAATTTACATCCCGTCCATCAGTGTAGCAAGGCTCCCGGTTCTCCATGGCCTGTCCTGCATTTCTGGTTTTGACACTTTATTCAGCATGGCCCTTTTGACCGATGGGAAGCGAGACTTCTTTGTAGCGCTGATTTGCCTTTCCAGGTTGCTTGGTTGGCCAAAAAGGGCGTATGCGTTTTTTCCTGAATATATTCAGGAAAAAACGCATACGCCCTTTTTGGCCAAGGGCATGATTGTCGAGGTTTGGCCGCTTTTCCTGTGCTTTCAAGGCGATTCGAATCTACCTCCTGAAATCTGTTTCCTGCAATTCTGCCTTGCTTTCAAATCCTCTTCGTTGCCTTCCCTCAATATATTTGTGGACAAGAGTTATCATTTATAACTCTGCAGGTTTGTGAATTGCAGTGCCCCTGAGCTCCATTTTTCAACTCGCTTTCTTGGGAGCTGGCCGCAAAAGCGCAGGATTGCTTCAGGCCCTATTCTGGTCCCGGGGGGCAGGCTGAGCCTGTGGTTAATTCTTCTTCCTGATGGGAAAATAGAGTGACCTGTGCCAGTCCCAACACCTAGAGCTAGTCTCTCATTGGTTCCCACTCTTCCCGTTCATCCTCAGGACAAAACGCAACCTGTACGGAACAGGAGGTTAAAGGTGCTGAGTCTCCAAGGAGGGATATTGCTAGTAAAGCGGCTGCAATGGCGAACCCGAGCACAAGGAGATGAGAAATGAGGTGCGTTTTAGAAACCTTTCCCGATCACACGGTGTACCAGCTTCTGGGTTTCTCATGCATGTTTTCGATGAAGGAAGATGCCCTTGAACCTGGAGATTTGGGACCCATGGGATGGGTACCACGCAGTATTACTTTAAAGGGTCTGCGTTTGCTCACCCAACCTCACCAAACCTCTCAGCCCCAAGAGTGTCCACCCTTATGTCTCCATCAGCTGTGGGTCTAGATATGGTCAATCCAGGTGGCATCACAGCCCCTGAACGAATTTTGTAAGAATTTCTCTCTCTTTCACTGTCTTTGTTTCACGGGTTTTTAAAAGTAATTGATTTTTATAATGGGGTTTAGCTGCTTTTCACTGCTGTGTTTATGCCGCTTTACACCCACTTGACTCACTTACAGAGAGATATCAATACATAGGTTTAAGATTCTTACTAGTCAGATATATTCTTGGGCGGTGAGTAGGGGGTGTTGAGTCCAGTTCCCTGAGCAAGGAGTAGGTCTTGTCTATTACATATTGGGTTTATGGAACGGTATCTGAGCTAATTTGAAACCCGTGTTTTATGCATCCCCCCGCCTCACCTTTCCCGTTGAGCAGCCATAGTGTGTTTTCTAAACTTGTGACTCTGTTCCGTTTTGTAATTCAGTTCAAGTGTAGCGGTTTTTACATTCCCTCTATTAGTGATATCTTATGACAAGTGTCTCTTTCTGTGTGACTTTTTTCACTTAGAATCGTCGTACCTAAATCCACTCATCATACTGCTACTAGCCTTATGACGTTGATTTCTTGGCTGAGTGATATTCCATTGTACATAAGGACCACAACTTCTTTATCCTTTTTTCTCTTTCCTGGGATATTTAAGCTGTAATGAAGTGGAGGTTCTTGTCAAGAGAGCAGCCCTAAACTTTGGGGTGCCTGTGTCTTGCTGATTTTTAGTTTTCCCAATGTATACGCCCATGAGTGGAAGTGCCCTATGCTCTCTAAGCTGATTTTTTTAGATGTTTCACGACACACCGTACACTTCTCCAGAGTGGCTGTTGGCAATTTACATCCCGTCCATCAGCGTAGCAAGGCTCCCGGTTCTCCATGGCCTGTCCTGCATTTCTGGTTTTGACACTTTATTCAGCATGG
Source organism: Eschrichtius robustus (assembly GCF_028021215.1). Lineage (NCBI taxonomy): Eukaryota > Metazoa > Chordata > Mammalia > Artiodactyla > Eschrichtiidae > Eschrichtius > Eschrichtius robustus. The sequence continues at coordinate 40,533,670 of NC_090831.1, read as the reverse complement.
CCCTTTTGACCGATGGGAAGCGAGACTTCTTTGTAGCGCTGATTTGCCTTTCCAGGTTGCTTGGTTGGCCAAAAAGGGCGTATGCGTTTTTTCCTGAATATATTCAGGAAAAAACGCATACGCCCTTTTTGGCCAAGGGCATGATTGTCGAGGTTTGGCCGCTTTTCCTGTGCTTTCAAGGCGATTCGAATCTACCTCCTGAAATCCGTTTCCTGCAATTCTGCCTTGCTTTCAAATCCTCTTCGTTGCCTTCCCTCAATATATTTGTGGACAAGAGTTATCATTTATAACTCTGCAGGTTTGTGAATTGCAGTGCCCCTGAGCTCCATTTTTCAACTCGCTTTCTTGGGAGCTGGCCGCAAAAGCGCAGGATTGCTTCAGGCCCTATTCTGGTCCCGGGGGGCAGGCTGAGCCTGTGGTTAATTCTTCTTCCTGATGGGAAAATAGAGTGACCTGTGCCAGTCCCAACACCTAGAGCTAGTCTCTCATTGGTTCCCACTCTTCCCGTTCATCCTCAGGACAAATTGCAACCTGTACGGAACAGGAGGTTAAAGGTGCTGAGTCTCCAAGGAGGGAGATTGCTAGTAAAGCGGCTGCAATGGCGAACCCGAGCACAAGGAGATGAGAAATGAGGTGCGTTTTAGAAACCTTTCCCGATCACACGGTGTACCAGCTTCTGGGTTTCTCATGCATGTTTTCGATGAAGGAAGATGCCCTTGAACCTGGAGATTTGGGACCCATGGGATGGGTACCACGCAGTATTACTTTAAAGGGTCTGCGTTTGCTCACCCAACCTCACCAAACCTCTCAGCCCCAAGAGTGTCCACCCTTATGTCTCCATCAGCTGTGGGTCTAGATATGGTCAATCCAGGTGGCATCACAGCCCCTGAACGAATTTTGTAAGAATTTCTCTCTCTTTCACTGTCTTTGTTTCACGGGTTTTTAAAAGTCATTGATTTTTATAATGGGGTTTAGCTGCTTTTCACTGCTGTGTTTATGCCGCTTTACACCCACTTGACTCACTTACAGAGAGATATCAATACATAGGTTTAAGATTCTTACTAGTCAGATATATTCTTGGGCGGTGAGTAGGGGGTGTTGAGTCCAGTTCCCTGAGCAAGGAGTAGGTCTTGTCTATTACATATTGGGTTTATGGAACGGTATCTGAGCTAATTTGAAACCCGTGTTTTATGCATCCCCCCGCCTCACCTTTCCCGTTGAGCAGCCATAGTGTGTTTTCTAAACTTGTGACTCTGTTCCGTTTTGTAATTCAGTTCAAGTGTAGCGGTTTTTACATTCCCTCTATTAGTGACATCTTATGACAAGTGTCTCTTTCTGTGTGACTTTTTTCACTTAGAATCGTCGTACCTAAATCCACTCATCATACTGCTACTAGCCTTATGACGTTGATTTCTTGGCTGAGTGATATTCCATTGTATATAAGGATCACAACTTCTTTATCCTTTTTTCTCTTTCCTGGGATATTTAAGGTGTAACAAAGTGGAGGTTCTTGTCAAGAGAGCAGCCCTAAACTTTGGGGTGCCTTTGTCTTGCTGATTTTTTATTTTTCCCAATGTATACGCCCATGAGTGGAAGTGCCCTATGCTCTCTAAGCTGAGTTTTTTAGATGTTTCAGGACACACCGTACACTTCTCCAGAGTGGCTGTTGGCAATTTACATCCCGCCCATCAGCGTAGCAAGGCTCCCGTTTCTCCATGGCCTGTCCTGCATTTCTGGTTTTGACACTTTATGCAGCATGGCCCTTTTGACCGATGGGAAGCGAGACTTCTTTGTAGCGCTGATTTGCCTTTCCAGGTTGCTTGGTTGGCCAAAAAGGGCGTATGCGTTTTTTCCTGAATATATTCAGGAAAAAACGCATACGCCCTTTTTGGCCAAGGGCATGATTGTCGAGGTTTGGCCGCTTTTCCTGTGCTTTCAAGGCGATTCGAATCTACCTCCTGAAATCCGTTTCCTGCAATTCTGCCTTGCTTTCAAATCCTCTTCGTTGCCTTCCCTCAATATATTTGTGGACTAGAGTTATCATTTATAACTCTGCAGGTTTGTGAATTGCAGTGCCCCTGAGCTCCATTGTTCAACTCGCTTTCTTGGGAGCTGGCCGCAAAAGCGCAGGATTGCTTCAGGCCCTATTCTGGTCCCGGGCGGCAGGCTGAGCCTGTGGTTAATTCTTCTTCCTGATGGGAAAATAGAGTGACCTGTGCCAGTCCCAACACCTAGAGCTAGTCTCTCATTGGTTCCCCCTCTTCCCGTTCATCCTCAGGACAAATCGCAACCTGTACGGAACAGGAGGTTAAAGGTGCTGAGTCTCCAAGGAGGGAGATTGCTAGTAAAGTGGCTGGAATGGCGAACCCGAGCACAAGGAGGTGAGAAATGAGGTGCGTTTTAGAAACCTTTCCCGATCACACGGTGTACCATCTTCTGGGTTTCTCATGCATGTTTTCGATGTAGGAAGATGCCCTTGAACCTGGAGATTTGGGACCCTTGGGATGGGTACCACGCAGTACTACTTTAAAGGGTCTGCGTTTGCTCACCCAACCTCACCAAACCTCTCAGCCCCAAGAGTGTCCACCCTTATGTCTCCGTCAGCTGTGGGTCTAGATATGGTCAATCCAGGTGGCATCACAGCCCCTGAACGAATTTTGTAAGAATTTCTCTCTGTTTCACTGTCTTTGTTTCACGGGTTTTTAAAAGTCATTGATTTTTATAATGGGGTTTAGCTGCTTTTCACTGCTGTGTTTATGCCGCTTTACACCCACTTGACTCACTTACAGAGAGATATCAATACATAGGTTTTAAGATTCTTACTAGTCAGGTATATTCTTCGGCGGTGAGTAGGGGGTGTTGAGTCCAGTTCCCTGAGCAAGGAGTAGGTCTTGTCTATTACATATTGGGTTTATGGATCGGTATCTGAGCTAATTTGAAACCCGTGTTTTATGCATCACTCCGCCTCACCTTTCCCGTTGAGCAGCCATAGTGTGTTTTCTAAACGTGTGACTCTGTTCCGTTTTGTAATTCAGTTCAAGTGTAGCGGTTTTTACATTCCCTCTATTAGTGATATCTTATGACAAGTGTCTTTTTCTGTGTGACTTATTTCACTTAGAATCGTCGTACCTAAATCCACTCATCATGCTGCTACTAGCCTTATGACCTTGATTTCATGGCTGAGTGATATTCCATTGTACATAAGGACCACAACTTCTTTATCCTTTTTTCTCTTTCCTGGGATATTTAAGGTGTAATGAAGTGGAGGTTCTTGTCAAGAGAGCAGCCCTAAACTTTGGGGTGCCTGTGTCTTGCTGATTTTTAGTTTTCCCAATTTATACGCCCATGAGTGGAAGTGCCCTATGCTCTCTAAGCTGAGTTTTTTAGATGTTTCAGGACACACCGTACACTTCTCCAGAGTGGCTGTTGGCAATTTACATCCCGTCCATCAGTGTAGCAAGGCTCCCGGTTCTCCATGGCCTGTCCTGCATTTCTGGTTTTGACACTTTATTCAGCATGGCCCTTTTGACCGATGGGAAGCGAGACTTCTTTGTAGCGCTGATTTGCCTTTCCAGGTTGCTTGGTTGGCCAAAAAGGGCGTATGCGTTTTTTCCTGAATATATTCAGGAAAAAACGCATACGCCCTTTTTGGCCAAGGGCATGATTGTCGAGGTTTGGCCGCTTTTCCTGTGCTTTCAAGGCGATTCGAATCTACCTCCTGAAATCTGTTTCCTGCAATTCTGCCTTGCTTTCAAATCCTCTTCGTTGCCTTCCCTCAATATATTTGTGGACAAGAGTTATCATTTATAACTCTGCAGGTTTGTGAATTGCAGTGCCCCTGAGCTCCATTTTTCAACTCGCTTTCTTGGGAGCTGGCCGCAAAAGCGCAGGATTGCTTCAGGCCCTATTCTGGTCCCGGGGGGCAGGCTGAGCCTGTGGTTAATTCTTCTTCCTGATGGGAAAATAGAGTGACCTGTGCCAGTCCCAACACCTAGAGCTAGTCTCTCATTGGTTCCCACTCTTCCCGTTCATCCTCAGGACAAAACGCAACCTGTACGGAACAGGAGGTTAAAGGTGCTGAGTCTCCAAGGAGGGATATTGCTAGTAAAGCGGCTGCAATGGCGAACCCGAGCACAAGGAGATGAGAAATGAGGTGCGTTTTAGAAACCTTTCCCGATCACACGGTGTACCATCTTCTGGGTTTCTCATGCATGTTTTCGATGTAGGAAGATGCCCTTGAACCTGGAGATTTGGGACCCTTGGGATGGGTACCACGCAGTACTACTTTAAAGGGTCTGCGTTTGCTCACCCAACCTCACCAAACCTCTCAGCCCCAAGAGTGTCCACCCTTATGTCTCCGTCAGCTGTGGGTCTAGATATGGTCAATCCAGGTGGCATCACAGCCCCTGAACGAATTTTGTAAGAATTTCTCTCTCTTTCACTGTCTTTGTTTCACGGGTTTTTAAAAGTAATTGATTTTTATAATGGGGTTTAGCTGCTTTTCACTGCTGTGTTTATGCCGCTTTACACCCACTTGACTCACTTACAGAGAGATATCAATACATAGGTTTTAAGATTCTTACTAGTCAGGTATATTCTTCGGCGGTGAGTAGGGGGTGTTGAGTCCAGTTCCCTGAGCAAGGAGTAGGTCTTGTCTATTACATATTGGGTTTATGGATCGGTATCTGAGCTAATTTGAAACCCGTGTTTTATGCATCACTCCGCCTCACCTTTCCCGTTGAGCAGCCATAGTGTGTTTTCTAAACGTGTGACTCTGTTCCGTTTTGTAATTCAGTTCAAGTGTAGCGGTATTTACATTCCCTCTATTAGTGATATCTTATGACAAGTGTCTTTTTCTGTGTGACTTTTTTCACTTAGAATCGTCGTACCTAAATCCACTCATCATGCTGCTACTAGCCTTATGACCTTGATTTCATGGCTGAGTGATATTCCATTGTACATAAGGACCACAACTTCTTTATCCTTTTTTCTCTTTCCTGGGATATTTAAGGTGTAATGAAGTGGAGGTTCTTGTCAAGAGAGCAGCCCTAAACTTTGGGGTGCCTGTGTCTTGCTGATTTTTAGTTTTCCCAATGTATACGCCCATGAGTGGAAGTGCCCTATGCTCTCTAAGCTGAGTTTTTCAGATGTTTCAGGACACACCGTACACTTCTCCAGAGTGGCTGTTGGCAATTTACATCCCGTCCATCAGCGTAGCAAGGCTCCCGGTTCTCCATGGCCTGTCCTGCATTTCTGGTTTTGACACTTTATTCAGCATGGCCCTTTTGACCGATGGGAAGCGAGACTTCTTTGTAGCGCTGATTTGCCTTTCCAGGTTGCTTGGTTGGCCAAAAAGGGCGTATGCGTTTTTTCCTGAATATATTCAGGAAAAAACGCATACGCCCTTTTTGGCCAAGGGCATGATTGTCGAGGTTTGGCCGCTTTTCCTGTGCTTTCAAGGCGATTCGAATCTACCTCCTGAAATCTGTTTCCTGCAATTCTGCCTTGCTTTCAAATCCTCTTCGGTGCCTTCCCTCAATATATTTGTGGACAAGAGTTATCATTTATAACTCTGCAAGTTTGTGAATTGCAGTGCCCCTGAGCTCCATTTTTCAACTCGCTTTCTTGGGAGCTGGCCGCAAAAGCGCAGGATTGCTTCAGGCCCTATTCTGGTCCCGGGGGGCAGGCTGAGCCTGTGGTTAATTCTTCTTCCTGATGGGGAAAATAGAGTGACCTGTGCCAGTCCCAACACCTAGAGCTAGTCTCTCATTGGTTCCCACTCTTCCCGTTCATCCTCAGGACAAATTGCAACCTGTACGGAACAGGAGGTTAAAGGTGCTGAGTCTCCAAGGAGGGAGATTGCTAGTAAAGCGGCTGCAATGGCGAACCCGAGCACAAGGAGATGAGAAATGAGGTGCGTTTTAGAAACCTTTCCCGATCACACGGTGTACCAGCTTCTGGGTTTCTCATGCATGTTTTCGATGAAGGAAGATGCCCTTGAACCTGGAGATTTGGGACCCATGGGATGGGTACCACGCAGTATTACTTTAAAGGGTCTGCGTTTGCTCACCCAACCTCACCAAACCTCTCAGCCCCAAGAGTGTCCACCCTTATGTCTCCATCAGCTGTGGGTCTAGATATGGTCAATCCAGGTGGCATCACAGCCCCTGAACGAATTTTGTAAGAATTTCTCTCTCTTTCACTGTCTTTGTTTCACGGGTTTTTAAAAGTAATTGATTTTTATAATGGGGTTTAGCTGCTTTTCACTGCTGTGTTTATGCCGCTTTACACCCACTTGACTCACTTACAGAGAGATATCAATACATAGGTTTAAGATTCTTACTAGTCAGATATATTCTTGGGCGGTGAGTAGGGGGTGTTGAGTCCAGTTCCCTGAGCAAGGAGTAGGTCTTGTCTATTACATATTGGGTTTATGGAACGGTATCTGAGCTAATTTGAAACCCGTGTTTTATGCATCCCCCCGCCTCACCTTTCCCGTTGAGCAGCCATAGTGTGTTTTCTAAACTTGTGACTCTGTTCCGTTTTGTAATTCAGTTCAAGTGTAGCGGTTTTTACATTCCCTCTATTAGTGATATCTTATGACAAGTGTCTCTTTCTGTGTGATTTTTTTCACTTAGAATCGTCGTACCTAAATCCACTCATCATACTGCTACTAGCCTTATGACGTTGATTTCTTGGCTGAGTGATATTCCATTGTACATAAGGACCACAACTTCTTTATCCTTTTTTCTCTTTCCTGGGATATTTAAGGTGTAATGAAGTGGAGGTTCTTGTCAAGAGAGCAGCCCTAAACTTTGGGGTGCCTGTGTCTTGCTGATTTTTAGTTTTCCCAATGTATACGCCCATGAGTGGAAGTGCCCTATGCTCTCTAAGCTGAGTTTTTTAGATGTTTCAGGACACACCGTACACTTCTCCAGAGTGGCTGTTGGCAATTTACATCCCGTCCATCAGCGTAGCAAGGCTCCCGGTTCTCCATGGCCTGTCCTGCATTTCTGGTTTTGACACTTTATTCAGCATGGCCCTTTTGACCGATGGGAATCGAGACTTCTTTGTAGCGCTGATTTGCCTTTCCAGGTTGCTTGGTTGGCCAAAAAGGGCGTATGCGTTTTTTCCTGAATATATTCAGGAAAAAACGCATACGCCCTTTTTGGCCAAGGGCGTGATTGTCGAGGTTTGGCCCCTTTTCTTGTGCTTTCAAGGCGATTCGAATCTACTTCCTGAAAACTGTTTCCTGCAATTCTGCCTTGCTTTCAAATCCTCTTCGTTGCCTTCCCTCAATATATTTGTGGACTAGAGTTATCATTTATAACTCTGCATGTTTGTGAATTGCAGTGCCCCTGAGCTCCATTGTTCAACTCGCTTTTTTGGGAGCTGGCCGCAAAAGCGCAGGATTGCTTCAGGCCCTATTCTGGTCCCGGGCGGCAGGCTGAGCCTGTGGTTAATTCTTCTTCCTGATGGGAAAATAGAGTGACCTGTGCCAGTCCCAACACCTAGAGCTAGTCTCTCATTGGTTCCCCCTCTTCCCGTTCATCCTCAGGACAAATCGCAACCTGTACGGAACAGGAGGTTAAAGGTGCTGAGTCTCCAAGGAGGGAGATTGCTAGTAAAGTGGCTGGAATGGCGAACCCGAGCACAAGGAGGTGAGAAATGAGGTGCGTTTTAGAAACCTTTCCCGATCACACGGTGTACCATCTTCTGGGTTTCTCATGCATGTTTTCGATGTAGGAAGATGCCCTTGAACCTGGAGATTTGGGACCCTTGGGATGGGTACCACGCAGTACTACTTTAAAGGGTCTGCGTTTGCTCACCCAACCTCACCAAACCTCTCAGCCCCAAGAGTGTCCACCCTTATGTCTCCGTCAGCTGTGGGTCTAGATATGGTCAATCCAGGTGGCATCACAGCCCCTGAACGAATTTTGTAAGAATTTCTCTCTGTTTCACTGTCTTTGTTTCACGGGTTTTTAAAAGTAATTGATTTTTATAATGGGGTTTAGCTGCTTTTCACTGCTGTGTTTATGCCGCTTTACACCCACTTGACTCACTTACAGAGAGATATCAATACATAGGTTTTAAGATTCTTACTAGTCAGGTATATTCTTCGGCGGTGAGTAGGGGGTGTTGAGTCCAGTTCCCTGAGCAAGGAGTAGGTCTTGTCTATTACATATTGGGTTTATGGATCGGTATCTGAGCTAATTTGAAACCCGTGTTTTATGCATCACTCCGCCTCACCTTTCCCGTTGAGCAGCCATAGTGTGTTTTCTAAACGTGTGACTCTGTTCCGTTTTGTAATTCAGTTCAAGTGTAGCGGTTTTTACATTCCCTCTATTAGTGATATCTTATGACAAGTGTCTTTTTCTGTGTGACTTATTTCACTTAGAATCGTCGTACCTAAATCCACTCATCATGCTGCTACTAGCCTTATGACCTTGATTTCATGGCTGAGTGATATTCCATTGTACATAAGGACCACAACTTCTTTATCCTTTTTTCTCTTTCCTGGGATATTTAAGGTGTAATGAAGTGGAGGTTCTTGTCAAGAGAGCAGCCCTAAACTTTGGGGTGCCTGTGTCTTGCTGATTTTTAGTTTTCCCAATTTATACGCCCATGAGTGGAAGTGCCCTATGCTCTATAAGCTGAGTTTTTTAGATGTTTCAGGACACACCGTACACTTCTCCAGAGTGGCTGTTGGCAATTTACATCCCGTCCATCAGTGTAGCAAGGCTCCCGGTTCTCCATGGCCTGTCCTGCATTTCTGGTTTTGACACTTTATTCAGCATGGCCCTTTTGACCGATGGGAAGCGAGACTTCTTTGTAGCGCTGATTTGCCTTTCCAGGTTGCTTGGTTGGCCAAAAAGGGCGTATGCGTTTTTTCCTGAATATATTCAGGAAAAAACGCATACGCCCTTTTTGGCCAAGGGCATGATTGTCGAGGTTTGGCCGCTTTTCCTGTGCTTTCAAGGCGATTCGAATCTACCTCCTGAAATCTGTTTCCTGCAATTCTGCCTTGCTTTCAAATCCTCTTCGTTGCCTTCCCTCAATATATTTGTGGACAAGAGTTATCATTTATAACTCTGCAGGTTTGTGAATTGCAGTGCCCCTGAGCTCCATTTTTCAACTCGCTTTCTTGGGAGCTGGCCGCAAAAGCGCAGGATTGCTTCAGGCCCTATTCTGGTCCCGGGGGGCAGGCTGAGCCTGTGGTTAATTCTTCTTCCTGATGGGAAAATAGAGTGACCTGTGCCAGTCCCAACACCTAGAGCTAGTCTCTCATTGGTTCCCACTCTTCCCGTTCATCCTCAGGACAAAACGCAACCTGTACGGAACAGGAGGTTAAAGGTGCTGAGTCTCCAAGGAGGGATATTGCTAGTAAAGCGGCTGCAATGGCGAACCCGAGCACAAGGAGATGAGAAATGAGGTGCGTTTTAGAAACCTTTCCCGATCACACGGTGTACCAGCTTCTGGGTTTCTCATGCATGTTTTCGATGAAGGAAGATGCCCTTGAACCTGGAGATTTGGGACCCATGGGATGGGTACCACGCAGTATTACTTTAAAGGGTCTGCGTTTGCTCACCCAACCTCACCAAACCTCTCAGCCCCAAGAGTGTCCACCCTTATGTCTCCATCAGCTGTGGGTCTAGATATGGTCAATCCAGGTGGCATCACAGCCCCTGAACGAATTTTGTAAGAATTTCTCTCTCTTTCACTGTCTTTGTTTCACGGGTTTTTAAAAGTAATTGATTTTTATAATGGGGTTTAGCTGCTTTTCACTGCTGTGTTTATGCCGCTTTACACCCACTTGACTCACTTACAGAGAGATATCAATACATAGGTTTAAGATTCTTACTAGTCAGATATATTCTTGGGCGGTGAGTAGGGGGTGTTGAGTCCAGTTCCCTGAGCAAGGAGTAGGTCTTGTCTATTACATATTGGGTTTATGGAACGGTATCTGAGCTAATTTGAAACCCGTGTTTTATGCATCCCCCCGCCTCACCTTTCCCGTTGAGCAGCCATAGTGTGTTTTCTAAACTTGTGACTCTGTTCCGTTTTGTAATTCAGTTCAAGTGTAGCGGTTTTTACATTCCCTCTATTAGTGATATCTTATGACAAGTGTCTCTTTCTGTGTGACTTTTTTCACTTAGAATCGTCGTACCTAAATCCACTCATCATACTGCTACTAGCCTTATGACGTTGATTTCTTGGCTGAGTGATATTCCATTGTACATAAGGACCACAACTTCTTTATCCTTTTTTCTCTTTCCTGGGATATTTAAGCTGTAATGAAGTGGAGGTTCTTGTCAAGAGAGCAGCCCTAAACTTTGGGGTGCCTGTGTCTTGCTGATTTTTAGTTTTCCCAATGTATACGCCCATGAGTGGAAGTGCCCTATGCTCTCTAAGCTGATTTTTTTAGATGTTTCACGACACACCGTACACTTCTCCAGAGTGGCTGTTGGCAATTTACATCCCGTCCATCAGCGTAGCAAGGCTCCCGGTTCTCCATGGCCTGTCCTGCATTTCTGGTTTTGACACTTTATTCAGCATGGCCCTTTTGACCGATGGGAAGCGAGACTTCTTTGTAGCGCTGATTTGCCTTTCCAGGTTGCTTGGTTGGCCAAAAAGGGCGTATGCGTTTTTTCCTGAATATATTCAGGAAAAAACGCATACGCCCTTTTTGGCCAAGGGCATGATTGTCGAGGTTTGGCCGCTTTTCCTGTGCTTTCAAGGCGATTCGAATCTACCTCCTGAAATCCGTTTCCTGCAATTCTGCCTTGCTTTCAAATCCTCTTCGTTGCCTTCCCTCAATATATTTGTGGACAAGAGTTATCATTTATAACTCTGCAGGTTTGTGAATTGCAGTGCCCCTGAGCTCCATTTTTCAACTCGCTTTCTTGGGAGCTGGCCGCAAAAGCGCAGGATTGCTTCAGGCCCTATTCTGGTCCCGGGGGGCAGGCTGAGCCTGTGGTTAATTCTTCTTCCTGATGGGAAAATAGAGTGACCTGTGCCAGTCCCAACACCTAGAGCTAGTCTCTCATTGGTTCCCACTCTTCCCGTTCATCCTCAGGACAAATTGCAACCTGTACGGAACAGGAGGTTAAAGGTGCTGAGTCTCCAAGGAGGGAGATTGCTAGTAAAGCGGCTGCAATGGCGAACCCGAGCACAAGGAGATGAGAAATGAGGTGCGTTTTAGAAACCTTTCCCGATCACACGGTGTACCAGCTTCTGGGTTTCTCATGCATGTTTTCGATGAAGGAAGATGCCCTTGAACCTGGAGATTTGGGACCCATGGGATGGGTACCACGCAGTATTACTTTAAAGGGTCTGCGTTTGCTCACCCAACCTCACCAAACCTCTCAGCCCCAAGAGTGTCCACCCTTATGTCTCCATCAGCTGTGGGTCTAGATATGGTCAATCCAGGTGGCATCACAGCCCCTGAACGAATTTTGTAAGAATTTCTCTCTCTTTCACTGTCTTTGTTTCACGGGTTTTTAAAAGTCATTGATTTTTATAATGGGGTTTAGCTGCTTTTCACTGCTGTGTTTATGCCGCTTTACACCCACTTGACTCACTTACAGAGAGATATCAATACATAGGTTTAAGATTCTTACTAGTCAGATATATTCTTGGGCGGTGAGTAGGGGGTGTTGAGTCCAGTTCCCTGAGCAAGGAGTAGGTCTTGTCTATTACATATTGGGTTTATGGAACGGTATCTGAGCTAATTTGAAACCCGTGTTTTATGCATCCCCCCGCCTCACCTTTCCCGTTGAGCAGCCATAGTGTGTTTTCTAAACTTGTGACTCTGTTCCGTTTTGTAATTCAGTTCAAGTGTAGCGGTTTTTACATTCCCTCTATTAGTGACATCTTATGACAAGTGTCTCTTTCTGTGTGACTTTTTTCACTTAGAATCGTCGTACCTAAATCCACTCATCATACTGCTACTAGCCTTATGACGTTGATTTCTTGGCTGAGTGATATTCCATTGTATATAAGGATCACAACTTCTTTATCCTTTTTTCTCTTTCCTGGGATATTTAAGGTGTAACAAAGTGGAGGTTCTTGTCAAGAGAGCAGCCCTAAACTTTGGGGTGCCTTTGTCTTGCTGATTTTTTATTTTTCCCAATGTATACGCCCATGAGTGGAAGTGCCCTATGCTCTCTAAGCTGAGTTTTTTAGATGTTTCAGGACACACCGTACACTTCTCCAGAGTGGCTGTTGGCAATTTACATCCCGCCCATCAGCGTAGCAAGGCTCCCGTTTCTCCATGGCCTGTCCTGCATTTCTGGTTTTGACACTTTATGCAGCATGGCCCTTTTGACCGATGGGAAGCGAGACTTCTTTGTAGCGCTGATTTGCCTTTCCAGGTTGCTTGGTTGGCCAAAAAGGGCGTATGCGTTTTTTCCTGAATATATTCAGGAAAAAACGCATACGCCCTTTTTGGCCAAGGGCATGATTGTCGAGGTTTGGCCGCTTTTCCTGTGCTTTCAAGGCGATTCGAATCTACCTCCTGAAATCCGTTTCCTGCAATTCTGCCTTGCTTTCAAATCCTCTTCGTTGCCTTCCCTCAATATATTTGTGGACTAGAGTTATCATTTATAACTCTGCAGGTTTGTGAATTGCAGTGCCCCTGAGCTCCATTGTTCAACTCGCTTTCTTGGGAGCTGGCCGCAAAAGCGCAGGATTGCTTCAGGCCCTATTCTGGTCCCGGGCGGCAGGCTGAGCCTGTGGTTAATTCTTCTTCCTGATGGGAAAATAGAGTGACCTGTGCCAGTCCCAACACCTAGAGCTAGTCTCTCATTGGTTCCCCCTCTTCCCGTTCATCCTCAGGACAAATCGCAACCTGTACGGAACAGGAGGTTAAAGGTGCTGAGTCTCCAAGGAGGGAGATTGCTAGTAAAGCGGCTGGAATGGCGAACCCGAGCACAAGGAGGTGAGAAATGAGGTGCGTTTTAGAAACCTTTCCCGATCACACGGTGTACCATCTTCTGGGTTTCTCATGCATGTTTTCGATGTAGGAAGATGCCCTTGAACCTGGAGATTTGGGACCCTTGGGATGGGTACCACGCAGTACTACTTTAAAGGGTCTGCGTTTGCTCACCCAACCTCACCAAACCTCTCAGCCCCAAGAGTGTCCACCCTTATGTCTCCGTCAGCTGTGGGTCTAGATATGGTCAATCCAGGTGGCATCACAGCCCCTGAACGAATTTTGTAAGAATTTCTCTCTGTTTCACTGTCTTTGTTTCACGGGTTTTTAAAAGTAATTGATTTTTATAATGGGGTTTAGCTGCTTTTCACTGCTGTGTTTATGCCGCTTTACACCCACTTGACTCACTTACAGAGAGATATCAATACATAGGTTTTAAGATTCTTACTAGTCAGGTATATTCTTCGGCGGTGAGTAGGGGGTGTTGAGTCCAGTTCCCTGAGCAAGGAGTAGGTCTTGTCTATTACATATTGGGTTTATGGATCGGTATCTGAGCTAATTTGAAACCCGTGTTTTATGCATCACTCCGCCTCACCTTTCCCGTTGAGCAGCCATAGTGTGTTTTCTAAACGTGTGACTCTGTTCCGTTTTGTAATTCAGTTCAAGTGTAGCGGTTTTTACATTCCCTCTATTAGTGATATCTTATGACAAGTGTCTTTTTCTGTGTGACTTATTTCACTTAGAATCGTCGTACCTAAATCCACTCATCATGCTGCTACTAGCCTTATGACCTTGATTTCATGGCTGAGTGATATTCCATTGTACATAAGGACCACAACTTCTTTATCCTTTTTTCTCTTTCCTGGGATATTTAAGGTGTAATGAAGTGGAGGTTCTTGTCAAGAGAGCAGCCCTAAACTTTGGGGTGCCTGTGTCTTGCTGATTTTTAGTTTTCCCAATTTATACGCCCATGAGTGGAAGTGCCCTATGCTCTCTAAGCTGAGTTTTTTAGATGTTTCAGGACACACCGTACACTTCTCCAGAGTGGCTGTTGGCAATTTACATCCCGTCCATCAGTGTAGCAAGGCTCCCGGTTCTCCATGGCCTGTCCTGCATTTCTGGTTTTGACACTTTATTCAGCATGGCCCTTTTGACCGATGGGAAGCGAGACTTCTTTGTAGCGCTGATTTGCCTTTCCAGGTTGCTTGGTTGGCCAAAAAGGGCGTATGCGTTTTTTCCTGAATATATTCAGGAAAAAACGCATACGCCCTTTTTGGCCAAGGGCATGATTGTCGAGGTTTGGCCGCTTTTCCTGTGCTTTCAAGGCGATTCGAATCTACCTCCTGAAATCTGTTTCCTGCAATTCTGCCTTGCTTTCAAATCCTCTTCGTTGCCTTCCCTCAATATATTTGTGGACAAGAGTTATCATTTATAACTCTGCAGGTTTGTGAATTGCAGTGCCCCTGAGCTCCATTTTTCAACTCGCTTTCTTGGGAGCTGGCCGCAAAAGCGCAGGATTGCTTCAGGCCCTATTCTGGTCCCGGGGGACAGGCTGAGCCTGTGGTTAATTCTTCTTCCTGATGGGAAAATAGAGTGACCTGTGCCAGTCCCAACACCTAGAGCTAGTCTCTCATTGGTTCCCACTCTTCCCGTTCATCCTCAGGACAAAACGCAACCTGTACGGAACAGGAGGTTAAAGGTGCTGAGTCTCCAAGGAGGGATATTGCTAGTAAAGCGGCTGCAATGGCGAACCCGAGCACAAGGAGATGAGAAATGAGGTGCGTTTTAGAAACCTTTCCCGATCACACGGTGTACCAGCTTCTGGGTTTCTCATGCATGTTTTCGATGAAGGAAGATGCCCTTGAACCTGGAGATTTGGGACCCATGGGATGGGTACCACGCAGTATTACTTTAAAGGGTCTGCGTTTGCTCACCCAACCTCACCAAACCTCTCAGCCCCAAGAGTGTCCACCCTTATGTCTCCATCAGCTGTGGGTCTAGATATGGTCAATCCAGGTGGCATCACAGCCCCTGAACGAATTTTGTAAGAATTTCTCTCTCTTTCACTGTCTTTGTTTCACGGGTTTTTAAAAGTAATTGATTTTTATAATGGGGTTTAGCTGCTTTTCACTGCTGTGTTTATGCCGCTTTACACCCACTTGACTCACTTACAGAGAGATATCAATACATAGGTTTAAGATTCTTACTAGTCAGATATATTCTTGGGCGGTGAGTAGGGGGTGTTGAGTCCAGTTCCCTGAGCAAGGAGTAGGTCTTGTCTATTACATATTGGGTTTATGGAACGGTATCTGAGCTAATTTGAAACCCGTGTTTTATGCATCCCCCCGCCTCACCTTTCCCGTTGAGCAGCCATAGTGTGTTTTCTAAACTTGTGACTCTGTTCCGTTTTGTAATTCAGTTCAAGTGTAGCGGTTTTTACATTCCCTCTATTAGTGATATCTTATGACAAGTGTCTCTTTCTGTGTGACTTTTTTCACTTAGAATCGTCGTACCTAAATCCACTCATCATACTGCTACTAGCCTTATGACGTTGATTTCTTGGCTGAGTGATATTCCATTGTACATAAGGACCACAACTTCTTTATCCTTTTTTCTCTTTCCTGGGATATTTAAGCTGTAATGAAGTGGAGGTTCTTGTCAAGAGAGCAGCCCTAAACTTTGGGGTGCCTGTGTCTTGCTGAATTTTAGTTTTCCCAATGTATACGCCCATGAGTGGAAGTGCCCTATGCTCTCTAAGCTGATTTTTTTAGATGTTTCACGACACACCGTACACTTCTCCAGAGTGGCTGTTGGCAATTTACATCCCGTCCATCAGCGTAGCAAGGCTCCCGGTTCTCCATGGCCTGTCCTGCATTTCTGGTTTTGACACTTTATTCAGCATGGCCCTTTTGACCGATGGGAAGCGAGACTTCTTTGTAGCGCTGATTTGCCTTTCCAGGTTGCTTGGTTGGCCAAAAAGGGCGTATGCGTTTTTTCCTGAATATATTCAGGAAAAAACGCATACGCCCTTTTTGGCCAAGGGCATGATTGTCGAGGTTTGGCCGCTTTTCCTGTGCTTTCAAGGCGATTCGAATCTACCTCCTGAAATCCGTTTCCTGCAATTCTGCCTTGCTTTCAAATCCTCTTCGTTGCCTTCCCTCAATATATTTGTGGACAAGAGTTATCATTTATAACTCTGCAGGTTTGTGAATTGCAGTGCCCCTGAGCTCCATTTTTCAACTCGCTTTCTTGGGAGCTGGCCGCAAAAGCGCAGGATTGCTTCAGGCCCTATTCTGGTCCCGGGGGGCAGGCTGAGCCTGTGGTTAATTCTTCTTCCTGATGGGAAAATAGAGTGACCTGTGCCAGTCCCAACACCTAGAGCTAGTCTCTCATTGGTTCCCACTCTTCCCGTTCATCCTCAGGACAAATTGCAACCTGTACGGAACAGGAGGTTAAAGGTGCTGAGTCTCCAAGGAGGGAGATTGCTAGTAAAGCGGCTGCAATGGCGAAACCGAGCACAAGGAGATGAGAAATGAGGTGCGTTTTAGAAACCTTTCCCGATCACACGGTGTACCAGCTTCTGGGTTTCTCATGCATGTTTTCGATGAAGGAAGATGCCCTTGAACCTGGAGATTTGGGACCCATGGGATGGGTACCACGCAGTATTACTTTAAAGGGTCTGCGTTTGCTCACCCAACCTCACCAAACCTCTCAGCCCCAAGAGTGTCCACCCTTATGTCTCCATCAGCTGTGGGTCTAGATATGGTCAATCCAGGTGGCATCACAGCCCCTGAACGAATTTTGTAAGAATTTCTCTCTCTTTCACTGTCTTTGTTTCACGGGTTTTTAAAAGTCATTGATTTTTATAATGGGGTTTAGCTGCTTTTCACTGCTGTGTTTATGCCGCTTTACACCCACTTGACTCACTTACAAAGAGATATCAATACATAGGTTTAAGATTCTTACTAGTCAGATATATTCTTGGGCGGTGAGTAGGGGGTGTTGAGTCCAGTTCCCTGAGCAAGGAGTAGGTCTTGTCTATTACATATTGGGTTTATGGAACGGTATCTGAGCTAATTTGAAACCCGTGTTTTATGCATCCCCCCGCCTCACCTTTCCCGTTGAGCAGCCATAGTGTGTTTTCTAAACTTGTGACTCTGTTCCGTTTTGTAATTCAGTTCAAGTGTAGCGGTTTTTACATTCCCTCTATTAGTGACATCTTATGACAAGTGTCTCTTTCTGTGTGACTTTTTTCACTTAGAATCGTCGTACCTAAATCCACTCATCATACTGCTACTAGCCTTATGACGTTGATTTCTTGGCTGAGTGATATTCCATTGTATATAAGGATCACAACTTCTTTATCCTTTTTTCTCTTTCCTGGGATATTTAAGGTGTAACAAAGTGGAGGTTCTTGTCAAGAGAGCAGCCCTAAACTTTGGGGTGCCTTTGTCTTGCTGATTTTTTATTTTTCCCAATGTATACGCCCATGAGTGGAAGTGCCCTATGCTCTCTAAGCTGAGTTTTTTAGATGTTTCAGGACACACCGTACACTTCTCCAGAGTGGCTGTTGGCAATTTACATCCCGTCCATCAGTGTAGCAAGGCTCCCGGTTCTCCATGGCCTGTCCTGCATTTCTGGTTTTGACACTTTATTCAGCATGGCCCTTTTGACCGATGGGAAGCGAGACTTCTTTGTAGCGCTGATTTGCCTTTCCAGGTTGCTTGGTTGGCCAAAAAGGGCGTATGCGTTTTTTCCTGAATATATTCAGGAAAAAACGCATACGCCCTTTTTGGCCAAGGGCATGATTGTCGAGGTTTGGCCGCTTTTCCTGTGCTTTAAAGGCGATTCGAATCTACCTCCTGAAATCTGTTTCCTGCAATTCTGCCTTGCTTTCAAATCCTCTTCGTTGCCTTCCCTCAATATATTTGTGGACAAGAGTTATCATTTATAACTCTGCAGGTTTGTGAATTGCAGTGCCCCTGAGCTCCATTGTTCAACTCGCTTTCTTGGGAGCTGGCCGCAAAAGCGCAGGATTGCTTCAGGCCCTATTTTTTTTCCGGGCGGCAGGCTGAGCCTGTGGTTAATTCTTCTTCCTGATGGGAAAAGAGAGTGACCTGTGCCAGTCCCAACACCTAGACCTAGTCTCTCATTGGTTCCCACTCTTCCCGTTCATCCTCAGGACAAATTGCATCCTGTACGGAACAGGAGGTTAAAGGTGCTGAGTCTCCAAGTAGGGAGATTGCTAGTAAAGCGGCTGCAATGGCGAACCCGAGCACAAGGAGATGAGAAATGAGGTGCGTTTTAGAAACCTTTCCCGATTACACGGTGTACCAGCTTCTGGGTTTCTCATGCATGTTTTCGATGTAGGAAGATGCCCTTGAACCTGGAGATTTGGGACCCATGGCATGGGTACCACGCAGTATTACTTTAAAGGGTCTGCGTTTGCTCACCCAACCTCACCAAACCTCTCAGCCCCCAGAGTGTCCACCCTTATGTCTCCATCAGCTGTGGGTCTAGATATGGTCAATCCAGGTGGCATCACAGCCCCTGAACGAATTTTGTAAGAATTTCTCTCTCTTTCACTGTCTTTGTTTCACGGGTTTTTAAAAGTAATTGCTTTTTATAATGGGGTTTAGCTGCTTTTCACTGCTGTGTTTATGCTGCTTTACACCCACTTGACTCACTTACAGAGAGATATCAATACATAGGTTTTAAGATTCTTACTAGTCAGATATATTCTTGGGCGGTTAGTAGGGGTGTTGAGTCCAGTTCCCTGAGCAAGGAGTAGGTCTTGTCTATTACATATTGGGTTTATGGAACGGTATCTGAGCTAATTTGAAACCCGTGTTTTATGCATCACCACACCTCACCTTTCCCGTTGAGCAGCCATAGTGTGTTTTCTAAACGTGTGACTCTGTTCCGTTTTGTAATTCAGTTCAAGTGTAGCGGTTTTTACATTCCCTCTATAAGTGATATCTTATGACAAGTGTCTTTATCTGTGTGACTTTTTTCACTTAGAATCATCGTACCTAAATCCACTCATCATACTGCTACTAGCCTTATGACGTTGATTTCATGGCTGCGTGATATTCCATTGTACATAAGGACCACAACTTCTTTATCCTTTTTTCTCTTTCCTGGGATATTTAAGGTGTAACGAAGTGGAGGTTCTTGTCAAGAGAGCAGCCCTAAACTTTGGGGTGCCTGTGTCTTGCTGATTTTTAGTTTTCCCAATGTATACGCCCATGAGTGGAAGTGCCCTATGCTCTCTAAGCTGAGTTTTTTAGATGTTTCACGACACACCGTACACTTCTCCAGAGTGGCTGTTGGCAATTTACATCCCGTCCATCAGCGTAGCAAGGCTCCCGGTTCTTCATGGCCTGTCCTGCATTTCTGGTTTTGACACTTTATTCAGCATGGCCCTTTTGACCGATGGGAAGCGAGACTTCTTTGTAGCGCTGATTTGCCTTTCCAGGTTGCTTGGTTGGCCAAAAAGGGCGTATGCGTTTTTTCCTGAATATATTCAGGAAAAAACGCATACGCCCTTTTTGGCCAAGGGCATGATTGTCGAGGTTTGGCCGCTTTTCCTGTGCTTTCAAGGCGATTCGAATCTACCTCCTGAAATCCGTTTCCTGCAATTCTGCCTTGTTTTCAAATCCTCTTCGTTGCCTTCCCTCAATATATTTGTGGACAAGAGTTATCATTTATAACTCTGCAGGTTTGTGAATTGCAGTGCCCCTGAGCTCCATTGTTCAACTCGCTTTCTTGGGAGCTGGCCGCAAAAGCGCAGGATTGCTTCAGGCCCTATTCTGGTCCCGGGCGGCAGGCTGAGCCTGTGGTTAATTCTTCTTCCTGATGGGAAAATAGAGTGACCTGTGCCAGTCCCAACACCTAGAGCTAGTCTCTCATTGGTTCCCCCTATTCCCGTTCATCCTCAGGACAAATTGCAACCTGTACGGAACAGGAAGTTAAAGGTGCTGAGTCTCCAAGGAGGGAGATTGCTAGTAAAGCGGCTGCAATGGCGAACCCGAGCACAAGGAGATGAGAAATGAGGTGCGTTTTAGAAACCTTTCCCGATCACACGGTGTACCAGCTTCTGGGTTTCTCATGCATGTTTTCGATGTAGGAAGATGCCCTTGAACCTGGAGATTTGGGACCCATGGGATGGGTACCACGCAGTATTACTTTAAAGGGTCTGCGTTTGCTCACCCAACCTCACCAAACCTCTCAGCCCCAAGAGTGTCCACCCTTATGTCTCCATCAGCTGTGGGTCTAGATATGGTCAATCCAGGTGGCATCACAGCCCCTGAACGAATTTTGTAAGAATTTCTCTCTCTTTCACTGTCTTTGTTTCACGGGTTTTTAAAAGTAATTGATTTTTATAATGGGGTTTATCTGCTTTTCACTGCTGTGTTTATGCCGCTTTACACCCACTTGACTCACTTACAGAGAGATATCAATACATAGGTTTAAGATTCTTACTAGCCAGATATATTCTTGGGCGGTGAGTAGGGGTGTTGAGTCCACTTCCCTGAGCAAGGAGTAGGTCTTGTCTATTACATATTGGGTTTATGGAACGGTATCTGAGCTAATTTGAAACCCGTGTTTTATGCATCACCCCACCTCACCTTTCCCGTTAAACAGCCATAGTGTGTTTTCTAAACGTGTGACTCTGTTCCGTTTTGTAATTCAGTTCAAGTGTAGCGGTTTTTACATTCCCTCAATAGTGATATCTTTTGACAAGTGTCTTTTTCTGTGTGACTTTTTTCACTTAGAATCGTCGTACCTAAATCCACTCATCATACTGCTACTAGCCTTATGACGTTGATTTCATGGCTGAGTGATATTCCATTGTACATAAGGACCACAACTTCTTTATCCTTTTTTCTCTTTCCTGGGATATTTAAGGCGTAACGAAGTGCAGGTTCTTGTCAAGAGAGCAGCCCTAAACTTTGGGGTGCCTGTGTCTTGCTGATTTTTAGTTTTCCCAATTTATACGCCCATGAGTGGAAGTGCCCTATGCTCTCTAAGCTGAGTTTTTTAGATGTTTCAGGACACACCGTACACTTCTCCATAGTGGCTGTTGGCAATTTACATCCCGCCCATCAGCGTAGCAAGGCTCCCGGTTCTCCATGACGTTTCCTGCATTTCTGGTTTTGACACTTTATTCAGCATGGCCCTTTTGACCGATGGGAAGCGAGACTTCTTTGTAGCGCTGATTTGCCTTTCCAGGTTGCTTGGTTGGCCAAAAAGGGCGTATGCGTTTTTTCCTGAATATATTCAGGAAAAAACGCATACGCCCTTTTTGGCCAAGGGCATGATTGTCGAGGTTTGGCCGCTTTTCCTGTGCTTTCAAGGCGATTCGAATCTACCTCCTGAAATCTGTTTCCTGCAATTCTGCCTTGCTTTCAAATCCTCTTCGTTGCCTTCCCTCAATATATTTGTGGATGAGAGTTATCATTTATAACTCTGCAGGTTTGTGAATTGCAGTGCCCCTGAGCTCCATTGTTCAACTCGCTTTCTTGGGAGCTGGCCGCAAAAGCGCAGGATTGCTTCAGGCCCTATTCTGGTCCCGGGGGGCAGGCTGAGCCTGTGGTTAATTCTTCTTCCTGATGGGAAAATAGAGTGACCTGTGCCAGTCCCAACACCTAGAGCTAGTCTCTCATTGGTTCCCACTCTTCCCGTTCATCCTCAGGACAAATTGCAACCTGTACGGAACAGGAGGTTAAAGGTGCTGAGTCTCCAAGGAGGGAGATTGCTAGTAAAGCGGCTGCAATGGCGAACCCGAGCACAAGGAGATGAGAAATGAGGTGCGTTTTAGAAACCTTTCCCGATCACACGGTGTACCAGCTTCTGGGTTTCTCATGCATGTTTTCGATGAAGGAAGATGCCCTTGAACCTGGAGATTTGGGACCCATGGGATGGGTACCACGCAGTATTACTTTAAAGGGTCTGCGTTTGCTCACCCAACCTCACCAAACCTCTCAGCCCCAAGAGTGTCCACCCTTATGTCTCCATCAGCTGTGGGTCTAGATATGGTCAATCCAGGTGGCATCACAGCCCCTGAACGAATTTTGTAAGAATTTCTCTCTCTTTCTCTGTCTTTGTTTCACGGGTTTTTAAAAGTAATTGATTTTTATAATGGGGTTTAGCTGCTTTTCACTGCTGTGTTTATGCCGCTTTACACCCACTTGACTCACTTACAGAGAGATATCAATACATAGGTTTAAGATTCTTACTAGTCAGATATATTCTTGGGCGGTGAGTAGGGGGTGTTGAGTCCAGTTCCCTGAGCAAGGAGTAGGTCTTGTCTATTACATATTGGGTTTATGGAACGGTATCTGAGCTAATTTGAAACCCGTGTTTTATGCATCCCCCCGCCTCACCTTTCCCGTTGAGCAGCCATAGTGTGTTTTCTAAACTTGTGACTCTGTTCCGTTTTGTAATTCAGTTCAAGTGTAGCGGTTTTTACATTCCCTCTATTAGTGATATCTTATGACAAGTGTCTCTTTCTGTGTGACTTTTTTCACTTAGAATCGTCGTACCTAAATCCACTCATCATGCTGCTACTAGCCTTATGACCTTGATTTCATGGCTGAGTGATATTCCATTGTACATAAGGACCACAACTTCTTTATCCTTTTTTCTCTTTCCTGGGATATTTAAGGTGTAATGAAGTGGAGGTTCTTGTCAAGAGAGCAGCCCTAAACTTTGGGGTGCCTGTGTCTTGCTGATTTTTAGTTTTCCCAATGTATACGCCCATGAGTGGAAGTGCCCTATGCTCTCTAAGCTGAGTTTTTTAGATGTTTCAGGACACACCGTACACTTCTCCAGAGTGGCTGTTGGCAATTTACAGCCCGTCCATCAGCGTAGCAAGGCTCCCGATTCTCCATGGCCTGTCCTGCATTTCTGGTTTTGACACTTTATTCAGCATGGCCCTTTTGACCGATGGGAAGCGAGACTTCTTTGTAGCGCTGATTTGCCTTTCCAGGTTGCTTGGTTGGCCAAAAAGGGCGTATGCGTTTTTTCCTGAATATATTCAGGAAAAAACGCATACGCCCTTTTTGGCCAAGGGCGTGATTGTCGAGGTTTGGCCGCTTTTCCTGTGCTTTCAAGGCGATTCGAATCTACTTCCTGAAAACTGTTTCCTGCAATTCTGCCTTGCTTTCAAATCCTCTTCGTTGCCTTCCCTCAATATATTTGTGGACTAGAGTTATCATTTATAACTCTGCAGGTTTGTGAATTGCAGTGCCCCTGAGCTCCATTGTTCAACTCGCTTTCTTGGGAGCTGGCCGCAAAAGCGCAGGATTGCTTCAGGCCCTATTCTGGTCCCGGGCGGCAGGCTGAGACTGTGGTTAATTCTTCTTCCTGATGGGAAAATAGAGTGACCTGTGCCAGTCCCAACACCTAGAGCTAGTCTCTCATTGGTTCCCCCTCTTCCCGTTCATCCTCAGGACAAATCGCAACCTGTACGGAACAGGAGGTTAAAGGTGCTGAGTCTCCAAGGAGGGAGATTGCTAGTAAAGCGGCTGGAATGGCGAACCCGAGCACAAGGAGGTGAGAAATGAGGTGCGTTTTAGAAACCTTTCCCGATCACACGGTGTACCATCTTCTGGGTTTCTCATGCATGTTTTCGATGTAGGAAGATGCCCTTGAACCTGGAGATTTGGGACCCTTGGGATGGGTACCACGCAGTACTACTTTAAAGGGTCTGCGTTTGCTCACCCAACCTCACCAAACCTCTCAGCCCCAAGAGTGTCCACCCTTATGTCTCCGTCAGCTGTGGGTCTAGATATGGTCAATCCAGGTGGCATCACAGCCCCTGAACGAATTTTGTAAGAATTTCTCTCTCTTTCACTGTCTTTGTTTCACGGGTTTTTAAAAGTAATTGATTTTTATAATGGGGTTTAGCTGCTTTTCACTGCTGTGTTTATGCCGCTTTACACCCACTTGACTCACTTACAGAGAGATATCAATACATAGGTTTTAAGATTCTTACTAGTCAGGTATATTCTTCGGCGGTGAGTAGGGGGTGTTGAGTCCAGTTCCCTGAGCAAGGAGTAGGTCTTGTCTATTACATATTGGGTTTATGGATCGGTATCTGAGCTAATTTGAAACCCGTGTTTTATGCATCACTCCGCCTCACCTTTCCCGTTGAGCAGCCATAGTGTGTTTTCTAAACGTGTGACTCTGTTCCGTTTTGTAATTCAGTTCAAGTGTAGCGGTTTTTACATTCCCTCTATTAGTGATATCTTATGACAAGTGTCTTTTTCTGTGTGACTTTTTTCACTTAGAATCGTCGTACCTAAATCCACTCATCATGCTGCTACTAGCCTTATGACCTTGATTTCATGGCTGAGTGATATTCCATTGTACATAAGGACCACAACTTCTTTATCCTTTTTTCTCTTTCCTGGGATATTTAAGGTGTAACGAAGTGGAGGTTCTTGTCAAGAGAGCAGCCCTAAACTTTGGGGTGCCTGTGTCTTGCTGATTTTTAGTTTTCCCAATTTATACGCCCATGAGTGGAAGTGCCCTATGCTCTCTAAGCTGAGTTTTTTAGATGTTTCAGGACACACCGTACACTTCTCCAGAGTGGCTGTTGGCAATTTACATCCCGTCCATCAGTGTAGCAAGGCTCCCGGTTCTCCATGGCCTGTCCTGCATTTCTGGTTTTGACACTTTATTCAGCATGGCCCTTTTGACCGATGGGAAGCGAGACTTCTTTGTAGCGCTGATTTGCCTTTCCAGGTTGCTTGGTTGGCCAAAAAGGGCGTATGCGTTTTTTCCTGAATATATTCAGGAAAAAACGCATACGCCCTTTTTGGCCAAGGGCATGATTGTCGAGGTTTGGCCGCTTTTCCTGTGCTTTCAAGGCGATTCGAATCTACCTCCTGAAATCTGTTTCCTGCAATTCTGCCTTGCTTTCAAATCCTCTTCGTTGCCTTCCCTCAATATACTTGTGGACAAGAGTTATCATTTATAACTCTGCAGGTTTGTGAATTGCAGTGCCCCTGAGCTCCATTTTTCAACTCGCTTTCTTGGGAGCTGGCCGCAAAAGCGCAGGATTGCTTCAGGCCCTATTCTGGTCCCGGGGGGCAGGCTGAGCCTGTGGTTAATTCTTCTTCCTGATGGGAAAATAGAGTGACCTGTGCCAGTCCCAACACCTAGAGCTAGTCTCTCATTGGTTCCCACTCTTCCCGTTCATCCTCAGGACAAATTGCAACCTGTACGGAACAGGAGGTTAAAGGTGCTGAGTCTCCAAGGAGGGAGATTGCTAGTAAAGCGGCTGCAATGGCGAACCCGAGCACAAGGAGATGAGAAATGAGGTGCGTTTTAGAAACCTTTCCCGATCACACGGTGTACCAGCTTCTGGGTTTCTCATGCATGTTTTCGATGAAGGAAGATGCCCTTGAACCTGGAGATTTGGGACCCATGGGATGGGTACCACGCAGTATTACTTTAAAGGGTCTGCGTTTGCTCACCCAAACTCACCAAACCTCTCAGCCCCAAGAGTGTCCACCCTTATGTCTCCATCAGCTGTGGGTCTAGATATGGTCAATCCAGGTGGCATCACAGCCCCTGAACGAAGTTTGTAAGAATTTCTCTCTCTTTCACTGTCTTTGTTTCACGGGTTTTTAAAAGTAATTGATTTTTATAATGGGGTTTAGCTGCTTTTCACTGCTGTGTTTATGCCGCTTTACACCCACTTGACTCACTTACAGAGAGATATCAATACATAGGTTTAAGATTCTTACTAGTCAGATATATTCTTGGGCGGTGAGTAGGGGGTGTTGAGTCCAGTTCCCTGAGCAAGGAGTAGGTCTTGTCTATTACATATTGGATTTATGGAACGGTATCTGAGGTAATTTGAAACCCGTGTTTTATGCATCCCCCCGCCTCACCTTTCCCGTTGAGCAGCCATAGTGTGTTTTCTAAACTTGTGACTCTGTTCCGTTTTGTAATTCAGTTCAAGTGTAGCGGTTTTTACATTCCCTCTATTAGTGATATCTTATGACAAGTGTCTCTTTCTGTGTGACTTTTTTCACTTAGAATCGTCGTACCTAAATCCACTCATCATACTGCTACTAGCCTTATGACGTTGATTTCTTGGCTGAGTGATATTCCATTGTATATAAGGATCACAACGTCTTTATCCATTTTTCTCTTTCCTGGGATATTTAAGGTGTAACAAAGTGGAGGTTCTTGTCAAGAGAGCAGCCCTAAACTTTGGGGTGCCTTTGTCTTGCTGATTTTTTATTTTTCCCAATGTATACGCCCATGAGTGGAACTGCCCTATGCTCTCTAAGCTGAGTTTTTTAGATGTTTCAGGACACACCGTACACTTCTCCAGAGTGGCTGTTGGCAATTTACATCCCGCCCATCAGCGTAGCAAGGCTCCCGTTTCTCCATGGCCTGTCCTGCATTTCTGGTTTTGACACTTTATTCAGCATGGCCCTTTTGACCGATGGGAAGCGAGACTTCTTTGTAGCGCTGATTTGCCTTTCCAGGTTGCTTGGTTGGCCAAAAAGGGCGTATGCGTTTTTTCCTGAATATATTCAGGAAAAAACGCATACGCCCTTTTTGGCCAAGGGCATGATTGTCGAGGTTTGGCCGCTTTTCCTGTGCTTTCAAGGCGATTCGAATCTACCTCCTGAAATCCGTTTCCTGCAATTCTGCCTTGCTTTCAAATCCTCTTCGTTGCCTTCCCTCAATATATTTGTGGACAAGAGTTATCATTTATAACTCTGCAGGTTTGTGAATTGCAGTGCCCCTGAGCTACATTGTTCAACTCGCTTTCTTGGGAGCTGGCCGCAAAAGCGCAGGATTGCTTCAGGCCCTATTCTGGTCCCGGGCGGCAGGCTGAGCCTGTGGTTAATTCTTCTTCCTGATGGGAAAATAGAGTGACCTGTGCCAGTCCCAACACCTAGAGCTAGTCTCTCATTGGTTCCCACTCTTCCCGTTCATCCTCAGGACAAATTGCAACCTGTACGGAACAGGAAGTTAAAGGTGCTGAGTCTCCAAGGAGGGAGATTGCTAGTAAAGCGGCTGGAATGGCGAACCCGAGCACAAGGAGATGAGAAATGAGGTGCGTTTTAGAAACCTTTCCCGATCACACGGTGTACCAGCTTCTGGGTTTCTCATGCATGTTTTCGATGTAGGAAGATGCCCTTGAACCTGGAGATTTGGGACCCATGGGATGGGTACCACGCAGTATTACTTTAAAGGGTCTGCGTTTGCTCACCCAACCTCACCTAACCTCTCAGCCCCACGAGTGTCCACCCTTATGACTCCATCAGCTGTGGGTCTAGATATGGTCAATCCAGGTGGCATCACAGCCCCTGAACGAATTTTGTAAGAATTTCTCTCTCTTTCACTGTCTTTGTTTCACGGGTTTTTAAAAGTAATTGATTTTTATAATGGGGTTTAGCTGCTTTTCACTGCTGTGTTTATGCCGCTTTACACCCACTTGACTCACTTACAGAGAGATATCAATACATAGGTTTTAAGATTCTTACTTTTCAGGTATATTCTTGGGCGGTGAGTAGGGGTGTTGAGTCCAGTTCACTGAGGAAGGAGTAGGTCTTGTCTATTACATATTGGGTTTATGGAACGGTACCTGAGCTAATTTGAAACCCGTGTTTTATGCATCACCCCGCCTCACCTTTCCCGTTAAGCAGCCATAGTGTGTTTTCTAAACGTGTGACTCTGTTCCGTTTTGTAATTCAGTTCAAGTGTAGCGGTTTTTACATTCCCTCTATTAGTGATATCTTATGACTAGTGTCTTTTCCTGTGTGACTTTTATCACTTAGAATTGTCGTACGTAAATCCACTCATCATGCTGCTACTAGCCTTATGACGTTGATTTCATGGCTGAGTGATATTCCATTGTGCATAAGGACCACAACTTCTTTATCTAGTTTTCTCTTTCCTGGGATATTTAAGGTGTAACGAAGTGGAGGTTCTTATCAAGAGAGTCCCTAAACTTTGGGGTGCCTGTGTTTGCTGATTTTAATTTACCCAATTTATACTCCCATGAGTGGAAGTGCCCTATTCTCTCTAAGCTGAGTTTTTTAGATGTTTCAGGACACACCGTACACTTATCCAGAGTGGTTGTTGGCAATTTACATCCCGCCCATCAGCGTAGCAAGGCTCCCGGTTCTCCATGGCCTGTCCTGCATTTCTGGTTTTGACACTTTATTCAGCATGGCCCTTTTGACCGATGGGAAGCGAGACTTCTTTGTAGCGCTGATTTGCCTTTCCAGGTTGCTTGGTTGGCCAAAAAGGGCTTATGCGTTTTTTCCTGAATATATTCAGGAAAAAACGCATACGCCCTTTTTGGCCAAGGGCATGATTGTCGAGGTTTGGCCGCTTTTCCTGTGCTTTCAAGGCGATTCGAATCTACCTCCTGAAATCTGTTTCCTGCAATTCTGCCTTGCTTTCAAATCCTCTTCGTTGCCTTCCCTCAATATATTTGTGGACAAGAGTTATCATTTATAACTCTGCAGGTTTGTGAATTGCAGTGCCCCTGAGCTCCATTTTTCAACTCGCTTTCTTGGGAGCTGGCCGCAAAAGCGCAGGATTGCTTCAGGCCCTATTCTGGTCCCGGGGGGCAGGCTGAGCCTGTGGTTAATTCTTCTTCCTGATGGGAAAATAGAGTGACCTGTGCCAGTCCCAACACCTAGAGCTAGTCTCTCATTGGTTCCCACTCTTCCCGTTCATCCTCAGGACAAATTGCAACCTGTACGGAACAGGAGGTTAAAGGTGCTGAGTCTCCAAGGAGGGAGATTGCTAGTAAAGCGGCTGCAATGGCGAACCCGAGCACAAGGAGATGAGAAATGAGGTGCGTTTTAGAAACCTTTCCCGATCACACGGTGTACCAGCTTCTGGGTTTCTCATGCATGTTTTCGATGAAGGAAGATGCCCTTTAACCTGGAGATTTGGGACCCATGGGATGGGTACCACGCAGTATTACTTTAAAGGGTCTGCGTTTGCTCACCCAACCTCACCAAACCTCTCAGCCCCAAGAGTGTCCACCCTTATGTCTCCATCAGCTGTGGGTCTAGATATGGTCAATCCAGGTGGCATCACAGCCCCTGAACGAATTTTGTAAGAATTTCTCTCTCTTTCACTGTCTTTGTTTCACGGGTTTTTAAAAGTAATTGATTTTTATAATGGGGTTTAGCTGCTTTTCACTGCTGTGTTTATGCCGCTTTACACCCACTTGACTCACTTACAGAGAGATATCAATACATAGGTTTAAGATTCTTACTAGTCAGATATATTCTTGGGCGGTGAGTAGGGGGTGTTGAGTCCAGTTCCCTGAGCAAGGAGTAGGTCTTGTCTATTACATATTGGGTTTATGGAACGGTATCTGAGCTAATTTGAAACCCGTGTTTTATGCATCCCCCCGCCTCACCTTTCCCGTTGAGCAGCCATAGTGTGTTTTCTAAACTTGTGACTCTGTTCCGTTTTGTAATTCAGTTCAAGTGTAGCGGTTTTTACATTCCCTCTATTAGTGATATCTTATGACAAGTGTCTCTTTCTGTGTGACTTTTTTCACTTAGAATCGTCGTACCTAAATCCACTCATCATACTGCTACTAGCCTTATGACGTTGATTTCTTGGCTGAGTGATATTCCATTGTACATAAGGACCACAACTTCTTTATCCTTTTTTCTCTTTCCTTCGATATTTAAGGTGTAACGAAGTGGAGAATCTTGTCAAGAGAGCAGCCCTAAACTTTGGGGTGCCTGTGTCTTGCTGATTTTTAGTTTTCCCAATGTATACGCCCATGAGTTGAAGTGCCCTATGCTCTCTAAGCTGAGTTTTTTAGATGTTTCACGACACACCGTACACTTCTCCAGAGTGGCTGTTGGCAATTTACATCCCGTCCATCAGCGTAGCAAGGCTCCCGGTTCTCCATGGCCTGTCCTGCATTTCTGGTTTTGACACTTTATTCAGCATGGCCCTTTTGACCGATGGGAAGCGAGACTTCTTTGTAGCGCTGATTTGCCTTTCCAGGTTGCTTGGTTGGCCAAAAAGGGCGTATGCGTTTTTTCCTGAATATATTCAGGAAAAAACGCATACGCCCTTTTTGGCCAAGGGCATGATTGTCGAGTTTTGGCCGCTTTTCCTGTGCTTTCAAGGCGATTCGAATCTACCTCCTGAAATCCGTTTCCTGCAATTCTGCCTTGTTTTCAAATCCTCTTCGTTGCCTTCCCTCAATATATTTGTGGACAAGAGTTATCATTTATAACTCTGCAGGTTTGTGAATTGCAGTGCCCCTGAGCTCCATTGTTCAACTCGCTTTCTTGGGAGCTGGCCGCAAAAGCGCAGGATTGCTTCAGGCCCTATTCTGGTCCCGGGCGGCAGGCTGAGCCTGTGGTTAATTCTTCTTCCTGATGGGAAAATAGAGTGACCTGTGCCAGTCCCAACACCTAGAGCTAGTCTCTCATTGGTTCCCCCTATTCCCGTTCATCCTCAGGACAAAGTGCAACCTGTACGGAACAGGAAGTTAAAGGTGCTGAGTCTCCAAGGAGGGAGATTGCTAGTAAAGCGGCTGGAATGGCGAACCCGAGCACAAGGAGATGAGAAATGAGGTGCGTTTTAGAAACTTTTCCCGATCACACGGTGTACCAGCTTCTGGGTTTCTCATGCATGTTTTCGATGTAGGAAGATACCCTTGAACCTGGAGATTTGGGACCCATGGGATGGGTACCACGCAGTATTACTTTAAAGGGTCTGCGTTTGCTCACCCAACCTCACCAAACCTCTCAGCCCCAAGAGTGTCCACCCTTATGTCTCCATCAGCTGTGGGTCTAGATATGGTCAATCCAGGTGGCATCACAGCCCCTGAACGAATTTTGTAAGAATTTCTCTCTCTTTCACTGTCTTTGTTTCACGGGTTTTTAAAAGTAATTGATTTTTATAATGGGGTTTATCTGCTTTTCACTGCTGTGTTTATGCCGCTTTACACCCACTTGACTCACTTACAGAGAGATATCAATACATAGGTTTAAGATTCTTGCTAGTCAGATATATTCTTGGGCGGTGAGTAGGGGTGTTGAGTCCAGTTCCCTGAGCAAGGAGTAGGTCTTGTCTATTACATATTGGGTTTATGGAACGGTATCTGAGCTAATTTGAAACCCGTGTTTTATGCATCACCCCACCTCACCTTTCCCGTTAAACAGCCATAGTGTGTTTTCTAAACGTGTGACTCTGTTCCGTTTTGTAATTCAGTTCAAGTGTAGCGGTTTTTACATTCCCTCAATAGTGATATCTTTTGACAAGTGTCTTTTTCTGTGTGACTTTTTTCACTTAGAATCGTCGTACCTAAATCCACTCATCATACTGCTACTAGCCTTATGACGTTGATTTCTTGGCTGAGTGATATTCCATTGTACATAAGGACCACAACTTCTTTATCCTTTTTTCTCTTTCCTGGGATATTTAAGGTGTAACGAAGTGGAGGTTCTTGTCAAGAGAGCAGCCCTAAACTTTGGGGTGCCTGTGTCTTGCTGATTTTTAGTTTTCCCAATGTATACGCCCATGAGTTGAAGTGCCCTATGCTCTCTAAGCTGAGTTTTTTAGATGTTTCAGGACACACCGTACACTTCTCCAGAGTGGCTGTTGGCAATTTACATCCCGTCCATCAGCGTAGCAAGGCTCCCGGTTCTCCATGGCCTGTCCTGCATTTCTGGTTTTGACACTTTATTCAGCATGGCCCTTTTGACCGATGGGAAGCGAGACTTCTTTGTAGCGCTGATTTGCCTTTCCAGGTTGCTTGGTTGGCCAAAAAGGGCGTATGCGTTTTTTCCTGAATATATTCAGGAAAAAACGCATACGCCCTTTTTGGCCAAGGGCATGATTGTCGAGGTTTGGCCGCTTTTCCTGTGCTTTCAAGGAGATTCGAATCTACCTCCTGAAATCCGTTTCCTGCAATTCTGCCTTGTTTTCAAATCCTCTTCGTTGCCTTCCCTCAATATATTTGTGGACAAGAGTTATCATTTATAACTCTGCAGGTTTGTGAATTGCAGTGCCCCTGAGCTCCATTGTTCAACTCGCTTTCTTGGGAGCTGGCTGCAAAAGCGCAGGATTGCTTCAGGCCCTATTCTGGTCCCGGGCGGCAGGCTGAGCCTGTGGTTAATTCTTCTTCCTGATGGGAAAATAGAGTGACCTGTGCCAGTCCCAACACCTAGAGCTAGTCTCTCATTGGTTCCCCCTATTCCCGTTCATCCTCAGGACAAATTGCAACCTGTACGGAACAGGAAGTTAAAGGTGCTGAGTCTCCAAGGAGGGAGATTGCTAGTAAAGCGGCTGGAATGGCGAACCCGAGCACAAGGAGATGAGAAATGAGGTGCGTTTTAGAAACTTTTCCCGATCACACGGTGTACCAGCTTCTGGGTTTCTCATGCATGTTTTCGATGTAGGAAGATGCCCTTGAACCTGGAGATTTGGGACCCATGGGATGGGTACCACGCAGTATTACTTTAAAGGGTCTGCGTTTGCTCACCCAACCTCACCAAACCTCTCAGCCCCAAGAGTGTCCACCCTTATGTCTCCATCAGCTGTGGGTCTAGATATGGTCAATCCAGGTGGCATCACAGCCCCTGAACGAATTTTGTAAGAATTTCTCTCTCTTTCACTGTCTTTGTTTCACGGGTTTTTAAAAGTAATTGATTTTTATAATGGGGTTTATCTGCTTTTCACTGCTGTGTTTATGCCGCTTTACACCCACTTGACTCACTTACAGAGAGATATCAATACATAGGTTTAAGATTCTTACTAGTCAGATATATTCTTGGGCGGTGAGTAGGGGTGTTGAGTCCAGTTCCCTGAGCAAGGAGTAGGTCTTGTCTATTACATATTGGGTTTATGGAACGGTATCTGAGCTAATTTGAAACCCGTGTTTTATGCATCACCCCACCTCACCTTTCCCGTTAAACAGCCATAGTGTGTTTTCTAAACGTGTGACTCTGTTCCGTTTTGTAATTCAGTTCAAGTGTAGCGGTTTTTACATTCCCTCAATAGTGATATCTTTTGACAAGTGTCTTTTTCTGTGTGACTTTTTTCACTTAGAATCGTGGTACCTAAATCCACTCATCATACTGCTACTAGCCTTATGACGTTGATTTCTTGGCTGAGTGATATTCCATTGTACATAAGGACCAAAACTTCTTTATTCTTTTTTCTCTTTCCTGGGATATTTAAGGTGTAACGAAGTGGAGGTTCTTGTCAAGAGAGCAGCCCTAAACTTTGGGGTGCCTGTGTCTTGCTGATTTTTAGTTTTCCCAATGTATACGCCCATGAGTTGAAGTGCCCTATGCTCTCTAAGCTGAGTTTTTTAGATGTTTCACGACACACCGTACACTTCTCCAGAGTGGCTGTTGGCAATTTACATCCCGCCCATCAGCGTAGCAAGGCTCCCGGTTCTCCATGGCCTGTCCTGCATTTCTGGTTTTGACACTTTATTCAGCATGGCCCTTTTGACCGATGGGAAGCGAGACTTCTTTGTAGCGCTGATTTGCCTTTCCAGGTTGCTTGGTTGGCCAAAAAGGGCGTATGCGTTTTTTCCTGAATATATTCAGGAAAAAACGCATACGCCCTTTTTGGCCAAGGGCATGATTGTCGAGGTTTGGCCGCTTTTCCTGTGCTTTCAAGGCGATTCGAATCTACCTCCTGAAATCTGTTTCCTGCAATTCTGCCTTGTTTTCAAATCCTCTTCGTTGCCTTCCCTCAATATATTTGTGGACAAGAGTTATCATTTATAACTCTGCAGGTTTGTGAATTGCAGTGCCCCTGAGCTCCATTGTTCAACTCGCTTTCTTGGGAGCTGGCCGCAAAAGCGCAGGATTGCTTCAGGCCCTATTCTGGTCCCGGGCGGCAGGCTGAGCCTGTGGTTAATTCTTCTTCCTGATGGGAAAATAGAGTGACCTGTGCCAGTCCCAACACCTAGAGCTAGTCTCTCATTGGTTCCCCCTATTCCCGTTCATCCTCAGGACAAATTGCAACCTGTACGGAACAGGAAGTTAAAGGTGCTGAGTCTCCAAGGAGGGAGATTGCTAGTAAAGCGGCTGCAATGGCGAACCCGAGCACAAGGAGATGAGAAATGAGGTGCGTTTTAGAAACCTTTCCCGATCACACGGTGTACCAGCTTCTGGGTTTCTCATGCATGTTTTCGATGAAGGAAGATGCCCTTGAACCTGGAGATTTGGGACCCATGGGATGGGTACCACGCAGTATTACTTTAAAGGGTCTGCGTTTGCTCACCCAACCTCACCAAACCTCTCAGCCCCAAGAGTGTCCACCCTTATGTCTCCATCAGCTGTGGGTCTAGATATGGTCAATCCAGGTGGCATCACAGCCCCTGAACGAATTTTGTAAGAATTTCTCTCTCTTTCACTGTCTTTGTTTCACGGGTTTTTAAAAGTAATTGATTTTTATAATGGGGTTTAGCTGCTTTTCACTGCTGTGTTTATGCCGCTTTACACCCACTTGACTAACTTACAGAGAGATATCAATACATAGGTTTAAGATTCTTACTAGTCAGATATATTCTTGGGCGGTGAGTAGGGGGTGTTGAGTCCAGTTCCCTGAGCAAGGAGTAGGTCTTGTCTATTACATATTGGGTTTATGGAACGGTATCTGAGCTAATTTGAAACCCGTGTTTTATGCATCCCCCCGCCTCACCTTTCCCGTTGAGCAGCCATAGTGTGTTTTCTAAACTTGTGACTCTGTTCCGTTTTGTAATTCAGTTCAAGTGTAGAGGTTTTTACATTCCCTCTATTAGTGATATCTTATGACAAGTGTCTCTTTCTGTGTGACTTTTTTCACTTAGAATCGTCGTACCTAAATCCACTCATCATACTGCTACTAGCCTTATGACGTTGATTTCTTGGCTGAGTGATATTCCATTGTACATAAGGACCACAACTTCTTTATCCTTTTTTCTCTTTCCTGGGATATTTAAGGTGTAATGAAGTGGAGGTTCTTGTCAAGAGAGCAGCCCTAAACTTTGGGGTGCCTGTGTCTTGCTGATTTTTAGTTTTCCCAATGTATACGCCCATGAGTGGAAGTGCCCTATGCTCTCTAAGCTGAGTTTTTTAGATGTTTCAGGACACACCGTACACTTCTCCAGAGTGGCTGTTGGCAATTTACATCCCGCCCATCAGCGTAGCAAGGCTCCCGGTTCTCCATGACGTTTCCTGCATTTCTGGTTTTGACACTTTATTCAGCATGGCCCTTTTGACCGATGGGAAGCGAGACTTCTTTGTAGCGCTGATTTGCCTTTCCATGTTGCTTGGTTGGCCAAAAAGGGCGTATGCGTTTTTTCCTGAATATATTCAGGAAAAAACGCATACGCCCTTTTTGGCCAAGGGCATGATTGTCGAGGTTTGGCCGCTTTTCCTGTGCTTTCAAGGCGATTCGAATCTACCTCCTGAAATCTGTTTCCTGCAATTCTGCCTTGCTTTCAAATCCTCTTCGTTGCCTTCCCTCAATATATTTGTGGACGAGAGTTATCATTTATAACTCTGCAGGTTTGTGAATTGCAGTGCCCCTGAGCTCCATTGTTCAACTCGCTTTCTTGGGAGCTGGCCGCAAAAGCGCAGGATTGCTTCAGGCCCTATTCTGGTCCCGGGGGGCAGGCTGAGCCTGTGGTTAATTCTTCTTCCTGATGGGAAAATAGAGTGACCTGTGCCAGTCCCAACACCTAGAGCTAGTCTCTCATTGGTTCCCACTCTTCCCGTTCATCCTCAGGACAAATTGCAACCTGTACGGAACAGGAGGTTAAAGGTGCTGAGTCTCCAAGGAGGGAGATTGCTAGTAAAGCGGCTGCAATGGCGAACCCGAGCACAAGGAGATGAGAAATGAGGTGCGTTTTAGAAACCTTTCCCGATCACACGGTGTACCAGCTTCTGGGTTTCTCATGCATGTTTTCGATGAAGGAAGATGCCCTTGAACCTGGAGATTTGGGACCCATGGGATGGGTACCACGCAGTATTACTTTAAAGGGTCTGCGTTTGCTCACCCAACCTCACCAAACCTCTCAGCCCCAAGAGTGTCCACCCTTATGTCTCCATCAGCTGTGGGTCTAGATATGGTCAATCCAGGTGGCATCACAGCCCCTGAACGAATTTTGTAAGAATTTCTCTCTCTTTCACTGTCTTTGTTTCACGGGTTTTTAAAAGTAATTGATTTTTATAATGGGGTTTAGCTGCTTTTCACTGCTGTGTTTATGCCGCTTTACACCCACTTGACTAACTTACAGAGAGATATCAATACATAGGTTTAAGATTCTTACTAGTCAGATATATTCTTGGGCGGTGAGTAGGGGGTGTTGAGTCCAGTTCCCTGAGCAAGGAGTAGGTCTTGTCTATTACATATTGGGTTTATGGAACGGTATCTGAGCTAATTTGAAACCCGTGTTTTATGCATCCCCCAGCCTCAACTTTCCCGTTGAGCAGCCATAGTGTGTTTTCTAAACTTGTGACTCTGTTCCGTTTTGTAATTCAGTTCAAGTGTAGCGGTTTTTACATTCCCTCTATTAGTGATATCTTATGACAAGTGTCTCTTTCTGTGTGACTTTTTTCACTTAGAATCGTCGTACCTAAATCCACTCATCATGCTGCTACTAGCCTTATGACCTTGATTTCATGGCTGAGTGATATTCCATTGTACATAAGGACCACAACTTCTTTATCCTTTTTTCTCTTTCCTGGGATATTTAAGGTGTAATGAAGTGGAGGTTCTTGTCAAGAGAGCAGCCCTAAACTTTGGGGTGCCTGTGTCTTGATGATTTTTAGTTTTCCCAATGTATACGCCCATGAGTGGAAGTGCCCTATGCTCTCTAAGCTGAGTTTTTTAGATGTTTCACGACACACCGTACACTTCTCCAGAGTGGCTGTTGGCAATTTACATCCCGTCCATCAGCGTAGCAAGGCTCCCGGTTCTCCATGGCCTGTCCTGCATTTCTGGTTTTGACACTTTATTCAGCATGGCCCTTTTGACCGATGGGAAGCGAGACTTCTTTGTAGCGCTGATTTGCCTTTCCAGGTTGCTTGGTTGGCCAAAAAGGGCGTATGCGTTTTTTCCTGAATATATTCAGGAAAAAACACATACGCCCTTTTTGGCCAAGGGCATGATTGTCGAGGTTTGGCCGCTTTTCCTGTGCTTTCAAGGCGATTCGAATCTACCTCCTGAAATCTGTTTCCTGCAATTCTGCCTTGCTTTCAAATCCTCTTCGTTGCCTTCCCTCAATATATTTGTGGACAAGAGTTATCATTTATAACTCTGCAGGTTTGTGAATTGCAGTGCCCCTGAACTCCATTGTTCAACTCGCTTTCTTGGGAGCTGGCCGCAAAAGCGCAGGATTGCTTCAGGCCCTATTCTGGTCCCGGGCGGCAGGCTGAGCCTGTGGTTAATTCTTCTTCCTGATGGGAAAATAGAGTGACCTGTGCCAGTCCCAACACCTAGAGCTAGTCTCTCATTGGTTCCCCCTATTCCCGTTCATCCTCAGGACAAATTGCAACCTGTACGGAACAGGAAGTTAAAGGTGCTGAGTCTCCAAGGAGGGAGATTGCTAGTAAAGCGGCTGGAATGGCGAACCCGAGCACAAGGAGATGAGAAATGAGGTGCGTTTTAGAAACCTTTCCCAATCACACGGTGTACCAGCTTCTGGGTTTCTCATGCATGTTTTCGATGTAGGAAGATGCCCTTGAACCTGGAGATTTGGGACCCATGGGATGGGTACCACGCAGTATTACTTTAAAGGGTCTGCGTTTGCTCACCCAACCTCACCAAACCTCTCAGCCCCAAGAGTGTCCACCCTTATGTCTCCATCAGCTGTGGGTCTAGATATGGTCAATCCAGGTGGCATCACAGCCCCTGAATGAATTTTGTAAGAATTTCTCTCTCTTTCACTGTCTTTGTTTCACGGGTTTTTAAAAGTAATTGCTTTTTATAATGGGGTTTAGCTGCTTTTCACTGCTGTGTTTATGCCGCTTTACACCCACTTGACTAACTTACAGAGAGATATCAATACATAGGTTTAAGATTCTTACTAGTCAGATATATTCTTGGGCGGTGAGTAGGGGGTGTTGAGTCCAGTTCCCTGAGCAAGGAGTAGGTCTTGTCTATTACATATTGGGTTTATGGAACGGTATCTGAGCTAATTTGAAACCCGTGTTTTATGCATCCCCCCGCCTCACCTTTCCCGTTGAGCAGCCATAGTGTGTTTTCTAAACTTGTGACTCTGTTCCGTTTTGTAATTCAGTTCAAGTGTAGAGGTTTTTACATTCCCTCTATTAGTGATATCTTATGACAAGTGTCTCTTTCTGTGTGACTTTTTTCACTTAGAATCGTCGTACCTAAATCCACTCATCATACTGCTACTAGCCTTATGACGTTGATTTCTTGGCTGAGTGATATTCCATTGTACATAAGGACCACAACTTCTTTATCCTTTTTTCTCTTTCCTGGGATATTTAAGGTGTAATGAAGTGGAGGTTCTTGTCAAGAGAGCAGCCCTAAACTTTGGGGTGCCTGTGTCTTGCTGATTTTTAGTTTTCCCAATGTATACGCCCATGAGTGGAAGTGCCCTATGCTCTCTAAGCTGAGTTTTTTAGATGTTTCAGGACACACCGTACACTTCTCCAGAGTGGCTGTTGGCAATTTACATCCCGCCCATCAGCGTAGCAAGGCTCCCGGTTCTCCATGACGTTTCCTGCATTTCTGGTTTTGACACTTTATTCAGCATGGCCCTTTTGACCGATGGGAAGCGAGACTTCTTTGTAGCGCTGATTTGCCTTTCCATGTTGCTTGGTTGGCCAAAAAGGGCGTATGCGTTTTTTCCTGAATATATTCAGGAAAAAACGCATACGCCCTTTTTGGCCAAGGGCATGATTGTCGAGGTTTGGCCGCTTTTCCTGTGCTTTCAAGGCGATTCGAATCTACCTCCTGAAATCTGTTTCCTGCAATTCTGCCTTGCTTTCAAATCCTCTTCGTTGCCTTCCCTCAATATATTTGTGGACGAGAGTTATCATTTATAACTCTGCAGGTTTGTGAATTGCAGTGCCCCTGAGCTCCATTGTTCAACTCGCTTTCTTGGGAGCTGGCCGCAAAAGCGCAGGATTGCTTCAGGCCCTATTCTGGTCCCGGGGGGCAGGCTGAGCCTGTGGTTAATTCTTCTTCCTGATGGGAAAATAGAGTGACCTGTGCCAGTCCCAACACCTAGAGCTAGTCTCTCATTGGTTCCCACTCTTCCCGTTCATCCTCAGGACAAATTGCAACCTGTACGGAACAGGAGGTTAAAGGTGCTGAGTCTCCAAGGAGGGAGATTGCTAGTAAAGCGGCTGCAATGGCGAACCCGAGCACAAGGAGATGAGAAATGAGGTGCGTTTTAGAAACCTTTCCCGATCACACGGTGTACCAGCTTCTGGGTTTCTCATGCATGTTTTCGATGAAGGAAGATGCCCTTGAACCTGGAGATTTGGGACCCATGGGATGGGTACCACGCAGTATTACTTTAAAGGGTCTGCGTTTGCTCACCCAACCTCACCAAACCTCTCAGCCCCAAGAGTGTCCACCCTTATGTCTCCATCAGCTGTGGGTCTAGATATGGTCAATCCAGGTGGCATCACAGCCCCTGAACGAATTTTGTAAGAATTTCTCTCTCTTTCACTGTCTTTGTTTCACGGGTTTTTAAAAGTAATTGATTTTTATAATGGGGTTTAGCTGCTTTTCACTGCTGTGTTTATGCCGCTTTACACCCACTTGACTCACTTACAGAGAGATATCAATACATAGGTTTAAGATTCTTACTAGTCAGATATATTCTTGGGCGGTGAGTAGGGGGTGTTGAGTCCAGTTCCCTGAGCAAGGAGTAGGTCTTGTCTATTACATATTGGGTTTATGGAACGGTATCTGAGCTAATTTGAAACCCGTGTTTTATGCATCCCCCAGCCTCAACTTTCCCGTTGAGCAGCCATAGTGTGTTTTCTAAACTTGTGACTCTGTTCCGTTTTGTAATTCAGTTCAAGTGTAGCGGTTTTTACATTCCCTCTATTAGTGATATCTTATGACAAGTGTCTCTTTCTGTGTGACTTTTTTCACTTA
The DNA here is from genome assembly GCF_028021215.1 of Eschrichtius robustus. Classification (NCBI taxonomy): domain Eukaryota; kingdom Metazoa; phylum Chordata; class Mammalia; order Artiodactyla; family Eschrichtiidae; genus Eschrichtius; species Eschrichtius robustus. Next base: position 40,493,616 of record NC_090831.1, on the reverse strand, counting down.
GAATCGTCGTACCTAAATCCACTCATCATGCTGCTACTAGCCTTATGACCTTGATTTCATGGCTGAGTGATATTCCATTGTACATAAGGACCACAACTTCTTTATCCTTTTTTCTCTTTCCTGGGATATTTAAGGTGTAATGAAGTGGAGGTTCTTGTCAAGAGAGCAGCCCTAAACTTTGGGGTGCCTGTGTCTTGCTGATTTTTAGTTTTCCCAATGTATACGCCCATGAGTGGAAGTGCCCTATGCTCTCTAAGCTGAGTTTTTTAGATGTTTCACGACACACCGTACACTTCTCCAGAGTGGCTGTTGGCAATTTACATCCCGTCCATCAGCGTAGCAAGGCTCCCGGTTCTCCATGGCCTGTCCTGCATTTCTGGTTTTGACACTTTATTCAGCATGGCCCTTTTGACCGATGGGAAGCGAGACTTCTTTGTAGCGCTGATTTGCCTTTCCAGGTTGCTTGGTTGGCCAAAAAGGGCGTATGCGTTTTTTCCTGAATATATTCAGGAAAAAACGCATACGCCCTTTTTGGCCAAGGGCATGATTGTCGAGGTTTGGCCGCTTTTCCTGTGCTTTCAAGGCGATTCGAATCTACCTCCTGAAATCTGTTTCCTGCAATTCTGCCTTGCTTTCAAATCCTCTTCGTTGCCTTCCCTCAATATATTTGTGGACAAGAGTTATCATTTATAACTCTGCAGGTTTGTGAATTGCAGTGCCCCTGAACTCCATTGTTCAACTCGCTTTCTTGGGAGCTGGCCGCAAAAGCGCAGGATTGCTTCAGGCCCTATTCTGGTCCCGGGGGGCAGGCTGAGCCTGTGGTTAATTCTTCTTCCTGATGGGAAAATAGAGTGACCTGTGCCAGTCCCAACACCTAGAGCTAGTCTCTCATTGGTTCCCCCTATTCCCGTTCATCCTCAGGACAAATTGCAACCTGTACGGAACAGGAAGTTAAAGGTGCTGAGTCTCCAAGGAGGGAGATTGCTAGTAAAGCGGCTGGAATGGCGAACCCGAGCACAAGGAGATGAGAAATGAGGTGCGTTTTAGAAACCTTTCCCAATCACACGGTGTACCAGCTTCTGGGTTTCTCATGCATGTTTTCGATGTAGGAAGATGCCCTTGAACCTGGAGATTTGGGACCCATGGGATGGGTACCACGCAGTATTACTTTAAAGGGTCTGCGTTTGCTCACCCAACCTCACCAAACCTCTCAGCCCCAAGAGTGTCCACCCTTATGTCTCCATCAGCTGTGGGTCTAGATATGGTCAATCCAGGTGGCATCACAGCCCCTGAATGAATTTTGTAAGAATTTCTCTCTCTTTCACTGTCTTTGTTTCACGGGTTTTTAAAAGTAATTGCTTTTTATAATGGGGTTTAGCTGCTTTTCACTGCTGTGTTTATGCCGCTTTACACCCACTTGACTAACTTACAGAGAGATATCAATACATAGGTTTAAGATTCTTACTAGTCAGATATATTCTTGGGCGGTGAGTAGGGGGTGTTGAGTCCAGTTCCCTGAGCAAGGAGTAGGTCTTGTCTATTACATATTGGGTTTATGGAACGGTACCTGAGCTAATTTGAAACCCGTGTTTTATGCATCCCCCCGCCTCACCTTTCCCGTTGAGCAGCCATAGTGTGTTTTCTAAACTTGTGACTCTGTTCCGTTTTGTAATTCAGTTCAAGTGTAGAGGTTTTTACATTCCCTCTATTAGTGATATCTTATGACAAGTGTCTCTTTCTGTGTGACTTTTTTCACTTAGAATCGTCGTACCTAAATCCACTCATCATACTGCTACTAGCCTTATGACGTTGATTTCTTGGCTGAGTGATATTCCATTGTACATAAGGACCACAACTTCTTTATCCTTTTTTCTCTTTCCTGGGATATTTAAGGTGTAATGAAGTGGAGGTTCTTGTCAAGAGAGCAGCCCTAAACTTTGGGGTGCCTGTGTCTTGCTGATTTTTAGTTTTCCCAATGTATACGCCCATGAGTGGAAGTGCCCTATGCTCTCTAAGCTGAGTTTTTTAGATGTTTCAGGACACACCGTACACTTCTCCAGAGTGGCTGTTGGCAATTTACATCCCGCCCATCAGCGTAGCAAGGCTCCCGGTTCTCCATGACGTTTCCTGCATTTCTGGTTTTGACACTTTATTCAGCATGGCCCTTTTGACCGATGGGAAGCGAGACTTCTTTGTAGCGCTGATTTGCCTTTCCATGTTGCTTGGTTGGCCAAAAAGGGCGTATGCGTTTTTTCCTGAATATATTCAGGAAAAAACGCATACGCCCTTTTTGGCCAAGGGCATGATTGTCGAGGTTTGGCCGCTTTTCCTGTGCTTTCAAGGCGATTCGAATCTACCTCCTGAAATCTGTTTCCTGCAATTCTGCCTTGCTTTCAAATCCTCTTCGTTGCCTTCCCTCAATATATTTGTGGACGAGAGTTATCATTTATAACTCTGCAGGTTTGTGAATTGCAGTGCCCCTGAGCTCCATTGTTCAACTCGCTTTCTTGGGAGCTGGCCGCAAAAGCGCAGGATTGCTTCAGGCCCTATTCTGGTCCCGGGGGGCAGGCTGAGCCTGTGGTTAATTCTTCTTCCTGATGGGAAAATAGAGTGACCTGTGCCAGTCCCAACACCTAGAGCTAGTCTCTCATTGGTTCCCACTCTTCCCGTTCATCCTCAGGACAAATTGCAACCTGTACGGAACAGGAGGTTAAAGGTGCTGAGTCTCCAAGGAGGGAGATTGCTAGTAAAGCGGCTGCAATGGCGAACCCGAGCACAAGGAGATGAGAAATGAGGTGCGTTTTAGAAACCTTTCCCGATCACACGGTGTACCAGCTTCTGGGTTTCTCATGCATGTTTTCGATGAAGGAAGATGCCCTTGAACCTGGAGATTTGGGACCCATGGGATGGGTACCACGCAGTATTACTTTAAAGGGTCTGCGTTTGCTCACCCAACCTCACCAAACCTCTCAGCCCCAAGAGTGTCCACCCTTATGTCTCCATCAGCTGTGGGTCTAGATATGGTCAATCCAGGTGGCATCACAGCCCCTGAACGAATTTTGTAAGAATTTCTCTCTCTTTCACTGTCTTTGTTTCACGGGTTTTTAAAAGTAATTGATTTTTATAATGGGGTTTAGCTGCTTTTCACTGCTGTGTTTATGCCGCTTTACACCCACTTGACTCACTTACAGAGAGATATCAATACATAGGTTTAAGATTCTTACTAGTCAGATATATTCTTGGGCGGTGAGTAGGGGGTGTTGAGTCCAGTTCCCTGAGCAAGGAGTAGGTCTTGTCTATTACATATTGGGTTTATGGAACGGTATCTGAGCTAATTTGAAACCCGTGTTTTATGCATCCCCCAGCCTCAACTTTCCCGTTGAGCAGCCATAGTGTGTTTTCTAAACTTGTGACTCTGTTCCGTTTTGTAATTCAGTTCAAGTGTAGCGGTTTTTACATTCCCTCTATTAGTGATATCTTATGACAAGTGTCTCTTTCTGTGTGACTTTTTTCACTTAGAATCGTCGTACCTAAATCCACTCATCATGCTGCTACTAGCCTTATGACCTTGATTTCATGGCTGAGTGATATTCCATTGTACATAAGGACCACAACTTCTTTATCCTTTTTTCTCTTTCCTGGGATATTTAAGGTGTAATGAAGTGGAGGTTCTTGTCAAGAGAGCAGCCCTAAACTTTGGGGTGCCTGTGTCTTGCTGATTTTTAGTTTTCCCAATGTATACGCCCATGAGTGGAAGTGCCCTATGCTCTCTAAGCTGAGTTTTTTAGATGTTTCACGACACACCGTACACTTCTCCAGAGTGGCTGTTGGCAATTTACATCCCGTCCATCAGCGTAGCAAGGCTCCCGGTTCTCCATGGCCTGTCCTGCATTTCTGGTTTTGACACTTTATTCAGCATGGCCCTTTTGACCGATGGGAAGCGATACTTCTTTGTAGCGCTGATTTGCCTTTCCAGGTTGCTTGGTTGGCCAAAAAGGGCGTATGCGTTTTTTCCTGAATATATTCAGGAAAAAACGCATACGCCCTTTTTGGCCAAGGGCATGATTGTCGAGGTTTGGCCGCTTTTCCTGTGCTTTCAAGGCGATTCGAATCTACCTCCTGAAATCTGTTTCCTGCAATTCTGCCTTGCTTTCAAATCCTCTTCGTTGCCTTCCCTCAATATATTTGTGGACAAGAGTTATCATTTATAACTCTGCAGGTTTGTGAATTGCAGTGCCCCTGAGCTCCATTGTTCAACTCGCTTTCTTGGGAGCTGGCCGCAAAAGCGCAGGATTGCTTCAGGCCCTATTCTGGTCCCGGGCGGCAGGCTGAGCCTGTGGTTAATTCTTCTTCCTGATGGGAAAATAGAGTGACCTGTGCCAGTCCCAACACCTAGAGCTAGTCTCTCATTGGTTCCCCCTATTCCCGTTCATCCTCAGGACAAATTGCAACCTGTACGGAACAGGAAGTTAAAGGTGCTGAGTCTCCAAGGAGGGAGATTGCTAGTAAAGCGGCTGGAATGGCGAACCCGAGCACAAGGAGATGAGAAATGAGGTGCGTTTTAGAAACCTTTCCCAATCACACGGTGTACCAGCTTCTGGGTTTCTCATGCATGTTTTCGATGTAGGAAGATGCCCTTGAACCTGGAGATTTGGGACCCATGGGATGGGTACCACGCAGTATTACTTTAAAGGGTCTGCGTTTGCTCACCCAACCTCACCAAACCTCTCAGCCCCAAGAGTGTCCACCCTTATGTCTCCATCAGCTGTGGGTCTAGATATGGTCAATCCAGGTGGCATCACAGCCCCTGAATGAATTTTGTAAGAATTTCTCTCTCTTTCACTGTCTTTGTTTCACGGGTTTTTAAAAGTAATTGATTTTTATAATGGGGTTTATCTGCTTTTCACTGCTGTGTTTATGCCGCTTTACACCCACTTGACTCACTTACAGAGAGATATCAATACATAGGTTTAAGATTCTTACTAGTCAGATATATTCTTGGGCGGTGAGTAGGGGTGTTGAGTCCAGTTCCCTGAGCAAGGAGTAGGTCTTGTCTATTACATATTGGGTTTATGGAACGGTATCTGAGCTAATTTGAAACCCGTGTTTTATGCATCCCCCCGCCTCACCTTTCCCGTTGAGCAGCCATAGTGTGTTTTCTAAACGTGTGACTCTGTTCCGTTTTGTAATTCAGTTCAAGTGTAGCGGTTTTTACATTCCCTCTATTAGTGATATCTTATGACAAGTGTCTCTTTCTGTGTGCCTTTTTTCACTTAGAATCGTCGTACCTAAATCCACTCATCATACTGCTACTAGCCTTATGACGTTGATTTCATGGCTGAGTGATATTCCATTGTATATAAGGATCACAACTTCTTTATCCATTTTTCTCTTTCCTGGGTTATTTAAGGTGTAACGAAGTGGAGGTTCTTGTCAAGAGAGCAGCCCTAAACTTTGGGGTGCCTTTGTCTTGCTGATTTTTTATTTTTCCCAATTTATACGCCCATGAGTGGAAGTGCCCTATGCTCTCTAAGCTGAGTTTTTTAGATGTTTCAGGACACACCGTACACTTCTCCAGAGTGGCTGTTGGCAATTTACATCCCGCCCATCAGCGTAGCAAGGCTCCCGGTTCTCCATGGCCTGTCCTGCATTTCTGGTTTTGACACTTTATTTAGCATGGCCCTTTTGACCGATGGGAAGCGAGACTTCTTTGTAGCGCTGATTTGCCTTTCCAGGTTGCTTGGTTGGCCAAAAAGGGCGTATGCGTTTTTTCCTGAATATATTCAGGAAAAAACGCATACGCCCTTTTTGGCCAAGGGCATGATTGTCGAGGTTTGGCCGCTTTTCCTGTGCTTTCAAGGCGATTCGAATCTACCTCCTGAAATCTGTTTCTTGCAATTCTGCCTTGCTTTCAAATCCTCTTCGGTGCCTTCCCTCAATATATTTGTGGACAACAGTTATCATTTATAACTCTGCAGGTTTGTGAATTGCAGTGCCCCTGAGCTCCATTGTTCAACTCGCTTTCTTGGGAGCTGGCCGCAAAAGCGCAAGATTGCTTCAGGCCCTATTTTTTTTCCGGGCGGCAGGGTGAGCCTGTGGTTAATTCTTCTTCCTGATGGGAAAATAGAGTGACCTGTGCCAGTCCCAACACCTAGACCTAGTCTCTCATTGGTTCCCCCTCTTCCCGTTCATCCTCAGGACAAATCGCAACCTGTACGGAACAGGAGGTTAAAGGTGCTGAGTCTCCAAGGAGGGAGATTGCTAGTAAAGCAGCTGGAATGGCGAACCCGAGCACAAGGATGTGAGAAATGAGGTGCGTTTTAGAAACCTTTCCCGATCACACGGTGTACCAGCTTCTGGGTTTCTCATGCATGTTTTCGATGTAGGAAGATGCCCTTGAACCTGGAGATTTGGGACCCATGGGATGGGTACCACGCAGTACTACTTTAAAGGGTCTGCGTTTGCTCACCCAACCTCACCAAACCTCTCAGCCCCAAGAGTGTCCACCCTTATGTCTCCGTCAGCTGTGGGTCTAGATATGGTCAATCCAGGTGGCATCACAGCCCCTGAACGAATTTTGTAAGAATTTCTCTCTCTTTCACTGTCTTTGTTTCACGGGTTTTTAAAAGTAATTGATTTTTATAATGGGGTTTAGCTGCTTTTCACTGCTGTGTTTATGCCGCTTTACACCCACTTGACTCACTTACAGAGAGATATCAATACATAGGTTTAAGATTCTTACTAGTCAGATATATTCTTGGGCGGTGAGTAGGGGGTGTTGAGTCCAGTTCCCTGAGCAAGGAGTAGGTCTCCTCTATTACATATTGGGTTTATGGAACGGTATCTGAGCTAATTTGAAACCCGTGTTTTATGCATCCCCCCGCCTCACCTTTCCCGTTGAGCAGCCATAGTGTGTTTTCTAAACGTGTGACTCTGTTCCGTTTTGTAATTCAGTTCAAGTGTAGCGGTTTTTACATTCCCTCTATTAGTGATATCTTATGACAAGTGTCTATTTCTGTGTGACTTTTTTCACTTAGAATCGTCGTACCTAAATCCACTCATCATACTGCTACTAGCCTTGTGATGTTGATTTCATGGCTGAGTGATATTCCATTGTACATAAGGACCACAACTTCTTTATCCTTTTTTCTCTTTCCTGGGATATTTAAGGTGTAACGAAGTGGAGGTTCTTGTCAAGAGAGCAGCCCTAAACATTGGGGTGCCTTTGTCTTGCTGATTTTTTTATTTTTCCCAATTTATACTCCCATGAGTGGAAGTGCCCTATGCTCTCTAAGCTGAGTTTTTTAGATGTTTCAGGACACACCGTACACTTCTCCAGAGTGGCTGTTGGCAATTTACATCCCGCCAATCAGCGTAGCAAGGCTCCCGGTTCTCCATGGCCTGTCCAGCATTTCTGGTTTTGACACTTTATTCAGCATGGCCCTTTTGACCGATGGGAAGCGAGACTTCTTTGTAGCGCTGATTTGCCTTTCCAGGTTGCTTGGTTGGCCAAAAAGGGCGTATGCGTTTTTTCCTGAATATATTCAGGAAAAAACGCATACGCCCTTTTTGGCCAAGGGCATGATTGTCGAGGTTTGGCCGCTTTTCCTGTGCTTTCAAGGCGATTCGAATCTACCTCCTGAAATCTGTTTCCTGCAATTCTGCCTTGCTTTCAAATCCTCTTCGTTGCCTTCCCTCAATATATTTGTGGACGAGAGTTATCATTTATAACTCTGCAGGTTTGTGAATTGCAGTGCCCCTGAGCTCCATTGTTCAACTCGCTTTCTTGGGAGCTGGCCGCAAAAGCGCAAGATTGCTTCAGGCCCTATTTTTTTTCCGGGCGGCAGGCTGAGCCTGTGGTTAATTCTTCTTCCTGATGGGAAAATAGAGTGACCTGTGCCAGTCCCAACACCTAGACCTAGTCTCTCATTGGTTCCCCCTCTTCCCGTTCATCCTCAGAACAAATTGCAACCTGTACGGAACAGGAAGTTAAAGGTGCTGAGTCTCCAAGGAGGGAGATTGCTAGTAAAGCGGCTGGAATGGCGAACCCGAGCACAAGGAGGTGAGAAATGAGGTGCGTTTTAGAAACCTTTCCCGATCACACGGTGTACCATCTTCTGGGTTTCTCATGCATGTTTTCGATGTAGGAAGATGCCCTTGAACCTGGAGATTTGGGACCCATGGGATGGGTACCACGCAGTACTACTTTAAAGGGTCTGCGTTTGCTCACCCAACCTCACCAAACCTCTCAGCCCCAAGAGTGTCCACCCTTATGTCTCCGTCAGCTGTGGGTCTAGATATGGTCAATCCAGGTGGCATCACAGCCCCTGAACGAATTTTGTAAGAATTTCTCTCTCTTTCACTGTCTTTGTTTCACGGGTTTTTAAAAGTAATTGATTTTTATAATGGGGTTTAGCTGCTTTTCACTGCTGTGTTTATGCCGCTTTACACCCACTTGACTCACTTACAGAGAGATATCAATACATAGGTTTTAAGATTCTTACTAGTCAGGTATATTCTTCGGCGGTGAGTAGGGGGTGTTGAGTCCAGTTCCCTGAGCGAGGAGTAGGTCTTGTCTATTACATATTGGGTTTATGGATCGGTATCTGAGCTAATTTGAAACCCGTGTTTTATGCATCACTCCGCCTCACCTTTCCCGTTGAGCAGCCATAGTGTGTTTTCTAAACGTGTGACTCTGTTCCGTTTTGTAATTCAGTTCAAGTGTAGCGGTTTTTACATTCCCTCTATTAGTGATATCTTATGACAAGTGTCTTTTTCTGTGTGACTTTTTTCACTTAGAATCGTCGTACCTAAATCCACTCATCATGCTGCTACTAGCCTTATGACCTTGATTTCATGGCTGAGTGATATTCCATTGTACATAAGGACCACAACTTCTTTATCCATTTTTCTCTTTCCTGGGATATTTAAGGTGTAACGAAGTGGAGGTTCTTGTCAAGAGAGCAGCCCTAAACTTTGGGGTGCCTGTGTCTTGCTGATTTTTAGTTTTCCCAATGTATACTCCCATGAGTGAAAGTGCCCTATGCTCTCTAATCTGAGTTTTTTAGATGTTTCAGGACACACCGTACACTTCTCCAGAGTGGCTGTTGGCAATTTACATCCCGCCCATCAGCGTAGCAAGGCTCCCTGTTCTCCATGGCCTGTCCTGCATTTCTGGTTTTGACACTTTATTCAGCATGGCCCTTTTGACCGATGGGAAGCGAGACTTCTTTGTAGCGCTGATTTGCCTTTCCAGGTTGCTTGGTTGGCCAAAAAGGGCGTATGCGTTTTTTCCTGAATATACTCAGGAAAAAACGCATACGCCCTTTTTGGCCAAGGGCATGATTGTCGAGGTTTGGCCGCTTTTCCTGTGCTTTCAAGGCGATTCGAATCTACCTCCTGAAATCGGTTTCCTGCAATTCTGCCTTGCTTTCAAATCCTCTTCGTTGCCTTCCCTCAATATATTTGTGGACGAGAGTTATCATTTATAACTCTGCAGGTTTTTGATTTGCAGTGCCCCTGAGCTCCATTGTTCAACTCGCTTTCTTGGGAGCTGGCCGCAAAAGCGCAGGATTGCTTCAGGCCCTATTCTGGTCCCGGGCGGAAGGCTGAGCCTGTGGTTAATTCTTCTTCCTGATGGGAAAATAGAGTGACCTGTGCCAGTCCCAACACCTAGAGCTAGTCTCTCATTGGTTCCCCCTCTTCCCGTTCATCCTCAGGACAAATTGCAACCTGTACGGAACAGGAAGTTAAAGGTGCTGAGTCTCCCAGGAGGGAGATTGCTAGTAAAGCAGCTGCAATGGCGAACCCGAGCACAAGGAGATGAGAAATGAGGTGCGTTTTAGAAACCTTTCCCGATCACACGGTGTACCAGCTTCTGGGTTTCTCATGCATGTTTTCGATGTAGGAAGATGCCCTTGAACCTGGAGATTTGGGACCCATGGGATGGGTACCACGCAGTATTACTTTAAAGGGTCTGCGTTTGCCCACCCAACCTCACCTAACCTCTCAGCCCCACGAGTGTCCACCCTTATGACTCCATCAGCTGTGGGTCTAGATATGGTCAATCCAGGTGGCATCACAGCCCCTGAACAAATTTTGTAAGAATTTCTCTCTCTTTCACTGTCTTTGTTTCACGGGTTTTTAAAAGTAATTGATTTTTATAATGGGGTTTAGCTGCTTTTCACTGCTGTGTTTATGCCGCTTTACACCCACTTGACTCACTTACAGAGAGATATCAATATATAGGTTTTAAGATTCTTACTTTTCAGGTATATTCTTGGGCGGTGAGTAGGGGTGTTGAGTCCAGTTCACTGAGGAAGGAGTAGGTCTTGTCTATTACATATTGGGTTTATGGAACGGTATCTGAGCTAATTTGAAACCCGTGTTTTATGCATCACCCCGCCTCACCTTTCCCGTTAAGCAGCCATAGTGTGTTTTCTAAACGTGTGACTCTGTTCCGTTTTGTAATTCAGTTCAAGTGTAGCGGTTTTTACATTCCCTCTATTAGTGATATCTTATGACAAGTGTCTTTTCCTGTGTGACTTTTATCACTTAGAATTGTCGTACCTAAATCCACTCATCATGCTGCTACTAGCCTTATGACGTTGATTTCATGGCTGAGTGATATTCCATTGTGCATAAGGACCACAACTTCTTTATCTAGTTTTCTCTTTCCTGGGATATTTAAGGTGTAACGAAGTGGAGGTTCTTATCAAGAGAGTCCCTAAACTTTGGGGTGCCTGTGTTTGCTGATTTTAATTTTCCCAATTTATACTCCCATGGGTGGAAGTGCCCTATGCTCTCTAAGCTGAGTTTTTTAGATGTTTCAGGACACACCGTACACTTCTCCAGAGTGGCTGTTGGCAATTTACATCCCGCCCATCAGCGTAGCAAGGCTCCCGGTTCTCCTTGGCCTGTCCTGCATTTCTGGTTTTGACACTTTATTCAGCATGGCCCTTTTGACCGATGGGAAGCGAGACTTCTTTGTAGCGCTGATTTGCCTTTCCAGGTTGCTTGGTTGGCCAAAAAGGGCGTATGCGTTTTTTCCTGAATATATTCAGGAAAAAACGCATACGCCCTTTTTGGCCAAGGGCATGATTGTCGAGGTTTGGCCGCTTTTCCTGTGCTTTCAAGGCGATTCGAATCTACCTTCTGAAATCTGTTTCCTGCAATTCTGCCTTGCTTTCAAATCCTCTTCGGTGCCTTCCCTCAATATATTTGTGGACAAGAATTATCATTTATAACTCTGCAGGTTTGTGAATTGCAGTGCCCCTGAGCTCCATTGTTCAACTCGCTTACTTGGGAGCTGGCCGCAAAAGCACAGGATTGCTTCAGGCCCTATTCTGGTCCCGGGCGGCAGGCTGAGCCTTTGGTTAATTCTTCTTCCTGATGGGAAAATAGAGTGACCTGTGCCAGTCCCAACACCTAGAGCTAGTCTCTCATTGGTTCCCCCTCTTCCCGTTCATCCTCAGGACAAATCGCAACCTGTACGGAACAGGAGGTTAAAGGTGCTGAGTCTCCAAGGAGGGAGATTGCTAGTAAAGCGGCTGGAATGGCGAACCCGAGCACAAGGAGGTGAGAAATGAGGTGCGTTTTAGAAACCTTTCCCGATCACACGGTGTACCATCTTCTGGGTTTCTCATGCATGTTTTCGATGTAGGAAGATGCCCTTGAACCTGGAGATTTGGGACCCATGGGATCGGTACCACGCAGTACTACTTTAAAGGGTCTGCGTTTGCTCACCCAACCTCACCAAACCTCTCAGCCCCAAGAGTGTCCACCCTTATGTCTCCGTCAGCTGTGGGTCTATTTATGGTCAATCCAGGTGGCATCACAGCCCCTGAATGAATTTTGTAAGAATTTCTCTCTCTTTCACTGTCTTTGTTTAACGGGTTTTTCAAAGTAATTGATTTTTATAATGGGGTTTAGCTGCTTTTCAATGCTGTGTTTATGCCGCTTTACACCCACTTGACTCACTTACAGAGAGATATCAATACATAGGTTTAAGATTCTTACTAGTCAGATATATTCTTGGGCGGTGAGTAGGGGGTGTTGAGTCCAGTTCCCTGAGCAAGGAGTAGGTCTTGTCTATTACATATTGGGTTTATGGAACGGTATCTGAGCTAATTTGAAACCCGTGTTTTATGCATCCCCCCGCCTCACCTTTCCCGTTGAGCAGCCATAGTGTGTTTTCTAAACGTGTGACTCTGTTCCGTTTTGTAATTCAGTTCAAGTGTAGCGGTTTTTACATTCCCTCTATTAGTGATATCTTATGACAAGTGTCCTTTTCTGTGTGACTTTTTTCACTTAGAATCGTCGTACCTAAATCCACTCATCATGCTGCTACTAGCCTTATGACCTTGATTTCATGGCTGAGTGATATTCCATTGTACATAAGGACCACAACTTCTTTATCCTTTTTTCTCTTTCCTGGGATATTTAAGGTGTAACGAAGTGGAGGTTCTTGTCAAGAGAGCAGCCCTAAACTTTGGGGTGCCTGTGTCTTGCTGATTTTTAGTTTTCCCAATGTATACGCCCATGAGTGGAAGTGCCCTATGCTCTCTAAGCTGAGTTTTTTAGATGTTTCAGGACACACCGTACACTTCTCCAGAGTGGCTGTTGGCAATTTACATCCCGCCAATCAGCGTAGCAAGGCTCCCTGTTCTCCATGGCCTGTCCTGCATTTCTGGTTTTGACACTTTATTCAGCATGGCCCTTTTGACCGATGGGAAGCGAGACTTCTTTGTAGCGCTGATTTGCCTTTCCAGGTTGCTTGGTTGGCCAAAAAGGGCGTATGCGTTTTTTCCTGAATATACTCAGGAAAAAACGCATACGCCCTTTTTGGCCAAGGGCATGATTGTCGAGGTTTGGCCGCTTTTCCTGTGCTTTCAAGGCGATTCGAATCTACCTCCTGAAATCGGTTTCCTGCAATTCTGCCTTGCTTTCAAATCCTCTTCGTTGCCTTCCCTCAATATATTTGTGGACGAGAGTTATCATTTATAACTCTGCAGGTTTTTGATTTGCAGTGCCCCTGAGCTCCATTGTTCAACTCGCTTTCTTGGGAGCTGGCCGCAAAAGCGCAGGATTGCTTCAGGCCCTATTCTGGTCCCGGGCGGAAGGCTGAGCCTGTGGTTAATTCTTCTTCCTGATGGGAAAATAGAGTGACCTGTGCCAGTCCCAACACCTAGAGCTAGTCTCTCATTGGTTCCCCCTCTTCCCGTTCATCCTCAGGACAAATTGCAACCTGTACGGAACAGGAAGTTAAAGGTGCTGAGTCTCCCAGGAGGGAGATTGCTAGTAAAGCAGCTGCAATGGCGAACCCGAGCACAAGGAGATGAGAAATGAGGTGCGTTTTAGAAACCTTTCCCGATCACACGGTGTACCAGCTTCTGGGTTTCTCATGCATGTTTTCGATGTAGGAAGATGCCCTTGAACCTGGAGATTTGGGACCCATGGGATGGGTACCACGCAGTATTACTTTAAAGGGTCTGCGTTTGCCCACCCAACCTCACCTAACCTCTCAGCCCCACGAGTGTCCACCCTTATGACTCCATCAGCTGTGGGTCTAGATATGGTCAATCCAGGTGGCATCACAGCCCCTGAACAAATTTTGTAAGAATTTCTCTCTCTTTCACTGTCTTTGTTTCACGGGTTTTTAAAAGTAATTGATTTTTATAATGGGGTTTAGCTGCTTTTCACTGCTGTGTTTATGCCGCTTTACACCCACTTGACTCACTTACAGAGAGATATCAATATATAGGTTTTAAGATTCTTACTTTTCAGGTATATTCTTGGGCGGTGAGTAGGGGTGTTGAGTCCAGTTCACTGAGGAAGGAGTAGGTCTTGTCTATTACATATTGGGTTTATGGAACGGTATCTGAGCTAATTTGAAACCCGTGTTTTATGCATCACCCCGCCTCACCTTTCCCGTTAAGCAGCCATAGTGTGTTTTCTAAACGTGTGACTCTGTTCCGTTTTGTAATTCAGTTCAAGTGTAGCGGTTTTTACATTCCCTCTATTAGTGATATCTTATGACAAGTGTCTTTTCCTGTGTGACTTTTATCACTTAGAATTGTCGTACCTAAATCCACTCATCATGCTGCTACTAGCCTTATGACGTTGATTTCATGGCTGAGTGATATTCCATTGTGCATAAGGACCACAACTTCTTTATCTAGTTTTCTCTTTCCTGGGATATTTAAGGTGTAACGAAGTGGAGGTTCTTATCAAGAGAGTCCCTAAACTTTGGGGTGCCTGTGTTTGCTGATTTTAATTTTCCCAATTTATACTCCCATGGGTGGAAGTGCCCTATGCTCTCTAAGCTGAGTTTTTTAGATGTTTCAGGACACACCGTACACTTCTCCAGAGTGGCTGTTGGCAATTTACATCCCGCCCATCAGCGTAGCAAGGCTCCCGGTTCTCCTTGGCCTGTCCTGCATTTCTGGTTTTGACACTTTATTCAGCATGGCCCTTTTGACCGATGGGAAGCGAGACTTCTTTGTAGCGCTGATTTGCCTTTCCAGGTTGCTTGGTTGGCCAAAAAGGGCGTATGCGTTTTTTCCTGAATATATTCAGGAAAAAACGCATACGCCGTTTTTGGCCAAGGGCATGATTGTCGAGGTTTGGCCGCTTTTCCTGTGCTTTCAAGGCGATTCGAATCTACCTTCTGAAATCTGTTTCCTGCAATTCTGCCTTGCTTTCAAATCCTCTTCGGTGCCTTCCCTCAATATATTTGTGGACAAGAATTATCATTTATAACTCTGCAGGTTTGTGAATTGCAGTGCCCCTGAGCTCCATTGTTCAACTCGCTTACTTGGGAGCTGGCCGCAAAAGCACAGGATTGCTTCAGGCCCTATTCTGGTCCCGGGCGGCAGGCTGAGCCTGTGGTTAATTCTTCTTCCTGATGGGAAAATAGAGTGACCTGTGCCAGTCCCAACACCTAGAGCTAGTCTCTCATTGGTTCCCCCTCTTCCCGTTCATCCTCAGGACAAATCGCAACCTGTACGGAACAGGAGGTTAAAGGTGCTGAGTCTCCAAGGAGGGAGATTGCTAGTAAAGCGGCTGGAATGGCGAACCCGAGCACAAGGAGGTGAGAAATGAGGTGCGTTTTAGAAACCTTTCCCGATCACACGGTGTACCATCTTCTGGGTTTCTCATGCATGTTTTCGATGTAGGAAGATGCCCTTGAACCTGGAGATTTGGGACCCATGGGATGGGTACCACGCAGTACTACTTTAAAGGGTCTGCGTTTGCTCACCCAACCTCACCAAACCTCTCAGCCCCAAGAGTGTCCACCCTTATGTCTCCGTCAGCTGTGGGTCTATTTATGGTCAATCCAGGTGGCATCACAGCCCCTGAATGAATTTTGTAAGAATTTCTCTCTCTTTCACTGTCTTTGTTTAACGGGTTTTTCAAAGTAATTGATTTTTATAATGGGGTTTAGCTGCTTTTCAATGCTGTGTTTATGCCGCTTTACACCCACTTGACTCACTTACAGAGAGATATCAATACATAGGTTTAAGATTCTTACTAGTCAGATATATTCTTGGGCGGTGAGTAGGGGGTGTTGAGTCCAGTTCCCTGAGCAAGGAGTAGGTCTTGTCTATTACATATTGGGTTTATGGAACGGTATCTGAGCTAATTTGAAACCCGTGTTTTATGCATCCCCCCGCCTCACCTTTCCCGTTGAGCAGCCATAGTGTGTTTTCTAAACGTGTGACTCTGTTCCGTTTTGTAATTCAGTTCAAGTGTAGCGGTTTTTACATTCCCTCTATTAGTGATATCTTATGACAAGTGTCCTTTTCTGTGTGACTCTTTTCACTTAGAATCGTCGTACCTAAATCCACTCATCATGCTGCTACTAGCCTTATGACCTTGATTTCATGGCTGAGTGATATTCCATTGTACATAAGGACCACAACTTCTTTATCCTTTTTTCTCTTTCCTGGGATATTTAAGGTGTAACGAAGTGGAGGTTCTTGTCAAGAGAGCAGCCCTAAACTTTGGGGTGCCTGTGTCTTGCTGATTTTTAGTTTTCCCAATGTATACGCCCATGAGTGGAAGTGCCCTATGCTCTCTAAGCTGAGTTTTTTAGATGTTTCAGGACACACCGTACACTTCTCCAGAGTGGCTGTTGGCAATTTACATCCCGCCCATCAGCGTAGCAAGGCTCCCGGTTCTCCATGGCCTGTCCTGCATTTCTGGTTTTGACACTTTATTCAGCATGGCCCTTTTGACCGATGGGAAGCGAGACTTCTTTGTAGCGCTGATATGCCTTTTCAGGTTGCTTGGTTGGCCAAAAAGGGCGTATGCGTTTTTTCCTGAATATATTCAGGAAAAAACGCATACGCCCTTTTTGGCCAAGGGCATGATTGTCGAGGTTTGGCCGCTTTTCCTGTGCTTTCAAGGCGATTCGAATCTACCTCCTGAAATCTGTTTCCTGCAATTCTGCCTTGCTTTCAAATCCTCTTCGGTGCCTTCCCTCAATATATTTGTGGACAAGAGTTATCATTTATAACTCTGCAGGTTTGTGAATTGCAGTGCCCCTGAGCTCCATTGTTCAACTCGCTTACTTGGGAGCTGGCCGCAAAAGCACAGGATTGCTTCAGGCCCTATTCTGGTCCCGGGCGGCAGGCTGAGCCTGTGGTTAATTCTTCTTCCTGATGGGAAAATAGAGTGACCTGTGCCAGTCCCAACACCTAGAGCTAGTCTCTCATTGGTTCCCCCTCTTCCCGTTCATCCTCAGGGCAAATCGCAACCTGTACGGAACAGGAGGTTAAAGGTGCTGAGTCTCCAAGGAGGGAGATTGCTAGTAAAGCGGCTGGAATGGCGAACCCGAGCACAAGGAGGTGAGAAATGAGGTGCGTTTTAGAAACCTTTCCCGATCACACGGTGTACCAGCTTCTGGGTTTCTCATGCATGTTTTCGATGTAGGAAGATGCCCTTGACCCTGGAGATTTGGGACCCATGGGATGGGTACTACGCAGTACTACTTTAAGGGTCTGCGTTTGCTCACCCAACCTCACCAAACCTCTCAGCCCCAAGAGTGTCCACCCTTATGTCTCCGTCAGCTGTGGGTCTAGATATGGTCAATCCAGGTGGCATCACAGCCCCTGAACGAATTTTGTAAGAATTTCTCTCTCTTTCACTGTCTTTGTTTCACGGGTTTTTAAAAGTAATTGATTTTTATAATGGGGTTTAGCTGCTTTTCACTGCTGTGTTTATGCCGCTTTACACACACTTGACTCACTTACAGAGAGATATCAATACATAGGTTTAAGATTCTTACTAGTCAGATATATTCTTGGGCGGTGAGTAGGGGGTGTTGAGTCCAGTTCCGTGAGCAAGGAGTAGGTCTCCTCTATTACATATTGGGTTTATGGAACGGTATCTGAGCTAATTTGAAACCCGTGTTTTATGCATCCCCCTGCCTCACCTTTCCCGTTGAGCAGCCATAGTGTGTTTTCTAAACGTGTGACTCTGTTCCGTTTTGTAATTCAGTTCAAGTGTAGCGGTTTTTACATTCCCTCTATTAGTGATATCTTATGACAAGTGTCTCTTTCTGTGTGACTTTTTTCACTTAGAATCGTCGTACCTAAATCCACTCATCATACTGCTACTAGCCTTATGACGTTGATTTGATGGCTGAGTGATATTCCCTTGTATATAAGGATCACAACTTCTTTATCCATTTTTCTCTTTCCTGGGATATTTAAGGTGTAACGAAGTGGAGGTTCTTGTCAAGAGAGCAGCCCTAAACTTTGGGGTGCCTTTGTCTTGCTGATTTTTTATTTTTCCCAATGTATACGCCCATGAGTGGAAGTGCCCTATGCTCTATAAGCTGAGTTTTTTAGATGTTTCAGGACACACCGTACACTTCTCCAGAGTGGCTGTTCGCAATTTACATCCCGCCCATCAGCGTAGCAAGGCTCCCGTTTGTCCATGGCCTGTCCTGCATTTCTGGTTTTGACACTTTATTCAGCATGGCCCTTTTGACCGATGGGAAGCGAGACTTCTTTGTAGCGCTGATTTGCCTTTCCAGTTTGCTTGGTTGGCCAAAAAGGGCGTATGCGTTTTTTCCTGAATATATTCAGGAAAAAACGCATACGCCCTTTTTGGCCAAGGGCATGATTGTCGAGGTTTGGCCGCTTTTCCTGTGCTTTCAAGGCGATTCGAATCTACCTCCTGAAATCCGTTTCCTGCAATTCTGCCTTGCTTTCAAATCCTCTTCGTTGCCTTCCCTCAATATATTTGTGGACAAGAATTATCATTTATAACTCTGCAGGTTTGTGAATTGCAGTGCCCCTGAGCTCCATTGTTCAACTCGCTTACTTGGGAGCTGGCCGCAAAAGCACAGGATTGCTTCAGGCCCTATTCTGGTCCCGGGCGGCAGGCTGAGCCTGTGGTTAATTTTTCTCCCTGATGGGAAAATAGAGTGACCTGTGCCAGTCCCAACACCTAGAGCTAGTCTCTCATTGGTTCCCCCTCTTCCCGTTCATCCTCAGGACAAATCGCAACCTGTACGGAACAGGAGGTTAAAGGTGCTGAGTCTCCAAGGAGGGAAATTGCTAGTAAAGCGGCTGGAATGGCGAACCCGAGCACAAGGAGATGAGAAATGAGGTGCGTTTTAGAAACCTTTCCCGATCACACGGTGTACCAGCTTCTGGGTTTCTCATGCATGTTTTCGATGTAGGAAGATGCCCTTGAACCTGGAGATTTGGGACCTATGGGATGGGTACCACGCAGTACTACTTTAAAGGGTCTGCGTTTGCTCACCCAACCTCACCAAACCTCTCAGCCCCAAGAGTGTCCACCCTTATGTCTCCGTCAGCTGTGGGTCTAGATATGGTCAATCCAGGTGGCATCACAGCCCCTGAACGAATTGTGTAAGAATTTCTCTCTCTTTCCCTGTCTTTGTTTCACGGGTTTTTAAAAGTAATTGATTTTCATAATGGGGTTTAGCTGCTTTTCACTGCTGTGTTTATGCCGCTTTACACCCACTTGACTCACTTACAGAGAGATATCAATACATAGGTTTAAGATTATTACTAGTCAGATATATTCTTGGGCGGTGAGTAGGGGGTGTTGAGTCCAGTTCCCTGAGCAAGGAGTAGGTCTTGTCTATTACATATTGGGTTTATGGAACGGTATCTGAGCTAATTTGAAACCCGTGTTTTATGCATCCCCCCGCCTCACCTTTCCCGTTGAGCAGCCATAGTGCGTTTTCAAAACGTGTGACTCTGTTCCGTTTTGTAATTCAGTTCAAGTGTAGCGGTTTTTACATTCCCTCTATTAGTGATATCTTATGACAAGTGTCTTTTTCTGTGTGACTTTTTTCACTTAGAATCGTCGTACCTAAATCCACTCATCATGCTGCTACTAGCCTTATGACCTTGATTTCATGGCTGAGTGATATTCCATTGTACATAAGGACCACAACTTCTTTATCCTTTTTCCTCTTTCCTGGGATATTTAAGGTGTAACGAAGTGGAGGTTCTTGTCAAGAGAGCAGCCCTAAACTTTGGGGTGCCTGTGTCTTGCTGATTTTTAGTTTTCCCAATGTATACGCCCATGAGTGGAAGTGCCCTATGCTCTCTAAGCTGAGTTTTTTAGATGTTTCAGGACACACCGTACACTTCTCCAGAGTGGCTGTTGGCAATTTACATCCCGCCCATCAGCGTAGCAAGGCTCCCGGTTCTCCATGGCCTGTCCTGCATTTCTGGTTTTGACACTTTATTCAGCATGGCCCTTTTGACCGATGGGAAGCGAGACTTCTTTGTAGCGCTGATTTGCCTTTCCAGGTTGCTTGGTTGGCCAAAAAGGGCGTATGCGTTTTTTCCTGAATATATTCAGGAAAAAACGCATACGCCCTTTTTGGCCAAGGGCATGATTGTCGAGGTTTGGCCGCTTTTCCTGTGCTTTCAAGGCGATTCGAATCTACCTCCTGAAATCTGTTTCCTGCAATTCTGCCTTGCTTTCAAATCCTCTTCGGTGCCTTCCCTTAATATATTTGTGGACAAGAGTTATCATTTATAACTCTGCAGGTTTGTGAATTGCAGTGCCCCTGAGCTCCATTGTTCAACTCGCTTATTTGGGAGCTGGCCACAAAAGCACAGGATTGCTTCAGGCCCTATTCTGGTCCCGGGCGGCAGGCTGAGCCTGTGGTTAATTCTTCTTCCTGATGGGAAAATAGAGTGATCTGTGCCAGTCCCAACACCTAGAGCTAGTCTCTCATTGGTTCCCCCTCTTCCCGTTCATCCTCAGGACAAATCGCAACCTGTACGGAACAGGAGGTTAAAGGTGCTGAGTCTCCAAGGAGGGAGATTGCTAGTAAAGCGGCTGGAATGGCGAACCCGAGCACAAGGAGGTGAGAAATGAGGTGCGTTTTAGAAACCTTTCCCGATCACACGGTGTACCAGCTTCTGGGTTTCTCATGCATGTTTTCGATGTAGGAAGATGCCCTTGAACCTGGAGATTTGGGACCCATGGGATGGGTACCACGCAGTACTACTTTAAAGGGTCTGCGTTTGCTCACCCAAACTCACCAAACCTATCAGCCCCAAGAGTGTCCACCCTTATGTCTCCGTCAGCTGTGGGTCTAGATATGGTCAATCCAGGTGGCATCACAGCCCCTGAACGAATTGTGTAAGAATTTGTCTCTCTTTCACTGTCTTTGTTTCACGGGTTTTTAAAAGTAATTGATTTTTATAATGGGGTTTAGCTGCTTTTCACTGCTGTGTTTATGCCGCTTTACACCCACTTGAGTCACTTACAGAGAGATATCAACACATAGGTTTAAGATTCTTACTAGTCAGATATATTCTTGGGCGCTGAGTAGGGGGTGTTGAGTCCAGTTCCCTGAGCAAGGAGTAGGTCTTGTCTATTACATATTGGGTTTATGGAACGGTATCTGAGCTAATTTGAAACCCGTGTTTTATGCATCCCCCCGCCTCACCTTTCCCGTTGAGCAGCCATAGTGTGTTTTCTAAACGTGTGACTCTGTTCCGTTTTGTAATTCAGTTCAAGTGTAGCGGTTTTTACATTCCCTCTATTAGTGATATATTATGACAAGTGTCTTTTTCTGTGTGACTTTTTTCACTTAGAATCGTCGTACCTAAATCCACTCATCATGCTGCTACTAGCCTTATGACCTTGATTTCATGGCTGAGTGATATTCCATTGTACATAAGGACCACAACTTCTTTATCCTTTTTTCTCTTTCCTGGGATATTTAAGGTGTAACGAAGTGGAGGTTCTTGTCAAGAGAGCAGCCCTAAACTTTGGGGTGCCTGTGTCTTGCTGATTTTTAGTTTTCCCAATGTATACGCCCATGAGTGGAAGTGCCCTATGCTCTCTAACCTGAGTTTTTTAGATGTTTCAGGACACACCGTACACTTCTCCAGAGTGGCTGTTGGCAATTTACATCCCGCCCATCAGCGTAGCAAGGCTCCCGGTTCTCCATGGCCTGTCCTGCATTTCTGGTTTTGACACTTTATTCAGCATGGCCCTTTTGACCGATGGGAAGCGAGACTTCTTTGTAGTGCTGATATGCCTTTTCAGGTTGCTTGGTTGGCCAAAAAGGGCGTATGCGTTTTTTCCTGAATATATTCAGGAAAAAACGCATACGCCCTTTTTGGCCAAGGGCATGATTGTCGAGGTTTGGCCGCTTTTCCTGTGCTTTCAAGGCGATTCGAATCTACCTCCTGAAATCTGTTTCCTGCAATTCTGCCTTGCTTTCAAATCCTCTTCGGTGCCTTCCCTCAATATATTTGTGGACAAGAGTTATCATTTATAACTCTGCAGGTTTGTGAATTGCAGTGCCCCTGAGCTCCATTGTTCAACTCGCTTACTTGGGAGCTGGCCGCAAAAGCACAGGATTGCTTCAGGCCCTATTCTGGTCCCGGGCGGCAGGCTGAGCCTGTGGTTAATTCTTCTTCCTGATGGGAAAATAGAGTGACCTGTGCCAGTCCCAACACCTAGAGCTAGTCTCTCATTGGTTCCCCCTCTTCCCGTTCATCCTCAGGGCAAATCGCAACCTGTACGGAACAGGAGGTTAAAGGTGCTGAGTCTCCAAGGAGGGAGATTGCTAGTAAAGCGGCTGGAATGGCGAACCCGAGCACAAGGAGGTGAGAAATGAGGTGCGTTTTAGAAACCTTTCCCGATCACACGGTGTACCAGCTTCTGGGTTTCTCATGCATGTTTTCGATGTAGGAAGATGCCCTTGAACCTGGAGATTTGGGACCCATGGGATGGGTACTACGCAGTACTACTTTAAAGGGTCTGCGTTTGCTCACCCAACCTCACCAAACCTCTCAGCCCCAAGAGTGTCCACCCTTATGTCTCCGTCAGCTGTGGGTCTAGATATGGTCAATCCAGGTGGCATCACAGCCCCTGAACGAATTTTGTAAGAATTTCTCTCTCTTTCACTGTCTTTGTTTCACGGGTTTTTAAAAGTAATTGATTTTTATAATGGGGTTTAGCTGCTTTTCACTGCTGTGTTTATGCCGCTTTACACACACATGACTCACAGAGAGATATCAATACATAGGTTTAAGATTCTTACTAGTCAGATATATTCTTGGGCGGTGAGTAGGGGGTGTTGAGTCCAGTTCCCTGAGCAAGGAGTAGGTCTCCTCTATTACATATTGGGTTTATGGAACGGTATCTGAGCTAATTTGAAACCCGTGTTTTATGCATCCCCCCGCCTCACCTTTCCCGTTGAGCAGCCATAGTGTGTTTTCTAAACGTGTGACTCTGTTCCGTTTTGTAATTCAGTTCAAGTGTAGCGGTTTTTACATTCCCTCTATTAGTGATATCTTATGACAAGTGTCTCTTTCTGTGTGACATTTTTCACTTAGAATCGTCGTACCTAAATCCACTCATCATACTGCTACTAGCCTTATGACGTTGATTTCATGGCTGAGTGATATTGCATTGTACATAAGGATCACAACTTCTTTATCCATTTTTCTCTTTCCTGGGATATTTAAGGTGTAACGAAGTGGAGGTTCTTGTCAAGAGAGCAGCCCTAAACTTTGGGGTGCCTTTGTCTTGCTGATTTTTAGTTTTCCCAATGTATACGCCCATGAGTGGAAGTGCCCTATGCTCTCTAAGCTGAGTTTTTTAGATGTTTCAGGACACACCGTACACTTCTCCAGAGTGGCTGTTGGCAATTTACATCCCGCCCATCAGCGTAGCAAGGCTCCCGGTTCTCCATGGCCTGTGCTGCATTTCTGGTTTTGACACTTTATTCAGCATGGCCCTTTTGACCGATGGGAAGCGAGACTTCTTTGTAGCGCTGATTTGCCTTTCCAGGTTGCTTGGTTGGCCAAAAAGGGCGTATGCGTTTTTTCCTGAATATATTCAGGAAAAAACGCATACGCCCTTTTTGGCCAAGGGCATGATTGTCGAGGTTTGGCCGCTTTTCCTGTGCTTTCAAGGCGATTCGAATCTACCTCCTGAAATCTGTTTCCTGCAATTCTGCCTTGCTTTCAAATCCTCTTCGGTGCCTTCCCTCAATATATTTGTGGACAAGAGTTATCATTTATAACTCTGCAGGTTTGTGAATTGCAGTGCCCCTGAGCTCCATTGTTCAACTCGCTTACTTGGGAGCTGGCCGCAAAAGCACAGGATTGCTTCAGGCCCTATTCTGGTCCCGGGTGGCAGGCTGAGCCTGTGGTTAATTCTTCTTCCTGATGGGAAAATAGAGTGACCTGTGCCAGTCCCAACACCTAGAGCTAGTCTCTCATTGGTTCCCCCTCTTCCCGTTCGTCCTCAGGACAAATCGCAACCTGTACGGAACAGGAGGTTAAAGGTGCTGAGTCTCCAAGGAGGGAGATTGCTAGTAAAGCGGCTGGAATGGCGAACCCGAGCACAAGGAGATGAGAAATGAGGTGCGTTTTAGAAACCTTTCCCGATCACACGGTGTAGCAGCTTCTGGGTTTCTCATGCATGTTTTCGATGTAGGAAGATGCCCTTGAACCTAGAGATTTGGGACCCATGGGATGGGTACTACGCAGTATTACTTTAAAGGGTCTGCGTTTGCTCACCCAACCTCACCTAACCTCTCAGCCCCACGAGTGTCCACCCTTATGACTCCATCAGCTGTGGGTCTAGATATGGTCAATCCAGGTGGCATCACAGCCCCTGAACGAATTTTGTAAGAATTTCTCTCTCTTTCACTGTCTTTGTTTCACGGGTTTTTAAAAGTAATTGATTTTTATAATGGGGTTTAGCTGCTTTTCACTGCTGTGTTTATGCCGCTTTACACCCACTTGACTCACTTACAGAGAGATATCAATACATAGGTTTTAAGATTCTTACTTTTCAGGTATATTCTTGGGCGGTGAGTAGGGGTGTTGAGTCCAGTTCACTGAGGAAGGAGTAGGTCTTGTCTATTACATATTGGGTTTATGGAACGGTACCTGAGCTAATTTGAAACCCGTGTTTTATGCATCACCCCGCCTCACCTTTCCCGTTAAGCAGCCATAGTGTGTTTTCTAAACGTGTGACTCTGTTCCGTTTTGTAATTCAGTTCAAGTGTAGCGGTTTTTACATTCCCTCTATTAGTGATATCTTATGACTAGTGTCTTTTCCTGTGTGACTTTTATCACTTAGAATTGTCGTACGTAAATCCACTCATCATGCTGCTACTAGCCTTATGACGTTGATTTCATGGCTGAGTGATATTCCATTGTGCATAAGGACCACAACTTCTTTATCTAGTTTTCTCTTTCCTGGGATATTTAAGGTGTAACGAAGTGGAGGTTCTTATCAAGAGAGTCCCTAAACTTTGGGGTGCCTGTGTTTGCTGATTTTAATTTTCCCAATTTATACTCCCATGAGTGGAAGTGCCCTATTCTCTCTAAGCTGAGTTTTTTAGATGTTTCAGGACACACCGTACACTTATCCAGAGTGGTTGTTGGCAATTTACATCCCGCCCATCAGCGTAGCAAGGCTCCCGGTTCTCCATGGCCTGTCCTGCATTTCTGGTTTTGACACTTTATTCAGCATGGCCCTTTTGACCGATGGGAAGCGAGACTTCTTTGTAGCGCTGATTTGCCTTTCCAGGTTGCTTGGTTGGCCAAAAAGGGCTTATGCGTTTTTTCCTGAATATATTCAGGAAAAAACGCATACGCCCTTTTTGGCCAAGGGCATGATTGTCGAGGTTTGGCCGCTTTTCCTGTGCTTTCAAGGCGATTCGAATCTACCTCCTGAAATCTGTTTCCTGCAATTCTGCCTTGTCTTCAAATCCTCTTCGTTGCCTTCCCTCAATATATTTGTGGACAAGAGTTATCATTTATAACTCTGCAGGTTTGTGAATTGCAGTGCCCCTGAGCTCCATTTTTCAACTCGCTTTCTTGGGAGCTGGCCGCAAAAGCGCAGGATTGCTTCAGGCCCTATTCTGGTCCCGGGGGGCAGGCTGAGCCTGTGGTTAATTCTTCTTCCTGATGGGAAAATAGAGTGACCTGTGCCAGTCCCAACACCTAGAGCTAGTCTCTCATTGGTTCCCACTCTTCCCGTTCATCCTCAGGACAAATTGCAACCTGTACGGAACAGGAGGTTAAAGGTGCTGAGTCTCCAAGGAGGGAGATTGCTAGTAAAGCGGCTGCAATGGCGAACCCGAGCACAAGGAGATGAGAAATGAGGTGCGTTTTAGAAACCTTTCCCGATCACACGGTGTACCAGCTTCTGGGTTTCTCATGCATGTTTTCGATGAAGGAAGATGCCCTTGAACCTGGAGATTTGGGACCCATGGGATGGGTACCACGCAGTATTACTTTAAAGGGTCTGAGTTTGCTCACCCAACCTCACCAAACCTCTCAGCCCCAAGAGTGTCCACCCTTATGTCTCCATCAGCTGTGGGTCTAGATATGGTCAATCCAGGTGGCATCACAGCCCCTGAACGAATTTTGTAAGAATTTCTCTCTCTTTCACTGTCTTTGTTTCACGGGTTTTTAAAAGTAATTGATTTTTATAATGGGGTTTAGCTGCTTTTCACTGCTGTGTTTATGCCGCTTTACACCCACTTGACTCACTTACAGAGAGATATCAATACATAGGTTTAAGATTCTTACTAGTCAGATATATTCTTGGGCGGTGAGTAGGGGGTGTTGAGTCCAGTTCCCTGAGCAAGGAGTAGGTCTTGTCTATTACATATTGGGTTTATGGAACGGTATCTGAGCTAATTTGAAACCCGTGTTTTATGCATCCCCCCGCCTCACCTTTCCCGTTGAGCAGCCATAGTGTGTTTTCTAAACTTGTGACTCTGTTCCGTTTTGTAATTCAGTTCAAGTGTAGCGGTTTTTACATTCCCTCTATTAGTGATATCTTATGACAAGTGTCTCTTTCTGTGTGACTTTTTTCACTTAGAATCGTCGTACCTAAATCCACTCATCATACTGCTACTAGCCTTATGACGTTGATTTCTTGGCTGAGTGATATTCCATTGTACATAAGGACCACAACTTCTTTATCCTTTTTTCTCTTTCCTGGGATATTTAAGGTGTAACGAAGTGGAGGTTCTTGTCAAGAGAGCAGCCCTAAACTTTGGGGTGCCTGTGTCTTGCTGATTTTTAGTTTTCCCAATGTATACGCCCATGAGTTGAAGTGCCCTATGCTCTCTAAGCTGAGTTTTTTAGATGTTTCACGACACACCGTACACTTCTCCAGAGTGGCTGTTGGCAATTTACATCCCGTCCATCAGCGTAGCAAGGCTCCCGGTTCTCCATGGCCTGTCCTGCATTTCTGGTTTTGACACTTTATTCAGCATGGCCCTTTTGACCGATGGGAAGCGAGACTTCTTTGTAGCGCTGATTTGCCTTTCCAGGTTGCTTGGTTGGCCAAAAAGGGCGTATGCGTTTTTTCCTGAATATATTCAGGAAAAAACGCATACGCCCTTTTTGGCCAAGGGCATGATTGTCGAGGTTTGGCCGCTTTTCCTGTGCTTTCAAGGCGATTCGAATCTACCTCCTGAAATCCGTTTCCTGCAATTCTGCCTTGTTTTCAAATCCTCTTCGTTGCCTTCCCTCAATATATTTGTGGACAAGAGTTATCATTTATAACTCTGCAGGTTTGTGAATTGCAGTGCCCCTGAGCTCCATTGTTCAACTCGCTTTCTTGGGAGCTGGCCGCAAAAGCGCAGGATTGCTTCAGGCCCTATTCTGGCCCCGGGCGGCAGGCTGAGCCTTTGGTTAATTCTTCTTCCTGATGGGAAAATAGAGTGACCTGTGCCAGTCCCAACACCTAGAGCTAGTCTCTCATTGGTTCCCCCTATTCCCGTTCATCCTCAGGACAAATTGCAACCTGTACGGAACAGGAAGTTAAAGGTGCTGAGTCTCCAAGGAGGGAGATTGCTAGTAAAGCGGCTGGAATGGCGAACCCGAGCACAAGGAGATGAGAAATGAGGTGCGTTTTAGAAACCTTTCCCGATCACACGGTGTACCAGCTTCTGGGTTTCTCATGCATGTTTTCGATGTAGGAAGATGCCCTTGAACCTGGAGATTTGGGACCCATGGGATGGGTACCACGCAGTATTACTTTAAAGGGTCTGCGTTTGCTCACCCAACCTCACCAAACCTCTCAGCCCCAAGAGTGTCCACCCTTATGTCTCCATCAGCTGTGGGTCTAGATATGGTCAATCCAGGTGGCATCACAGCCCCTGAACGAATTTTGTAAGAATTTCTCTCTCTTTCACTGTCTTTGTTTCACGGGTTTTTAAAAGTAATTGATTTTTATAATGGGGTTTATCTGCTTTTCACTGCTGTGTTTATGCCGCTTTACACCCACTTGACTCACTTACAGAGAGATATCAATACATAGGTTTAAGATTCTTACTAGTCAGATATATTCTTGGGCGGTGAGTAGGGGTGTTGAGTCCAGTTCCCTGAGCAAGGAGTAGGTCTTGTCTATTACATATTGGGTTTATGGAACGGTATCTGAGCTAATTTGAAACCCGTGTTTTATGCATCACCCCACCTCACCTTTCCCGTTAAACAGCCATAGTGTGTTTTCTAAACGTGTGACTCTGTTCCGTTTTGTAATTCAGTTCAAGTGTAGCGGTTTTTACATTCCCTCAATAGTGATATCTTTTGACAAGTGTCTTTTTCTGTGTGACTTTTTTCACTTAGAATCGTCGTACCTAAACCCACTCATCATACTGCTACTAGCCTTATGACGTTGATTTCTTGGCTGAGTGATATTCCATTGTACATAAGGACCACAACTTCTTTATCCTTTTTTCTCTTTCCTGGGATATTTAAGGTGTAACGAAGTGGAGGTTCTTGTCAAGAGAGCAGCCCTAAACTTTGGGGTGCCTGTGTCTTGCTGATTTTTAGTTTTCCCAATGTATACGCCCATGAGTTGAAGTGCCCTATGCTCTCTAAGCTGAGTTTTTTAGATGTTTCACGACACACCGTACACTTCTCCAGAGTGGCTGTTGGCAATTTACATCCCGTCCATCAGCGTAGCAAGGCTCCCGGTTCTCCATGGCCTGTCCTGCATTTCTGGTTTTGACACTTTATTCAGCATGGCCCTTTTGACCGATGGGAAGCGAGACTTCTTTGTAGCGCTGATTTGCCTTTCCAGGTTGCTTGGTTGGCCAAAAAGGGCGTATGCGTTTTTTCCTGAATATATTCAGGAAAAAACGCATACGCCCTTTTTGGCCAAGGGCATGATTGTCGAGGTTTGGCCGCTTTTCCTGTGCTTTCAAGGCGATTCGAATCTACCTCCTGAAATCTGTTTCCTGCAATTCTGCCTTGCTTTCAAATCCTCTTCGTTGCCTTCCCTCAATATATTTGTGGACGAGAGTTATCATTTATAACTCTGCAGGTTTGTGAATTGCAGTGCCCCTGAGCTCCATTGTTCAACTCGCTTTCTTGGGAGCTGGCCGCAAAAGCGCAGGATTGCTTCAGGCCCTATTCTGGTCCCGGGGGGCAGGCTGAGCCTGTGGTTAATTCTTCTTCCTGATGGGAAAATAGAGTGACCTGTGCCAGTCCCAACACCTAGAGCTAGTCTCTCATTGGTTCCCACTCTTCCCGTTCATCCTCAGGACAAATTGCAACCTGTACGGAACAGGAGGTTAAAGGTGCTGAGTCTCCAAGTAGGGAGATTGCTAGTAAAGCGGCTGCAATGGCGAACCCGATCACAAGGAGATGAGAAATGAGGTGCGTTTTAGAAACCTTTCCCGATCACACGGTGTACCAGCTTCTGGGTTTCTCATGCATGTTTTCGATGAAGGAAGATGACCTTGAACCTGGAGATTTGGGACCCATGGGATGGGTACCACGCAGTATTACTTTAAAGGGTCTGCGTTTGCTCACCCAACCTCACCAAACCTCTCAGCCCCAAGAGTGTCCACCCTTATGTCTCCATCAGCTGTGGGTCTAGATATGGTCAATCCAGGTGGCATCACAGCCCCTGAACGAATTTTGTAAGAATTTCTCTCTCTTTCACTGTCTTTGTTTCACGGGTTTTTAAAAGTAATTGATTTTTATAATGGGGTTTAGCTGCTTTTCACTGCTGTGTTTATGCCGCTTTACACCCACTTGACTCACTTACAGAGAGATATCAATACATAGGTTTAAGATTCTTACTAGTCAGATATATTCTTGGGTGGTGAGTAGGGGGTGTTGAGTCCAGTTCCCTGAGCAAGGAGTAGGTCTTGTCTATTACATATTGGGTTTATGGAACGGTATCTGAGCTAATTTGAAACCCGTGTTTTATGCATCCCCCCGCCTCACCTTTCCCGTTGAGCAGCCATAGTGTGTTTTCTAAACTTGTGACTCTGTTCCGTTTTGTAATTCAGTTCAAGTGTAGC
This sequence comes from Eschrichtius robustus, assembly GCF_028021215.1. Lineage (NCBI taxonomy): Eukaryota > Metazoa > Chordata > Mammalia > Artiodactyla > Eschrichtiidae > Eschrichtius > Eschrichtius robustus. Next base: position 40,463,798 of record NC_090831.1, on the reverse strand, counting down.
GGTTTTTACATTCCCTCTATTAGTGATATCTTATGACAAGTGTCTCTTTCTGTGTGACTTTTTTCACTTAGAATCGTCGTACCTAAATCCACTCATCATACTGCTACTAGCCTTATGACGTTGATTTCTTGGCTGAGTGATATTCCATTGTATATAAGGATCACAACTTCTTTATCCATTTTTCTCTTTCCTGGGATATTTAAGGTGTAACAAAGTGGAGGTTCTTGTCAAAAGAGCAGCCCTAAACTTTGGGGTGCCTTTGTCTTGCTGATTTTTTATTTTTCCCAATGTATACGCCCATGAGTGGAAGTGCCCTATGCTCTCTAAGCTGAGTTTTTTAGATGTTTCAGGACACACCGTACACTTCTCCAGAGTGGCTGTTGGCAATTTACATCCCGCCCATCAGCGTAGCAAGGCTCCCGTTTCTCCATGGGCTGTCCTGCATTTCTGGTTTTGACACTTTATTCAGCATGGCCCTTTTGACCGATGGGAAGCGAGACTTCTTTGTAGCGCTGATTTGCCTTTCCAGGTTGCTTGGTTGGCCAAAAAGGGCGTATGCGTTTTTTCCTGAATATATTCAGGAAAAAACGCATACGCCCTTTTTGGCCAAGGGCATGATTGTCGAGGTTTGGCCGCTTTTCCTGTGCTTTCAAGGCGATTCGAATCTACCTCCTGAAATCCGTTTCCTGCAATTCTGCCTTGCTTTCAAATCCTCTTCGTTGCCTTCCCTCAATATATTTGTGGACAAGAGTTATCATTTATAACTCTGCAGGTTTGTGAATTGCAGTGCCCCTGAGCTCCATTGTTCAACTCGCTTTCTTGGGAGCTGGCCGCAAAAGCGCAGGATTGCTTCAGGCCCTATTTTGGTCCCGGGCGGCAGGCTGAGCCTGTGGTTAATTCTTCTTCCTGATGGGAAAATAGAGTGACCTGTGCTAGTCCCAACACCTAGAGCTAGTCTCTCATTGGTTCCCCCTATTCCCGTTCATCCTCAGGACAAATTGCAACCTGTACGGAACAGGAAGTTAAAGGTGCTGAGTCTCCAAGGAGGGAGATTGCTAGTAAAGCGGCTGGAATGGCGAACCCGAGCACAAGGAGATGAGAAATGAGGTGCGTTTTAGAAACCTTTCCCGATCACACGGTGTACCAGCTTCTGGGTTTCTCATGCATGTTTTCGATGTAGGAAGATGCCCTTGAACCTGGAGATTTGGGACCCATGGGATGGGTACCACGCAGTATTACTTTAAAGGGTCTGCGTTTGCTCACCCAACCTCACCAAACCTCTCAGCCCCAAGAGTGTCCACCCTTATGTCTCCATCAGCTGTGGGTCTAGATATGGTCAATCCAGGTGGCATCACAGCCCCTGAATGAATTTTGTAAGAATTTCTCTCTCTTTCACTGTCTTTGTTTCACGGGTTTTTAAAAGTAATTGATTTTTATAATGGGGTTTATCTGCTTTTCACTGCTGTGTTTATGCCGCTTTACACCCACTTGACTCACTTACAGAGAGATATCAATACATAGGTTTAAGATTCTTACTAGTCAGATATATTCTTGGGCGGTGAGTAGGGGTGTTGAGTCCAGTTCCCTGAGCAAGGAGTAGGTCTTGTCTATTACATATTGGGTTTATGGAACGGTATCTGAGCTAATTTGAAACCCGTGTTTTATGCATCCCCCCGCCTCACCTTTCCCGTTGAGCAGCCATAGTGTGTTTTCTAAACGTGTGACTCTGTTCCGTTTTGTAATTCAGTTCAAGTGTAGCGGTTTTTACATTCCCTCTATTAGTGATATCTTATGACAAGTGTCTCTTTCTGTGTGCCTTTTTTCACTTAGAATCGTCGTACCTAAATCCACTCATCATACTGCTACTAGCCTTATGACGTTGATTTCATGGCTGAGTGATATTCCATTGTATATAAGGATCACAACTTCTTTATCCATTTTTCTCTTTCCTGGGTTATTTAAGGTGTAACGAAGTGGAGGTTCTTGTCAAGAGAGCAGCCCTAAACTTTGGGGTGCCTTTGTCTTGCTGATTTTTTATTTTTCCCAATTTATACGCCCATGAGTGGAAGTGCCCTATGCTCTCTAAGCTGAGTTTTTTAGATGTTTCAGGACACACCGTACACTTCTCCAGAGTGGCTGTTGGCAATTTACATCCCGCCCATCAGCGTAGCAAGGCTCCCGGTTCTCCATGGCCTGTCCTGCATTTCTGGTTTTGACACTTTATTCAGCATGGCCCTTTTGACCGATGGGAAGCGAGACTTCTTTGTAGCGCTGATTTGCCTTTCCAGGTTGCTTGGTTGGCCAAAAAGGGCGTATGCGTTTTTTCCTGAATATATTCAGGAAAAAACGCATACGCCCTTTTTGGCCAAGGGCATGATTGTCGAGGTTTGGCCGCTTTTCCTGTGCTTTCAAGGCGATTCGAATCTACCTCCTGAAATCTGTTTTTTGCAATTCTGCCTTGCTTTCAAATCCTCTTCGGTGCCTTCCCTCAATATATTTGTGGACAACAGTTATCATTTATAACTCTGCAGGTTTGTGAATTGCAGTGCCCCTGAGCTCCATTGTTCAACTCGCTTTCTTGGGAGCTGGCCGCAAAAGCGCAAGATTGCTTCAGGCCCTATTTTTTTTCCGGGCGGCAGGGTGAGCCTGTGGTTAATTCTTCTTCCTGATGGGAAAATAGAGTGACCTGTGCCAGTCCCAACACCTAGACCTAGTCTCTCCTTGGTTCCCCCTCTTCCCGTTCATCCTCAGGACAAATCGCAACCTGTACGGAACAGGAGGTTAAAGGTGCTGAGTCTCCAAGGAGGGAGATTGCTAGTAAAGCAGCTGGAATGGCGAACCCGAGCACAAGGAGGTGAGAAATGAGGTGCGTTTTAGAAACCTTTCCCGATCACACGGTGTACCAGCTTCTGGGTTTCTCATGCATGTTTTCGATGTAGGAAGATGCCCTTGAACCTGGAGATTTGGGACCCATGGGATGGGTACCACGCAGTACTACTTTAAAGGGTCTGCGTTTGCTCACCCAACCTCACCAAACCTCTCAGCCCCAAGAGTGTCCACCCTTATGTCTCCGTCAGCTGTGGGTCTAGATATGGTCAATCCAGGTGGCATCACAGCCCCTGAACGAATTTTGTAAGAATTTCTCTCTCTTTCACTGTCTTTGTTTCACGGGTTTTTAAAAGTAATTGCTTTTTATAATGGGGTTAGCTGCTTTTCACTGCTGTGTTTATGCCGCTTTACACCCACTTGACTCACTTACAGAGAGATATCAATACATAGGTTTAAGATTCTTACTAGTCAGATATATTCTTGGGCGGTGAGTAGGGGGTGTTGAGTCCAGTTCCCTGAGCAAGGAGTAGGTCTCCTCTATTACATATTGGGTTTATGGAACGGTATCTGAGCTAATTTGAAACCCGTGTTTTATGCATCCCCCCGCCTCACCTTTCCCGTTGAGCAGCCATAGTGTGTTTTCTAAACGTGTGACTCTGTTCCGTTTTGTAATTCAGTTCAAGTGTAGCGGTTTTTACATTCCCTCTATTAGTGATATCTTATGACAAGTGTCTCTTTCTGTGTGACTTTTTTCACTTAGAATCGTTGTACCTAAATCCACTCATCATACTGCTACTAGCCTTGTGATGTTGATTTCATGGCTGAGTGATATTCCATTGTACATAAGGACCACAACTTCTTTATCCTTTTTTCTCTTTCCTGGGATATTTAAGGTGTAACGAAGTGGAGGTTCTTGTCAAGAGAGCAGCCCTAAACATTGGGGTGCCTTTGTCTTGCTGATTTTTTATTTTTCCCAATTTATACTCCCATGAGTGGAAGTGCCCTATGCTCTCTAAGCTGAGTTTTTTAGATGTTTCAGGACACACCGTACACTTCTCCAGAGTGGCTGTTGGCAATTTACATCCCGCCAATCAGCGTAGCAAGGCTCCCGGTTCTCCATGGCCTGTCCAGCATTTCTGGTTTTGACACTTTATTCAGCATGGCCCTTTTGACCGATGGGAAGCGAGACTTCTTTGTAGCGCTGATTTGCCTTTCCAGGTTGCTTGGTTGGCCAAAAAGGGCGTATGCTTTTTTTCCTGAATATATTCAGGAAAAAACGCATACGCCCTTTTTGGCCAAGGGCATGATTGTCGAGGTTTGGCCGCTTTTCCTGTGCTTTCAAGGCGATTCGAATCTACCTCCTGAAATCTGTTTCCTGCAATTCTGCCTTGCTTTCAAATCCTCTTCGTTGCCTTCCCTCAATATATTTGTGGACGAGAGTTATCATTTATAACTCTGCAGGTTTGTGAATTGCAGTGCCCCTGAGCTCCATTGTTCAACTCGCTTTCTTGGGAGCTGGCCGCAAAAGCGCAAGATTGCTTCAGGCCCTATTTTTTTTCCGGGCGGCAGGCTGAGCCTGTGGTTAATTCTTCTTCCTGATGGGAAAATAGAGTGACCTGTGCCAGTCCCAACACCTAGACCTAGTCTCTCATTGGTTCCCCCTCTTCCCGTTCATCCTCAGAACAAATTGCAACCTGTACGGAACAGGAAGTTAAAGGTGCTGAGTCTCCAAGGAGGGAGATTGCTAGTAAAGCGGCTGGAATGGCGAACCCGAGCACAAGGAGGTGAGAAATGAGGTGCGTTTTAGAAACCTTTCCCGATCACACGGTGTACCATCTTCTGGGTTTCTCATGCATGTTTTCGATGTAGGAAGATGCCCTTGAACCTGGAGATTTGGGACCCATGGGATGGGTACCACGCAGTACTACTTTAAAGGGTCTGCGTTTGCTCACCCAACCTCACCAAACCTCTCAGCCCCAAGATTGTCCACCCTTATGTCTCCGTCAGCTGTGGGTCTAGATATGGTCAATCCAGGTGGCATCACAGCCCCTGAACGAATTTTGTAAGAATTTCTCTCTCTTTCACTGTCTTTGTTTCACGGGTTTTTAAAAGTAATTGATTTTTATAATGGGGTTTAGCTGCTTTTCACTGCTGTGTTTATGCCGCTTTACACCCACTTGACTCACTTACAGAGAGATATCAATACATAGGTTTTAAGATTCTTACTAGTCAGGTATATTCTTCGGCGGTGAGTAGGGGGTGTTGAGTCCAGTTCCCTGAGCAAGGAGTAGGTCTTGTCTATTACATATTGGGTTTATGGATCGGTATCTGAGCTAATTTGAAACCCGTGTTTTATGCATCACTCCGCCTCACCTTTCCCGTTGAGCAGCCATAGTGTGTTTTCTAAACGTGTGACTCTGTTCCGTTTTGTAATTCAGTTCAAGTGTAGCGGTTTTTACATTCCCTCTATTAGTGATATCTTATGAGAAGTGTCTTTTTCTGTGTGACTTTTTTCACTTAGAATCGTCGTACCTAAATCCACTCATCATGCTGCTACTAGCCTTATGACCTTGATTTCATGGCTGAGTGATATTCCATTGTACATAAGGACCACAACTTCTTTATCCATTTTTCTCTTTCCTGGGATATTTAAGGTGTAACGAAGTGGAGGTTCTTGTCAAGAGAGCAGCCCTAAACTTTGGGGTGCCTGTGTCTTGCTGATTTTTAGTTTTCCCAATGTATACTCCCATGAGTGAAAGTGCCCTATGCTCTCTAATCTGAGTTTTTTAGATGTTTCAGGACACACCGTACACTTCTCCAGAGTGGCTGTTGGCAATTTACATCCCGCCCATCAGCGTAGCAAGGCTCCCTGTTCTCCATGGCCTGTCCTGCATTTCTGGTTTTGACACTTTATTCAGCATGGCCCTTTTGACCGATGGGAAGCGAGACTTCTTTGTAGCGCTGATTTGCCTTTCCAGGTTGCTTGGTTGGCCAAAAAGGGCGTATGCGTTTTTTCCTGAATATACTCAGGAAAAAACGCATACGCCCTTTTTGGCCAAGGGCATGATTGTCGAGGTTTGGCCGCTTTTCCTGTGCTTTCAAGGCGATTCGAATCTACCTCCTGAAATCTGTTTCCTGCAATTCTGCCTTGCTTTCAAATCCTCTTCGTTGCCTTCCCTCAATATATTTGTGGACGAGAGTTATCATTTATAACTCTGCAGGTTTTTGATTTGCAGTGCCCCTGAGCTCCATTGTTCAACTCGCTTTCTTGGCAGCTGGCCGCAAAAGCGCAGGATTGCTTCAGGCCCTATTCTGGTCCCGGGCGGCAGGCTGAGCCTGTGGTTAATTCTTCTTCCTGATGGGAAAATAGAGTGACCTGTGCCAGTCCCAACAACTAGAGCTAGTCTCTCATTGGTTCCCCCTCTTCCCGTTCATCCTCAGGACAAATTGCAACCTGTACGGAACAGGAAGTTAAAGGTGCTGAGTCTCCAAGGAGGGAGATTGCTAGTAAAGCAGCTGCAATGGCGAACCCGAGCACAAGGAGATGAGAAATGAGGTGCGTTTTAGAAACCTTTCCCGATCACACGGTGTACCAGCTTCTGGGTTTCTCATGCATGTTTTCGATGTAGGAAGATGCCCTTGAACCTGGAGATTTGGGACCCATGGGATGGGTACCACGCAGTATTACTTTAAAGGGTCTGCGTTTGCCCACCCAACCTCACCTAACCTCTCAGCCCCACGAGTGTCCACCCTTATGACTCCATCAGCTGTGGGTCTAGATATGGTCAATCCAGGTGGCATCACAGCCCCTGAACAAATTTTGTAAGAATTTCTCTCTCTTTCACTGTCTTTGTTTCACGGGTTTTTAAAAGTAATTGATTTTTATAATGGGGTTTAGCTGCTTTTCACTGCTGTGTTTATGCCGCTTTACACCCACTTGACTCACTTACAGAGAGATATCAATATATAGGTTTTAAGATTCTTACTTTTCAGGTATATTCTTGGGCGGTGAGTAGGGGTGTTGAGTCCAGTTCACTGAGGAAGGAGTAGGTCTTGTCTATTACATATTGGGTTTATGGAACGGTATCTGAGCTAATTTGAAACCCGTGTTTTATGCATCACCCTGCCTCACCTTTCCCGTTAAGCAGCCATAGTGTGTTTTCTAAACGTGTGACTCTGTTCCGTTTTGTAATTCAGTTCAAGTGTAGCGGTTTTTACATTCCCTCTATTAGTGATATCTTATGACAAGTGTCTTTTCCTGTGTGACTTTTATCACTTAGAATCGTCGTACCTAAATCCACTCATCATGCTGCTACTAGCCTTATGACGTTGATTTCATGGCTGAGTGATATTCCATTGTGCATAAGGACCACAACTTCTTTATCTAGTTTTCTCTTTCCTGGGATATTTAAGGTGTAACGAAGTGGAGGTTCTTATCAAGAGAGTCCCTAAACTTTGGGGTGCCTGTGTTTGCTGATTTTAATTTTCCCAATTTATACTCCCATGAGTGGAAGTGCCCTATGCTCTCTAAGCTGAGTTTTTTAGATGTTTCAGGACACACCGTACACTTCTCCAGAGTGGCTGTTGGCAATTTACATCCCGCCCATCAGCGTAGCAAGGCTCCCGGTTCTCCTTGGCCTGTCCTGCATTTCTGGTTTTGACACTTTATTCAGCATGGCCCTTTTGACCGATGGGAAGCGAGACTTCTTTGTAGCGCTGATTTGCCTTTCCAGGTTGCTTGGTTGGCCAAAGAGGGCGTATGCGTTTTTTCCTGAATATATTCAGGAAAAAACGCATACGCCCTTTTTGGCCAAGGGCGTGATTGTCGAGGTTTGGCCGCTTTTCCTGTGCTTTCAAGGCGATTCGAATCTACCTTCTGAAATCTGTTTCCTGCAATTCTGCCTTGCTTTCAAATCCTCTTCGGTGCCTTCCCTCAATATATTTGTGGACAAGAATTATCATTTATAACTCTGCAGGTTTGTGAATTGCAGTGCCCCTGAGCTCCATTGTTCAACTCGCTTACTTGGGAGCTGGCCGCAAAAGCACAGGATTGCTTCAGGCCCTATTCTGGTCCCGGGCGGCAGGCTGAGCCTGTGGTTAATTCTTCTTCCTGATGGGAAATTAGAGTGACCTGTGCCAGTCCCAACACCTAGAGCTAGTCTCTCATTGGTTCCCCCTCTTCCCGTTCATCCTCAGGACAAATCGCAACCTGTACGGAACAGGAGGTTAAAGGTGCTGAGTCTCCAAGGAGGGAGATTGCTAGTAAAGCGGCTGGAATGGCGAACCCGAGCACAAGGAGGTGAGAAATGAGGTGCGTTTTAGAAACCTTTCCCGATCACACGGTGTACCATCTTCTGGGTTTCTCATGCATGTTTTCGATGTAGAAAGATGCCCTTGAACCTGGAGATTTGGGACCCATGGGATCGGTACCACGCAGTACTACTTTAAAGGGTCTGCGTTTGCTCACCCAACCTCACCAAACCTCTCAGCCCCAAGAGTGTCCACCCTTATGTCTCCGTCAGCTGTGGGTCTAGTTATGGTCAATCCAGGTGGCATCACAGCCCCTGAATGAATTTTGTAAGAATTTCTCTCTCTTTCACTGTCTTTGTTTAACGGGTTTTTCAAAGTAATTGATTTTTATAATGGGGTTTAGCTGCTTTTCAATGCTGTGTTTATGCCGCTTTACACCCACTTGACTCACTTACAGAGAGATATCAATAGATAGGTTTAAGATTCTTACTAGTCAGATATATTCTTGGGCGGTGAGTAGGGGGTGTTGAGTCCAGTTCCCTGAGCAAGGAGTAGGTCTTGTCTATTACATATTGGGTTTATGGAACGGTATCTGAGCTAATTTGAAACCCGTGTTTTATGCATCCCCCCGCCTCACCTTTCCCGTTGAGCAGCCATAGTGTGTTTTCTAAACGTGTGACTCTGTTCCGTTTTGTAATTCAGTTCAAGTGTAGCGGTTTTTACATTCCCTCTATTAGTGATATCTTATGACAAGTGTCTTTTTCTGTGTGACTTTTTTCACTTAGAATCGTCGTACCTAAATCCACTCATCATGCTGCTACTAGCCTTATGACCTTGATTTCATGGCTGAGTGATATTCCATTGTACATAAGGACCACAACTTCTTTATCCTTTTTTCTCTTTCCTGGGATATTTAAGGTGTAACGAAGTGGAGGTTCTTGTCAAGAGAGCAGCCCTAAACTTTGGGGTGCCTGTGTCTTGCTGATTTTTAGTTTTCCCAATGTATACGCCCATGAGTGGAAGTGCCCTATGCTCTCTAAGCTGAGTTTTTTAGATGTTTCAGGACACACCGTACACTTCTCCAGAGTGGCTGTTGGCAATTTACATCCCGCCCATCAGCGTAGCAAGGCTCCCGGTTCTCCATGGCCTGTCCTGCATTTCTGGTTTTGACACTTTATTCAGCATGGCCCTTTTGACCGATGGGAAGCGAGACTTCTTTGTAGTGCTGATATGCCTTTTCAGGTTGCTTGGTTGGCCAAAAAGGGCGTATGCGTTTTTTCCTGAATATATTCAGGAAAAAACGCATACGCCCTTTTTGGCCAAGGGCATGATTGTCGAGGTTTGGCCGCTTTTCCTGTGCTTTCAAGGCGATTCGAATCTACCTCCTGAAATCTGTTTCCTGCAATTCTGCCTTGCTTTCAAATCCTCTTCGGTGCCTTCCCTCAATATATTTGTGGACAAGAGTTATCATTTATAACTCTGCAGGTTTGTGAATTGCAGTGCCCCTGAGCTCCATTGTTCAACTCGCTTACTTGGGAGCTGGCCGCAAAAGCACAGGATTGCTTCAGGCCCTATTCTGGTCCCGGGTGGCAGGCTGAGCCTGTGGTTAATTCTTCTTCCTGATGGGAAAATAGAGTGACCTGTGCCAGTCCCAACACCTAGAGCTAGTCTCTCATTGGTTCCCCCTCTTCCCGTTCATCCTCAGGGCAAATCGCAACCTGTACGGAACAGGAGGTTAAAGGTGCTGAGTCTCCAAGGAGGGAGATTGCTAGTAAAGCGGCTGGAATGGCGAACCCGAGCACAAGGAGGTGAGAAATGAGGTGCGTTTTAGAAACCTTTCCCGATCACACGGTGTACCATCTTCTGGGTTTCTCATGCATGTTTTCGATGTAGGAAGATGCCCTTGAACCTGGAGATTTGGGACCCATGGGATCGGTACCACGCAGTACTACTTTAAAGGGTCTGCGTTTGCTCACCCAACCTCACCAAACCTCTCAGCCCCAAGAGTGTCCACCCTTATGTCTCCGTCAGCTGTGGGTCTAGATATGGTCAATCCAGGTTGCATCACAGCCCCTGAACGAATTTTGTAAGAATTTCTCTCTCTTTCACTGTCTTTGTTTCACGGGTTTTTCAAAGTAATTGCTTTTTATAATGGGGTTTAGCTGCTTTTCACTGCTGTGTTTATGCCGCTTTACACCCACTTGACTCACTTACAGAGAGATATCAATACATAGGTATAAGATTCTTACTAGTCAGATATATTCTTGGGCGGTGAGTAGGGGGTGTTGAGTCCAGTTCCCTGAGCAAGGAGTAGGTCTTGTCTATTACATATTGGGTTTATGGAACGGTATCTGAGCTAATTTGAAACCCGTGTTTTATGCATCCCCCCGCCTCACCTTTCCCGTTGAGCAGCCATAGTGTGTTTTCTAAACGTGTGACTCTGTTCCGTTTTGTAATTCAGTTCAAGTGTAGCGGTATTTACATTCCCTCTATTAGTGATATCTTATGACAAGTGTCTTTTTCTGTGTGACTTTTTTCACTTAGAATCGTCGTACCTAAATCCACTCATCATGCTGCTACTAGCCTTATGACCTTGATTTCATGGCTGAGAGATATTCCATTGTACATAAGGACCACAACTTCTTTATCCATTTTTCTCTTTCCTGGGATATTTAAGGTGTAACGAAGTGGAGGTTCTTGTCAAGAGAGCAGCCCTAAACTTTGGGGTGCCTGTGTCTTGCTGATTTTTAGTTTTCCCAATGTATACGCCCATGAGTGGAAGTGCCCTATGCTCTCTAATCTGAGTTTTTTAGATGTTTCAGGACACACCGTACACTTCTCCAGAGTGGCTGTTGGCAATTTACATCCCGCCCATCAGCGTAGCAAGGCTCCCGGTTCTCCATGGGCTGTCCTGCATTTCTGGTTTTGACACTTTATTCAGCATGGCCCTTTTGACCGATGGGAAGCGAGACTTCTTTGTAGCGCTGATTTGCCTTTCCAGGTTGCTTGGTTGGCCAAAAAGGGCGTATGCGTTTTTTCCTGAATATACTCAGGAAAAAACGCATACGCCCTTTTTGGCCAAGGGCATGATTGTCGAGGTTTAGCCGCTTTTCCTGTGCTTTCAAGGCGATTCGAATCTACCTCCTGAAATCTGTTTCCTGCAATTCTGCCTTGCTTTCAAATCCTCTTCGGTGTCTTCCCTCAATATATTTGTGGACAAGAGTTATCATTTATAACTCTGCAGGTTTGTGAATTGCAGTGCCCCTGAGCTCCATTGTTCAACTCGCTTACTTGGGAGCTGGCCGCAAAAGCACAGGATTGCTTCAGGCCCTATTCTGGTCCCGGGCGGCAGGCTGAGCCTGTGGTTAATTCTTCTTCCTGATGGGAAAATAGAGTGACCTGTGCCAGTCCCAACACCTAGAGCTAGTCTCTCATTGGTTCCCCCTCTTCCCGTTCATCCTCAGGACAAATCGCAACCTGTACGGAACAGGAGGTTAAAGGTGCTGAGTCTCCAAGGAGGGAGATTGCTAGTAAAGCGGCTGGAATGGCGAACCCGAGCACAAGGAGGTGAGAAATGAGGTGCGTTTTAGAAACCTTTCCCGATCACACGGTGTACCAGCTTCTGGGTTTCTCATGCATGTTTTCGATGTAGGAAGATGCCCTTGAACCTGGAGATTTGGGACCCATGGGATGGGTACTACGCAGTACTACTTTAAAGGGTCTGCGTTTGCTCACCCAACCTCACCAAACCTCTCAGCCCCAAGAGTGTCCACCCTTATGTCTCCGTCAGCTGTGGGTCTAGATATGGTCAATCCAGGTGGCATCACAGCCCCTGAACGAATTTTGTAAGAATTTCTCTCTCTTTCACTGTCTTTGTTTCACGGGTTTTTAAAAGTAATTGATTTTTATAATGGGGTTTAGCTGCTTTTCACTGCTGTGTTTATGCCGCTTTACACACACATGACTCACTTACAGAGAGATATCAATACATAGGTTTAAGATTCTTACTAGTCAGATATATTCTTGGGCGGTGAGTAGGGGGTGTTGAGTCCAGTTCCCTGAGCAAGGAGTAGGTCTCCTCTATTACATATTGGGTTTATGGAACGGTATCTGAGCTAATTTGAAACCCGTGTTTTATGCATCCCCCCGCCTCACCTTTCCCGTTGAGCAGCCATAGTGTGTTTTCTAAACGTGTGACTCTGTTCCGTTTTGTAATTCAGTTCAAGTGTAGCGGTATTTACATTCCCTCTATTAGTGATATCTTATGACAAGTGTCTTTTTCTGTGTGACTTTTTTCACTTAGAATCGTCGTACCTAAATCCACTCATCATGCTGCTACTAGCCTTATGACCTTGATTTCATGGCTGAGAGATATTCCATTGTACATAAGGACCACAACTTCTTTATCCATTTTTCTCTTTCCTGGGATATTTAAGGTGTAACGAAGTGGAGGTTCTTGTCAAGAGAGCAGCCCTAAACTTTGGGGTGCCTGTGTCTTGCTGATTTTTAGTTTTCCCAATGTATACGCCCATGAGTGGAAGTGCCCTATGCTCTCTAATCTGAGTTTTTTAGATGTTTCAGGACACACCGTACACTTCTCCAGAGTGGCTGTTGGCAATTTACATCCCGCCCATCAGCGTAGCAAGGCTCCCGGTTCTCCATGGGCTGTCCTGCATTTCTGGTTTTGACACTTTATTCAGCATGGCCCTTTTGACCGATGGGAAGCGAGACTTCTTTGTAGCGCTGATTTGCCTTTCCAGGTTGCTTGGTTGGCCAAAAAGGGCGTATGCGTTTTTTCCTGAATATACTCAGGAAAAAACGCATACGCCCTTTTTGGCCAAGGGCATGATTGTCGAGGTTTAGCCGCTTTTCCTGTGCTTTCAAGGCGATTCGAATCTACCTCCTGAAATCTGTTTCCTGCAATTCTGCCTTGCTTTCAAATCCTCTTCGGTGTCTTCCCTCAATATATTTGTGGACAAGAGTTATCATTTATAACTCTGCAGGTTTGTGAATTGCAGTGCCCCTGAGCTCCATTGTTCAACTCGCTTACTTGGGAGCTGGCCGCAAAAGCACAGGATTGCTTCAGGCCCTATTCTGGTCCCGGGCGGCAGGCTGAGCCTGTGGTTAATTCTTCTTCCTGATGGGAAAATAGAGTGACCTGTGCCAGTCCCAACACCTAGAGCTAGTCTCTCATTGGTTCCCCCTCTTCCCGTTCATCCTCAGGACAAATCGCAACCTGTACGGAACAGGAGGTTAAAGGTGCTGAGTCTCCAAGGAGGGAGATTGCTAGTAAAGCGGCTGGAATGGCGAACCCGAGCACAAGGAGGTGAGAAATGAGGTGCGTTTTAGAAACCTTTCCCGATCACACGGTGTACCAGCTTCTGGGTTTCTCATGCATGTTTTCGATGTAGGAAGATGCCCTTGAACCTGGAGATTTGGGACCCATGGGATGGGTACTACGCAGTACTACTTTAAAGGGTCTGCGTTTGCTCACCCAACCTCACCAAACCTCTCAGCCCCAAGAGTGTCCACCCTTATGTCTCCGTCAGCTGTGGGTCTAGATATGGTCAATCCAGGTGGCATCACAGCCCCTGAACGAATTTTGTAAGAATTTCTCTCTCTTTCACTGTCTTTGTTTCACGGGTTTTTAAAAGTAATTGATTTTTATAATGGGGTTTAGCTGCTTTTCACTGCTGTGTTTATGCCGCTTTACACACACATGACTCACTTACAGAGAGATATCAATACATAGGTTTAAGATTCTTACTAGTCAGATATATTCTTGGGCGGTGAGTAGGGGGTGTTGAGTCCAGTTCCCTGAGCAAGGAGTAGGTCTCCTCTATTACATATTGGGTTTATGGAACGGTATCTGAGCTAATTTGAAACCCGTGTTTTATGCATCCCCCCGCCTCACCTTTCCCGTTGAGCAGCCATAGTGTGTTTTCTAAACGTGTGACTCTGTTCCGTTTTGTAATTCAGTTCAAGTGTAGCGGTTTTTACATTCCCTCTATTAGTGATATCTTATGACAAGTGTCTCTTTCTGTGTGACTTTTTTCACTTAGAATCGTCGTACCTAAATCCACTCATCATACTGCTACTAGCCTTATGACGTTGATTTCATGGCTGAGTGATATTCCATTGTACATAAGGATCACAACTTCTTTATCCATTTTTCTCTTTCCTGGGATATTTAAGGTGTAACGAAGTGGAGGTTCTTGTCAAGAGAGCAGCCCTAAACTTTGGGGTGCCTGTGTCTTGCTGATTTTTAGTTTTCCCAATGTATACGCCCATGAGTGGAAGTGCCCTATGCTCTCTAAGCTGAGTTTTTTAGATGTTTCAGGACACACCGTACACTTCTCCAGAGTGGCTGTTGGCAATTTACATCCCGCCCATCAGCGTAGCAAGGCTCCCGGTTCTCCATGGCCTGTCCTGCATTTCTGGTTTTGACACTTTATTCAGCATGGCCCTTTTGACCGATGGGAAGCGAGACTTCTTTGTAGCGCTGATTTGCCTTTCAAGGTTGCTTGGTTGGCCAAAAAGGGCGTATGCGTTTTTTCCTGAATATATTCAGGAAAAAACGCATACGCCCTTTTTGGCCAAGGGCATGATTGTCGAGGTTTGGCCGCTTTTCCTGTGCTTTCAAGGCGATTCGAATCTACCTCCTGAAATCTGTTTCCTGCAATTCTGCCTTGCTTTCAAATCCTCTTCGGTGCCTTCCCTCAATATATTTGTGGACAAGAGTTATCATTTATAACTCTGCAGGTTTGTGAATTGCAGTGCCCCTGAGCTCCATTGTTCAACTCGCTTACTTGGGAGCTGGCCGCAAAAGCACAGGATTGCTTCAGGCCCTATTCTGGTCCCGGGTGGCAGGCTGAGCCTGTGGTTAATTCTTCTTCCTGATGGGAAAATAGAGTGACCTGTGCCAGTCCCAACACCTAGAGCTAGTCTCTCATTGGTTCCCCCTCTTCCCGTTCATCCTCAGGACAAATCGCAACCTGTACGGAACAGGAGGTTAAAGGTGCTGAGTCTCCAAGGAGGGAGATTGCTAGTAAAGCGGCTGGAATGGCGAACCCGAGCACAAGGAGGTGAGAAATGAGGTGCGTTTTAGAAACCTTTCCCGATCACACGGTGTACCATCTTCTGGGTTCCTCATGCATGTTTTCGATGTAGGAAGATGCCCTTGAACCTGGAGATTTGGGACCCATGGGATGGGTACCACGCAGTACTACTTTAAAGGGTCTGCGTTTGCTCACCCAACCTCACCAAACCTCTCAGCCTCAAGAGTGTCCACCCTTATGTCTCCGTCAGCTGTGGGTCTAGATATGGTCAATCCAGGTGGCATCACAGCCCCTGAACGAATTTTGTAAGAATTTCTCTCTCTTTCACTGTCTTTGTTTCACGGGTTTTTCAAAGTAATTGCTTTTTATAATGGGTTTTAGCTGCTTTTCACTGCTGTGTTTATGCCGCTTTACACCCACTTGACTCACTTACAGAGAGATATCAATACATAGGTTTAAGATTCTTACTAGTCAGATATATTCTTGGGCGGTGAGTAGGGGGTGTTGAGTCCAGTTCCCTGAGCAAGGAGTAGGTCTTGTCTATTACATATTGGGTTTATGGAACGGTATCTGAGCTAATTTGAAACCCGTGTTTTATGCATCCCCCCGCCTCACCTTTCCCGTTGAGCAGCCATAGTGTGTTTTCTAAACGTGTGACTCTGTTCCGTTTTGTAATTCAGTTCAAGTGTAGCGGTTTTTACATTCCCTCTATTAGTGATATCTTATGACAAGTGTCTTTTTCTGTGTGACTTTTTTCACTTAGAATCGTCGTACCTAAATCCACTCATCATGCTGCTACTAGCCTTATGACCTTGATTTCATGGCTGAGTGATATTCCATTGTACATAAGGACCACAACTTCTTTATCCATTTTTCTCTTTCCTGGGATATTTAAGGTGTAACGAAGTGGAGGTTCTTGTCAAGAGAGCAGCCCTAAACTTTGGGGTGCCTGTGTCTTGCTGATTTTTAGTTTTCCCAATGTATACGCCCATGAGTGGAAGTGCTCTATGCTCTCTAATCTGAGTTTTTTAGATGTTTCAGGACACACCGTACACTTCTCCAGAGTGGCTGTTGGCAATTTACATCCCGCCCATCAGCGTAGCAAGGCTCCCGGTTCTCCATGGCCTGTCCTGCATTTCTGGTTTTGACACTTTATTCAGCATGGCCCTTTTGACCGATGGGAAGCGAGACTTCTTTGTAGCGCTGATTTGCCTTTCCAGGTTGCTTGGTTGGCCAAAAAGGGCGTATGCGTTTTTTCCTGAATATACTCAGGAAAAAACGCATACGCCCTTTTTGGCCAAGGGCATGATTGTCGAGGTTTGGCCGCTTTTCCTGTGCTTTCAAGGCGATTCGAATCTACCTCCTGAAATCTGTTTCCTGCAATTCTGCCTTGCTTTCAAATCCTCTTCGGTGCCTTCCCTCAATATATTTGTGGACAAGAGTTATCATTTATAACTCTGCAGGTTTGTGAATTGCAGTGCCCCTGAGCTCCATTGTTCAACTCGCTTACTTGGGAGCTGGCCGCAAAAGCACAGGATTGCTTCAGGCCCTATTCTGGTCCCGGGCGGCAGGCTGAGCCTGTGGTTAATTCTTCTTCCTGATGGGAAAATAGAGTGACCTGTGCCAGTCCCAACACCTAGAGCTAGTCTCTCATTGGTTCCCCCTCTTCCCGTTCATCCTCAGGACAAATCGCAACCTGTACGGAACAGGAGGTTAAAGGTGCTGAGTCTCCAAGGAGGGAGATTGCTAGTAAAGCGGCTGGAATGGCGAACCCGAGCACAAGGAGGTGAGAAATGAGGTGCGTTTTAGAAACCTTTCCCGATCACACGGTGTACCATCTTCTGGGTTTCTCATGCATGTTTTCAATGTAGGAAGATGCCCTTGAACCTGGAGATTTGGGACCCATGGGATGGGTACCACGCAGTACTACTTTAAAGGGTCTGCGTTTGCTCACCCAACCTCACCAAACCTCTCAGCCCCAAGAGTGTCCACCCTTATGTCTCTGTCAGCTGTGGGTCTAGATATGGTCAATCCAGGTGCCATCACAGCCCCTGAACGAATTTTGTAAGAATTTCTCTCTCTTTCACTGTCTTTGTTTCACGGGTTTTTAAAAGTAATTGCTTTTTATAATGGGGTTTAGCTGCTTTTCACTGCTGTGTTTATGCCGCTTTACACCCACTTGACTCACTTACAGAGAGATATCAATACATAGGTTTAAGATTCTTACTAGTCAGATATATTCTTGGGCGGTGAGTAGGGGGTGTTGAGTCCAGTTCCCTGAGCAAGGAGTAGGTCTTGTCTATTACATATTGGGTTTATGGAACGGTATCTGAGCTAATTTGAAACCCGTGTTTTATGCATCCCCCCGCCTCACCTTTCCCGTTGAGCAGCCATAGTGTGTTTTCTAAACGTGTGACTCTGTTCCGTTTTGTAATTCAGTTCAAGTGTAGCGGTTTTTACATTCCCTCTATTAGTGATATCTTATGACAAGTGTCTTTTTCTGTGTGACTCTTTTCACTTAGAATCGTCGTACCTAAATCCACTCATCATGCTGCTACTAGCCTTATGACCTTGATTTCATGGCTGAGTGATATTCCATTGTACATAAGGACCACAACTTCTTTATCCTTTTTTCTCTTTCCTGGGATATTTAAGGTGTAACGAAGTGGAGGTTCTTGTCAAGAGAGCAGCCCTAAACTTTGGGGTGCCTGTGTCTTGCTGATTTTTAGTTTTCCCAATGTATACGCCCATGAGTGGAAGTGCCCTATGCTCTCTAATCTGAGTTTTTTAGATGTTTCAGGACACACCGTACACTTCTCCAGAGTGGCTGTTGGCAATTTACATCCCGCCCATCAGCGTAGCAAGGCTCCCGGTTCTCCATGGGCTGTCCTGCATTTCTGGTTTTGACACTTTATTCAGCATGGCCCTTTTGACCGATGGGAAGCGAGACTTCTTTGTAGCGCTGATTTGCCTTTCCAGGTTGCTTGGTTGGCCAAAAAGGGCGTATGCGTTTTTTCCTGAATATACTCAGGAAAAAACGCATACGCCCTTTTTGGCCAAGGGCATGATTGTCGAGGTTTGGCCGCTTTTCCTGTGCTTTCAAGGCGATTCGAATCTACCTCCTGAAATCTGTTTCCTGCAATTCTGCCTTGCTTTCAAATCCTCTTCGGTGTCTTCCCTCAATATATTTGTGGACAAGAGTTATCATTTATAACTCTGCAGGTTTGTGAATTGCAGTGCCCCTGAGCTCCATTGTTCAACTCGCTTACTTGGGAGCTGGCCGCAAAAGCACAGGATTGCTTCAGGCCCTATTCTGGTCCCGGGCGGCAGGCTGAGCCTGTGGTTAATTCTTCTTCCTGATGGGAAAATAGAGTGACCTGTGCCAGTCCCAACACCTAGAGCTAGTCTCTCATTGGTTCCCCCTCTTCCCGTTCATCCTCAGGACAAATCGCAACCTGTACGGAACAGGAGGTTAAAGGTGCTGAGTCTCCAAGGAGGGAGATTGCTAGTAAAGCGGCTGGAATGGCGAACCCGAGCACAAGGAGGTGAGAAATGAGGTGCGTTTTAGAAACCTTTCCCGATCACACGGTGTACCATCTTCTGGGTTTCTCATGCATGTTTTCAATGTAGGAAGATGCCCTTGAACCTGGAGATTTGGGACCCATGGGATGGGTACCACGCAGTACTACTTTAAAGGGTCTGCGTTTGCTCACCCAACCTCACCAAACCTCTCAGCCCCAAGAGTGTCCACCCTTATGTCTCCGTCAGCTGTGGGTCTAGATATGGTCAATCCAGGTGGCATCACAGCCCCTGAACGAATTTTGTAAGAATTTCTCTCTCTTTCACTGTCTTTGTTTCACGGGTTTTTAAAAGTAATTGCTTTTTATAATGGGGTTTAGCTGCTTTTCACTGCTGTGTTTATGCCGCTTTACACCCACTTGACTCACTTACAGAGAGATATCAATACATAGGTATAAGATTCTTACTAGTCAGATATATTCTTGGGCGGTGAGTAGGGGGTGTTGAGTCCAGTTCCCTGAGCAAGGAGTAGGTCTTGTCTATTACATATTGGGTTTATGGAACGGTATCTGAGCTAATTTGAAACCCGTGTTTTATGCATCCCCCCGCCTCACCTTTCCCGTTGAGCAGCCATAGTGTGTTTTCTAAACGTGTGACTCTGTTCCGTTTTGTAATTCAGTTCAAGTGTAGCGGTTTTTACATTCCCTCTATTAGTGATATCTTATGACAAGTGTCTTTTTCTGTGTGACTCTTTTCACTTAGAATCGTCGTACCTAAATCCACTCATCATGCTGCTACTAGCCTTATGACCTTGATTTCATGGCTGAGTGATATTCCATTGTACATAAGGACCACAACTTCTTTATCCTTTTTTCTCTTTCCTGGGATATTTAAGGTGTAACGAAGTGGAGGTTCTTGTCAAGAGAGCAGCCCTAAACTTTGGGGTGCCTGTGTCTTGCTGATTTTTAGTTTTCCCAATGTATACGCCCATGAGTGGAAGTGCCCTATGCTCTCTAATCTGAGTTTTTTAGATGTTTCAGGACACACCGTACACTTCTCCAGAGTGGCTGTTGGCAATTTACATCCCGCCCATCAGCGTAGCAAGGCTCCCGGTTCTCCATGGGCTGTCCTGCATTTCTGGTTTTGACACTTTATTCAGCATGGCCCTTTTGACCGATGGGAAGCGAGACTTCTTTGTAGCGCTGATTTGCCTTTCCAGGTTGCTTGGTTGGCCAAAAAGGGCGTATGCGTTTTTTCCTGAATATACTCAGGAAAAAACGCATACGCCCTTTTTGGCCAAGGGCATGATTGTCGAGGTTTAGCCGCTTTTCCTGTGCTTTCAAGGCGATTCGAATCTACCTCCTGAAATCTGTTTCCTGCAATTCTGCCTTGCTTTCAAATCCTCTTCGGTGTCTTCCCTCAATATATTTGTGGACAAGAGTTATCATTTATAACTCTGCAGGTTTGTGAATTGCAGTGCCCCTGAGCTCCATTGTTCAACTCGCTTACTTGGGAGCTGGCCGCAAAAGCACAGGATTGCTTCAGGCCCTATTCTGGTCCCGGGCGGCAGGCTGAGCCTGTGGTTAATTCTTCTTCCTGATGGGAAAATAGAGTGACCTGTGCCAGTCCCAACACCTAGAGCTAGTCTCTCATTGGTTCCCCCTCTTCCCGTTCATCCTCAGGACAAATCGCAACCTGTACGGAACAGGAGGTTAAAGGTGCTGAGTCTCCAAGGAGGGAGATTGCTAGTAAAGCGGCTGGAATGGCGAACCCGAGCACAAGGAGGTGAGAAATGAGGTGCGTTTTAGAAACCTTTCCCGATCACACGGTGTACCAGCTTCTGGGTTTCTCATGCATGTTTTCGATGTAGGAAGATGCCCTTGAACCTGGAGATTTGGGACCCATGGGATGGGTACTACGCAGTACTACTTTAAAGGGTCTGCGTTTGCTCACCCAACCTCACCAAACCTCTCAGCCCGAAGAGTGTCCACCCTTATGTCTCCGTCAGCTGTGGGTCTAGATATGGTCAATCCAGGTGGCATCACAGCCCCTGAACGAATTTTGTAAGAATTTCTCTCTCTTTCACTGTCTTTGTTTCACGGGTTTTTAAAAGTAATTGATTTTTATAATGGGGTTTAGCTGCTTTTCACTGCTGTGTTTATGCCGCTTTACACACACATGACTCACTTACAGAGAGATATCAATACATAGGTTTAAGATTCTTACTAGTCAGATATATTCTTGGGCGGTGAGTAGGGGGTGTTGAGTCCAGTTCCCTGAGCAAGGAGTAGGTCTCCTCTATTACATATTGGGTTTATGGAACGGTATCTGAGCTAATTTGAAACCCGTGTTTTATGCATCCCCCCGCCTCACCTTTCCCGTTGAGCAGCCATAGTGTGTTTTCTAAACGTGTGACTCTGTTCCGTTTTGTAATTCAGTTCAAGTGTAGCGGTTTTTACATTCCCTCTATTAGTGATATCTTATGACAAGTGTCTCTTTCTGTGTGTCTTTTTTCACTTAGAATCGTCGTACCTAAATCCACTCATCATACTGCTACTAGCCTTATGACGTTGATTTCATGGCTGAGTGATATTCCATTGTACATAAGGATCACAACTTCTTTATCCATTTTTCTCTTTCCTGGGATATTTAAGGTGTAACGAAGTGGAGGTTCTTGTCAAGAGAGCAGCCCTAAACTTTGGGGTGCCTGTGTCTTGCTGATTTTTAGTTTTCCCAATGTATACGCCCATGAGTGGAAGTGCCCTATGCTCTCTAAGCTGAGTTTTTTAGATGTTTCAGGACACACCGTACACTTCTCCAGAGTGGCTGTTGGCAATTTACATCCCGCCCATCAGCGTAGCAAGGCTCCCGGTTCTCCATGGCCTGTCCTGCATTTCTGGTTTTGACACTTTATTCAGCATGGCCCTTTTGACCGATGGGAAGCGAGACTTCTTTGTAGCGCTGATTTGCCTTTCAAGGTTGCTTGGTTGGCCAAAAAGGGCGTATGCGTTTTTTCCTGAATATATTCAGGAAAAAACGCATACGCCCTTTTTGGCCAAGGGCATGATTGTCGAGGTTTGGCCGCTTTTCCTGTGCTTTCAAGGCGATTCGAATCTACCTCCTGAAATCTGTTTCCTGCAATTCTGCCTTGCTTTCAAATCCTCTTCGGTGCCTTCCCTCAATATATTTGTGGACAAGAGTTATCATTTATAACTCTGCAGGTTTGTGAATTGCAGTGCCCCTGAGCTCCATTGTTCAACTCGCTTACTTGGGAGCTGGCCGCAAAAGCACAGGATTGCTTCAGGCCCTATTCTGGTCCCGGGTGGCAGGCTGAGCCTGTGGTTAATTCTTCTTCCTGATGGGAAAATAGAGTGACCTGTGCCAGTCCCAACACCTAGAGCTAGTCTCTCATTGGTTCCCCCTCTTCCCGTTCATCCTCAGGACAAATCGCAACCTGTACGGAACAGGAGGTTAAAGGTGCTGAGTCTCCAAGGAGGGAGATTGCTAGTAAAGCGGCTGGAATGGCGAACCCGAGCACAAGGAGGTGAGAAATGAGGTGCGTTTTAGAAACCTTTCCCGATCACACGGTGTACCATCTTCTGGGTTCCTCATGCATGTTTTCGATGTAGGAAGATGCCCTTGAACCTGGAGATTTGGGACCCATGGGATGGGTACCACGCAGTACTACTTTAAAGGGTCTGCGTTTGCTCACCCAACCTCACCAAACCTCTCAGCCCCAAGAGTGTCCACCCTTATGTCTCCGTCAGCTGTGGGTCTAGATATGGTCAATCCAGGTGGCATCACAGCCCCTGAACGAATTTTGTAAGAATTTCTCTCTCTTTCACTGTCTTTGTTTCACGGGTTTTTCAAAGTAATTGCTTTTTATAATGGGGTTTAGCTGCTTTTCACTGCTGTGTTTATGCCGCTTTACACCCACTTGACTCACTTACAGAGAGATATCAATACATAGGTTTAAGATTCTTACTAGTCAGATATATTCTTGGGCGGTGAGTAGGGGGTGTTGAGTCCAGTTCCCTGAGCAAGGAGTAGGTCTTGTCTATTACATATTGGGTTTATGGAACGGTATCTGAGCTAATTTGAAACCCGTGTTTTATGCATCCCCCCGCCTCACCTTTCCCGTTGAGCAGCCATAGTGTGTTTTCTAAACGTGTGACTCTGTTCCGTTTTGTAATTCAGTTCAAGTGTAGCGGTTTTTACATTCCCTCTATTAGTGATATCTTATGACAAGTGTCTTTTTCTGTGTGACTTTTTTCACTTAGAATCGTCGTACCTAAATCCACTCATCATGCTGCTACTAGCCTTATGACCTTGATTTCATGGCTGAGTGATATTCCATTGTACATAAGGACCACAACTTCTTTATCCATTTTTCTCTTTCCTGGGATATTTAAGGTGTAACGAAGTGGAGGTTCTTGTCAAGAGAGCAGCCCTAAACTTTGGGGTGCCTGTGTCTTGCTGATTTTTAGTTTTCCCAATGTATACGCCCATGAGTGGAAGTGCCCTATGCTCTCTAATCTGAGTTTTTTAGATGTTTCAGGACACACCGTACACTTCTCCAGAGTGGCTGTTGGCAATTTACATCCCGCCCATCAGCGTAGCAAGGCTCCCGGTTCTCCATGGCCTGTCCTGCATTTCTGGTTTTGACACTTTATTCAGCATGGCCCTTTTGACCGATGGGAAGCGAGACTTCTTTGTAGCGCTGATTTGCCTTTCCAGGTTGCTTGGTTGGCCAAAAAGGGCGTATGCGTTTTTTCCTGAATATACTCAGGAAAAAACGCATACGCCCTTTTTGGCCAAGGGCATGATTGTCGAGGTTTGGCCGCTTTTCCTGTGCTTTCAAGGCGATTCGAATCTACCTCCTGAAATCTGTTTCCTGCAATTCTGCCTTGCTTTCAAATCCTCTTCGGTGCCTTCCCTCAATATATTTGTGGACAAGAGTTATCATTTATAACTCTGCAGGTTTGTGAATTGCAGTGCCCCTGAGCTCCATTGTTCAACTCGCTTACTTGGGAGCTGGCCGCAAAAGCACAGGATTGCTTCAGGCCCTATTCTGGTCCCGGGCGGCAGGCTGAGCCTGTGGTTAATTCTTCTTCCTGATGGGAAAATAGAGTGACCTGTGCCAGTCCCAACACCTAGAGCTAGTCTCTCATTGGTTCCCCCTCTTCCCGTTCATCCTCAGGACAAATCGCAACCTGTACGGAACAGGAGGTTAAAGGTGCTGAGTCTCCAAGGAGGGAGATTGCTAGTAAAGCGGCTGGAATGGCGAACCCGAGCACAAGGAGGTGAGAAATGAGGTGCGTTTTAGAAACCTTTCCCGATCACACGGTGTACCATCTTCTGGGTTTCTCATGCATGTTTTCAATGTAGGAAGATGCCCTTGAACCTGGAGATTTGGGACCCATGGGATGGGTACCACGCAGTACTACTTTAAAGGGTCTGCGTTTGCTCACCCAACCTCACCAAACCTCTCAGCCCCAAGAGTGTCCACCCTTATGTCTCTGTCAGCTGTGGGTCTAGATATGGTCAATCCAGGTGCCATCACAGCCCCTGAACGAATTTTGTAAGAATTTCTCTCTCTTTCACTGTCTTTGTTTCACGGGTTTTTAAAAGTAATTGCTTTTTATAATGGGGTTTAGCTGCTTTTCACTGCTGTGTTTATGCCGCTTTACACCCACTTGACTCACTTACAGAGAGATATCAATACATAGGTTTAAGATTCTTACTAGTCAGATATATTCTTGGGTGGTGAGTAGGGGGTGTTGAGTCCAGTTCCCTGAGCAAGGAGTAGGTCTTGTCTATTACATATTGGGTTTATGGAACGGTATCTGAGCTAATTTGAAACCCGTGTTTTATGCATCCCCCCGCCTCACCTTTCCCGTTGAGCAGCCATAGTGTGTTTTCTAAACGTGTGACTCTGTTCCGTTTTGTAATTCAGTTCAAGTGTAGCGGTTTTTACATTCCCTCTATTAGTGATATCTTATGACAAGTGTCTTTTTCTGTGTGACTCTTTTCACTTAGAATCGTCGTACCTAAATCCACTCATCATGCTGCTACTAGCCTTATGACCTTGATTTCATGGCTGAGTGATATTCCATTGTACATAAGGACCACAACTTCTTTATCCTTTTTTCTCTTTCCTGGGATATTTAAGGTGTAACGAAGTGGAGGTTCTTGTCAAGAGAGCAGCCCTAAACTTTGGGGTGCCTGTGTCTTGCTGATTTTTAGTTTTCCCAATGTATACGCCCATGAGTGGAAGTGCCCTATGCTCTCTAATCTGAGTTTTTTAGATGTTTCAGGACACACCGTACACTTCTCCAGAGTGGCTGTTGGCAATTTACATCCCGCCCATCAGCGTAGCAAGGCTCCCGGTTCTCCATGGGCTGTCCTGCATTTCTGGTTTTGACACTTTATTCAGCATGGCCCTTTTGACCGATGGGAAGCGAGACTTCTTTGTAGCGCTGATTTGCCTTTCCAGGTTGCTTGGTTGGCCAAAAAGGGCGTATGCGTTTTTTCCTGAATATACTCAGGAAAAAACGCATACGCCCTTTTTGGCCAAGGGCATGATTGTCGAGGTTTGGCCGCTTTTCCTGTGCTTTCAAGGCGATTCGAATCTACCTCCTGAAATCTGTTTCCTGCAATTCTGCCTTGCTTTCAAATCCTCTTCGGTGTCTTCCCTCAATATATTTGTGGACAAGAGTTATCATTTATAACTCTGCAGGTTTGTGAATTGCAGTGCCCCTGAGCTCCATTGTTCAACTCGCTTACTTGGGAGCTGGCCGCAAAAGCACAGGATTGCTTCAGGCCCTATTCTGGTCCCGGGCGGCAGGCTGAGCCTGTGGTTAATTCTTCTTCCTGATGGGAAAATAGAGTGACCTGTGCCAGTCCCAACACCTAGAGCTAGTCTCTCATTGGTTCCCCCTCTTCCCGTTCATCCTCAGGACAAATCGCAACCTGTACGGAACAGGAGGTTAAAGGTGCTGAGTCTCCAAGGAGGGAGATTGCTAGTAAAGCGGCTGGAATGGCGAACCCGAGCACAAGGAGGTGAGAAATGAGGTGCGTTTTAGAAACCTTTCCCGATCACACGGTGTACCATCTTCTGGGTTTCTCATGCATGTTTTCAATGTAGGAAGATGCCCTTGAACCTGGAGATTTGGGACCCATGGGATGGGTACCACGCAGTACTACTTTAAAGGGTCTGCGTTTGCTCACCCAACCTCACCAAACCTCTCAGCCCCAAGAGTGTCCACCCTTATGTCTCCGTCAGCTGTGGGTCTAGATATGGTCAATCCAGGTGGCATCACAGCCCCTGAACGAATTTTGTAAGAATTTCTCTCTCTTTCACTGTCTTTGTTTCACGGGTTTTTAAAAGTAATTGCTTTTTATAATGGGGTTTAGCTGCTTTTCACTGCTGTGTTTATGCCGCTTTACACCCACTTGACTCACTTACAGAGAGATATCAATACATAGGTTTAAGATTCTTACTAGTCAGATATATTCTTGGGCGGTGAGTAGGGGGTGTTGAGTCCAGTTCCCTGAGCAAGGAGTAGGTCTTGTCTATTACA
Source organism: Eschrichtius robustus (assembly GCF_028021215.1). Taxonomy (NCBI): domain Eukaryota; kingdom Metazoa; phylum Chordata; class Mammalia; order Artiodactyla; family Eschrichtiidae; genus Eschrichtius; species Eschrichtius robustus. The sequence goes on along the minus strand of NC_090831.1, from coordinate 40,437,559 downwards.
TATTGGGTTTATGGAACGGTATCTGAGCTAATTTGAAACCCGTGTTTTATGCATCCCCCCGCCTCACCTTTCCCGTTGAGCAGCCATAGTGTGTTTTCTAAACGTGTGACTCTGTTCCGTTTTGTAATTCAGTTCAAGTGTAGCGGTTTTTACATTCCCTCTATTAGTGATATCTTATGACAAGTGTCTTTTTCTGTGTGACTCTTTTCACTTAGAATCGTCGTACCTAAATCCACTCATCATGCTGCTACTAGCCTTATGACCTTGATTTCATGGCTGAGTGATATTCCATTGTACATAAGGACCACAACTTCTTTATCCTTTTTTCTCTTTCCTGGGATATTTAAGGTGTAACGAAGTGGAGGTTCTTGTCAAGAGAGCAGCCCTAAACTTTGGGGTGCCTGTGTCTTGCTGATTTTTAGTTTTCCCAATGTATACGCCCATGAGTGGAAGTGCCCTATGCTCTCTAATCTGAGTTTTTTAGATGTTTCAGGACACACCGTACACTTCTCCAGAGTGGCTGTTGGCAATTTACATCCCGCCCATCAGCGTAGCAAGGCTCCCGGTTCTCCATGGGCTGTCCTGCATTTCTGGTTTTGACACTTTATTCAGCATGGCTCTTTTGACCGATGGGAAGCGAGACTTCTTTGTAGCGCTGATTTGCCTTTCCAGGTTGCTTGGTTGGCCAAAAAGGGCGTATGCGTTTTTTCCTGAATATACTCAGGAAAAAACGCATACGCCCTTTTTGGCCAAGGGCATGATTGTCGAGGTTTGGCCGCTTTTCCTGTGCTTTCAAGGCGATTCGAATCTACCTCCTGAAATCTGTTTCCTGCAATTCTGCCTTGCTTTCAAATCCTCTTCGGTGCCTTCCCTCAATATATTTGTGGACAAGAGTTATCATTTATAACTCTGCAGGTTTGTGAATTGCAGTGCCCCTGAGCTCCATTGTTCAACTCGCTTACTTGGGAGCTGGCCGCAAAAGCACAGGATTGCTTCAGGCCCTATTCTGGTCCCGGGCGGCAGTCTGAGCCTGTCGTTAATTCTTCTTCCTGATGGGAAAATAGAGTGACCTGTGCCAGTCCAAACACCTAGAGCTAGTCTCTCATTGGTTCCCCCTCTTCCCGTTCATCCTCAGGACAAATCGCAACCTGTACGGAACAGGAGGTTAAAGGTGCTGAGTCTCCAAGGAGGGAGATTGCTAGTAAAGCGGCTGGAATGGCGAACCCGAGCACAAGGAGGTGAGAAATGAGGTGCGTTTTAGAAACCTTTCCCGATCACACGGTGTACCATCTTCTGGGTTTCTCATGCATGTTTTCGATGTAGGAAGATGCCCTTGAACCTGGAGATTTGGGACCCATGGGATGGGTACCACGCAGTACTACTTTAAAGGGTCTGCGTTTGCTCACCCAACCTCATCAAACCTCTCAGCCCCAAGAGTGTCCACCCTTATGTCTCCGTCAGCTGTGGGTCTAGATATGGTCAATCCAGGTGGCATCACAGCCCCTGAACGAATTTTGTAAGAATTTCTCTCTCTTTCACTGTCTTTGTTTCACGGGTTTTTCAAAGTAATTGCTTTTTATAATGGGGTTTAGCTGCTTTTCACTGCTGTGTTTATGCCGCTTTACACCCACTTGACTCACTTACAGAGAGATATCAATACATAGGTTTAAGATTCTTACTAGTCAGATATATTCTTGGGCGGTGAGTAGGGGGTGTTGAGTCCAGTTCCCTGAGCAAGGAGTAGGTCTTGTCTATTACATATTGGGTTTATGGAACGGTATCTGAGCTAATTTGAAACCCGTGTTTTATGCATCCCCCCGCCTCACCTTTCCCGTTGAGCAGCCATACTGTGTTTTATAAACGTGTGACTCTGTTCCGTTTTGTAATTCAGTTCAAGTGTAGCGGTTTTTACATTCCCTCTATTAGTGATATCTTATGACAAGTGTCTTTTTCTGTGTGACTTTTTTCACTTAGAATCGTCGTACCTAAATCCACTCATCATGCTGCTACTAGCCTTATGACCTTGATTTCATGGCTGAGTGATATTCCATTGTACATAAGGACCACAACTTCTTTATCCTTTTTTCTCTTTCCTGGGATATTTAAGGTGTAACGAAGTGGAGGTTCTTGTCAAGAGAGCAGCCCTAAACTTTGGGGTGCCTGTGTCTTGCTGATTTTTAGTTTTCCCAATGTATACGCCCATGAGTGGAAGTGCCCTATGCTCTCTAACCTGAGTTTTTTAGATGTTTCAGGACACACCGTACACTTCTCCAGAGTGGCTGTTGGCAATTTACATCCCGCCCATCAGCGTAGCAAGGCTCCCGGTTCTCCATGGCCTGTCCTGCATTTCTGGTTTTGACACTTTATTCAGCATGGCCCTTTTGACCGATGGGAAGCGAGACTTCTTTGTAGCGCTGATATGCCTTTTCAGGTTGCTTGGTTGGCCAAAAAGGGCGTATGCGTTTTTTCCTGAATATATTCAGGAAAAAACGCATACGCCCTTTTTGGCCAAGGGCATGATTGTCGAGGTTTGGCCGCTTTTCCTGTGCTTTCAAGGCGATTCGAATCTACCTCCTGAAATCTGTTTCCTGCAATTCTGCCTTGCTTTCAAATCCTCTTCGGTGCCTTCCCTCAATATATTTGTGGACAAGAGTTATCATTTATAACTCTGCAGGTTTGTGAATTGCAGTGCCCCTGAGCTCCATTGTTCAACTCGCTTACTTGGGAGCTGGCCGCAAAAGCACAGGATTGCTTCAGGCCCTATTCTGGTCCCGGGCGGCAGGCTGAGCCTGTGGTTAATTCTTCTTCCTGATGGGAAAATAGAGTGACCTGTGCCAGTCCCAACACCTAGAGCTAGTCTCTCATTGGTTCCCCCTCTTCCCGTTCATCCTCAGGGCAAATCGTAACCTGTACGGAACAGGAGGTTAAAGGTGCTGAGTCTCCAAGGAGGGAGATTGCTAGTAAAGCGGCTGGAATGGCGAACCCGAGCACAAGGAGGTGAGAAATGAGGTGCGTTTTAGAAACCTTTCCCGATCACACGGTGTACCATCTTCTGGGTTTCTCATGCATGTTTTCGATGTAGGAAGATGCCCTTGAACCTGGAGATTTGGGACCCATGGGATGGGTACTACGCAGTACTACTTTAAAGGGTCTGCGTTTGCTCACCCACCCTCACCAAACCTCTCAGCCCCAAGAGTGTCCACCCTTATGTCTCCGTCAGCTGTGGGTCTAGATATGGTCAATCCAGGTGGCATCACAGCCCCTGAACGAATTTTGTAAGAATTTCTCTCTCTTTCACTGTCTTTGTTTCACGGGTTTTTAAAAGTAATTGATTTTTATAATGGGGTTTAGCTGCTTTTCACTGCTGTGTTTATGCCGCTTTACACACACTTGACTCACTTACAGAGAGATATCAATACATAGGTTTAAGATTCTTACTAGTCAGATATATTCTTGGGCGGTGAGTAGGGGGTGTTGAGTCCAGTTCCCTGAGCAAGGAGTAGGTCTCCTCTATTACATATTGGGTTTATGGAACGGTATCTGAGCTAATTTGAAACCCGTGTTTTATGCATCCCCCCGCCTCACCTTTCCCGTTGAGCAGCCATAGTGTGTTTTCTAAACGTGTGACTCTGTTCCGTTTTGTAATTCAGTTCAAGTGTAGCGGTTTTTACATTCCCTCTATTAGTGATATCTTATGACAAGTGTCTCTTTCTGTGTGACTTTTTTCACTTAGAATCGTCGTACCTAAATCCACTCATCATGCTGCTACTAGCCTTATGACCTTGATTTCATGGCTGAGTGATATTCCATTGTACATAAGGACCACAACTTCTTTATCCTTTTTTCTCTTTCCTGGGATATTTAAGGTGTAACTAAGTGGAGGTTCTTGTCAAGAGAGCAGCCCTAAACTTTGGGGTGCCTGTGTCTTGCTGATTTTTAGTTTTCCCAATTTATACGCCCATGAGTGGAAGTGCCCTATGCTCTCTAATCTGAGTTTTTTAGATGTTTCAGGACAGACCGTACACTTCTCCAGAGTGGCTGTTGGCAATTTACATCCCGCCCATCAGCGTAGCAAGCTCCCGTTTCTCCATGACCTGTCCTGCATTTCTGGTTTTGACACTTTATTCAGCATGGCCCTTTTGACCGATGGGAAGCGAGACTTCTTTGTAGCGCTGATTTGCCTTTCAAGGTTGCTTGGTTGGCCAAAAAGGGCGTATGCGTTTTTTCCTGAATATATTCAGGAAAAAACGCATACGCCCTTTTTGGCCAAGGGCATGATTGTCGAGGTTTGGCCGCTTTTCCTGTGCTTTCAAGGCGATTCGAATCTACCTCCTGAAATCTGTTTCCTGCAATTCTGCCTTGCTTTCAAATCCTCTTCGGTGCCTTCCCTCAATATATTTGTGGACAAGAGTTATCATTTATAACTCTGCAGGTTTGTGAATTGCAGTGCCCCTGAGCTCCATTGTTCAACTCGCTTACTTGGGAGCTGGCCGCAAAAGCACAGGATTGCTTCAGGCCCTATTCTGGTCCCGGGTGGCAGGCTGAGCCTGTGGTTAATTCTTCTTCCTGATGGGAAAATAGAGTGACCTGTGCCAGTCCCAACACCTAGAGCTAGTCTCTCATTGGTTCCCCCTCTTCCCGTTCATCCTCAGGACAAATCGCAACCTGTACGGAACAGGAGGTTAAAGGTGCTGAGTCTCCAAGGAGGGAGATTGCTAGTAAAGCGGCTGGAATGGCGAACCCGAGCACAAGGAGGTGAGAAATGAGGTGCGTTTTAGAAACCTTTCCCGATCACACGGTGTACCATCTTCTGGGTTCCTCATGCATGTTTTCGATGTAGGAAGATGCCCTTGAACCTGGAGATTTGGGACCCATGGGATGGGTACCACGCAGTACTACTTTAAAGTGTCTGCGTTTGCTCACCCAACCTCACCAAACCTCTCAGCCCCAAGAGTGTCCACCCTTATGTCTCCGTCAGCTGTGGGTCTAGATATGGTCAATCCAGGTGGCATCACAGCCCCTGAACGAATTTTGTAAGAATTTCTCTCTCTTTCACTGTCTTTGTTTCACGGGTTTTTCAAAGTAATTGCTTTTTATAATGGGGTTTAGCTGCTTTTCACTGCTGTGTTTATGCCGCTTTACACCCACTTGACTCACTTACAGAGAGATATCAATACATAGGTTTAAGATTCTTACTAGTCAGATATATTCTTGGGCGGTGAGTAGGGGGTGTTGAGTCCAGTTCCCTGAGCAAGGAGTAGGTCTTGTCTATTACATATTGGGTTTATGGAACGGTATCTGAGCTAATTTGAAACCCGTGTTTTATGCATCCCCCCGCCTCACCTTTCCCGTTGAGCAGCCATAGTGTGTTTTCTAAACGTGTGACTCTGTTCCGTTTTGTAATTCAGTTCAAGTGTAGCGGTTTTTACATTCCCTCTATTAGTGATATCTTATGACAAGTGTCTTTTTCTGTGTGACTTTTTTCACTTAGAATCGTCGTACCTAAATCCACTCATCATGCTGCTACTAGCCTTATGACCTTGATTTCATGGCTGAGTGATATTCCATTGTACATAAGGACCACAACTTCTTTATCCATTTTTCTCTTTCCTGGGATATTTAAGGTGTAACGAAGTGGAGGTTCTTGTCAAGAGAGCAGCCCTAAACTTTGGGGTGCCTGTGTCTTGCTGATTTTTAGTTTTCCCAATGTATACGCCCATGAGTGGAAGTGCCCTATGCTCTCTAATCTGAGTTTTTTAGATGTTTCAGGACACACCGTACACTTCTCCAGAGTGGCTGTTGGCAATTTACATCCCGCCCATCAGCGTAGCAAGGCTCCCGGTTCTCCATGGGCTGTCCTGCATTTCTGGTTTTGACACTTTATTCAGCATGGCCCTTTTGACCGATGGGAAGCTAGACTTCTTTGTAGCGCTGATTTGCCTTTCCAGGTTGCTTGGTTGGCCAAAAAGGGCGTATGCGTTTTTTCCTGAATATACTCAGGAAAAAACGCATACGCCCTTTTTGGCCAAGGGCATGATTGTCGAGGTTTGGCCGCTTTTCCTGTGCTTTCAAGGCGATTCGAATCTACCTCCTGAAATCTGTTTCCTGCAATTCTGCCTTGCTTTCAAATCCTCTTCGGTGCCTTCCCTCAATATATTTGTGGACAAGAGTTATCATTTATAACTCTGCAGGTTTGTGAATTGCAGTGCCCCTGAGCTCCACTGTTCAACTCGCTTACTTGGGAGCTGGCCGCAAAAGCACAGGATTGCTTCAGGCCCTATTCTGGTCCCGGGCGGCAGGCTGAGCCTGTGGTTAATTCTTCTTCCTGATGGGAAAATAGAGTGACCTGTGCCAGTCCCAACACCTAGAGCTAGTCTCTCATTGGTTCCCCCTCTTCCCGTTCATCCTCAGGACAAATCGCAACCTGTACGGAACAGGAGGTTAAAGGTGCTGAGTCTCCAAGGAGGGAGATTGCTAGTAAAGCGGCTGGAATGGCGAACCCGAGCACAAGGAGGTGAGAAATGAGGTGCGTTTTAGAAACCTTTCCCGATCACACGGTGTACCATCTTCTGGGTTTCTCATGCATGTTTTCAATGTAGGAAGATGCCCTTGAACCTGGAGATTTGGGACCCATGGGATGGGTACCACGCAGTACTACTTTAAAGGGTCTGCGTTTGCTCACCCAACCTCACCAAACCTCTCAGCCCCAAGAGTGTCCACCCTTATGTCTCTGTCAGCTGTGGGTCTAGATATGGTCAATCCAGGTGCCATCACAGCCCCTGAACGAATTTTGTAAGAATTTCTCTCTCTTTCACTGTCTTTGTTTCACGGGTTTTTAAAAGTAATTGCTTTTTATAATGGGGTTTAGCTGCTTTTCACTGCTGTGTTTATGCCGCTTTACACCCACTTGACTCACTTACAGAGAGATATCAATACATAGGTTTAAGATTCTTACTAGTCAGATATATTCTTGGGCGGTGAGTAGGGGGTGTTGAGTCCAGTTCCCTGAGCAAGGAGTAGGTCTTGTCTATTACATATTGGGTTTATGGAACGGTATCTGAGCTAATTTGAAACCCGTGTTTTATGCATCCCCCCGCCTCACCTTTCCCGTTGAGCAGCCATAGTGTGTTTTCTAAACGTGTGACTCTGTTCCGTTTTGTAATTCAGTTCAAGTGTAGCGGTTTTTACATTCCCTCTATTAGTGATATCTTATGACAAGTGTCTTTTTCTGTGTGACTCTTTTCACTTAGAATCGTCGTACCTAAATCCACTCATCATGCTGCTACTAGCCTTATGACCTTGATTTCATGGCTGAGTGATATTCCATTGTACATAAGGACCACAACTTCTTTATCCTTTTTTCTCTTTCCTGGGATATTTAAGGTGTAACGAAGTGGAGGTTCTTGTCAAGAGAGCAGCCCTAAACTTTGGGGTGCCTGTGTCTTGCTGATTTTTAGTTTTCCCAATGTATACGCCCATGAGTGGAAGTGCCCTATGCTCTCTAATCTGAGTTTTTTAGATGTTTCAGGACACACCGTACACTTCTCCAGAGTGGCTGTTGGCAATTTACATCCCGCCCATCAGCGTAGCAAGGCTCCCGGTTCTCCATGGGCTGTCCTGCATTTCTGGTTTTGACACTTTATTCAGCATGGCCCTTTTGACCGATGGGAAGCGAGACTTCTTTGTAGCGCTGATTTGCCTTTCCAGGTTGCTTGGTTGGCCAAAAAGGGCGTATGCGTTTTTTCCTGAATATACTCAGGAAAAAACGCATACGCCCTTTTTGGCCAAGGGCATGATTGTCGAGGTTTGGCCGCTTTTCCTGTGCTTTCAAGGCGATTCGAATCTACCTCCTGAAATCTGTTTCCTGCAATTCTGCCTTGCTTTCAAATCCTCTTCGGTGTCTTCCCTCAATATATTTGTGGACAAGAGTTATCATTTATAACTCTGCAGGTTTGTGAATTGCAGTGCCCCTGAGCTCCATTGTTCAACTCGCTTACTTGGGAGCTGGCCGCAAAAGCACAGGATTGCTTCAGGCCCTATTCTGGTCCCGGGCGGCAGGCTGAGCCTGTGGTTAATTCTTCTTCCTGATGGGAAAATAGAGTGACCTGTGCCAGTCCCAACACCTAGAGCTAGTCTCTCATTGGTTCCCCCTCTTCCCGTTCATCCTCAGGGCAAATCGCAACCTGTACGGAACAGGAGGTTAAAGGTGCTGAGTCTCCAAGGAGGGAGATTGCTAGTAAAGCGGCTGGAATGGCGAACCCGAGCACAAGGAGGTGAGAAATGAGGTGCGTTTTAGAAACCTTTCCCGATCACACGGTGTACCATCTTCTGGGTTTCTCATGCATGTTTTCAATGTAGGAAGATGCCCTTGAACCTGGAGATTTGGGACCCATGGGATGGGTACCACGCAGTACTACTTTAAAGGGTCTGCGTTTGCTCACCCAACCTCACCAAACCTCTCAGCCCCAAGAGTGTCCACCCTTATGTCTCCGTCAGCTGTGGGTCTAGATATGGTCAATCCAGGTGGCATCACAGCCCCTGAACGAATTTTGTAAGAATTTCTCTCTCTTTCACTGTCTTTGTTTCACGGGTTTTTAAAAGTAATTGCTTTTTATAATGGGGTTTAGCTGCTTTTCACTGCTGTGTTTATGCCGCTTTACACCCACTTGACTCACTTACAGAGAGATATCAATACATAGGTTTAAGATTCTTACTAGTCAGATATATTCTTGGGCGGTGAGTAGGGGGTGTTGAGTCCAGTTCCCTGAGCAAGGAGTAGGTCTTGTCTATTACATATTGGGTTTATGGAACGGTATCTGAGCTAATTTGAAACCCGTGTTTTATGCATCCCCCCGCCTCACCTTTCCCGTTGAGCAGCCATAGTGTGTTTTCTAAACGTGTGACTCTGTTCCGTTTTGTAATTCAGTTCAAGTGTAGCGGTTTTTACATTCCCTCTATTAGTGATATCTTATGACAAGTGTCTTTTTCTGTGTGACTCTTTTCACTTAGAATCGTCGTACCTAAATCCACTCATCATGCTGCTACTAGCCTTATGACCTTGATTTCATGGCTGAGTGATATTCCATTGTACATAAGGACCACAACTTCTTTATCCTTTTTTCTCTTTCCTGGGATATTTAAGGTGTAACGAAGTGGAGGTTCTTGTCAAGAGAGCAGCCCTAAACTTTGGGGTGCCTGTGTCTTGCTGATTTTTAGTTTTCCCAATGTATACGCCCATGAGTGGAAGTGCCCTATGCTCTCTAATCTGAGTTTTTTAGATGTTTCAGGACACACCGTACACTTCTCCAGAGTGGCTGTTGGCAATTTACATCCCGCCCATCAGCGTAGCAAGGCTCCCGGTTCTCCATGGCCTGTCCTGCATTTCTGGTTTTGACACTTTATTCAGCATGGCCCTTTTGACCGATGGGAAGCGAGACTTCTTTGTAGCGCTGATTTGCCTTTCCAGGTTGCTTGGTTGGCCAAAAAGGGCGTATGCGTTTTTTCCTGAATATACTCAGGAAAAAACGCATACGCCCTTTTTGGCCAAGGGCATGATTGTCGAGGTTTGGCCGCTTTTCCTGTGCTTTCAAGGCGATTCGAATCTACCTCCTGAAATCTGTTTCCTGCAATTCTGCCTTGCTTTCAAATCCTCTTCGGTGCCTTCCCTCAATATATTTGTGGACAAGAGTTATCATTTATAACTCTGCAGGTTTGTGAATTGCAGTGCCCCTGAGCTCCATTGTTCAACTCGCTTACTTGGGAGCTGGCCGCAAAAGCACAGGATTGCTTCAGGCCCTATTCTGGTCCCGGGCGGCAGTCTGAGCCTGTCGTTAATTCTTCTTCCTGATGGGAAAATAGAGTGACCTGTGCCAGTCCAAACACCTAGAGCTAGTCTCTCATTGGTTCCCCCTCTTCCCGTTCATCCTCAGGACAAATCGCAACCTGTACGGAACAGGAGGTTAAAGGTGCTGAGTCTCCAAGGAGGGAGATTGCTAGTAAAGCGGCTGGAATGGCGAACCCGAGCACAAGGAGGTGAGAAATGAGGTGCGTTTTAGAAACCTTTCCCGATCACACGGTGTACCATCTTCTGGGTTTCTCATGCATGTTTTCGATGTAGGAAGATGCCCTTGAACCTGGAGATTTGGGACCCATGGGATGGGTACCACGCAGTACTACTTTAAAGGGTCTGCGTTTGCTCACCCAACCTCACCAAACCTCTCAGCCCCAAGAGTGTCCACCCTTATGTCTCCGTCAGCTGTGGGTCTAGATATGGTCAATCCAGGTGGCATCACAGCCCCTGAACGAATTTTGTAAGAATTTCTCTCTCTTTCACTGTCTTTGTTTCACGGGTTTTTCAAAGTAATTGCTTTTTATAATGGGGTTTAGCTGCTTTTCACTGCTGTGTTTATGCCGCTTTACACCCACTTGACTCACTTACAGAGAGATATCAATACATAGGTTTAAGATTCTTACTAGTCAGATATATTCTTGGGCGGTGAGTAGGGGGTGTTGAGTCCAGTTCCCTGAGCAAGGAGTAGGTCTTGTCTATTACATATTGGGTTTATGGAACGGTATCTGAGCTAATTTGAAACCCGTGTTTTATGCATCCCCCCGCCTCACCTTTCCCGTTGAGCAGCCATACTGTGTTTTCTAAACGTGTGACTCTGTTCCGTTTTGTAATTCAGTTCAAGTGTAGCGGTTTTTACATTCCCTCTATTAGTGATATCTTATGACAAGTGTCTTTTTCTGTGTGACTTTTTTCACTTAGAATCGTCGTACCTAAATCCACTCATCATGCTGCTACTAGCCTTATGACCTTGATTTCATGGCTGAGTGATATTCCATTGTACATAAGGACCACAACTTCTTTATCCTTTTTTCTCTTTCCTGGGATATTTAAGGTGTAACGAAGTGGAGGTTCTTGTCAAGAGAGCAGCCCTAAACTTTGGGGTGCCTGTGTCTTGCTGATTTTTAGTTTTCCCAATGTATACGCCCATGAGTGGAAGTGCCCTATGCTCTCTAACCTGAGTTTTTTAGATGTTTCAGGACACACCGTACACTTCTCCAGAGTGGCTGTTGGCAATTTACATCCCGCCCATCAGCGTAGCAAGGCTCCCGGTTCTCCATGGCCTGTCCTGCATTTCTGGTTTTGACACTTTATTCAGCATGGCCCTTTTGACCGATGGGAAGCGAGACTTCTTTGTAGCGCTGATATGCCTTTTCAGGTTGCTTGGTTGGCCAAAAAGGGCGTATGCGTTTTTTCCTGAATATATTCAGGAAAAAACGCATACGCCCTTTTTGGCCAAGGGCATGATTGTCGAGGTTTGGCCGCTTTTCCTGTGCTTTCAAGGCGATTCGAATCTACCTCCTGAAATCTGTTTCCTGCAATTCTGCCTTGCTTTCAAATCCTCTTCGGTGCCTTCCCTCAATATATTTGTGGACAAGAGTTATCATTTATAACTCTGCAGGTTTGTGAATTGCAGTGCCCCTGAGCTCCATTGTTCAACTCGCTTTCTTGGGAGCTGGCCGCAAAAGCGCAGGATTGCTTCAGGCCCTATTCTGGTCCCGGGCGGGAGGCTGAGCCTGTGGTTAATTCTTCTTCCTGATGGGAAAATAGAGTGACCTGTGCCAGTCCCAACACCTAGAGCTAGTCTCTCATTGGTTCCCCCTCTTCCCGTTCATCCTCAGGGCAAATCGCAAGCTGTACGGAACAGGAGGTTAAAGGTGCTGAGTCTCCAAGGAGGGAGATTGCTAGTAAAGCGGCTGGAATGGCGAACCCGAGCACAAGGAGGTGAGAAATGAGGTGCGTTTTAGAAACCTTTCCCGATCACACGGTGTACCATCTTCTGGGTTTCTCATGCATGTTTTCGATGTAGGAAGATGCCCTTGAACCTGGAGATTTGGGACCCATGGGATGGGTACTACGCAGTACTACTTTAAAGGGTCTGCGTTTGCTCACCCACCCTCACCAAACCTCTCAGCCCCAAGAGTGTCCACCCTTATGTCTCCGTCAGCTGTGGGTCTAGATATGGTCAATCCAGGTGGCATCACAGCCCCTGAACGAATTTTGTAAGAATTTCTCTCTCTTTCACTGTCTTTGTTTCACGGGTTTTTAAAAGTAATTGATTTTTATAATGGGGTTTAGCTGCTTTTCACTGCTGTGTTTATGCCGCTTTACACACACTTGACTCACTTACAGAGAGATATCAATACATAGGTTTAAGATTCTTACTAGTCAGATATATTCTTGGGCGGTGAGTAGGGGGTGTTGAGTCCAGTTCCCTGAGCAAGGAGTAGGTCTTGTCTATTACATATTGGGTTTATGGAACGGTATCTGAGCTAATTTGAAACCCGTGTTTTATGCATCCCCCCGCCTCACCTTTCCCGTTGAGCAGCCATAGTGTGTTTTCTAAACGTGTGACTCTGTTCCGTTTTGTAATTCAGTTCAAGTGTAGCGGTTTTTACATTCCCTCTATTAGTGATATCTTATGACAAGTGTCTCTTTCTGTGTGACTTTTTTCACTTAGAATCGTCGTACCTAAATCCACTCATCATGCTGCTACTAGCCTTATGACCTTGATTTCATGGCTGAGTGATATTCCATTGTACATAAGGACCACAACTTCTTTATCCTTTTTTCTCTTTCCTGGGATATTTAAGGTGTAACTAAGTGGAGGTTCTTGTCAAGAGAGCAGCCCTAAACTTTGGGGTGCCTGTGTCTTGCTGATTTTTAGTTTTCCCAATTTATACGCCCATGAGTGGAAGTGCCCTATGCTCTCTAAGCTGAGTTTTTTAGATGTTTCAGGACACACCGTACACTTCTCCAGAGTGGCTGTTGGCAATTTACATCCCGCCCATCAGCGTAGCAAGCTCCCGTTTCTCCATGACCTGTCCTGCATTTCTGGTTTTGACACTTTATTCAGCATGGCCCTTTTGACCGATGGGAAGCGAGACTTCTTTGTAGCGCTGATTTGCCTTTCCAGGTTGCTTGGTTGGCCAAAAAGGGCGTATGCGTTTTTTCCTGAATATATTCAGGAAAAAACGCATACGCCCTTTTTGGCCAAGGGCATGATTGTCGAGGTTTGGCCGCTTTTCCTGTGCTTTCAAGGCGATTCGAATCTACCTCCTGAAATCGATTTCCTGCAATTCTGCCTTGCTTTCAAATCCTCTTCGTTGCCTTCCCTCAATATATTTGTGGACTACAGTTATCATTTATAACTCTGCAGGTTTGTGAATTGCAGTGCCCCTGAGCTCCATTTTTCAACTCGCTTTCTTGGGAGCTGGCCGCAAAAGCGCAGGATTGCTTCAGGCCCTATTCTGGTCCCGGGCGGCAGGCTGAGCCTGTGGTTAATTCTTCTTCCTGATGGGAAAATAGAGTGACCTGTGCCAGTCCCAACACCTAGAGCTAGTCTCTCATTGGTTCCCCCTCTTCCGTTCATCCTCAGGACAAATTGCAACCTGTACGGAACAGGAAGTTAAAGGTGCTGAGTCTCCAAGGAGGGAGATTGCTAGTAAAGCGGCTGGAATGGCGAACCCGAGCACAAGGAGATGAGAAATGAGGTGCATTTTAGAAACCTTTCCCGATCACACGGTGTAGCAGCTTCTGGGTTTCTCATGCATGTTTTCGATGTAGGAAGATGCCCTTGAACCTGGAGATTTGGGACCCATGGGATGGGTACTACGCAGTATTACTTTAAAGGGTCTGCGTTTGCTCACCCAACCTCACCTAACCTCTCAGCCCCACGAGTGTCCACCCTTATGACTCCATCAGCTGTGTGTCTAGATATGGTCAATCCAGGTGGCATCACAGCCCATGAACGAATTTTGTAAGTGTTTATCTCTCTTTCACTGTCTTTGTTTCACGGGTTTTTAAAAGTAAGTGATTTTTATAATGGGGTTTAGCTGCTTTTCACTGCTGTGTTTATGCCGCTTTACACCCACTTGACTCACTTACAGAGAGATATCAATACATAGGTTTTAAGATTCTTACTTTTCAGGTATATTCTTGGGCGGTGAGTAGGGGTGTTGAGTTCAGTTCACTGAGGAAGGAGTAGGTCTTGTCTATTACATATTGGGTTTATGGAACGGTATCTGAGCTAATTTGAAACCCGTGTTTTATGCATCACCCCGCCTCACCTTTCCCGTTGAGCAGCCATAGTGTGTTTTCTAAACGTGTGACTCTGTTCCGTTTTGTAATTCAGTTCAAGTGTAGCGGTTTTTACATTCCCTCTATTAGTGATATCTTATGACAAGTGTCTTTTCCTGTGTGACTTTTATCACTTAGAATTGTCGTACGTAAATCCACTCATCATGCTGCTACTAGCCTTATGACGTTGATTTCATGGCTGAGTGATATTCCATTGTGCATAAGGACCACAACTTCTTTATCTAGTTTTCTCTTTCCTGGGATATTTAAGGTGTAACACAGTGGAGGTTCTTATCAAGAGAGTCCCTAAACTTTGGGGTGCCTGTGTTTGCTGATTTTAATTTTCCCAATTTATACTCCCATGAGTGGAAGTGCCCTATGCTCTCTAAGCTGAGTTTTTTAGATGTTTCAGGACACACCGTACACTTATCCAGAGTGGCTGTTGGCAATTTACATCCCGCCAATCAGCGTAGCAAGGCTCCCTTTTCTCCATGGCCTGTCCTGCATTTCTGGTTTTGACACTTTATTCAGCATGGCCCTTTTGACCGATGGGAAGCGAGACTTCTTTGTAGCGCTGATTTGCCTTTCCAGGTTGCTTGGTTGGCCAAAAAGGGCGTATGCGTTTTTTCCTGAATATATTCAGGAAAAAACGCATACGCCCTTTTTGGCCAAGGGCATGATTGTCGAGGTTTGGCCGCTTTTCCTGTGCTTTCATGGCGATTCGAATCTACCTCCTGAAATCTGTTTCCTGCAATTCTGCCTTGCTTTCAAATCCTCTTCGGTGCCTTCCCTCAATATATTTGTGGACAAGAGTTATCATTTATAACTCTGCAGGTTTGTGAATTGCAGTGCCCCTGAGCTCCATTGTTCAACTCGCTTACTTGGGAGCTGGCCGCAAAAGCACAGGATTGCTTCAGGCCCTATTCTGGTCCCGGGCGGCAGGCTGAGCCTGTGGTTAATTCTTCTTCCTGATGGGAAAATAGAGTGACCTGTGCCAGTCCCAACACCTAGAGCTAGTCTCTAATTGGTTCCCCCTCTTCCCGTTCATCCTGAGGACAAATCGCAACCTGTACGGAACAGGAGGTTAAAGGTGCTGTGTCTCCAAGGAGGGAGATTGGTAGTAAAGCGGCTGGAATGGCGAACCCGAGCACAAGGAGGTGAGAAATGAGGTGCGTTTTAGAAACCTTTCCCGATCACACGGTGTACCATCTTCTGGGTTTCTCATGCATGTTTTCGATGTAGGAAGATGCCCTTGAACCTGGAGATTTGGGACCCATGGGATCGGTACCACGCAGTACTACTTTAAAGGGTCTGCATTTGCTCACCCAACCTCACCAAACCTCTCAGCCCCAAGAGTGTCCACCCTTATGTCTCCGTCAGCTGTGGGTCTAGATATGGTCAATCCAGGTGGCATCACAGCCCCTGAACGAATTTTGTAAGAATTTCTCTCTCTTTCACTGTCTTTGTTTCACGGGTTTTTAAAAGTAATTGCTTTTTATAATGGGGTTTAGCTGCTTTTCACTGCTGTGTTTATGCCGCTTGACACCCACTTGACTCACTTACAGAGAGATATCAATACATAGGTTTAAGATTCTTACTAGTCAGATATATTCTTGGGCGGTGAGTAGGGGGTGTTGAGTCCAGTTCCCTGAGCAAGGAGTAGGTCTTGTCTATTACATATTGGGTTTATGGAACGGTATCTGAGCTAATTTGAAACCCGTGTTTTATGCATCCCCCCGCCTCACCTTTCCCGTTGAGCAGCCATAGTGTGTTTTCTAAACGTGTGACTCTGTTCCGTTTTGTAATTCAGTTCAAGTGTAGCGGTTTTTACATTCCCTCTATTAGTGATATCTTATGACAAGTGTCTTTTTCTGTGTGACTCTTTTCACTTAGAATCGTCGTACCTAAATCCACTCATCATGCTGCTACTAGCCTTATGACCTTGATTTCATGGCTGAGTGATATTCCATTGTACATAAGGACCACAACTTCTTTATCCTTTTTTCTCTTTCCTGGGATATTTAAGGTGTAACGAAGTGGAGGTTCTTGTCAAGAGAGCAGCCCTAAACTTTGGGGTGCCTGTGTCTTGCTGATTTTTAGTTTTCCCAATGTATACGCCCATGAGTGGAAGTGCCCTATGCTCTCTAAGCTGAGTTTTTTAGATGTTTCAGGACACACCGTACACTTCTCCAGAGTGGCTGTTGGCAATTTACATCCCGCCCATCAGCGTAGCAAGGCTCCCGGTTCTCCATGGCCTGTCCTGCATTTCTGGTTTTGACACTTTATTCAGCATGGCCCTTTTGACCGATGGGAAGCGAGACTTCTTTGTAGCGCTGATTTGCCTTTCCAGGTTGCTTGGTTGGCCAAAAAGGGCGTATGCGTTTTTTCCTGAATATATTCAGGAAAAAACGCATACGCCCTTTTTGGCCAAGGGCATGATTGTCGAGGTTTGGCCGCTTTTCCTGTGCTTTCAAGGCGATTCGAATCTACCTCCTGAAATCTGTTTCCTGCAATTCTGCCTTGCTTTCAAATCCTCTTCGGTGCCTTCCCTCAATATATTTGTGGACAAGAGTTATCATTTATAACTCTGCAGGTTTGTGAATTGCAGTGCCCCTGAGCTCCATTGTTCAACTCGCTTACTTGGGAGCTGGCCGCAAAAGCACAGGATTGCTTCAGGCCCTATTCTGGTCCCAGGCGGCAGGCTGAGCCTGTGGTTAATTCTTCTTCCTGATGGGAAAATAGAGTGACCTGTGCCAGTCCCAACACCTAGAGCTAGTCTCTCATTGGTTCCCCCTCTTCCCGTTCATCCTCAGGACAAATCGCAACCTGTACGGAACAGGAGGTTAAAGGTGCTGAGTCTCCAAGGAGGGAGATTGCTAGTAAAGCAGCTGGAATGGAGAACCCGAGCACAAGGAGGTGAGAAATGAGGTGCGTTTTAGAAACCTTTCCCGATCACACGGTGTACCATCTTCTGGGTTTCTCATGCATGTTTTCAATGTAGGAAGATGCCCTTGAACCTGGAGATTTGGGACCCATGGGATGGGTACCACGCAGTACTACTTTAAAGGGTCTGCGTTTGCTCACCCAACCTCACCAAACCTCTCAGCCCCAAGAGTGTCCACCCTTATGTCTCCGTCAGCTGTGGGTCTAGATATGGTCAATCCAGGTGGCATCACAGCCCCTGAACGAATTTTGTAAGAATTTCTCTCTCTTTCACTGTCTTTGTTTCACGGGTTTTTAAAAGTAATTGCTTTTTATAATGGGGTTTAGCTGCTTTTCACTGCTGTGTTTATGCCACTTTACACCCACTTGACTCACTTACAGAGAGATATCAATACATAGGTTTAAGTTTCTTACTAGTCAGATATATTCTTGGGCGGTGAGTAGGGGGTGTTGAGTCCAGTTCCCTGAGCAAGGAGTAGGTCTTGTCTATTACATATTGGGTTTATGGAACGGTATCTGAGCTAATTTGAAACCCGTGTTTTATGCATCCCCCCGCCTCACCTTTCCCGTTGAGCAGCCATAGTGTGTTTTCTAAACGTGTGACTCTGTTCCGTTTTGTAATTCAGTTCAAGTGTAGCGGTTTTTACATTCCCTCTATTAGTGATATCTTATGACAAGTGTCTTTTTCTGTGTGACTCTTTTCACTTAGAATCGTCGTACCTAAATCCACTCATCATGCTGCTACTAGCCTTATGACCTTGATTTCATGGCTGAGTGATATTCCATTGTACATAAGGACCACAACTTCTTTATCCTTTTTTCTCTTTCCTGGGATATTTAAGGTGTAACGAAGTGGAGGTTCTTGTCAAGAGAGCAGCCCTAAACTTTGGGGTGCCTGTGTCTTGCTGATTTTTAGTTTTCCCAATGTATACGCCCATGAGTGGAAGTGCCCTATGCTCTCTAAGCTGAGTTTTTTAGATGTTTCAGGACACACCGTACACTTCTCCAGAGTGGCTGTTGGCAATTTACATCCCGCCCATCAGCGTAGCAAGGCTCCCGGTTCTCCATGGCCTGTCCTGCATTTCTGGTTTTGACACTTTATTCAGCATGGCCCTTTTGACCGATGGGAAGCGAGACTTCTTTGTAGCGCTGATTTGCCTTTCCAGGTTGCTTGGTTGGCCAAAAAGGGCGTATGCGTTTTTTCCTGAATATATTCAGGAAAAATCGCATACGCCCTTTTTGGCCAAGGGCATGATTGTCGAGGTTTGGCCGCTTTTCCTGTGCTTTCAAGGCGATTCGAATCTACCTCCTGAAATCTGTTTCCTGCAATTCTGCCTTGCTTTCAAATCCTCTTCGGTGCCTTCCCTCAATATATTTGTGGACAAGAGTTATCATTTATAACTCTGCAGGTTTGTGAATTGCAGTGCCCCTGAGCTCCATTGTTCAACTCGCTTACTTGGGAGCTGGCCGCAAAAGCACAAGATTGCTTCAGGCCCTATTCTGGTCCCGGGCGGCAGGCTGAGCCTGTGGTTAATTCTTCTTCCTGATGGGAAAATAGAGTGACCTGTGCCAGTCCCAACACCTAGAGCTAGTCTCTCATTGGTTCCCCCTCTTCCCGTTCATCCTCAGGACAAATCGCAACCTGTACGGAACAGGAGGTTAAAGGTGCTGAGTCTCCAAGGAGGGAGATTGCTAGTAAAGCGGCTGGAATGGCGAACCCGAGCACAAGGAGGTGAGAAATGAGGTGCGTTTTAGAAACCTTTCCCGATCACACGGTGTACCAGCTTCTGGGTTTCTCATGCATGTTTTCGATGTAGGAAGATGCCCTTGAACCTGGAGATTTGGGACCCATGGGATGGGTACCACGCAGTACTACTTTAAAGGGTCTGCGTTTGCTCACCCAACCTCACCAAACCACTCAGCCCCAAGAGTGTCCACCCTTATGTCTCCGTCAGCTGTGGGTCTAGATATGGTCAATCCAGGTGGCATCACAGCCCCTGAACGAATTTTGTAAGAATTTCTCTCTCTTTCACTGTCTTTGTTTCACGGGTTTTTCAAAGTAATTGCTTTTTATAATGGGGTTTAGCTGCTTTTCACTGCTGTGTTTATGCCGCTTTACACCCACTTGACTCACTTACAGAGAGATATCAATACATAGGTTTAAGATTCTTACTAGTCAGATATATTCTTGGGCGGTGAGTAGGGGGTGTTGAGTCCAGTTCCCTGAGCAAGGAGTAGGTCTTGTCTATTACATATTGGGTTTATGGAACGGTATCTGAGCTAATTTGAAACCCGTGTTTTATGCATCCCCCCGCCTCACCTTTCCCGTTGAGCAGCCATAGTGTGTTTTCTAAACGTGTGACTCTGTTCCGTTTTGTAATTCAGTTCAAGTGTAGCGGTTTTTACATTCCCTCTATTAGTGATATCTTATGACAAGTGTCTTTTTCTGTGTGACTTTTTTCACTTAGAATCGTCGTACCTAAATCCACTCATCATGCTGCTACTAGCCTTATGACCTTGATTTCATGGCTGAGTGATATTCCATTGTACATAAGGACCACAACTTCTTTATCCATTTTTCTCTTTCCTGGGATATTTAAGGTGTAACGAAGTGGAGGTTCTTGTCAAGAGAGCAGCCCTAAACTTTGGGGTGCCTGTGTCTTGCTGATTTTTAGTTTTCCCAATGTATACGCCCATGAGTGGAAGTGCCCTATGCTCTCTAATCTGAGTTTTTTAGATGTTTCAGGACACACCGTACACTTCTCCAGAGTGGCTGTTGGCAATTTACATCCCGCCCATCAGCGTAGCAAGGCTCCCGGTTCTCCATGGGCTGTCCTGCATTTCTGGTTTTGACACTTTATTCAGCATGGCCCTTTTGACCGATGGGAAGCGAGACTTCTTTGTAGCGCTGATTTGCCTTTCCAGGTTGCTTGGTTGGCCAAAAAGGGCGTATGCGTTTTTTCCTGAATATACTCAGGAAAAAACGCATACGCCCTTTTTGGCCAAGGGCATGATTGTCGAGGTTTGGCCGCTTTTCCTGTGCTTTCAAGGCGATTCGAATCTACCTCCTGAAATCTGTTTCCTGCAATTCTGCCTTGCTTTCAAATCCTCTTCGGTGCCTTCCTCAATATATTTGTGGACAAGAGTTATCATTTATAACTCTGCAGGTTTGTGAATTGCAGTGCCCCTGAGCTCCATTGTTCAACTCGCTTATTTGGGAGCTGGCCGCAAAAGCGCAGGATTGCTTCAGGCCCTATTCTGGTCCCGGGCGGCAGGCTGAGCCTGTGGTTAATTCTTCTTCCTGATGGGAAAATAGAGTGACCTGTGCCAGTCCCAACACCTAGAGCTAGTCTCTCATTGGTTCCCCCTCTTCCCGTTCATCCTCAGGACAAATCGCAACCTGTACGGAACAGGAGGTTAAAGGTGCTGAGTCTCCAAGGAGGGAGATTGCTAGTAAAGCGGCTGGAATGGCGAACCCGAGCACAAGGAGGTGAGAAATGAGGTGCGTTTTAGAAACCTTTCCCGATCACACGGTGTACCATCTTCTGGGTTTCTCATGCATGTTTTCGATGTAGGAAGATGCCCTTGAACCTGGAGATTTGGGACCCATGGGATGGGTACCACGCAGTAGTACTTTAAAGGGTCTGCGTTTGCTCACCCAACCTCACCAAACCTCTCAGCCCCAAGAGTGTCCACCCTTATGTCTCCGTCAGCTGTGGGTCTAGATATGGTCAATCCAGGTGGCATCACAGCCCCTGAACGAATTTTGTAAGAATTTCTCTCTCTTTCACTGTCTTTGTTTCACGGGTTTTTAAAAGTAATTGCTTTTTATAATGGGGTTTAGCTGCTTTTCACTGCTGTGTTTATGCCGCTTTACACCCACTTGACTCACTTACAGAGAGATATCAATACATAGGTTTAAGATTCTTACTAGTCAGATATATTCTTGGGCGGTGAGTAGGGGGTGTTGAGTCCAGTTCCCTGAGCAAGGAGTAGGTCTTGTCTATTACATATTGGGTTTATGGAACGGTATCTGAGCTAATTTGAAACCCGTGTTTTATGCATCCCCCCGCCTCACCTTTCCCGTTGAGCAGCCATAGTGTGTTTTCTAAACGTGTGACTCTGTTCCGTTTTGTAATTCAGTTCAAGTGTAGCGGTTTTTACATTCCCTCTATTAGTGATATCTTATGACAAGTGTCTTTTTCTGTGTGACTCTTTTCACTTAGAATCGTCGTACCTAAATCCACTCATCATGCTGCTACTAGCCTTATGACCTTGATTTCATGGCTGAGTGATATTCCATTGTACATAAGGACCACAACTTCTTTATCCTTTTTTCTCTTTCCTGGGATATTTAAGGTGTAACGAAGTGGAGGTTCTTGTCAAGAGAGCAGCCCTAAACTTTGGGGTGCCTGTGTCTTGCTGATTTTTAGTTTTCCCAATGTATACGCCCATGAGTGGAAGTGCCCTATGCTCTCTAAGCTGAGTTTTTTAGATGTTTCAGGACACACCGTACACTTCTCCAGAGTGGCTGTTGGCAATTTACATCCCGCCCATCAGCGTAGCAAGGCTCCCGGTTCTCCATGGCCTGTCCTGCATTTCTGGTTTTGACACTTTATTCAGCATGGCCCTTTTGACCGATGGGAAGCGAGACTTCTTTGTAGCGCTGATTTGCCTTTCCAGGTTGCTTGGTTGGCCAAAAAGGGCGTATGCGTTTTTTCCTGAATATATTCAGGAAAAAACGCATACGCCCTTTTTGGCCAAGGGCATGATTGTCGAGGTTTGGCCGCTTTTCCTGTGCTTTCAAGGCGATTCGAATCTACCTCCTGAAATCTGTTTCCTGCAATTCTGTCTTGCTTTCAAATCCTCTTCGGTGCCTTCCCTCAATATATTTGTGGACAAGAGTTATCATTTATAACTCTGCAGGTTTGTGAATTGCAGTGCCCCTGAGCTCCATTGTTCAACTCGCTTACTTGGGAGCTGGCCGCAAAAGCACAAGATTGCTTCAGGCCCTATTCTGGTCCCGGGCGGCAGGCTGAGCCTGTGGTTAATTCTTCTTCCTGATGGGAAAATAGAGTGACCTGTGCCAGTCCCAACACCTAGAGCTAGTCTCTCATTGGTTCCCCCTCTTCCCGTTCATCCTCAGGACAAATCGCAACCTGTACGGAACAGGAGGTTAAAGGTGCTGAGTCTCCAAGGAGGGAGATTGCTAGTAAAGCGGCTGGAATGGCGAACCCGAGCACAAGGAGGTGAGAAATGAGGTGCGTTTTAGAAACCTTTCCCGATCACACGGTGTACCATCTTCTGGGTTTCTCATGCATGTTTTCGATGTAGGAAGATGCCCTTGAACCTGGAGATTTGGGACCCATGGGATGGGTACCACGCAGTACTACTTTAAAGGGTCTGCGTTTGCTCACCCAACCTCACCAAACCTCTCAGCCCCAAGAGTGTCCACCCTTATGTCTCCGTCAGCTGTGGGTCTAGATATGGTCAATCCAGGTGGCATCACAGCCCCTGAACGAATTTTGTAAGAATTTCTCTCTCTTTCACTGTCTTTGTTTCACGGGTTTTTAAAAGTAATTGCTTTTTATAATGGGGTTTAGCTGCTTTTCACTGCTGTGTTTATGCCGCTTTACACCCACTTGACTCACTTACAGAGAGATATCAATACATAGGTATAAGATTCTTACTAGTCAGATATATTCTTGGGCGGTGAGTAGGGGGTGTTGAGTCCAGTTCCCTGAGCAAGGAGTAGGTCTTGTCTATTACATATTGGGTTTATGGAACGGTATCTGAGCTAATTTGAAACCCGTGTTTTATGCATCCCCCCGCCTCACCTTTCCCGTTGAGCAGCCATAGTGTGTTTTCTAAACGTGTGACTCTGTTCCGTTTTGTAATTCAGTTCAAGTGTAGCGGTTTTTACATTCCCTCTATTAGTGATATCTTATGACAAGTGTCTTTTTCTGTGTGACTTTTTTCACTTAGAATCGTCGTACCTAAATCCACTCATCATGCTGCTACTAGCCTTATGACCTTGATTTCATGGCTGAGTGATATTCCATTGTACATAAGGACCACAACTTCTTTATCCATTTTTCTCTTTCCTGGGATATTTAAGGTGTAACGAAGTGGAGGTTCTTGTCAAGAGAGCAGCCCTAAACTTTGGGGTGCCTGTGTCTTGCTGATTTTTAGTTTTCCCAATGTATACGCCCATGAGTGGAAGTGCCCTATGCTCTCTAATCTGAGTTTTTTAGATGTTTCAGGACACACCGTACACTTCTCCAGAGTGGCTGTTGGCAATTTACATCCCGCCCATCAGCGTAGCAAGGCTCCCGGTTCTCCATGGGCTGTCCTGCATTTCTGGTTTTGACACTTTATTCAGCATGGCCCTTTTGACCGATGGGAAGCGAGACTTCTTTGTAGCGCTGATTTGCCTTTCCAGGTTGCTTGGTTGGCCAAAAAGGGCGTATGCGTTTTTTCCTGAATATACTCAGGAAAAAACGCATACGCCCTTTTTGGCCAAGGGCACGATTGTCGAGGTTTGGCCGCTTTTCCTGTGCTTTCAAGGCGATTCGAATCTACCTCCTGAAATCTGTTTCCTGCAATTCTGCCTTGCTTTCAAATCCTCTTCGGTGTCTTCCCTCAATATATTTGTGGACAAGAGTTATCATTTATAACTCTGCAGGTTTGTGAATTGCAGTGCCCCTGAGCTCCATTGTTCAACTCGCTTACTTGGGAGCTGGCCGCAAAAGCACAGGATTGCTTCAGGCCCTATTCTGGTCCCGGGCGGCAGGCTGAGCCTGTGGTTAATTCTTCTTCCTGATGGGAAAATAGAGTGACCTGTGCCAGTCCCAACACCTAGAGCTAGTCTCTCATTGGTTCCCCCTCTTCCCGTTCATCCTCAGGACAAATCGCAACCTGTACGGAACAGGAGGTTAAAGGTGCTGAGTCTCCAAGGAGGGAGATTGCTAGTAAAGCGGCTGGAATGGCGAACCCGAGCACAAGGAGGTGAGAAATGAGGTGCGTTTTAGAAACCTTTCCCGATCACACGGTGTACCATCTTCTGGGTTTCTCATGCATGTTTTCGATGTAGGAAGATGCCCTTGAACCTGGAGATTTGGGACCCATGGGATGGGTACCACGCAGTACTACTTTAAAGGGTCTGCGTTTGCTCACCCAACCTCACCAAACCTCTCAGCCCCAAGAGTGTCCACCCTTATGTCTCCGTCAGCTGTGGGTCTAGATATGGTCAATCCAGGTGGCATCACAGCCCCTGAACGAATTTTGTAAGAATTTCTCTCTCTTTCACTGTCTTTGTTTCACGGGTTTTTCAAAGTAATTGCTTTTTATAATGGGGTTTAGCTGCTTTTCACTGCTGTGTTTATGCCGCTTTACACCCACTTGACTCACTTACAGAGAGATATCAATACATAGGTTTAAGATTCTTACTAGTCAGATATATTCTTGGGCGGTGAGTAGGGGGTGTTGAGTCCAGTTCCCTGAGCAAGGAGTAGGTCTTGTCTATTACATATTGGGTTTATGGAACGGTATCTGAGCTAATTTGAAACCCGTGTTTTATGCATCCCCCCGCCTCACCTTTCCCGTTGAGCAGCCATAGTGTGTTTTCTAAACGTGTGACTCTGTTCCGTTTTGTAATTCAGTTCAAGTGTAGCGGTTTTTACATTCCCTCTATTAGTGATATCTTATGACAAGTGTCTTTTTCTGTGTGACTTTTTTCACTTAGAATCGTCGTACCTAAATCCACTCATCATGCTGCTACTAGCCTTATGACCTTGATTTCATGGCTGAGTGATATTCCATTGTACATAAGGACCACAACTTCTTTATCCTTTTTTCTCTTTCCTGGGATATTTAAGGTGTAACGAAGTGGAGGTTCTTGTCAAGAGAGCAGCCCTAAACTTTGGGGTGCCTGTGTCTTGCTGATTTTTAGTTTTCCCAATGTATACGCCCATGAGTGGAAGTGCCCTATGCTCTCTAAGCTGAGTTTTTTAGATGTTTCAGGACACACCGTACACTTCTCCAGAGTGGCTGTTGGCAATTTACATCCCGCCCATCAGCGTAGCAAGGCTCCCGGTTCTCCATGGCCTGTCCTGCATTTCTGGTTTTGACACTTTATTCAGCATGGCCCTTTTGACCGATGGGAAGCGAGACTTCTTTGTAGCGCTGATTTGCCTTTCCAGGTTGCTTGGTTGGCCAAAAAGGGCGTATGCGTTTTTTCCTGAATATATTCAGGAAAAAACGCATACGCCCTTTTTGGCCAAGGGCATGATTGTGGAGGTTTGGCCGCTTTTCCTGTGCTTTCAAGGCGATTCGAATCTACCTCCTGAAATCTGTTTCCTGCAATTCTGCCTTGCTTTCAAATCCTCTTCGGTGCCTTCCCTCAATATATTTGTGGACAAGAGTTATCATTTATAACTCTGCAGGTTTGTGAATTGCAGTGCCCCTGAGCTCCATTGTTCAACTCGCTTACTTGGGAGCTGGCCGCAAAAGCACAAGATTGCTTCAGGCCCTATTCTGGTCCCGGGCGGCAGGCTGAGCCTGTGGTTAATTCTTCTTCCTGATGGGAAAATAGAGTGACCTGTGCCAGTCCCAACACCTAGAGCTAGTCTCTCATTGGTTCCCCCTCTTCCCGTTCATCCTCAGGACAAATCGCAACCTGTACGGAACAGGAGGTTAAAGGTGCTGAGTCTCCAAGGAGGGAGATTGCTAGTAAAGCGGCTGGAATGGCGAACCCGAGCACAAGGAGGTGAGAAATGAGGTGCGTTTTAGAAACCTTTCCCGATCACACGGTGTACCATCTTCTGGGTTTCTCATGCATGTTTTCGATGTAGGAAGATGCCCTTGAACCTGGAGATTTGGGACCCATGGGATGGGTACCACGCAGTACTACTTTAAAGGGTCTGCGTTTGCTCACCCAACCTCACCAAACCTCTCAGCCCCAAGAGTGTCCACCCTTATGTCTCCGTCAGCTGTGGGTCTAGATATGGTCAATCCAGGTGGCATCACAGCCCCTGAACGAATTTTGTAAGAATTTCTCTCTCTTTCACTGTCTTTGTTTCACGGGTTTTTCAAAGTAATTGCTTTTTATAATGGGGTTTAGCTGCTTTTCACTGCTGTGTTTATGCCGCTTTACACCCACTTGACTCACTTACAGAGAGATATCAATACATAGGTTTAAGATTCTTACTAGTCAGATATATTCTTGGGCGGTGAGTAGGGGGTGTTGAGTCCAGTTCCCTGAGCAAGGAGTAGGTCTTGTCTATTACATATTGGGTTTATGGAACGGTATCTGAGCTAATTTGAAACCCATGTTTTATGCATCCCCCCGCCTCACCTTTCCCGTTGAGCAGCCATAGTGTGTTTTCTAAACGTGTGACTCTGTTCCGTTTTGTAATTCAGTTCAAGTGTAGCGGTTTTTACATTCCCTCTATTAGTGATATCTTATGACAAGTGTCTTTTTCTGTGTGACTTTTTTCACTTAGAATCGTCGTACCTAAATCCACTCATCATGCTGCTACTAGCCTTATGACCTTGATTTCATGGCTGAGTGATATTCCATTGTACATAAGGACCACAACTTCTTTATCCTTTTTTCTCTTTCCTGGGATATTTAAGGTGTAACGAAGTGGAGGTTCTTGTCAAGAGAGCAGCCCTAAACTTTGGGGTGCCTGTGTCTTGCTGATTTTTAGTTTTCCCAATGTATACGCCCATGAGTGGAAGTGCCCTATGCTCTCTAAGCTGAGTTTTTTAGATGTTTCAGGACACACCGTACACTTCTCCAGAGTGGCTGTTGGCAATATACATCCCGCCCATCAGCGTAGCAAGGCTCCCGGTTCTCCATGGCCTGTCCTGCATTTCTGGTTTTGACACTTTATTCAGCATGGCCCTTTTGACCGATGGGAAGCGAGACTTCTTTGTAGCGCTGATTTGCCTTTCCAGGTTGCTTGGTTGGCCAAAAAGGGCGTATGCGTTTTTTCCTGAATATATTCAGGAAAAAACGCATACGCCCTTTTTGGCCAAGGGCATGATTGTGGAGGTTTGGCCGCTTTTCCTGTGCTTTCAAGGCGATTCGAATCTACCTCCTGAAATCTGTTTCCTGCAATTCTGCCTTGCTTTCAAATCCTCTTCGGTGCCTTCCCTCAATATATTTGTGGACAAGAGTTATCATTTATAACTCTGCAGGTTTGTGAATTGCAGTGCCCCTGAGCTCCATTGTTCAACTCGCTTACTTGGGAGCTGGCCGCAAAAGCACAAGATTGCTTCAGGCCCTATTCTGGTCCCGGGCGGCAGGCTGAGCCTGTGGTTAATTCTTCTTCCTGATGGGAAAATAGAGTGACCTGTGCCAGTCCCAACACCTAGAGCTAGTCTCTCATTGGTTCCCCCTCTTCCCGTTCATCCTCAGGACAAATCGCAACCTGTACGGAACAGGAGGTTAAAGGTGCTGAGTCTCCAAGGAGGGAGATTGCTAGTAAAGCGGCTGGAATGGCGAACCCGAGCACAAGGAGGTGAGAAATGAGGTGCGTTTTAGAAACCTTTCCCGATCACACGGTGTACCATCTTCTGGGTTTCTCATGCATGTTTTCGATGTAGGAAGATGCCCTTGAACCTGGAGATTTGGGACCCATGGGATGGGTACCACGCAGTACTACTTTAAAGGGTCTGCGTTTGCTCACCCAACCTCACCAAACCTCTCAGCCCCAAGAGTGTCCACCCTTATGTCTCCGTCAGCTGTGGGTCTAGATATGGTCAATCCAGGTGGCATCACAGCCCCTGAACGAATTTTGTAAGAATTTCTCTCTCTTTCACTGTCTTTGTTTCACGGGTTTTTCAAAGTAATTGCTTTTTATAATGGGGTTTAGCTGCTTTTCACTGCTGTGTTTATGCCGCTTTACACCCACTTGACTCACTTACAGAGAGATATCAATACATAGGTTTAAGATTCTTACTAGTCAGATATATTCTTGGGCGGTGAGTAGGGGGTGTTGAGTCCAGTTCCCTGAGCAAGGAGTAGGTCTTGTCTATTACATATTGGGTTTATGGAACGGTATCTGAGCTAATTTGAAACCCATGTTTTATGCATCCCCCCGCCTCACCTTTCCCGTTGAGCAGCCATAGTGTGTTTTCTAAACGTGTGACTCTGTTCCGTTTTGTAATTCAGTTCAAGTGTAGCGGTTTTTACATTCCCTCTATTAGTGATATCTTATGACAAGTGTCTTTTTCTGTGTGACTTTTTTCACTTAGAATCGTCGTACCTAAATCCACTCATCATGCTGCTACTAGCCTTATGACCTTGATTTCATGGCTGAGTGATATTCCATTGTACATAAGGACCACAACTTCTTTATCCTTTTTTCTCTTTCCTGGGATATTTAAGGTGTAACGAAGTGGAGGTTCTTGTCAAGAGAGCAGCCCTAAACTTTGGGGTGCCTGTGTCTTGCTGATTTTTAGTTTTCCCAATGTATACGCCCATGAGTGGAAGTGCCCTATGCTCTCTAAGCTGAGTTTTTTAGATGTTTCAGGACACACCGTACACTTCTCCAGAGTGGCTGTTGGCAATATACATCCCGCCCATCAGCGTAGCAAGGCTCCCGGTTCTCCATGGCCTGTCCTGCATTTCTGGTTTTGACACTTTATTCAGCATGGCCCTTTTGACCGATGGGAAGCGAGACTTCTTTGTAGCGCTGATTTGCCTTTCCAGGTTGCTTGGTTGGCCAAAAAGGGCGTATGCGTTTTTGCCTGAATATATTCAGGAAAAAACGCATACGCCCTTTTTGGCCAAGGGCATGATTGTGGAGGTTTGGCCGCTTTTCCTGTGCTTTCAAGGCGATTCGAATCTACCTCCTGAAATCTGTTTCCTGCAATTCTGCCTTGCTTTCAAATCCTCTTCGGTGCCTTCCCTCAATATATTTGTGGACAAGAGTTATCATTTATAACTCTGCAGGTTTGTGAATTGCAGTGCCCCTGAGCTCCATTGTTCAACTCGCTTACTTGGGAGCTGGCCGCAAAAGCACAAGATTGCTTCAGGCCCTATTCTGGTCCCGGGCGGCAGGCTGAGCCTGTGGTTAATTCTTCTTCCTGATGGGAAAATAGAGTGACCTGTGCCAGTCCCAACACCTAGAGCTAGTCTCTCATTGGTTCCCCCTCTTCCCGTTCATCCTCAGGACAAATCGCAACCTGTACGGAACAGGAGGTTAAAGGTGCTGAGTCTCCAAGGAGGGAGATTGCTAGTAAAGCGGCTGGAATGGCGAACCCGAGCACAAGGAGGTGAGAAATGAGGTGCGTTTTAGAAACCTTTCCCGATCACACGGTGTACCATCTTCTGGGTTTCTCATGCATGTTTTCGATGTAGGAAGATGCCCTTGAACCTGGAGATTTGGGACCCATGGGATGGGTACCACGCAGTACTACTTTAAAGGGTCTGCGTTTGCTCACCCAACCTCACCAAACCTCTCAGCCCCAAGAGTGTCCACCCTTATGTCTCCGTCAGCTGTGGGTCTAGATATGGTCAATCCAGGTGGCATCACAGCCCCTGAACGAATTTTGTAAGAATTTCTCTCTCTTTCACTGTCTTTGTTTCACGGGTTTTTCAAAGTAATTGCTTTTTATAATGGGGTTTAGCTGCTTTTCACTGCTGTGTTTATGCCGCTTTACACCCACTTGACTCACTTACAGAGAGATATCAATACATAGGTTTAAGATTCTTACTAGTCAGATATATTCTTGGGCGGTGAGTAGGGGGTGTTGAGTCCAGTTCCCTGAGCAAGGAGTAGGTCTTGTCTATTACATATTGGGTTTATGGAACGGTATCTGAGCTAATTTGAAACCCATGTTTTATGCATCCCCCCGCCTCACCTTTCCCGTTGAGCAGCCATAGTGTGTTTTCTAAACGTGTGACTCTGTTCCGTTTTGTAATTCAGTTCAAGTGTAGCGGTTTTTACATTCCCTCTATTAGTGATATCTTATGACAAGTGTCTTTTTCTGTGTGACTTTTTTCACTTAGAATCGTCGTACCTAAATCCACTCATCATGCTGCTACTAGCCTTATGACCTTGATTTCATGGCTGAGTGATATTCCATTGTACATAAGGACCACAACTTCTTTATCCTTTTTTCTCTTTCCTGGGATATTTAAGGTGTAACGAAGTGGAGGTTCTTGTCAAGAGAGCAGCCCTAAACTTTGGGGTGCCTGTGTCTTGCTGATTTTTAGTTTTCCCAATGTATACGCCCATGAGTGGAAGTGCCCTATGCTCTCTAAGCTGAGTTTTTTAGATGTTTCAGGACACACCGTACACTTCTCCAGAGTGGCTGTTGGCAATATACATCCCGCCCATCAGCGTAGCAAGGCTCCCGGTTCTCCATGGCCTGTCCTGCATTTCTGGTTTTGACACTTTATTCAGCATGGCCCTTTTGACCGATGGGAAGCGAGACTTCTTTGTAGCGCTGATTTGCCTTTCCAGGTTGCTTGGTTGGCCAAAAAGGGCGTATGCGTTTTTTCCTGAATATATTCAGGAAAAAACGCATACGCCCTTTTTGGCCAAGGGCATGATTGTCGAGGTTTGGCCGCTTTTCCTGTGCTTTCAAGGCGATTCGAATCTACCTCCTGAAATCTGTTTCCTGCAATTCTGCCTTGCTTTCAAATCCTCTTCGGTGCCTTCCCTCAATATATTTGTGGACAAGAGTTATCATTTATAACTCTGCAGGTTTGTGAATTGCAGTGCCCCTGAGCTCCATTGTTCAACTCGCTTACTTGGGAGCTGGCCGCAAAAGCACAAGATTGCTTCAGGCCCTATTCTGGTCCCGGGCGGCAGGCTGAGCCTGTGGTTAATTCTTCTTCCTGATGGGAAAATAGAGTGACCTGTGCCAGTCCCAACACCTAGAGCTAGTCTCTCATTGGTTCCCCCTCTTCCCGTTCATCCTCAGGACAAATCGCAACCTGTACGGAACAGGAGGTTAAAGGTGCTGAGTCTCCAAGGAGGGAGATTGCTAGTAAAGCGGCTGGAATGGCGAACCCGAGCACAAGGAGGTGAGAAATGAGGTGCGTTTTAGAAACCTTTCCCGATCACACGGTGTACCATCTTCTGGGTTTCTCATGCATGTTTTCGATGTAGGAAGATGCCCTTGAACCTGGAGATTTGGGACCCATGGGATGGGTACCACGCAGTACTACTTTAAAGGGTCTGCGTTTGCTCACCCAACCTCACCAAACCTCTCAGCCCCAAGAGTGTCCACCCTTATGTCTCCGTCAGCTGTGGGTCTAGATATGGTCAATCCAGGTGGCATCACAGCCCCTGAACGAATTTTGTAAGAATTTCTCTCTCTTTCACTGTCTTTGTTTCACGGGTTTTTCAAAGTAATTGCTTTTTATAATGGGGTTTAGCTGCTTTTCACTGCTGTGTTTATGCCGCTTTACACCCACTTGACTCACTTACAGAGAGATATCAATACATAGGTTTAAGATTCTTACTAGTCAGATATATTCTTGGGCGGTGAGTAGGGGGTGTTGAGTCCAGTTCCCTGAGCAAGGAGTAGGTCTTGTCTATTACATATTGGGTTTATGGAACGGTATCTGAGCTAATTTGAAACCCATGTTTTATGCATCCCCCCGCCTCACCTTTCCCGTTGAGCAGCCATAGTGTGTTTTCTAAACGTGTGACTCTGTTCCGTTTTGTAATTCAGTTCAAGTGTAGCGGTTTTTACATTCCCTCTATTAGTGATATCTTATGACAAGTGTCTTTTTCTGTGTGACTTTTTTCACTTAGAATCGTCGTACCTAAATCCACTCATCATGCTGCTACTAGCCTTATGACCTTGATTTCATGGCTGAGTGATATTCCATTGTACATAAGGACCACAACTTCTTTATCCTTTTTTCTCTTTCCTGGGATATTTAAGGTGTAACGAAGTGGAGGTTCTTGTCAAGAGAGCAGCCCTAAACTTTGGGGTGCCTGTGTCTTGCTGATTTTTAGTTTTCCCAATGTATACGCCCATGAGTGGAAGTGCCCTATGCTCTCTAAGCTGAGTTTTTTAGATGTTTCAGGACACACCGTACACTTCTCCAGAGTGGCTGTTGGCAATATACATCCCGCCCATCAGCGTAGCAAGGCTCCCGGTTCTCCATGGCCTGTCCTGCATTTCTGGTTTTGACACTTTATTCAGCATGGCCCTTTTGACCGATGGGAAGCGAGACTTCTTTGTAGCGCTGATTTGCCTTTCCAGGTTGCTTGGTTGGCCAAAAAGGGCGTATGCGTTTTTGCCTGAATATATTCAGGAAAAAACGCATACGCCCTTTTTGGCCAAGGGCATGATTGTCGAGGTTTGGCCGCTTTTCCTGTGCTTTCAAGGCGATTCGAATCTACCTCCTGAAATCTGTTTCCTGCAATTCTGCCTTGCTTTCAAATCCTCTTCGGTGCCTTCCCTCAATATATTTGTGGACAAGAGTTATCATTTATAACTCTGCAGGTTTGTGAATTGCAGTGCCCCTGAGCTCCATTGTTCAACTCGCTTACTTGGGAGCTGGCCGCAAAAGCACAGGATTGCTTCAGGCCCTATTCTGGTCCCGGGCGGCCGGCTGAGCCTGTGGTTAATTCTTCTTCCTGATGGGAAAATAGAGTGACCTGTGCCAGTCCCAACACCGAGAGCTAGTCTCTCCTTGGTTCCCCCTCTTCCCGTTCATCCTCAGGACAAATCGCAACCTGTACCGAACAGGAGGTTAAAGGTGCTGAGTCTCCAAGGAGGGAGATTGCTAGTAAAGCGGCTGGAATGGCGAACCCGAGCACAAGGAGGTGAGAAATGAGGTGCGTTTTAGAAACCTTTCCCGATCACACGGTGTACCATCTTCTGGGTTTCTCATGCATGTTTTCGATGTAGGAAGATGCCCTTGAACCTGGAGATTTGGGACCCATGGGATGGGTATCACGCAGTACTACTTTAAAGGGTCTGCGTTTGCTCACCCAACCTCACCAAACCTCTCAGCCCCAAGAGTGTCCACCCTTATGTCTCCGTCAGCTGTGGGTCTAGATATGGTCAATCCAGGTGGCATCACAGCCCCTGAACGAATTTTGTAAGAATTTCTCTCTCTTTCACTGTCTTTGTTTCACGGGTTTTTCAAAGTAATTGCTTTTTATAATGGGGTTTAGCTGCTTTTCACTGCTGTGTTTATGCCGCTTTACACCCACTTGACTCACTTACAGAGAGATATCAATACATAGGTTTAAGATTCTTACTAGTCAGATATATTCTTGGGCGGTGAGTAGGGGGTGTTGAGTCCAGTTCCCTGAGCAAGGAGTAGGTCTTGTCTATTACATATTGGGTTTATGGAACGGTATCTGAGCTAATTTGAAACCCGTGTTTTATGCATCCCCCCGCCTCACCTTTCCCGTTGAGCAGCCATAGTGTGTTTTCTAAACGTGTGACTCTGTTCCGTTTTGTAATTCAGTTCAAGTGTAGCGGTTTTTACATTCCCTCTATTAGTGATATCTTATGACAAGTGTCTTTTTCTGTGTGACTTTTTTCACTTAGAATCGTCGTACCTAAATCCACTCATCATGCTGCTACTAGCCTTATGACCTTGATTTCATGGCTGAGTGATATTCCATTGTACATAAGGACCACAACTTCTTTATCCTTTTTTCTCTTTCCTGGGATATTTAAGGTGTAACGAAGTGGAGGTTCTTGTCAAGAGAGCAGCCCTAAACTTTGGGGTGCCTGTGTCTTGCTGATTTTTAGTTTTCCCAATGTATACGCCCATGAGTGGAAGTGCCCTATGCTCTCTAAGCTGAGTTTTTTAGATGTTTCAGGACACACCGTACACTTCTCCAGAGTGGCTGTTGGCAATATACATCCCGCCCATCAGCGTAGCAAGGCTCCCGGTTCTCCATGGCCTGTCCTGCATTTCTGGTTTTGACACTTTATTCAGCATGGCCCTTTTGACCGATGGGAAGCGAGACTTCTTTGTAGCGCTGATTTGCCTTTCCAGGTTGCTTGGTTGGCCAAAAAGGGCGTATGCGTTTTTTCCTGAATATATTCAGGAAAAAACGCATACGCCCTTTTTGGCCAAGGGCATGATTGTCGAGGTTTGGCCGCTTTTCCTGTGCTTTCAAGGCGATTCGAATCTACCTCCTGAAATCTGTTTCCTGCAATTCTGCCTTGCTTTCAAATCCTCTTCGGTGCCTTCCCTCAATATATTTGTGGACAAGAGTTATCATTTATAACTCTGCAGGTTTGTGAATTGCAGTGCCCCTGAGCTCCATTGTTCAACTCGCTTACTTGGGAGCTGGCCGCAAAAGCACAAGATTGCTTCAGGCCCTATTCTGGTCCCGGGCGGCAGGCTGAGCCTGTGGTTAATTCTTCTTCCTGATGGGAAAATAGAGTGACCTGTGCCAGTCCCAACACCTAGAGCTAGTCTCTCATTGGTTCCCCCTCTTCCCGTTCATCCTCAGGACAAATCGCAACCTGTACGGAACAGGAGGTTAAAGGTGCTGAGTCTCCAAGGAGGGAGATTGCTAGTAAAGCGGCTGGAATGGCGAACCCGAGCACAAGGAGGTGAGAAATGAGGTGCGTTTTAGAAACCTTTCCCGATCACACGGTGTACCATCTTCTGGGTTTCTCATGCATGTTTTCGATGTAGGAAGATGCCCTTGAACCTGGAGATTTGGGACCCATGGGATGGGTACCACGCAGTACTACTTTAAAGGGTCTGCGTTTGCTCACCCAACCTCACCAAACCTCTCAGCCCCAAGAGTGTCCACCCTTATGTCTCCGTCAGCTGTGGGTCTAGATATGGTCAATCCAGGTGGCATCACAGCCCCTGAACGAATTTTGTAAGAATTTCTCTCTCTTTCACTGTCTTTGTTTCACGGGTTTTTCAAAGTAATTGCTTTTTATAATGGGGTTTAGCTGCTTTTCACTGCTGTGTTTATGCCGCTTTACACCCACTTGACTCACTTACAGAGAGATATCAATACATAGGTTTAAGATTCTTACTAGTCAGATATATTCTTGGGCGGTGAGTAGGGGGTGTTGAGTCCAGTTCCCTGAGCAAGGAGTAGGTCTTGTCTATTACATATTGGGTTTATGGAACGGTATCTGAGCTAATTTGAAACCCATGTTTTATGCATCCCCCCGCCTCACCTTTCCCGTTGAGCAGCCATAGTGTGTTTTCTAAACGTGTGACTCTGTTCCGTTTTGTAATTCAGTTCAAGTGTAGCGGTTTTTACATTCCCTCTATTAGTGATATCTTATGACAAGTGTCTTTTTCTGTGTGACTTTTTTCACTTAGAATCGTCGTACCTAAATCCACTCATCATGCTGCTACTAGCCTTATGACCTTGATTTCATGGCTGAGTGATATTCCATTGTACATAAGGACCACAACTTCTTTATCCTTTTTTCTCTTTCCTGGGATATTTAAGGTGTAACGAAGTGGAGGTTCTTGTCAAGAGAGCAGCCCTAAACTTTGGGGTGCCTGTGTCTTGCTGATTTTTAGTTTTCCCAATGTATACGCCCATGAGTGGAAGTGCCCTATGCTCTCTAAGCTGAGTTTTTTAGATGTTTCAGGACACACCGTACACTTCTCCAGAGTGGCTGTTGGCAATATACATCCCGCCCATCAGCGTAGCAAGGCTCCCGGTTCTCCATGGCCTGTCCTGCATTTCTGGTTTTGACACTTTATTCAGCATGGCCCTTTTGACCGATGGGAAGCGAGACTTCTTTGTAGCGCTGATTTGCCTTTCCAGGTTGCTTGGTTGGCCAAAAAGGGCGTATGCGTTTTTTCCTGAATATATTCAGGAAAAAACGCATACGCCCTTTTTGGCCAAGGGCATGATTGTCGAGGTTTGGCCGCTTTTCCTGTGCTTTCAAGGCGATTCGAATCTACCTCCTGAAATCTGTTTCCTGCAATTCTGCCTTGCTTTCAAATCCTCTTCGGTGCCTTCCCTCAATATATTTGTGGACAAGAGTTATCATTTATAACTCTGCAGGTTTGTGAATTGCAGTGCCCCTGAGCTCCATTGTTCAACTCGCTTACTTGGGAGCTGGCCGCAAAAGCACAGGATTGCTTCAGGCCCTATTCTGGTCCCGGGCGGCCGGCTGAGCCTGTGGTTAATTCTTCTTCCTGATGGGAAAATAGAGTGACCTGTGCCAGTCCCAACACCGAGAGCTAGTCTCTCCTTGGTTCCCCCTCTTCCCGTTCATCCTCAGGACAAATCGCAACCTGTACGGAACAGGAGGTTAAAGGTGCTGAGTCTCCAAGGAGGGAGATTGCTAGTAAAGCGGCTGGAATGGCGAACCCGAGCACAAGGAGGTGAGAAATGAGGTGCGTTTTAGAAACCTTTCCCGATCACACGGTGTACCATCTTCTGGGTTTCTCATGCATGTTTTCGATGTAGGAAGATGCCCTTGAACCTGGAGATTTGGGACCCATGGGATGGGTACCACGCAGTACTACTTTAAAGGGTCTGCGTTTGCTCACCCAACCTCACCAAACCTCTCAGCCCCAAGAGTGTCCACCCTTATGTCTCTGTCAGCTGTGGGTCTAGATATGGTCAATCCAGGTGGCATCACAGCCCCTGAACGAATTTTGTAAGAATTTCTCTCTCTTTCACTGTCTTTGTTTCACGGGTTTTTCAAAGTAATTGCTTTTTATAATGGGGTTTAGCTGCTTTTCACTGCTGTGTTTATGCCGCTTTACACCCACTTGACTCACTTACAGAGAGATATCAATACATAGGTTTAAGATTCTTACTAGTCAGATATATTCTTGGGCGGTGAGTAGGGGGTGTTGAGTCCAGTTCCCTGAGCAAGGAGTAGGTCTTGTCTATTACATATTGGGTTTATGGAACGGTATCTGAGCTAATTTGAAACCCGTGTTTTATGCATCCCCCCGCCTCACCTTTCCCGTTGAGCAGCCATAGTGTGTTTTCTAAACGTGTGACTCTGTTCAGTTTTGTAATTCAGTTCAAGTGTAGCGGTTTTTACATTCCCTCTATTAGTGATATCTTATGACAAGTGTCTTTTTCTGTGTGACTTTTTTCACTTAGAATCGTCGTACCTAAATCCACTCATCATGCTGCTACTAGCCTTATGACCTTGATTTCATGGCTGAGTGATATTCCATTGTACATAAGGACCACAACTTCTTTATCCTTTTTTCTCTTTCCTGGGATATTTAAGGTGTAACGAAGTGTAGGTTCTTGTCAAGAGAGCAGCCCTAAACTTTGGGGTGCCTGTGTCTTGCTGATTTTTAGTTTTCCCAATGTATACGCCCATGAGTGGAAGTGCCCTATGCTCTCTAAGCTGAGTTTTTTAGATGTTTCAGGACACACCGTACACTTCTCCAGAGTGGCTGTTGGCAATATACATCCCGCCCATCAGCGTAGCAAGGCTCCCGGTTCTCCATGGCCTGTCCTGCATTTCTGGTTTTGACACTTTATTCAGCATGGCCCTTTTGACCGATGGGAAGCGAGACTTCTTTGTAGCGCTGATTTGCCTTTCCAGGTTGCTTGGTTGGCCAAAAAGGGCGTATGCGTTTTTTCCTGAATATATTCAGGAAAAAACGCATACGCCCTTTTTGGCCAAGGGCATGATTGTCGAGGTTTGGCCGCTTTTCCTGTGCTTTCAAGGCGATTCGAATCTACCTCCTGAAATCTGTTTCCTGCAATTCTGCCTTGCTTTCAAATCCTCTTCGGTGCCTTCCCTCAATATATTTGTGGACAAGAGTTATCATTTATAACTCTGCAGGTTTGTGAATTGCAGTGCCCCTGAGCTCCATTGTTCAACTCGCTTACTTGGGAGCTGGCCGCAAAAGCACAGGATTGCTTCAGGCCCTATTCTGGTCCCGGGCGGCCGGCTGAGCCTGTGGTTAATTCTTCTTCCTGATGGGAAAATAAGGTGACCTGTGCCAGTCCCAACACCGAGAGCTAGTCTCTCCTTGGTTCCCCCTCTTCCCGTTCATCCTCAGGACAAATCGCAACCTGTACGGAACAGGAGGTTAAAGGTGCTGAGTCTCCAAGGAGGGAGATTGCTAGTAAAGCGGCTGGAATGGCGAACCCGAGCACAAGGAGGTGAGAAATGAGGTGCGTTTTAGAAACCTTTCCCGATCACACGGTGTACCATCTTCTGGGTTTCTCATGCATGTTTTCGATGTAGGAAGATGCCCTTGAACCTGGAGATTTGGGACCCATGGGATGGGTACCACGCAGTACTACTTTAAAGGGTCTGCGTTTGCTCACCCAACCTCACCAAACCTCTCAGCCCCAAGAGTGTCCACCCTTATGTCTCCGTCAGCTGTGGGTCTAGATATGGTCAATCCAGGTGGCATCACAGCCCCTGAACGAATTTTGTAAGAATTTCTCTCTCTTTCACTGTCTTTGTTTCACGGGTTTTTCAAAGTAATTGCTTTTTATAATGGGGTTTAGCTGCTTTTCACTGCTGTGTTTATGCCGCTTTACACCCACTTGACTCACTTACAGAGAGATATCAATACATAGGTTTAAGATTCTTACTAGTCAGATATATTCTTGGGCGGTGAGTAGGGGGTGTTGAGTCCAGTTCCCTGAGCAAGGAGTAGGTCTTGTCTATTACATATTGGGTTTATGGAACGGTATCTGAGCTAATTTGAAACCCGTGTTTTATGCATCCCCCCGCCTCACCTTTCCCGTTGAGCAGCCATAGTGTGTTTTCTAAACGTGTGACTCTGTTCCGTTTTGTAATTCAGTTCAAGTGTAGCGGTTTTTACATTCCCTCTATTAGTGATATCTTATGACAAGTGTCTTTTTCTGTGTGACTTTTTTCACTTAGAATCGTCGTACCTAAATCCACTCATCATGCTGCTACTAGCCTTATGACCTTGATTTCATGGCTGAGTGATATTCCATTGTACATAAGGACCACAACTTCTTTATCCTTTTTTCTCTTTCCTGGGATATTTAAGGTGTAACGAAGTGGAGGTTCTTGTCAAGAGAGCAGCCCTAAACTTTGGGGTGCCTGTGTCTTGCTGATTTTTAGTTTTCCCAATGTATACGCCCATGAGTGGAAGTGCCCTATGCTCTCTAAGCTGAGTTTTTTAGATGTTTCAGGACACACCGTACACTTCTCCAGAGTGGCTGTTGGCAATATACATCCCGCCCATCAGCGTAGCAAGGCTCCCGGTTCTCCATGGCCTGTCCTGCATTTCTGGTTTTGACACTTTATTCAGCATGGCCCTTTTGACCGATGGGAAGCGAGACTTCTTTGTAGCGCTGATTTGCCTTTCCAGGTTGCTTGGTTGGCCAAAAAGGGCATATGCGTTTTTTCCTGAATATATTCAGGAAAAAACGCATACGCCCTTTTTGGCCAAGGGCATGATTGTCGAGGTTTGGCCGCTTTTCCTGTGCTTTCAAGGCGATTCGAATCTACCTCCTGAAATCTGTTTCCTGCAATTCTGCCTTGCTTTCAAATCCTCTTCGGTGCCTTCCCTCAATATATTTGTGGACAAGAGTTATCATTTATAACTCTGCAGGTTTGTGAATTGCAGTGCCCCTGAGCTCCATTGTTCAACTCGCTTACTTGGGAGCTGGCCGCAAAAGCACAAGATTGCTTCAGGCCCTATTCTGGTCCCGGGCGGCAGGCTGAGCCTGTGGTTAATTCTTCTTCCTGATGGGAAAATAGAGTGACCTGTGCCAGTCCCAACACCTAGAGCTAGTCTCTCATTGGTTCCCCCTCTTCCCGTTCATCCTCAGGACAAATCGCAACCTGTACGGAACAGGAGGTTAAAGGTGCTGAGTCTCCAAGGAGGGAGATTGCTAGTAAAGCGGCTGGAATGGCGAACCCGAGCACAAGGAGGTGAGAAATGAGGTGCGTTTTAGAAACCTTTCCCGATCACATGGTGTACCATCTTCTGGGTTTCTCATGCATGTTTTCGATGTAGGAAGATGCCCTTGAACCTGGAGATTTGGGACCCATGGGATGGGTACCACGCAGTACTACTTTAAAGGGTCTGCGTTTGCTCACCCAACCTCACCAAACCTCTCAGCCCCAAGAGTGTCCACCCTTATGTCTCCGTCAGCTGTGGGTCTAGATATGGTCAATCCAGGTGGCATCACAGCCCCTGAACGAATTTTGTAAGAATTTCTCTCTCTTTCACTGTCTTTGTTTCACGGGTTTTTCAAAGTAATTGCTTTTTATAATGGGGTTTAGCTGCTTTTCACTGCTGTGTTTATGCCGCTTTACACCCACTTGACTCACTTACAGAGAGATATCAATACATAGGTTTAAGATTCTTACTAGTCAGATATATTCTTGGGCGGTGAGTAGGGGGTGTTGAGTCCAGTTCCCTGAGCAAGGAGTAGGTCTTGTCTATTACATATTGGGTTTATGGAACGGTATCTGAGCTAATTTGAAACCCATGTTTTATGCATCCCCCCGCCTCACCTTTCCCGTTGAGCAGCCATAGTGTGTTTTCTAAACGTGTGACTCTGTTCCGTTTTGTAATTCAGTTCAAGTGTAGCGGTTTTTACATTCCCTCTATTAGTGATATCTTATGACAAGTGTCTTTTTCTGTGTGACTTTTTTCACTTAGAATCGTCGTACCTAAATCCACTCATCATGCTGCTACTAGCCTTATGACCTTGATTTCATGGCTGAGTGATATTCCATTGTACATAAGGACCACAACTTCTTTATCCTTTTTTCTCTTTCCTGGGATATTTAAGGTGTAACGAAGTGGAGGTTCTTGTCAAGAGAGCAGCCCTAAACTTTGGGGTGCCTGTGTCTTGCTGATTTTTAGTTTTCCCAATGTATACGCCCATGAGTGGAAGTGCCCTATGCTCTCTAAGCTGAGTTTTTTAGATGTCTCAGGACACACCGTACACTTCTCCAGAGTGGCTGTTGGCAATTTACATCCCGCCCATCAGCGTAGCAAGGCTCCCGGTTCTCCATGGCCTGTCCTGCATTTCTGGTTTTGACACTTTATTCAGCATGGCCCTTTTGACCGATGGGAAGCGAGACTTCTTTGTAGCGCTGATTTGCCTTTCCAGGTTGCTTGGTTGGCCAAAAAGGGCGTATGCGTTTTTTCCTGAATATATTCAGGAAAAAACGCATACGCCCTTTTTGGCCAAGGGCATGATTGTCGAGGTTTGGCCGCTTTTCCTGTGCTTTCAAGGCGATTCGAATCTACCTCCTGAAATCTGTTTCCTGCAATTCTGCCTTGCTTTCAAATACTCTTCGGTGCCTTCCCTCAATATATTTGTGGACAAGAGTTATCATTTATAACTCTGCAGGTTTGTGAATTGCAGTGCCCCTGAGCTCCATTGTTCAACTCGCTTACTTGGGAGCTGGCCGCAAAAGCACAGGATTGCTTCAGGCCCTTTTCTGGTCCCGGGTGGCAGGCTGAGCCTGTGGTTAATTCTTCTTCCTGATGGGAAAATAGAGTGACCTGTGCCAGTCCCAACACCTAGAGCTAGTCTCTCATTGGTTCCCCCTCTTCCCGTTCATCCTCAGGACAAATCGCAACCTGTACGGAACAGGAGGTTAAAGGTGCTGAGTCTCCAAGGAGGGAGATTGCTAGTAAAGCGGCTGGAATGGCGAACCCGAGCACAAGGAGGTGAGAAATGAGGTGCGTTTTAGAAACCTTTCCCGATCACACGGTGTACCATCTTCTGGGTTCCTCATGCATGTTTTCGATGTAGGAAGATGCCCTTGAACCTGGAGATTTGGGACCCATGGGATGGGTACCACGCAGTACTACTTTAAAGGGTCTGCGTTTGCTCACCCAACCTCACCAAACCTCTCAGCCCCAAGAGTGTCCACCCTTATGTCTCCGTCAGCTGTGGGTCTAGATATGGTCAATCCAGGTGGCATCACAGCCCCTGAACGAATTTTGTAATAATTTCTCTCTCTTTCACTGTCTTTGTTTCACGGGTTTTTCAAAGTAATTGCTTTTTATAATGGGGTTTAGCTGCTTTTCACTGCTGTGTTTATGCCGCTTTACACCCACTTGACTCACTTACAGAGAGATATCAATACATAGGTTTAAGATTCTTACTAGTCAGATATATTCTTGGGCGGTGAGTAGGGGGTGTTGAGTCCAGTTCCCTGAGCAAGGAGTAGGTCTTGTCTATTACATATTGGGTTTATGGAACGGTATCTGAGCTAATTTGAAACCCGTGTTTTATGCATCCCCCCGCCTCACCTTTCCCGTTGAGCAGCCATAGTGTGTTTTCTAAACGTGTGACTCTGTTCCGTTTTGTAATTCAGTTCAAGTGTAGCGGTTTTTACATTCCCTCTATTAGTGATATCTTATGACAAGTGTCTTTTTCTGTGTGACTTTTTTCACTTAGAATCGTCGTACCTAAATCCACTCATCATGCTGCTACTAGCCTTATGACCTTGATTTCATGGCTGAGTGATATTCCATTGTACATAAGGACCACAACTTCTTTATCCATTTTTCTCTTTCCTGGGATATTTAAGGTGTAACGAAGTGGAGGTTCTTGTCAAGAGAGCAGCCCTAAACTTTGGGGTGCCTGTGTCTTGCTGATTTTTAGTTTTCCCAATGTATACGCCCATGAGTGGAAGTGCCCTATGCTCTCTAATCTGAGTTTTTTAGATGTTTCAGGACACACCGTACACTTCTCCAGAGTGGCTGTTGGCAATTTACATCCCGCCCATCAGCGTAGCAAGGCTCCCGGTTCTCCATGGCCTGTCCTGCATTTCTGGTTTTGACACTTTATTCAGCATGGCCCTTTTGACCGATGGGAAGCGAGACTTCTTTGTAGCGCTGATTTGCCTTTCCAGGTTGCTTGGTTGGCCAAAAAGGGCGTATGCGTTTTTTCCTGAATATACTCCGGAAAAAACGCATACGCCCTTTTTGGCCAAGGGCATGATTGTCGAGGTTTGGCCGCTTTTCCTGTGCTTTCAAGGCGATTCGAATCTACCTCCTGAAATCTGTTTCCTGCAATTCTGCCTTGCTTTCAAATCCTCTTCGGTGCCTTCCCTCAATATATTTGTGGACAAGAGTTATCATTTATAACTCTGCAGGTTTGTGAATTGCAGTGCCCCTGAGCTCCATTGTTCAACTCGCTTACTTGGGAGCTGGCCGCAAAAGCACAGGATTGCTTCAGGCCCTATTCTGGTCCCGGGCGGCAGGCTGAGCCTGTGGTTAATTCTTCTTCCTGATGGGAAAATAGAGTGACCTGTGCCAGTCCCAACACCTAGAGCTAGTCTCTCATTGGTTCCCCCTCTTCCCGTTCATCCTCAGGACAAATCGCAACCTGTACGGAACAGGAGGTTAAAGGTGCTGAGTCTCCAAGGAGGGAGATTGCTAGTAAAGCGGATGGAATGGCGAACCCGAGCACAAGGAGGTGAGAAATGAGGTGCGTTTTAGAAACCTTTCCCGATCACACGGTGTACCATCTTCTGGGTTTCTCATGCATGTTTTCGATGTAGGAAGATGCCCTTGAACCTGGAGATTTGGGACCCATGGGATGGGTACCACGCAGTACTACTTTAAAGGGTCTGCGTTTGCTCACCCAACCTCACCAAACCTCTCAGCCCCAAGAGTGTCCACCCTTATGTCTCCGTCAGCTGTGGGTCTAGATATGGTCAATCCAGGTGGCATCACAGCCCCTGAACGAATTTTGTAAGAATTTCTCTCTCTTTCACTGTCTTTGTTTCACGGGTTTTTCAAAGTAATTGCTTTTTATAATGGGGTTTAGCTGCTTTTCACTGCTGTGTTTATGCCGCTTTACACCCACTTGACTCACTTACAGAGAGATATCAATACATAGGTTTAAGATTCTTACTAGTCAGATATATTCTTGGGCGGTGAGTAGGGGGTGTTGAGTCCAGTTCCCTGAGCAAGGAGTAGGTCTTGTCTATTACATATTGGGTTTATGGAACGGTATC
The DNA here is from genome assembly GCF_028021215.1 of Eschrichtius robustus. Lineage (NCBI taxonomy): Eukaryota > Metazoa > Chordata > Mammalia > Artiodactyla > Eschrichtiidae > Eschrichtius > Eschrichtius robustus. The sequence goes on along the minus strand of NC_090831.1, from coordinate 40,393,569 downwards.
TGAGCTAATTTGAAACCCATGTTTTATGCATCCCCCCGCCTCACCTTTCCCGTTGAGCAGCCATAGTGTGTTTTCTAAACGTGTGACTCTGTTCCGTTTTGTAATTCAGTTCAAGTGTAGCGGTTTTTACATTCCCTCTATTAGTGATATCTTATGACAAGTGTCTTTTTCTGTGTGACTTTTTTCACTTAGAATCGTCGTACCTAAATCCACTCATCATGCTGCTACTAGCCTTATGACCTTGATTTCATGGCTGAGTGATATTCCATTGTACATAAGGACCACAACTTCTTTATCCTTTTTTCTCTTTCCTGGGATATTTAAGGTGTAACGAAGTGGAGGTTCTTGTCAAGAGAGCAGCCCTAAACTTTGGGGTGCCTGTGTCTTGCTGATTTTTAGTTTTCCCAATGTATACGCCCATGAGTGGAAGTGCCCTATGCTCTCTAAGCTGAGTTTTTTAGATGTTTCAGGACACACCGTACACTTCTCCAGAGTGGCTGTTGGCAATATACATCCCGCCCATCAGCGTAGCAAGGCTCCCGGTTCTCCATGGCCTGTCCTGCATTTCTGGTTTTGACACTTTATTCAGCATGGCCCTTTTGACCGATGGGAAGCGAGACTTCTTTGTAGCGCTGATTTGCCTTTCCAGGTTGCTTGGTTGGCCAAAAAGGGCGTATGCGTTTTTTCCTGAATATATTCAGGAAAAAACGCATACGCCCTTTTTGGCCAAGGGCATGATTGTCGAGGTTTGGCCGCTTTTCCTGTGCTTTCAAGGCGATTCGAATCTACCTCCTGAAATCTGTTTCCTGCAATTCTGCCTTGCTTTCAAATCCTCTTCGGTGCCTTCCCTCAATATATTTGTGGACAAGAGTTATCATTTATAACTCTGCAGGTTTGTGAATTGCAGTGCCCCTGAGCTCCATTGTTCAACTCGCTTACTTGGGAGCTGGCCGCAAAAGCACAGGATTGCTTCAGGCCCTATTCTGGTCCCGGGCGGCCGGCTGAGCCTGTGGTTAATTCTTCTTCCTGATGGGAAAATAGAGTGACCTGTGCCAGTCCCAACACCGAGAGCTAGTCTCTCCTTGGTTCCCCCTCTTCCCGTTCATCCTCAGGACAAATCGCAACCTGTACGGAACAGGAGGTTAAAGGTGCTGAGTCTCCAAGGAGGGAGATTGCTAGTAAAGCGGCTGGAATGGCGAACCCGAGCACAAGGAGGTGAGAAATGAGGTGCGTTTTAGAAACCTTTCCCGATCACACGGTGTACCATCTTCTGGGTTTCTCATGCATGTTTTCGATGTAGGAAGATGCCCTTGAACCTGGAGATTTGGGACCCATGGGATGGGTACCACGCAGTACTACTTTAAAGGGTCTGCGTTTGCTCACCCAACCTCACCAAACCTCTCAGCCCCAAGAGTGTCCACCCTTATGTCTCCGTCAGCTGTGGGTCTAGATATGGTCAATCCAGGTGGCATCACAGCCCCTGAACGAATTTTGTAAGAATTTCTCTCTCTTTCACTGTCTTTGTTTCACGGGTTTTTCAAAGTAATTGCTTTTTATAATGGGGTTTAGCTGCTTTTCACTGCTGTGTTTATGCCGCTTTACACCCACTTGACTCACTTACAGAGAGATATCAATACATAGGTTTAAGATTCTTACTAGTCAGATATATTCTTGGGCGGTGAGTAGGGGGTGTTGAGTCCAGTTCCCTGAGCAAGGAGTAGGTCTTGTCTATTACATATTGGGTTTATGGAACGGTATCTGAGCTAATTTGAAACCCGTGTTTTATGCATCCCCCCGCCTCACCTTTCCCGTTGAGCAGCCATAGTGTGTTTTCTAAACGTGTGACTCTGTTCCGTTTTGTAATTCAGTTCAAGTGTAGCGGTTTTTACATTCCCTCTATTAGTGATATCTTATGACAAGTGTCTTTTTCTGTGTGACTTTTTTCACTTAGAATCGTCGTACCTAAATCCACTCATCATGCTGCTACTAGCCTTATGACCTTGATTTCATGGCTGAGTGATATTCCATTGTACATAAGGACCACAACTTCTTTATCCTTTTTTCTCTTTCCTGGGATATTTAAGGTGTAACGAAGTGGAGGTTCTTGTCAAGAGAGCAGCCCTAAACTTTGGGGTGCCTGTGTCTTGCTGATTTTTAGTTTTCCCAATGTATACGCCCATGAGTGGAAGTGCCCTATGCTCTCTAAGCTGAGTTTTTTAGATGTTTCAGGACACACCGTACACTTCTCCAGAGTGGCTGTTGGCAATTTACATCCCGCCCATCAGCGTAGCAAGGCTCCCGGTTCTCCATGGCCTGTCCTGCATTTCTGGTTTTGACACTTTATTCAGCATGGCCCTTTTGACCGATGGGAAGCGAGACTTCTTTGTAGCGCTGATTTGCCTTTCCAGGTTGCTTGGTTGGCCAAAAAGGGCGTATGCGTTTTTTCCTGAATATATTCAGGAAAAAACGCATACGCCCTTTTTGGCCAAGGACATGATTGTCGAGGTTTGGCCGCTTTTCCTGTGCTTTCAAGGCGATTCGAATCTACCTCCTGAAATCTGTTTCCTGCAATTCTGCCTTGCTTTCAAATCCTCTTCGGTGCCTTCCCTCAATATATTTGTGGACAAGAGTTATCATTTATAACTCTGCAGGTTTGTGAATTGCAGTGCCCCTGAGCTCCATTGTTCAACTCGCTTACTTGGGAGCTGGCCGCAAAAGCACAGGATTGCTTCAGGCCCTATTCTGGTCCCGGGCGGCAGGCTGAGCCTGTGGTTAATTCTTCTTCCTGATGGGAAAATAGAGTGACCTGTGCCAGTCCCAACACCTAGAGCTAGTCTCTCATTGGTTCCCCCTCTTCCCGTTCATCCTCAGGACAAATCGCAACCTGTACGGAACAGGAGGTTAAAGGTGCTGAGTCTCCAAGGAGGGAGATTGCTAGTAAAGCGGCTGGAATGGCGAACCCGAGCACAAGGAGGTGAGAAATGAGGTGCGTTTTAGAAACCTTTCCCGATCACACGGTGTACCATCTTCTGGGTTTCTCATGCATGTTTTCAATGTAGGAAGATGCCCTTGAACCTGGAGATTTGGGACCCATGGGATGGGTACCACGCAGTACTACTTTAAAGGGTCTGCGTTTGCTCACCCAACCTCACCAAACCTCTCAGCCCCAAGAGTGTCCACCCTTATGTCTCCGTCAGCTGTGGGTCTAGATATGGTCAATCCAGGTGGCATCACAGCCCCTGAACGAATTTTGTAAGAATTTCTCTCTCTTTCACTGTCTTTGTTTCACGGGTTTTTAAAAGTAATTGCTTTTTATAATGGGGTTTAGCTGCTTTTCACTGCTGTGTTTATGCCGCTTTACACCCACTTGACTCACTTACAGAGAGATATCAATACATAGGTTTAAGATTCTTACTAGTCAGATATATTCTTGGGCGGTGAGTAGGGGGTGTTGAGTCCAGTTCCCTGAGCAAGGAGTAGGTCTTGTCTATTACATATTGGGTTTATGGAACGGTATCTGAGCTAATTTGAAACCCGTGTTTTATGCATCCCCCCGCCTCACCTTTCCCGTTGAGCAGCCATAGTGTGTTTTCTAAACGTGTGACTCTGTTCCGTTTTGTAATTCAGTTCAAGTGTAGCGGTTTTTACATTCCCTCTATTAGTGATATCTTATGACAAGTGTCTTTTTCTCTGTGACTTTTTTCACTTAGAATCGTCGTACCTAAATCCACTCATCATGCTGCTACTAGCCTTATGACCTTGATTTCATGGCTGAGTGATATTCCATTGTACATAAGGACCACAACTTCTTTATCCTTTTTTCTCTTTCCTGGGATATTTAAGGTGTAACGAAGTGGAGGTTCTTGTCAAGAGAGCAGCCCTAAACTTTGGGGTGCCTGTGTCTTGCTGATTTTTAGTTTTCCCAATGTATACGCCCATGAGTGGAAGTGCCCTATGCTCTCTAAGCTGAGTTTTTTAGATGTTTCAGGACACACCGTACACTTCTCCAGAGTGGCTGTTGGCAATTTACATCCCGCCCATCAGCGTAGCAAGGCTCCCGGTTCTCCATGGCCTGTCCTGCATTTCTGGTTTTGACACTTTATTCAGCATGGCCCTTTTGACCGATGGGAAGCGAGACTTCTTTGTAGCGCTGATTTGCCTTTCCAGGTTGCTTGGTTGGCCAAAAAGGGCGTATGCGTTTTTTCCTGAATATATTCAGGAAAAAACGCATACGCCCTTTTTGGCCAAGGGCATGATTGTCGAGGTTTGGCCGCTTTTCCTGTGCTTTCAAGGCGATTCGAATCTACCTCCTGAAATCTGTTTCCTGCAATTCTGCCTTGCTTTCAAATCCTCTTCGGTGCCTTCCCTCAATATATTTGTGGACAAGAGTTATCATTTATAACTCTGCAGGTTTGTGAATTGCAGTGCCCCTGAGCTCCATTGTTCAACTCGCTTACTTGGGAGCTGGCCGCAAAAGCACAAGATTGCTTCAGGCCCTATTCTGGTCCCGGGCGGCAGGCTGAGCCTGTGGTTAATTCTTCTTCCTGATGGGAAAATAGAGTGACCTGTGCCAGTCCCAACACCTAGAGCTAGTCTCTCATTGGTTCCCCCTCTTCCCGTTCATCCTCAGGACAAATCGCAACCTGTACGGAACAGGAGGTTAAAGGTGCTGAGTCTCCAAGGAGGGAGATTGCTAGTAAAGCGGCTGGAATGGCGAACCCGAGCACAAGGAGGTGAGAAATGAGGTGCGTTTTAGAAACCTTTCCCGATCACACGGTGTACCATCTTCTGGGTTTCTCATGCATGTTTTCGATGTAGGAAGATGCCCTTGAACCTGGAGATTTGGGACCCATGGGATGGGTACCACGCAGTACTACTTTAAAGGGTCTGCGTTTGCTCACCCAACCTCACCAAACCTCTCAGCCCCAAGAGTGTCCACCCTAATGTCTCCGTCAGCTGTGGGTCTAGATATGGTCAATCCAGGTGGCATCACAGCCCCTGAACGAATTTTGTAAGAATTTCTCTCTCTTTCACTGTCTTTGTTTCACGGGTTTTTCAAAGTAATTGCTTTTTATAATGGGGTTTAGCTGCTTTTCACTGCTGTGTTTATGCCGCTTTACACCCACTTGACTCACTTACAGAGAGATATCAATACATAGGTTTAAGATTCTTACTAGTCAGATATATTCTTGGGCGGTGAGTAGGGGGTGTTGAGTCCAGTTCCCTGAGCAAGGAGTAGGTCTTGTCTATTACATATTGGGTTTATGGAACGGTATCTGAGCTAATTTGAAACCCATGTTTTATGCATCCCCCCGCCTCACCTTTCCCGTTGAGCAGCCATAGTGTGTTTTCTAAACGTGTGACTCTGTTCCGTTTTGTAATTCAGTTCAAGTGTAGCGGTTTTTACATTCCCTCTATTAGTGATATCTTATGACAAGTGTCTTTTTCTGTGTGACTTTTTTCACTTAGAATCGTCGTACCTAAATCCACTCATCATGCTGCTACTAGCCTTATGACCTTGATTTCATGGCTGAGTGATATTCCATTGTACATAAGGACCACAACTTCTTTATCCTTTTTTCTCTTTCCTGGGATATTTAAGGTGTAACGAAGTGGAGGTTCTTGTCAAGAGAGCAGCCCTAAACTTTGGGGTGCCTGTGTCTTGCTGATTTTTAGTTTTCCCAATGTATACGCCCATGAGTGGAAGTGCCCTATGCTCTCTAAGCTGAGTTTTTTAGATGTTTCAGGACACACCGTACACTTCTCCAGAGTGGCTGTTGGCAATATACATCCCGCCCATCAGCGTAGCAAGGCTCCCGGTTCTCCATGGCCTGTCCTGCATTTCTGGTTTTGACACTTTATTCAGCATGGCCCTTTTGACCGATGGGAAGCGAGACTTCTTTGTAGCGCTGATTTGCCTTTCCAGGTTGCTTGGTTGGCCAAAAAGGGCGTATGCGTTTTTTCCTGAATATATTCAGGAAAAAACGCATACGCCCTTTTTGGCCAAGGGCATGATTGTCGAGGTTTGGCCGCTTTTCCTGTGCTTTCAAGGCGATTCGAATCTACCTCCTGAAATCTGTTTCCTGCAATTCTGCCTTGCTTTCAAATCCTCTTCGGTGCCTTCCCTCAATATATTTGTGGACAAGAGTTATCATTTATAACTCTGCAGGTTTGTGAATTGCAGTGCCCCTGAGCTCCATTGTTCAACTCGCTTACTTGGGAGCTGGCCGCAAAAGCACAGGATTGCTTCAGGCCCTATTCTGGTCCCGGGAGGCAGGCTGAGCCTGTGGTTAATTCTTCTTCCTGATGGGAAAATAGAGTGACCTGTGCCAGTCCCAACACCGAGAGCTAGTCTCTCCTTGGTTCCCCCTCTTCCCGTTCATCCTCAGGACAAATCGCAACCTGTACGGAACAGGAGGTTAAAGGTGCTGAGTCTCCAAGGAGGGAGATTGCTAGTAAAGCGGCTGGAATGGCGAACCCGAGCACAAGGAGGTGAGAAATGAGGTGCGTTTTAGAAACCTTTCCCGATCACACGGTGTACCATCTTCTGGGTTTCTCATGCATGTTTTCGATGTAGGAAGATGCCCTTGAACCTGGATATTTGGGACCCATGGGATGGGTACCACGCAGTACTACTTTAAAGGGTCTGCGTTTGCTCACCCAACCTCACCAAACCTCTCAGCCCCAAGAGTGTCCACCCTTATGTCTCCGTCAGCTGTGGGTCTAGATATGGTCAATCCAGGTGGCATCACAGCCCCTGAACGAATTTTGTAAGAATTTCTCTCTCTTTCACTGTCTTTGTTTCACGGGTTTTTCAAAGTAATTGCTTTTTATAATGGGGTTTAGCTGCTTTTCACTGCTGTGTTTATGCCGCTTTACACCCACTTGACTCACTTACAGAGAGATATCAATACATAGGTTTAAGATTCTTACTAGTCAGATATATTCTTGGGCGGTGAGTAGGGGGTGTTGAGTCCAGTTCCCTGAGCAAGGAGTAGGTCTTGTCTATTACATATTGGGTTTATGGAACGGTATCTGAGCTAATTTGAAACCCGTGTTTTATGCATCCCCCCGCCTCACCTTTCCCGTTGAGCAGCCATAGTGTGTTTTCTAAACGTGTGACTCTGTTCCGTTTTGTAATTCAGTTCAAGTGTAGCGGTTTTTACATTCCCTCTATTAGTGATATCTTATGACAAGTGTCTTTTTCTGTGTGACTTTTTTCACTTAGAATCGTCGTACCTAAATCCACTCATCATGCTGCTACTAGCCTTATGACCTTGATTTCATGGCTGAGTGATATTCCATTGTACATAAGGACCACAACTTCTTTATCCTTTTTTCTCTTTCCTGGGATATTTAAGGTGTAACGAAGTGGAGGTTCTTGTCAAGAGAGCAGCCCTAAACTTTGGGGTGCCTGTGTCTTGCTGATTTTTAGTTTTCCCAATGTATACGCCCATGAGTGGAAGTGCCCTATGCTCTCTAAGCTGAGTTTTTTAGATGTTTCAGGACACACCGTACACTTCTCCAGAGTGGCTGTTGGCAATTTACATCCCGCCCATCAGCGTAGCAAGGCTCCCGGTTCTCCATGGCCTGTCCTGCATTTCTGGTTTTGACACTTTATTCAGCATGGCCCTTTTGACCGATGGGAAGCGATACTTCTTTGTAGCGCTGATTTGCCTTTCCAGGTTGCTTGGTTGGCCAAAAAGGGCGTATGCGTTTTTTCCTGAATATATTCAGGAAAAAACGCATACGCCCTTTTTGGCCAAGGGCATGATTGTCGAGGTTTGGCCGCTTTTCCTGTGCTTTCAAGGCGATTCGAATCTACCTCCTGAAATCTGTTTCCTGCAATTCTGCCTTGCTTTCAAATCCTCTTCGGTGCCTTCCCTCAATATATTTGTGGACAAGAGTTATCATTTATAACTCTGCAGGTTTGTGAATTGCAGTGCCCCTGAGCTCCATTGTTCAACTCGCTTACTTGGGAGCTGGCCGCAAAAGCACAGGATTGCTTCAGGCCCTATTCTGGTCCCGGGCGGCAGGCTGAGCCTGTCGTTAATTCTTCTTCCTGATGGGAAAATAGAGTGACCTGTGCCAGTCCAAACACCTAGAGCTAGTCTCTCATTGGTTCCCCCTCTTCCCGTTCATCCTCAGGACAAATCGCAACCTGTACGGAACAGGAGGTTAAAGGTGCTGAGTCTCCAAGGAGGGAGATTGCTAGTAAAGCGGCTGGAATGGCGAACCCGAGCACAAGGAGGTGAGAAATGAGGTGCGTTTTAGAAACCTTTCCCGATCACACGGTGTACCATCTTCTTGGTTTCTCATGCATGTTTTCGATGTAGGAAGATGCCCTTGAACCTGGAGATTTGGGACCCATGGGATCGGTACCACGCAGTACTACTTTAAAGGGTCTGCGTTTGCTCACCCAACCTCACCAAACCTCTCAGCCCCAAGAGTGTCCACCCTTATGTCTCCGTCAGCTGTGGGTCTAGATATGGTCAATCCAGGTGGCATCACAGCCCCTGAACGAATTTTGTAAGAATTTCTCTCTCTTTCACTGTCTTTGTTTCACGGGTTTTTAAAAGTAATTGATTTTTATAATGGGGTTTAGCTGCTTTTCACTGCTGTGTTTATGCCACTTTACACCCACTTGACTCACTTACAGAGAGATATCAATACATAGGTTTAAGATTCTTACTAGTCAGATATATTCTTGGGCGGTGAGTAGGGGGTGTTGAGTCCAGTTCCCTGAGCAAGGAGTAGGTCTTGTCTATTACATATTGGGTTTATGGAACGGTATCTGAGCTAATTTGAAACCCGTGTTTTATGCATCCCCCCGCCTCACCTTTCCCGTTGAGCAGCCATACTGTGTTTTCTAAACGTGTGACTCTGTTCCGTTTTGTAATTCAGTTCAAGTGTAGCGGTTTTTACATTCCCTCTATTAGTGATATCTTATGACAAGTGTCTTTTTCTGTGTGACTTTTTTCACTTAGAATCGTCGTACCTAAATCCACTCATCATGCTGCTACTAGCCTTATGACCTTGATTTCATGGCTGAGTGATTTTCCATTGTACATAAGGACCACAACTTCTTTATCCTTTTTTCTCTTTCCTGGGATATTTAAGGTGTAACGAAGTGGAGGTTCTTGTCAAGAGAGCAGCCCTAAACTTTGGGGCGCCTGTGTCTTGCTGATTTTTAGTTTTCCCAATGTATACGCCCATGAGTGGAAGTGCCCTATGCTCTCTAACCTGAGTTTTTTAGATGTTTCAGGACACACCGTACACTTCTCCAGAGTGGCTGTTGGCAATTTACATCCCGCCCATCAGCGTAGCAAGGCTCCCGGTTCTCCATGGCCTGTCCTGCATTTCTGGTTTTGACACTTTATTCAGCATGGCCCTTTTGACCGATGGGAAGCGAGACTTCTTTGTAGCGCTGATATGCCTTTTCAGGTTGCTTGGTTGGCCAAAAAGGGCGTATGCGTTTTTTCCTGAATATATTCAGGAAAAAACGCATACGCCCTTTTTGGCCAAGGGCATGATTGTCGAGGTTTGGCCGCTTTTCCTGTGCTTTCAAGGCGATTCGAATCTACCTCCTGAAATCTGTTTCCTGCAATTCTGCCTTGCTTTCAAATCCTCTTCGGTGCCTTCCCTCAATATATTTGTGGACAAGAGTTATCATTTATAACTCTGCAGGTTTGTGAATTGCAGTGCCCCTGAGCTCCATTGTTCAACTCGCTTACTTGGGAGCTGGCCGCAAAAGCACAGGATTGCTTCAGGCCCTATTCTGGTCCCGGGCGGCAGGCTGAGCCTGTGGTTAATTCTTCTTCCTGATGGGAAAATAGAGTGACCTGTGCCAGTCCCAACACCTAGAGCTAGTCTCTCATTGGTTCCCCCTCTTCCCGTTCATCCTCAGGGCAAATCGCAACCTGTACGGAACAGGAGGTTAAAGGTGCTGAGTCTCCAAGGAGGGAGATTGCTAGTAAAGCGGCTGGAATGGCGAACCCGAGCACAAGGAGGTGAGAAATGAGGTGCGTTTTAGAAACCTTTCCCGATCACACGGTGTACCATCTTCTGGGTTTCTCATGCATGTTTTCGATGTAGGAAGATGCCCTTGAACCTGGAGATTTGGGACCCATGGGATGGGTACTACGCAGTACTACTTTAAAGGGTCTGCGTTTGCTCACCCACCCTCACCAAACCTCTCAGCCCCAAGAGTGTCCACCCTTATGTCTCCGTCAGCTGTGGGTCTAGATATGGTCAATCCAGGTGGCATCACAGCCCCTGAACGAATTTTGTAAGAATTTCTCTCTCTTTCACTGTCTTTGTTTCACGGGTTTTTAAAAGTAATTGATTTTTATAATGGGGTTTAGCTGCTTTTCACTGCTGTGTTTATGCCGCTTTACACACACTTGACTCACTTACAGAGAGATATCAATACATAGGTTTAAGATTCTTACTAGTCAGATATATTCTTGGGCGGTGAGTAGGGGGTGTTGAGTCCAGTTCCCTGAGCAAGGAGTAGGTCTTGTCTATTACATATTGGGTTTATGGAACGGTATCTGAGCTAATTTGAAACCCGTGTTTTATGCATCCCCCCGCCTCACCTTTCCCGTTGAGCAGCCATAGTGTGTTTTCTAAACGTGTGACTCTGTTCCGTTTTGTAATTCAGTTCAAGTGTAGCGGTTTTTACATTCCCTCTATTAGTGATATCTTATGACAAGTGTCTCTTTCTGTGTGACTTTTTTCACTTAGAATCGTCGTACCTAAATCCACTCATCATGCTGCTACTAGCCTTATGACCTTGATTTCATGGCTGAGTGATATTCCATTGTACATAAGGACCACAACTTCTTTATCCTTTTTTCTCTTTCCTGGGATATTTAAGGTGTAACTAAGTGGAGGTTCTTGTCAAGAGAGCAGCCCTAAACTTTGGGGTGCCTGTGTCTTGCTGATTTTTAGTTTTCCCAATTTATATGCCCATGAGTGGAAGTGCCCTATGCTCTCTAAGCTGAGTTTTTTAGATGTTTCAGGACACACCGTACACTTCTCCAGAGTGGCTGTTGGCAATTTACATCCCGCCCATCAGCGTAGCAAGCTCCCGTTTCTCCATGACCTGTCCTGCATTTCTGGTTTTGACACTTTATTCAGCATGGCCCTTTTGACCGATGGGAAGCGAGACTTCTTTGTAGCGCTGATTTGCCTTTCCAGGTTGCTTGGTTGGCCAAAAAGGGCGTATGCGTTTTTTCCTGAATATATTCAGGAAAAAACGCATACGCCCTTTTTGGCCAAGGGCATGATTGTCGAGGTTTGGCCGCTTTTCCTGTGCTTTCAAGGCGATTCGAATCTACCTCCTGAAATCGATTTCCTGCAATTCTGCCTTGCTTTCAAATCCTCTTCGTTGCCTTCCCTCAATATATTTGTGGACTACAGTTATCATTTATAACTCTGCAGGTTTGTGAATTGCAGTGCCCCTGAGCTCCATTTTTCAACTCGCTTTCTTGGGAGCTGGCCGCAAAAGCACAGGATTGCTTCAGGCCCTATTCTGGTCCCGGGCGGCAGGCTGAGCCTGTGGTTAATTCTTCTTCCTGATGGGAAAATAGAGTGACCTGTGCCAGTCCCAACACCTAGAGCTAGTCTCTCATTGGTTCCCCCTCTTCCCGTTCATCCTCAGGACAAATCGCAACCTGTACGGAACAGGAGGTTAAAGGTGCTGAGTCTCCAAGGAGGGAGATTGCTAGTAAAGCGGCTGGAATGGCGAACCCGAGCACAAGGAGGTGAGAAATGAGGTGCGTTTTAGAAACCTTTCCCGATCACACGGTGTACCATCTTCTGGGTTTCTCATGCATGTTTTCAATGTAGGAAGATGCCCTTGAAACTGGAGATTTGGGACCCATGGGATGGGTACCACGCAGTACTACTTTAAAGGGTCTGCGTTTGCTCACCCAACCTCACCAAACCTCTCAGCCCCAAGAGTGTCCACCCTTATGTCTCCGTCAGCTGTGGGTCTAGATATGGTCAATCCAGGTGGCATCACAGCCCCTGAACGAATTTTGTAAGAATTTCTCTCTCTTTCACTGTCTTTGTTTCACGGGTTTTTAAAAGTAATTGCTTTTTATAATGGGGTTTAGCTGCTTTTCACTGCTGTGTTTATGCCGCTTTACACCCACTTGACTCACTTACAGAGAGATATCAATACATAGGTTTAAGATTCTTACTAGTCAGATATATTCTTGGGCGGTGAGTAGGGGGTGTTGAGTCCAGTTCCCTGAGCAAGGAGTAGGTCTTGTCTATTACATATTGGGTTTATGGAACGGTATCTGAGCTAATTTGAAACCCGTGTTTTATGCATCCCCCCGCCTCACCTTTCCCGTTGAGCAGCCATAGTGTGTTTTCTAAACGTGTGACTCTGTTCCGTTTTGTAATTCAGTTCAAGTGTAGCGGTTTTTACATTCCCTCTATTAGTGATATCTTATGACAAGTGTCTTTTTCTGTGTGACTCTTTTCACTTAGAATCGTCGTACCTAAATCCACTCATCATGCTGCTACTAGCCTTATGACCTTGATTTCATGGCTGAGTGATATTCCATTGTACATAAGGACCACAACTTCTTTATCCTTTTTTCTCTTTCCTGGGATATTTAAGGTGTAACGAAGTGGAGGTTCTTGTCAAGAGAGCAGCCCTAAACTTTGGGGTGCCTGTGTCTTGCTGATTTTTAGTTTTCCCAATGTATACGCCCATGAGTGGAAGTGCCCTATGCTCTCTAAGCTGAGTTTTTTAGATGTTTCAGGACACACCGTACACTTCTCCAGAGTGGCTGTTGGCAATTTACATCCCGCCCATCAGCGTAGCAAGGCTCCCGGTTCTCCATGGCCTGTCCTGCATTTCTGGTTTTGACACTTTATTCAGCATGGCCCTTTTGACCGATGGGAAGCGAGACTTCTTTGTAGCGCTGATTTGCCTTTCCAGGTTGCTTGGTTGGCCAAAAAGGGCGTATGCGTTTTTTCCTGAATATATTCAGGAAAAAACGCATACGCCCTTTTTGGCCAAGGGCATGATTGTCGAGGTTTGGCCGCTTTTCCTGTGCTTTCAAGGCGATTCGAATCTACCTCCTGAAATCTGTTTCCTGCAATTCTGCCTTGCTTTCAAATCCTCTTCGGTGCCTTCCCTCAATATATTTGTGGACAAGAGTTATCATTTATAACTCTGCAGGTTTGTGAATTGCAGTGCCCCTGAGCTCCATTGTTCAACTCGCTTACTTGGGAGCTGGCCGCAAAAGCACAAGATTGCTTCAGGCCCTATTCTGGTCCCGGGCGGCAGGCTGAGCCTGTGGTTAATTCTTCTTCCTGATGGGAAAATAGAGTGACCTGTGCCAGTCCCAACACCTAGAGCTAGTCTCTCATTGGTTCCCCCTCTTCCCGTTCATCCTCAGGACAAATCGCAACCTGTACGGAACAGGAGGTTAAAGGTGCTGAGTCTCCAAGGAGGGAGATTGCTAGTAAAGCGGCTGGAATGGCGAACCCGAGCACAAGGAGGTGAGAAATGAGGTGCGTTTTAGAAACCTTTCCCGATCACACGGTGTACCATCTTCTGGGTTTCTCATGCATGTTTTCGATGTAGGAAGATGCCCTTGAACCTGGAGATTTGGGACCCATGGGATCGGTACCACGCAGTACTACTTTAAAGGGTCTGCGTTTGCTCACCCAACCTCACCAAACCTCTCAGCCCCAAGAGTGTCCACCCTTATGTCTCCGTCAGCTGTGGGTCTAGATATGGTCAATCCAGGTGGCATCACAGCCCCTGAACGAATTTTGTAAGAATTTCTCTCTCTTTCACTGTCTTTGTTTCACGGGTTTTTCAAAGTAATTGCTTTTTATAATGGGGTTTAGCTGCTTTTCACTGCTGTGTTTATGCCGCTTTACACCCACTTGACTCACTTACAGAGAGATATCAATACATAGGTATAAGATTCTTACTAGTCAGATATATTCTTGGGCGGTGAGTAGGGGGTGTTAAGTCCAGTTCCCTGAGCAAGGAGTAGGTCTTGTCTATTACATATTGGGTTTATGGAACGGTATCTGAGCTAATTTGAAACCCGTGTTTTATGCATCCCCCCGCCTCACCTTTCCCGTTGAGCAGCCATAGTGTGTTTTCTAAACGTGTGACTCTGTTCCGTTTTGTAATTCAGTTCAAGTGTAGCGGTTTTTACATTCCCTCTATTAGTGATATCTTATGACAAGTGTCTTTTTCTGTGTGACTTTTTTCACTTAGAATCGTCGTACCTAAATCCACTCATCATGCTGCTACTAGCCTTATGACCTTGATTTCATGGCTGAGTGATATTCCATTGTACATAAGGACCACAACTTCTTTATCCATTTTTCTCTTTCCTGGGATATTTAAGGTGTAACGAAGTGGAGGTTCTTGTCAAGAGAGCAGCCCTAAACTTTGGGGTGCCTGTGTCTTGCTGATTTTTAGTTTTCCCAATGTATACGCCCATGAGTGGAAGTGCCCTATGCTCTCTAATCTGAGTTTTTTAGATGTTTCAGGACACACCGTACACTTCTCCAGAGTGGCTGTTGGCAATTTACATCCCGCCCATCAGCGTAGCAAGGCTCCCGGTTCTCCATGGGCTGTCCTGCATTTCTGGTTTTGACACTTTATTCAGCATGGCCCTTTTGACCGATGGGAAGCGAGACTTCTTTGTAGCGCTGATTTGCCTTTCCAGGTTGCTTGGTTGGCCAAAAAGGGCGTATGCGTTTTTTCCTGAATATACTCAGGAAAAAACGCATACGCCCTTTTTGGCCAAGGGCATGATTGTCGAGGTTTGGCCGCTTTTCCTGTGCTTTCAAGGCGATTCGAATCTACCTCCTGAAATCTGTTTCCTGCAATTCTGCCTTGCTTTCAAATCCTCTTCGGTGTCTTCCCTCAATATATTTGTGGACAAGAGTTATCATTTATAACTCTGCAGGTTTGTGAATTGCAGTGCCCCTGAGCTCCATTGTTCAACTCGCTTACTTGGGAGCTGGCCGCAAAAGCACAGGATTGCTTCAGGCCCTATTCTGGTCCCGGGCGGCAGGCTGAGCCTGTGGTTAATTCTTCTTCCTGATGGGAAAATAGAGTGACCTGTGCCAGTCCAAACACCTAGAGCTAGTCTCTCATTGGTTCCCCCTCTTCCCGTTCATCCTCAGGACAAATCGCAACCTGTACGGAACAGGAGGTTAAAGGTGCTGAGTCTCCAAGGAGGGAGATTGCTAGTAAAGCGGCTGGAATGGCGAACCCGAGCACAAGGAGGTGAGAAATGAGGTGCGTTTTAGAAACCTTTCCCGATCACACGGTGTACCATCTTCTTGGTTTCTCATGCATGTTTTCGATGTAGGAAGATGCCCTTGAACCTGGAGATTTGGGACCCATGGGATGGGTACCACGCAGTACTACTTTAAAGGGTCTGCGTTTGCTCACCCAACCTCACCAAACCTCTCAGCCCCAAGAGTGTCCACCCTTATGTCTCCGTCAGCTGTGGGTCTAGATATGGTCAATCCAGGTAGCATCACAGCCCCTGAACGAATTTTGTAAGAATTTCTCTCTCTTTCACTGTCTTTGTTTCACGGGTTTTTAAAAGTAATTGATTTTTATAATGGGGTTTAGCTGCTTTTCACTGCTGTGTTTATGCCACTTTACACCCACTTGACTCACTTACAGAGAGATATCAATACATAGGTTTAAGATTCTTACTAGTCAGATATATTCTTGGGCGGTGAGTAGGGGGTGTTGAGTCCAGTTCCCTGAGCAAGGAGTAGGTCTTGTCTATTACATATTGGGTTTATGGAACGGTATCTGAGCTAATTTGAAACCCGTGTTTTATGCATCCCCCCGCCTCACCTTTCCCGTTGAGCAGCCATACTGTGTTTTCAAAACGTGTGACTCTGTTCCGTTTTGTAATTCAGTTCAAGTGTAGCGGTTTTTACATTCCCTCTATTAGTGATATCTTATGACAAGTGTCTTTTTCTGTGTGACTTTTTTCACTTAGAATCGTCGTACCTAAATCCACTCATCATGCTGCTACTAGCCTTATGACCTTGATTTCATGGCTGAGTGATATTCCATTGTACATAAGGACCACAACTTCTTTATCCTTTTTTCTCTTTCCTGGGATATTTAAGGTGTAACGAAGTGGAGGTTCTTGTCAAGAGAGCAGCCCTAAACTTTGGGGTGCCTGTGTCTTGCTGATTTTTAGTTTTCCCAATGTATACGCCCATGAGTGGAAGTGCCCTATGCTCTCTAACCTGAGTTTTTTAGATGTTTCAGGACACACCGTACACTTCTCCAGAGTGGCTGTTGGCAATTTACATCCCGCCCATCAGCGTAGCAAGGCTCCCGGTTCTCCATGGCCTGTCCTGCATTTCTGGTTTTGACACTTTATTCAGCATGGCCCTTTTGACCGATGGGAAGCGAGACTTCTTTGTAGCGCTGATATGCCTTTTCAGGTTGCTTGGTTGGCCAAAAAGGGCGTATGCGTTTTTTCCTGAATATATTCATACATATATACGCCCTTTTTGGCCAAGGGCATGATTGTCGAGGTTTGGCCGCTTTTCCTGTGCTTTCAAGGCGATTCGAATCTACCTCCTGAAATCGATTTCCTGCAATTCTGCCTTGCTTTCAAATCCTCTTCGTTGCCTTCCCTCAATATATTTGTGGACTACAGTTATCATTTATAACTCTGCAGGTTTGTGAATTGCAGTGCCCCTGAGCTCCATTGTTCAACTCGCTTTCTTGGGAGCTGGCCGCAAAAGCACAGGATTGCTTCAGGCCCTATTCTGGTCCCGGGCGGCAGGCTGAGCCTGTGGTTAATTCTTCTTCCTGATGGGAAAATAGAGTGACCTGTGCCAGTCCCAACACCTAGAGCTAGTCTCTCATTGGTTCCCCCTCTTCCCGTTCATCCTCAGGACAAATCGCAACCTGTACGGAACAGGAGGTTAAAGGTGCTGAGTCTCCAAGGAGGGAGATTGCTAGTAAAGCGGCTGGAATGGCGAACCCGAGCACAAGGAGGTGAGAAATGAGGTGCGTTTTAGAAACCTTTCCCGATCACACGGTGTACCATCTTCTGGGTTTCTCATGCATGTTTTCAATGTAGGAAGATGCCCTTGAAACTGGAGATTTGGGACCCATGGGATGGGTACCACGCAGTACTACTTTAAAGGGTCTGCGTTTGCTCACCCAACCTCACCAAACCTCTCAGCCCCAAGAGTGTCCACCCTTATGTCTCCGTCAGCTGTGGGTCTAGATATGGTCAATCCAGGTGGCATCACAGCCCCTGAACGAATTTTGTAAGAATTTCTCTCTCTTTCACTGTCTTTGTTTCACGGGTTTTTAAAAGTAATTGCTTTTTATAATGGGGTTTAGCTGCTTTTCACTGCTGTGTTTATGCCGCTTTACACCCACTTGACTCACTTACAGAGAGATATCAATACATAGGTTTAAGATTCTTACTAGTCAGATATATTCTTGGGCGGTGAGTAGGGGGTGTTGAGTCCAGTTCCCTGAGCAAGGAGTAGGTCTTGTCTATTACATATTGGGTTTATGGAACGGTATCTGAGCTAATTTGAAACCCGTGTTTTATGCATCCCCCCGCCTCACCTTTCCCGTTGAGCAGCCATAGTGTGTTTTCTAAACGTGTGACTCTGTTCCGTTTTGTAATTCAGTTCAAGTGTAGCGGTTTTTACATTCCCTCTATTTGTGATATCTTATGACAAGTGTCTTTTTCTGTGTGACTCTTTTCACTTAGAATCGTCGTACCTAAATCCACTCATCATGCTGCTACTAGCCTTATGACCTTGATTTCATGGCTGAGTGATATTCCATTGTACATAAGGACCACAACTTCTTTATCCTTTTTTCTCTTTCCTGGGATATTTAAGGTGTAACGAAGTGGAGGTTCTTATCAAGAGAGCAGCCCTAAACTTTGGGGTGCCTGTGTCTTGCTGATTTTTAGTTTTCCCAATGTATACGCCCATGAGTGGAAGTGCCCTATGCTCTCTAAGCTGAGTTTTTTAGATGTTTCAGGACACACCGTACACTACTCCAGAGTGGCTGTTGGCAATTTACATCCCGCCCATCAGCGTAGCAAGGCTCTCGGTTCTCCATGGCCTGTCCTGCATTTCTGGTTTTGACACTTTATTCAGCATGGCCCTTTTGACCGATGGGAAGCGAGACTTCTTTGTAGCGCTGATTTGCCTTTCCAGGTTGCTTGGTTGGCCAAAAAGGGCGTATGCGTTTTTTCCTGAATATATTCAGGAAAAAACGCATACGCCCTTTTTGGCCAAGGGCATGATTGTCGAGGTTTGGCCGCTTTTCCTGTGCTTTCAAGGCGATTCGAATCTACCTCCTGAAATCTGTTTCCTGCAATTCTGCCTTGCTTTCAAATCCTCTTCGGTGCCTTCCCTCAATATATTTGTGGACAAGAGTTATCATTTATAACTCTGCAGGTTTGTGAATTGCAGTGCCCCTGAGCTCCATTGTTCAACTCGCTTACTTGGGAGCTGGCCGCAAAAGCACAAGATTGCTTCAGGCCCTATTCTGGTCCCGGGCGGCAGGCTGAGCCTGTGGTTAATTCTTCTTCCTGATGGGAAAATAGAGTGACCTGTGCCAGTCCCAACACCTAGAGCTAGTCTCTCATTGGTTCCCCCTCTTCCCGTTCATCCTCAGGACAAATCGCAACCTGTACGGAACAGGAGGTTAAAGGTGCTGAGTCTCCAAGGAGGGAGATTGCTAGTAAAGCGGCTGGAATGGCGAACCCGAGCACAAGGAGGTGAGAAATGAGGTGCGTTTTAGAAACCTTTCCCGATCACACGGTGTACCATCTTCTGGGTTTCTCATGCATGTTTTCGATGTAGGAAGATGCCCTTGAACCTGGAGATTTGGGACCCATGGGATCGGTACCACGCAGTACTACTTTAAAGGGTCTGCGTTTGCTCACCCAACCTCACCAAACCTCTCAGCCCCAAGAGTGTCCACCCTTATGTCTCCGTCAGCTGTGGGTCTAGATATGGTCAATCCAGGTGGCATCACAGCCCCTGAACGAATTTTGTAAGAATTTCTCTCTCTTTCACTGTCTTTGTTTCACGGGTTTTTCAAAGTAATTGCTTTTTATAATGGGGTTTAGCTGCTTTTCACTGCAGTGTTTATGCCGCTTTACACCCACTTGACTCACTTACAGAGAGATATCAATACATAGGTATAAGATTCTTACTAGTCAGATATATTCTTGGGCGGTGAGTAGGGGGTGTTGAGTCCAGTTCCCTGAGCAAGGATTAGGTCTTGTCTATTACATATTGGGTTTATGGAACGGTATCTGAGCTAATTTGAAACCCGTGTTTTATGCATCCCCCCGCCTCACCTTTCCCGTTGAGCAGCCATAGTGTGTTTTCTAAACGTGTGACTCTGTTCCGTTTTGTAATTCAGTTCAAGTGTAGCGGTTTTTACATTCCCTCTATTAGTGATATCTTATGACAAGTGTCTTTTTCTGTGTGACTTTTTTCACTTAGAATCGTCGTACCTAAATCCACTCATCATGCTGCTACTAGCCTTATGACCTTGATTTCATGGCTGAGTGATATTCCATTGTACATAAGGACCACAACTTCTTTATCCTTTTTTCTCTTTCCTGGGATATTTAAGGTGTAACGAAGTGGAGGTTCTTGTCAAGAGAGCAGCCCTAAACTTTGGGGTGCCTGTGTCTTGCTGATTTTTAGTTTTCCCAATGTATACGCCCATGAGTGGAAGTGCCCTATGCTCTCTAATCTGAGTTTTTTAGATGTTTCAGGACACACCGTACACTTCTCCAGAGTGGCTGTTGGCAATTTACATCCCGCCCATCAGCGTAGCAAGGCTCCCGGTTCTCCATGGGCTGTCCTGCATTTCTGGTTTTGACACTTTATTCAGCATGGCCCTTTTGACCGATGGGAAGCGAGACTTCTTTTTAGCGCTGATTTGCCTTTCCAGGTTGCTTGGTTGGCCAAAAAGGGCGTATGCGTTTTTTCCTGAATATACTCAGGAAAAAACGCATACGCCCTTTTTGGCCAAGGGCATGATTGTCGAGGTTTGGCCGCTTTTCCTGTGCTTTCAAGGCGATTCGAATCTACCTCCTGAAATCTGTTTCCTGCAATTCTGCCTTGCTTTCAAATCCTCTTCGGTGTCTTCCCTCAATATATTTGTGGACAAGAGTTATCATTTATAACTCTGCAGGTTTGTGAATTGCAGTGCCCCTGAGCTCCATTGTTCAACTCGCTTACTTGGGAGCTGGCCGCAAAAGCACAGGATTGCTTCAGGCCCTATTCTGGTCCCGGGAGGCAGGCTGAGCCTGTGGTTAATTCTTCTTCCTGATGGGAAAATAGAGTGACCTGTGCCAGTCCCAACACCTAGAGCTAGTCTCTCATTGGTTCCCCCTCTTCCCGTTCATCCTCAGGACAAATCGCAACCTGTACGGAACAGGAGGTTAAAGGTGCTGAGTCTCCAAGGAGGGAGATTGCTAGTAAAGCGGCTGGAATGGCGAACCCGAGCACAAGGAGGTGAGAAATGAGGTGCGTTTTAGAAACCTTTCCCGATCACACGGTGTACCATCTTCTGGGTTTCTCATGCATGTTTTCAATGTAGGAAGATGCCCTTGAACCTGGAGATTTGGGACCCATGGGATGGGTACCACTCAGTACTACTTTAAAGGGTCTGCGTTTGCTCACCCAACCTCACCAAACCTCTCAGCCCCAAGAGTGTCCACCCTTATGTCTCCGTCAGCTGTGGGTCTAGATATGGTCAATCCAGGTGGCATCACAGCCCCTGAACGAATTTTGTAAGAATTTCTCTCTCTTTCACTGTCTTTGTTTCACGGGTTTTTCAAAGTAATTGCTTTTTATAATGGGGTTTAGCTGCTTTTCACTGCTGTGTTTATGCCGCTTTACACCCACTTGACTCACTTACAGAGAGATATCAATACATAGGTTTAAGATTCTTACTAGTCAGATATATTCTTGGGCGGTGAGTAGGGGGTGTTGAGTCCAGTTCCCTGAGCAAGGAGTAGGTCTTGTCTATTACATATTGGGTTTATGGAACGGTATCTGAGCTAATTTGAAACCCGTGTTTTATGCATCCCCCCGCCTCACCTTTCCCGTTGAGCAGCCATAGTGTGTTTTCTAAACGTGTGACTCTGTTCCGTTTTGTAATTCAGTTCAAGTGTAGCGGTTTTTACATTCCCTCTATTAGTGATATCTTATGACAAGTGTCTTTTTCTGTGTGACTTTTTTCACTTAGAATCGTCGTACCTAAATCCACTCATCATGCTGCTACTAGCCTTATGACCTTGATTTCATGGCTGAGTGATATTCCATTGTACATAAGGACCACAACTTCTTTATCCTTTTTTCTCTTTCCTGGGATATTTAAGGTGTAACGAAGTGGAGGTTCTTGTCAAGAGAGCAGCCCTAAACTTTGGGGTGCCTGTGTCTTGCTGATTTTTAGTTTTCCCAATGTATACGCCCATGAGTGGAAGTGCCCTATGCTCTCTAAGCTGAGTTTTTTAGATGTTTCAGGACACACCGTACACTTCTCCAGAGTGGCTGTTGGCAATTTACATCCCGCCCATCAGCGTAGCAAGGCTCCCGGTTCTCCATGGCCTGTCCTGCATTTCTGGTTTTGACACTTTATTCAGCATGGCCCTTTTGACCGATGGGAAGCGAGACTTCTTTGTAGCGCTGATTTGCCTTTCCAGGTTGCTTGGTTGGCCAAAAAGGGCGTATGCGTTTTTTCCTGAATATATTCAGGAAAAAACGCATACGCCCTTTTTGGCCAAGGACATGATTGTCGAGGTTTGGCCGCTTTTCCTGTGCTTTCAAGGCGATTCGAATCTACCTCCTGAAATCTGTTTCCTGCAATTCTGCCTTGCTTTCAAATCCTCTTCGGTGCCTTCCCTCAATATATTTGTGGACAAGAGTTATCATTTATAACTCTGCAGGTTTGTGAATTGCAGTGCCCCTGAGCTCCATTGTTCAACTCGCTTACTTGGGAGCTGGCCGCAAAAGCACAGGATTGCTTCAGGCCCTATTCTGGTCCCGGGCGGCAGGCTGAGCCTGTGGTTAATTCTTCTTCCTGATGGGAAAATAGAGTGACCTGTGCCAGTCCCAACACCTAGAGCTAGTCTCTCATTGGTTCCCCCTCTTCCCGTTCATCCTCAGGACAAATCGCAACCTGTACGGAACAGGAGGTTAAAGGTGCTGAGTCTCCAAGGAGGGAGATTGCTAGTAAAGCGGCTGGAATGGCGAACCCGAGCACAAGGAGGTGAGAAATGAGGTGCGTTTTAGAAACCTTTCCCGATCACACGGTGTACCATCTTCTGGGTTTCTCATGCATGTTTTCAATGTAGGAAGATGCCCTTGAACCTGGAGATTTGGGACCCATGGGATGGGTACCACGCAGTACTACTTTAAAGGGTCTGCGTTTGCTCACCCAACCTCACCAAACCTCTCAGCCCCAAGAGTGTCCACCCTTATGTCTCCGTCAGCTGTGGGTCTAGATATGGTCAATCCAGGTGGCATCACAGCCCCTGAACGAATTTTGTAAGAATTTCTCTCTCTTTCACTGTCTTTGTTTCACGGGTTTTTAAAAGTAATTGCTTTTTATAATGGGGTTTAGCTGCTTTTCACTGCTGTGTTTATGCCGCTTTACACCCACTTGACTCACTTACAGAGAGATATCAATACATAGGTTTAAGATTCTTACTAGTCAGATATATTCTTGGGCGGTGAGTAGGGGGTGTTGAGTCCAGTTCCCTGAGCAAGGAGTAGGTCTTGTCTATTACATATTGGGTTTATGGAACGGTATCTGAGCTAATTTGAAACCCGTGTTTTATGCATCCCCCCGCCTCACCTTTCCCGTTGAGCAGCCATAGTGTGTTTTCTAAACGTGTGACTCTGTTCCGTTTTGTAATTCAGTTCAAGTGTAGCGGTTTTTACATTCCCTCTATTAGTGATATCTTATGACAAGTGTCTTTTTCTCTGTGACTTTTTTCACTTAGAATCGTCGTACCTAAATCCACTCATCATGCTGCTACTAGCCTTATGACCTTGATTTCATGGCTGAGTGATATTCCATTGTACATAAGGACCACAACTTCTTTATCCTTTTTTCTCTTTCCTGGGATATTTAAGGTGTAACGAAGTGGAGGTTCTTGTCAAGAGAGCAGCCCTAAACTTTGGGGTGCCTGTGTCTTGCTGATTTTTAGTTTTCCCAATGTATACGCCCATGAGTGGAAGTGCCCTATGCTCTCTAAGCTGAGTTTTTTAGATGTTTCAGGACACACCGTACACTTCTCCAGAGTGGCTGTTGGCAATTTACATCCCGCCCATCAGCGTAGCAAGGCTCCCGGTTCTCCATGGCCTGTCCTGCATTTCTGGTTTTGACACTTTATTCAGCATGGCCCTTTTGACCGATGGGAAGCGAGACTTCTTTGTAGCGCTGATTTGCCTTTCCAGGTTGCTTGGTTGGCCAAAAAGGGCGTATGCGTTTTTTCCTGAATATATTCAGGAAAAAACGCATACGCCCTTTTTGGCCAAGGGCATGATTGTCGAGGTTTGGCCGCTTTTCCTGTGCTTTCAAGGCGATTCGAATCTACCTCCTGAAATCTGTTTCCTGCAATTCTGCCTTGCTTTCAAATCCTCTTCGGTGCCTTCCCTCAATATATTTGTGGACAAGAGTTATCATTTATAACTCTGCAGGTTTGTGAATTGCAGTGCCCCTGAGCTCCATTGTTCAACTCGCTTACTTGGGAGCTGGCCGCAAAAGCACAAGATTGCTTCAGGCCCTATTCTGGTCCCGGGCGGCAGGCTGAGCCTGTGGTTAATTCTTCTTCCTGATGGGAAAATAGAGTGACCTGTGCCAGTCCCAACACCTAGAGCTAGTCTCTCATTGGTTCCCCCTCTTCCCGTTCATCCTCAGGACAAATCGCAACCTGTACGGAACAGGAGGTTAAAGGTGCTGAGTCTCCAAGGAGGGAGATTGCTAGTAAAGCGGCTGGAATGGCGAACCCGAGCACAAGGAGGTGAGAAATGAGGTGCGTTTTAGAAACCTTTCCCGATCACACGGTGTACCATCTTCTGGGTTTCTCATGCATGTTTTCGATGTAGGAAGATGCCCTTGAACCTGGAGATTTGGGACCCATGGGATGGGTACCACGCAGTACTACTTTAAAGGGTCTGCGTTTGCTCACCCAACCTCACCAAACCTCTCAGCCCCAAGAGTGTCCACCCTAATGTCTCCGTCAGCTGTGGGTCTAGATATGGTCAATCCAGGTGGCATCACAGCCCCTGAACGAATTTTGTAAGAATTTCTCTCTCTTTCACTGTCTTTGTTTCACGGGTTTTTCAAAGTAATTGCTTTTTATAATGGGGTTTAGCTGCTTTTCACTGCTGTGTTTATGCCGCTTTACACCCACTTGACTCACTTACAGAGAGATATCAATACATAGGTTTAAGATTCTTACTAGTCAGATATATTCTTGGGCGGTGAGTAGGGGGTGTTGAGTCCAGTTCCCTGAGCAAGGAGTAGGTCTTGTCTATTACATATTGGGTTTATGGAACGGTATCTGAGCTAATTTGAAACCCATGTTTTATGCATCCCCCCGCCTCACCTTTCCCGTTGAGCAGCCATAGTGTGTTTTCTAAACGTGTGACTCTGTTCCGTTTTGTAATTCAGTTCAAGTGTAGCGGTTTTTACATTCCCTCTATTAGTGATATCTTATGACAAGTGTCTTTTTCTGTGTGACTTTTTTCACTTAGAATCGTCGTACCTAAATCCACTCATCATGCTGCTACTAGCCTTATGACCTTGATTTCATGGCTGAGTGATATTCCATTGTACATAAGGACCACAACTTCTTTATCCTTTTTTCTCTTTCCTGGGATATTTAAGGTGTAACGAAGTGGAGGTTCTTGTCAAGAGAGCAGCCCTAAACTTTGGGGTGCCTGTGTCTTGCTGATTTTTAGTTTTCCCAATGTATACGCCCATGAGTGGAAGTGCCCTATGCTCTCTAAGCTGAGTTTTTTAGATGTTTCAGGACACACCGTACACTTCTCCAGAGTGGCTGTTGGCAATATACATCCCGCCCATCAGCGTAGCAAGGCTCCCGGTTCTCCATGGCCTGTCCTGCATTTCTGGTTTTGACACTTTATTCAGCATGGCCCTTTTGACCGATGGGAAGCGAGACTTCTTTGTAGCGCTGATTTGCCTTTCCAGGTTGCTTGGTTGGCCAAAAAGGGCGTATGCGTTTTTTCCTGAATATATTCAGGAAAAAACGCATACGCCCTTTTTGGCCAAGGGCATGATTGTCGAGGTTTGGCCGCTTTTCCTGTGCTTTCAAGGCGATTCGAATCTACCTCCTGAAATCTGTTTCCTGCAATTCTGCCTTGCTTTCAAATCCTCTTCGGTGCCTTCCCTCAATATATTTGTGGACAAGAGTTATCATTTATAACTCTGCAGGTTTGTGAATTGCAGTGCCCCTGAGCTCCATTGTTCAACTCGCTTACTTGGGAGCTGGCCGCAAAAGCACAGGATTGCTTCAGGCCCTATTCTGGTCCCGGGAGGCAGGCTGAGCCTGTGGTTAATTCTTCTTCCTGATGGGAAAATAGAGTGACCTGTGCCAGTCCCAACACCGAGAGCTAGTCTCTCCTTGGTTCCCCCTCTTCCCGTTCATCCTCAGGACAAATCGCAACCTGTACGGAACAGGAGGTTAAAGGTGCTGAGTCTCCAAGGAGGGAGATTGCTAGTAAAGCGGCTGGAATGGCGAACCCGAGCACAAGGAGGTGAGAAATGAGGTGCGTTTTAGAAACCTTTCCCGATCACACGGTGTACCATCTTCTGGGTTTCTCATGCATGTTTTCGATGTAGGAAGATGCCCTTGAACCTGGATATTTGGGACCCATGGGATGGGTACCACGCAGTACTACTTTAAAGGGTCTGCGTTTGCTCACCCAACCTCACCAAACCTCTCAGCCCCAAGAGTGTCCACCCTTATGTCTCCGTCAGCTGTGGGTCTAGATATGGTCAATCCAGGTGGCATCACAGCCCCTGAACGAATTTTGTAAGAATTTCTCTCTCTTTCACTGTCTTTGTTTCACGGGTTTTTCAAAGTAATTGCTTTTTATAATGGGGTTTAGCTGCTTTTCACTGCTGTGTTTATGCCGCTTTACACCCACTTGACTCACTTACAGAGAGATATCAATACATAGGTTTAAGATTCTTACTAGTCAGATATATTCTTGGGCGGTGAGTAGGGGGTGTTGAGTCCAGTTCCCTGAGCAAGGAGTAGGTCTTGTCTATTACATATTGGGTTTATGGAACGGTATCTGAGCTAATTTGAAACCCGTGTTTTATGCATCCCCCCGCCTCACCTTTCCCGTTGAGCAGCCATAGTGTGTTTTCTAAACGTGTGACTCTGTTCCGTTTTGTAATTCAGTTCAAGTGTAGCGGTTTTTACATTCCCTCTATTAGTGATATCTTATGACAAGTGTCTTTTTCTGTGTGACTTTTTTCACTTAGAATCGTCGTACCTAAATCCACTCATCATGCTGCTACTAGCCTTATGACCTTGATTTCATGGCTGAGTGATATTCCATTGTACATAAGGACCACAACTTCTTTATCCTTTTTTCTCTTTCCTGGGATATTTAAGGTGTAACGAAGTGGAGGTTCTTGTCAAGAGAGCAGCCCTAAACTTTGGGGTGCCTGTGTCTTGCTGATTTTTAGTTTTCCCAATGTATACGCCCATGAGTGGAAGTGCCCTATGCTCTCTAAGCTGAGTTTTTTAGATGTTTCAGGACACACCGTACACTTCTCCAGAGTGGCTGTTGGCAATTTACATCCCGCCCATCAGCGTAGCAAGGCTCCCGGTTCTCCATGGCCTGTCCTGCATTTCTGGTTTTGACACTTTATTCAGCATGGCCCTTTTGACCGATGGGAAGCGATACTTCTTTGTAGCGCTGATTTGCCTTTCCAGGTTGCTTGGTTGGCCAAAAAGGGCGTATGCGTTTTTTCCTGAATATATTCAGGAAAAAACGCATACGCCCTTTTTGGCCAAGGGCATGATTGTCGAGGTTTGGCCGCTTTTCCTGTGCTTTCAAGGCGATTCGAATCTACCTCCTGAAATCTGTTTCCTGCAATTCTGCCTTGCTTTCAAATCCTCTTCGGTGCCTTCCCTCAATATATTTGTGGACAAGAGTTATCATTTATAACTCTGCAGGTTTGTGAATTGCAGTGCCCCTGAGCTCCATTGTTCAACTCGCTTACTTGGGAGCTGGCCGCAAAAGCACAGGATTGCTTCAGGCCCTATTCTGGTCCCGGGCGGCAGGCTGAGCCTGTCGTTAATTCTTCTTCCTGATGGGAAAATAGAGTGACCTGTGCCAGTCCCAACACCTAGAGCTAGTCTCTCATTGGTTCCCCCTCTTCCCGTTCATCCTCAGGGCAAATCGCAACCTGTACGGAACAGGAGGTTAAAGGTGCTGAGTCTCCAAGGAGGGAGATTGCTAGTAAAGCGGCTGGAATGGCGAACCCGAGCACAAGGAGGTGAGAAATGAGGTGCGTTTTAGAAACCTTTCCCGATCACACGGTGTACCATCTTCTGGGTTTCTCATGCATGTTTTCGATGTAGGAAGATGCCCTTGAACCTGGAGATTTGGGACCCATGGGATGGGTACTACGCAGTACTACTTTAAAGGGTCTGCGTTTGCTCACCCACCCTCACCAAACCTCTCAGCCCCAAGAGTGTCCACCCTTATGTCTCCGTCAGCTGTGGGTCTAGATATGGTCAATCCAGGTGGCATCACAGCCCCTGAACGAATTTTGTAAGAATTTCTCTCTCTTTCACTGTCTTTGTTTCACGGGTTTTTAAAAGTAATTGATTTTTATAATGGGGTTTAGCTGCTTTTCACTGCTGTGTTTATGCCGCTTTACACACACTTGACTCACTTACAGAGAGATATCAATACATAGGTTTAAGATTCTTACTAGTCAGATATATTCTTGGGCGGTGAGTAGGGGGTGTTGAGTCCAGTTCCCTGAGCAAGGAGTAGGTCTTGTCTATTACATATTGGGTTTATGGAACGGTATCTGAGCTAATTTGAAACCCGTGTTTTATGCATCCCCCCGCCTCACCTTTCCCGTTGAGCAGCCATAGTGTGTTTTCTAAACGTGTGACTCTGTTCCGTTTTGTAATTCAGTTCAAGTGTAGCGGTTTTTACATTCCCTCTATTAGTGATATCTTATGACAAGTGTCTCTTTCTGTGTGACTTTTTTCACTTAGAATCGTCGTACCTAAATCCACTCATCATGCTGCTACTAGCCTTATGACCTTGATTTCATGGCTGAGTGATATTCCATTGTACATAAGGACCACAACTTCTTTATCCTTTTTTCTCTTTCCTGGGATATTTAAGGTGTAACTAAGTGGAGGTTCTTGTCAAGAGAGCAGCCCTAAACTTTGGGGTGCCTGTGTCTTGCTGATTTTTAGTTTTCCCAATTTATATGCCCATGAGTGGAAGTGCCCTATGCTCTCTAAGCTGAGTTTTTTAGATGTTTCAGGACACACCGTACACTTCTCCAGAGTGGCTGTTGGCAATTTACATCCCGCCCATCAGCGTAGCAAGCTCCCGTTTCTCCATGACCTGTCCTGCATTTCTGGTTTTGACACTTTATTCAGCATGGCCCTTTTGACCGATGGGAAGCGAGACTTCTTTGTAGCGCTGATTTGCCTTTCCAGGTTGCTTGGTTGGCCAAAAAGGGCGTATGCGTTTTTTCCTGAATATATTCAGGAAAAAACGCATACGCCCTTTTTGGCCAAGGGCATGATTGTCGAGGTTTGGCCGCTTTTCCTGTGCTTTCAAGGCGATTCGAATCTACCTCCTGAAATCGATTTCCTGCAATTCTGCCTTGCTTTCAAATCCTCTTCGTTGCCTTCCCTCAATATATTTGTGGACTACAGTTATCATTTATAACTCTGCAGGTTTGTGAATTGCAGTGCCCCTGAGCTCCATTTTTCAACTCGCTTTCTTGGGAGCTGGCCGCAAAAGCACAGGATTGCTTCAGGCCCTATTCTGGTCCCGGGCGGCAGGCTGAGCCTGTGGTTAATTCTTCTTCCTGATGGGAAAATAGAGTGACCTGTGCCAGTCCCAACACCTAGAGCTAGTCTCTCATTGGTTCCCCCTCTTCCCGTTCATCCTCAGGACAAATCGCAACCTGTACGGAACAGGAGGTTAAAGGTGCTGAGTCTCCAAGGAGGGAGATTGCTAGTAAAGCGGCTGGAATGGCGAACCCGAGCACAAGGAGGTGAGAAATGAGGTGCGTTTTAGAAACCTTTCCCGATCACACGGTGTACCATCTTCTGGGTTTCTCATGCATGTTTTCAATGTAGGAAGATGCCCTTGAAACTGGAGATTTGGGACCCATGGGATGGGTACCACGCAGTACTACTTTAAAGGGTCTGCGTTTGCTCACCCAACCTCACCAAACCTCTCAGCCCCAAGAGTGTCCACCCTTATGTCTCCGTCAGCTGTGGGTCTAGATATGGTCAATCCAGGTGGCATCACAGCCCCTGAACGAATTTTGTAAGAATTTCTCTCTCTTTCACTGTCTTTGTTTCACGGGTTTTTAAAAGTAATTGCTTTTTATAATGGGGTTTAGCTGCTTTTCACTGCTGTGTTTATGCCGCTTTACACCCACTTGACTCACTTACAGAGAGATATCAATACATAGGTTTAAGATTCTTACTAGTCAGATATATTCTTGGGCGGTGAGTAGGGGGTGTTGAGTCCAGTTCCCTGAGCAAGGAGTAGGTCTTGTCTATTACATATTGGGTTTATGGAACGGTATCTGAGCTAATTTGAAACCCGTGTTTTATGCATCCCCCCGCCTCACCTTTCCCGTTGAGCAGCCATAGTGTGTTTTCTAAACGTGTGACTCTGTTCCGTTTTGTAATTCAGTTCAAGTGTAGCGGTTTTTACATTCCCTCTATTAGTGATATCTTATGACAAGTGTCTTTTTCTGTGTGACTCTTTTCACTTAGAATCGTCGTACCTAAATCCACTCATCATGCTGCTACTAGCCTTATGACCTTGATTTCATGGCTGAGTGATATTCCATTGTACATAAGGACCACAACTTCTTTATCCTTTTTTCTCTTTCCTGGGATATTTAAGGTGTAACGAAGTGGAGGTTCTTGTCAAGAGAGCAGCCCTAAACTTTGGGGTGCCTGTGTCTTGCTGATTTTTAGTTTTCCCAATGTATACGCCCATGAGTGGAAGTGCCCTATGCTCTCTAAGCTGAGTTTTTTAGATGTTTCAGGACACACCGTACACTTCTCCAGAGTGGCTGTTGGCAATTTACATCCCGCCCATCAGCGTAGCAAGGCTCCCGGTTCTCCATGGCCTGTCCTGCATTTCTGGTTTTGACACTTTATTCAGCATGGCCCTTTTGACCGATGGGAAGCGAGACTTCTTTGTAGCGCTGATTTGCCTTTCCAGGTTGCTTGGTTGGCCAAAAAGGGCGTATGCGTTTTTTCCTGAATATATTCAGGAAAAAACGCATACGCCCTTTTTGGCCAAGGGCATGATTGTCGAGGTTTGGCCGCTTTTCCTGTGCTTTCAAGGCGATTCGAATCTACCTCCTGAAATCTGTTTCCTGCAATTCTGCCTTGCTTTCAAATCCTCTTCGGTGCCTTCCCTCAATATATTTGTGGACAAGAGTTATCATTTATAACTCTGCAGGTTTGTGAATTGCAGTGCCCCTGAGCTCCATTGTTCAACTCGCTTACTTGGGAGCTGGCCGCAAAAGCACAAGATTGCTTCAGGCCCTATTCTGGTCCCGGGCGGCAGGCTGAGCCTGTGGTTAATTCTTCTTCCTGATGGGAAAATAGAGTGACCTGTGCCAGTCCCAACACCTAGAGCTAGTCTCTCATTGGTTCCCCCTCTTCCCGTTCATCCTCAGGACAAATCGCAACCTGTACGGAACAGGAGGTTAAAGGTGCTGAGTCTCCAAGGAGGGAGATTGCTAGTAAAGCGGCTGGAATGGCGAACCCGAGCACAAGGAGGTGAGAAATGAGGTGCGTTTTAGAAACCTTTCCCGATCACACGGTGTACCATCTTCTGGGTTTCTCATGCATGTTTTCGATGTAGGAAGATGCCCTTGAACCTGGAGATTTGGGACCCATGGGATCGGTACCACGCAGTACTACTTTAAAGGGTCTGCGTTTGCTCACCCAACCTCACCAAACCTCTCAGCCCCAAGAGTGTCCACCCTTATGTCTCCGTCAGCTGTGGGTCTAGATATGGTCAATCCAGGTGGCATCACAGCCCCTGAACGAATTTTGTAAGAATTTCTCTCTCTTTCACTGTCTTTGTTTCACGGGTTTTTCAAAGTAATTGCTTTTTATAATGGGGTTTAGCTGCTTTTCACTGCTGTGTTTATGCCGCTTTACACCCACTTGACTCACTTACAGAGAGATATCAATACATAGGTATAAGATTCTTACTAGTCAGATATATTCTTGGGCGGTGAGTAGGGGGTGTTAAGTCCAGTTCCCTGAGCAAGGAGTAGGTCTTGTCTATTACATATTGGGTTTATGGAACGGTATCTGAGCTAATTTGAAACCCGTGTTTTATGCATCCCCCCGCCTCACCTTTCCCGTTGAGCAGCCATAGTGTGTTTTCTAAACGTGTGACTCTGTTCCGTTTTGTAATTCAGTTCAAGTGTAGCGGTTTTTACATTCCCTCTATTAGTGATATCTTATGACAAGTGTCTTTTTCTGTGTGACTTTTTTCACTTAGAATCGTCGTACCTAAATCCACTCATCATGCTGCTACTAGCCTTATGACCTTGATTTCATGGCTGAGTGATATTCCATTGTACATAAGGACCACAACTTCTTTATCCATTTTTCTCTTTCCTGGGATATTTAAGGTGTAACGAAGTGGAGGTTCTTGTCAAGAGAGCAGCCCTAAACTTTGGGGTGCCTGTGTCTTGCTGATTTTTAGTTTTCCCAATGTATACGCCCATGAGTGGAAGTGCCCTATGCTCTCTAATCTGAGTTTTTTAGATGTTTCAGGACACACCGTACACTTCTCCAGAGTGGCTGTTGGCAATTTACATCCCGCCCATCAGCGTAGCAAGGCTCCCGGTTCTCCATGGGCTGTCCTGCATTTCTGGTTTTGACACTTTATTCAGCATGGCCCTTTTGACCGATGGGAAGCGAGACTTCTTTGTAGCGCTGATTTGCCTTTCCAGGTTGCTTGGTTGGCCAAAAAGGGCGTATGCGTTTTTTCCTGAATATACTCAGGAAAAAACGCATACGCCCTTTTTGGCCAAGGGCATGATTGTCGAGGTTTGGCCGCTTTTCCTGTGCTTTCAAGGCGATTCGAATCTACCTCCTGAAATCTGTTTCCTGCAATTCTGCCTTGCTTTCAAATCCTCTTCGGTGTCTTCCCTCAATATATTTGTGGACAAGAGTTATCATTTATAACTCTGCAGGTTTGTGAATTGCAGTGCCCCTGAGCTCCATTGTTCAACTCGCTTACTTGGGAGCTGGCCGCAAAAGCACAGGATTGCTTCAGGCCCTATTCTGGTCCCGGGCGGCAGGCTGAGCCTGTGGTTAATTCTTCTTCCTGATGGGAAAATAGAGTGACCTGTGCCAGTCCAAACACCTAGAGCTAGTCTCTCATTGGTTCCCCCTCTTCCCGTTCATCCTCAGGACAAATCGCAACCTGTACGGAACAGGAGGTTAAAGGTGCTGAGTCTCCAAGGAGGGAGATTGCTAGTAAAGCGGCTGGAATGGCGAACCCGAGCACAAGGAGGTGAGAAATGAGGTGCGTTTTAGAAACCTTTCCCGATCACACGGTGTACCATCTTCTTGGTTTCTCATGCATGTTTTCGATGTAGGAAGATGCCCTTGAACCTGGAGATTTGGGACCCATGGGATGGGTACCACGCAGTACTACTTTAAAGGGTCTGCGTTTGCTCACCCAACCTCACCAAACCTCTCAGCCCCAAGAGTGTCCACCCTTATGTCTCCGTCAGCTGTGGGTCTAGATATGGTCAATCCAGGTAGCATCACAGCCCCTGAACGAATTTTGTAAGAATTTCTCTCTCTTTCACTGTCTTTGTTTCACGGGTTTTTAAAAGTAATTGATTTTTATAATGGGGTTTAGCTGCTTTTCACTGCTGTGTTTATGCCACTTTACACCCACTTGACTCACTTACAGAGAGATATCAATACATAGGTTTAAGATTCTTACTAGTCAGATATATTCTTGGGCGGTGAGTAGGGGGTGTTGAGTCCAGTTCCCTGAGCAAGGAGTAGGTCTTGTCTATTACATATTGGGTTTATGGAACGGTATCTGAGCTAATTTGAAACCCGTGTTTTATGCATCCCCCCGCCTCACCTTTCCCGTTGAGCAGCCATACTGTGTTTTCAAAACGTGTGACTCTGTTCCGTTTTGTAATTCAGTTCAAGTGTAGCGGTTTTTACATTCCCTCTATTAGTGATATCTTATGACAAGTGTCTTTTTCTGTGTGACTTTTTTCACTTAGAATCGTCGTACCTAAATCCACTCATCATGCTGCTACTAGCCTTATGACCTTGATTTCATGGCTGAGTGATATTCCATTGTACATAAGGACCACAACTTCTTTATCCTTTTTTCTCTTTCCTGGGATATTTAAGGTGTAACGAAGTGGAGGTTCTTGTCAAGAGAGCAGCCCTAAACTTTGGGGTGCCTGTGTCTTGCTGATTTTTAGTTTTCCCAATGTATACGCCCATGAGTGGAAGTGCCCTATGCTCTCTAACCTGAGTTTTTTAGATGTTTCAGGACACACCGTACACTTCTCCAGAGTGGCTGTTGGCAATTTACATCCCGCCCATCAGCGTAGCAAGGCTCCCGGTTCTCCATGGCCTGTCCTGCATTTCTGGTTTTGACACTTTATTCAGCATGGCCCTTTTGACCGATGGGAAGCGAGACTTCTTTGTAGCGCTGATATGCCTTTTCAGGTTGCTTGGTTGGCCAAAAAGGGCGTATGCGTTTTTTCCTGAATATATTCATACATATATACGCCCTTTTTGGCCAAGGGCATGATTGTCGAGGTTTGGCCGCTTTTCCTGTGCTTTCAAGGCGATTCGAATCTACCTCCTGAAATCGATTTCCTGCAATTCTGCCTTGCTTTCAAATCCTCTTCGTTGCCTTCCCTCAATATATTTGTGGACTACAGTTATCATTTATAACTCTGCAGGTTTGTGAATTGCAGTGCCCCTGAGCTCCATTGTTCAACTCGCTTTCTTGGGAGCTGGCCGCAAAAGCACAGGATTGCTTCAGGCCCTATTCTGGTCCCGGGCGGCAGGCTGAGCCTGTGGTTAATTCTTCTTCCTGATGGGAAAATAGAGTGACCTGTGCCAGTCCCAACACCTAGAGCTAGTCTCTCATTGGTTCCCCCTCTTCCCGTTCATCCTCAGGACAAATCGCAACCTGTACGGAACAGGAGGTTAAAGGTGCTGAGTCTCCAAGGAGGGAGATTGCTAGTAAAGCGGCTGGAATGGCGAACCCGAGCACAAGGAGGTGAGAAATGAGGTGCGTTTTAGAAACCTTTCCCGATCACACGGTGTACCATCTTCTGGGTTTCTCATGCATGTTTTCAATGTAGGAAGATGCCCTTGAAACTGGAGATTTGGGACCCATGGGATGG
The DNA here is from genome assembly GCF_028021215.1 of Eschrichtius robustus. NCBI lineage: Eukaryota > Metazoa > Chordata > Mammalia > Artiodactyla > Eschrichtiidae > Eschrichtius > Eschrichtius robustus. Next base: position 40,358,816 of record NC_090831.1, on the reverse strand, counting down.
GTACCACGCAGTACTACTTTAAAGGGTCTGCGTTTGCTCACCCAACCTCACCAAACCTCTCAGCCCCAAGAGTGTCCACCCTTATGTCTCCGTCAGCTGTGGGTCTAGATATGGTCAATCCAGGTGGCATCACAGCCCCTGAACGAATTTTGTAAGAATTTCTCTCTCTTTCACTGTCTTTGTTTCACGGGTTTTTAAAAGTAATTGCTTTTTATAATGGGGTTTAGCTGCTTTTCACTGCTGTGTTTATGCCGCTTTACACCCACTTGACTCACTTACAGAGAGATATCAATACATAGGTTTAAGATTCTTACTAGTCAGATATATTCTTGGGCGGTGAGTAGGGGGTGTTGAGTCCAGTTCCCTGAGCAAGGAGTAGGTCTTGTCTATTACATATTGGGTTTATGGAACGGTATCTGAGCTAATTTGAAACCCGTGTTTTATGCATCCCCCCGCCTCACCTTTCCCGTTGAGCAGCCATAGTGTGTTTTCTAAACGTGTGACTCTGTTCCGTTTTGTAATTCAGTTCAAGTGTAGCGGTTTTTACATTCCCTCTATTTGTGATATCTTATGACAAGTGTCTTTTTCTGTGTGACTCTTTTCACTTAGAATCGTCGTACCTAAATCCACTCATCATGCTGCTACTAGCCTTATGACCTTGATTTCATGGCTGAGTGATATTCCATTGTACATAAGGACCACAACTTCTTTATCCTTTTTTCTCTTTCCTGGGATATTTAAGGTGTAACGAAGTGGAGGTTCTTATCAAGAGAGCAGCCCTAAACTTTGGGGTGCCTGTGTCTTGCTGATTTTTAGTTTTCCCAATGTATACGCCCATGAGTGGAAGTGCCCTATGCTCTCTAAGCTGAGTTTTTTAGATGTTTCAGGACACACCGTACACTACTCCAGAGTGGCTGTTGGCAATTTACATCCCGCCCATCAGCGTAGCAAGGCTCTCGGTTCTCCATGGCCTGTCCTGCATTTCTGGTTTTGACACTTTATTCAGCATGGCCCTTTTGACCGATGGGAAGCGAGACTTCTTTGTAGCGCTGATTTGCCTTTCCAGGTTGCTTGGTTGGCCAAAAAGGGCGTATGCGTTTTTTCCTGAATATATTCAGGAAAAAACGCATACGCCCTTTTTGGCCAAGGGCATGATTGTCGAGGTTTGGCCGCTTTTCCTGTGCTTTCAAGGCGATTCGAATCTACCTCCTGAAATCTGTTTCCTGCAATTCTGCCTTGCTTTCAAATCCTCTTCGGTGCCTTCCCTCAATATATTTGTGGACAAGAGTTATCATTTATAACTCTGCAGGTTTGTGAATTGCAGTGCCCCTGAGCTCCATTGTTCAACTCGCTTACTTGGGAGCTGGCCGCAAAAGCACAAGATTGCTTCAGGCCCTATTCTGGTCCCGGGCGGCAGGCTGAGCCTGTGGTTAATTCTTCTTCCTGATGGGAAAATAGAGTGACCTGTGCCAGTCCCAACACCTAGAGCTAGTCTCTCATTGGTTCCCCCTCTTCCCGTTCATCCTCAGGACAAATCGCAACCTGTACGGAACAGGAGGTTAAAGGTGCTGAGTCTCCAAGGAGGGAGATTGCTAGTAAAGCGGCTGGAATGGCGAACCCGAGCACAAGGAGGTGAGAAATGAGGTGCGTTTTAGAAACCTTTCCCGATCACACGGTGTACCATCTTCTGGGTTTCTCATGCATGTTTTCGATGTAGGAAGATGCCCTTGAACCTGGAGATTTGGGACCCATGGGATCGGTACCACGCAGTACTACTTTAAAGGGTCTGCGTTTGCTCACCCAACCTCACCAAACCTCTCAGCCCCAAGAGTGTCCACCCTTATGTCTCCGTCAGCTGTGGGTCTAGATATGGTCAATCCAGGTGGCATCACAGCCCCTGAACGAATTTTGTAAGAATTTCTCTCTCTTTCACTGTCTTTGTTTCACGGGTTTTTCAAAGTAATTGCTTTTTATAATGGGGTTTAGCTGCTTTTCACTGCAGTGTTTATGCCGCTTTACACCCACTTGACTCACTTACAGAGAGATATCAATACATAGGTATAAGATTCTTACTAGTCAGATATATTCTTGGGCGGTGAGTAGGGGGTGTTGAGTCCAGTTCCCTGAGCAAGGATTAGGTCTTGTCTATTACATATTGGGTTTATGGAACGGTATCTGAGCTAATTTGAAACCCGTGTTTTATGCATCCCCCCGCCTCACCTTTCCCGTTGAGCAGCCATAGTGTGTTTTCTAAACGTGTGACTCTGTTCCGTTTTGTAATTCAGTTCAAGTGTAGCGGTTTTTACATTCCCTCTATTAGTGATATCTTATGACAAGTGTCTTTTTCTGTGTGACTTTTTTCACTTAGAATCGTCGTACCTAAATCCACTCATCATGCTGCTACTAGCCTTATGACCTTGATTTCATGGCTGAGTGATATTCCATTGTACATAAGGACCACAACTTCTTTATCCTTTTTTCTCTTTCCTGGGATATTTAAGGTGTAACGAAGTGGAGGTTCTTGTCAAGAGAGCAGCCCTAAACTTTGGGGTGCCTGTGTCTTGCTGATTTTTAGTTTTCCCAATGTATACGCCCATGAGTGGAAGTGCCCTATGCTCTCTAATCTGAGTTTTTTAGATGTTTCAGGACACACCGTACACTTCTCCAGAGTGGCTGTTGGCAATTTACATCCCGCCCATCAGCGTAGCAAGGCTCCCGGTTCTCCATGGGCTGTCCTGCATTTCTGGTTTTGACACTTTATTCAGCATGGCCCTTTTGACCGATGGGAAGCGAGACTTCTTTTTAGCGCTGATTTGCCTTTCCAGGTTGCTTGGTTGGCCAAAAAGGGCGTATGCGTTTTTTCCTGAATATACTCAGGAAAAAACGCATACGCCCTTTTTGGCCAAGGGCATGATTGTCGAGGTTTGGCCGCTTTTCCTGTGCTTTCAAGGCGATTCGAATCTACCTCCTGAAATCTGTTTCCTGCAATTCTGCCTTGCTTTCAAATCCTCTTCGGTGTCTTCCCTCAATATATTTGTGGACAAGAGTTATCATTTATAACTCTGCAGGTTTGTGAATTGCAGTGCCCCTGAGCTCCATTGTTCAACTCGCTTACTTGGGAGCTGGCCGCAAAAGCACAGGATTGCTTCAGGCCCTATTCTGGTCCCGGGAGGCAGGCTGAGCCTGTGGTTAATTCTTCTTCCTGATGGGAAAATAGAGTGACCTGTGCCAGTCCCAACACCTAGAGCTAGTCTCTCATTGGTTCCCCCTCTTCCCGTTCATCCTCAGGACAAATCGCAACCTGTACGGAACAGGAGGTTAAAGGTGCTGAGTCTCCAAGGAGGGAGATTGCTAGTAAAGCGGCTGGAATGGCGAACCCGAGCACAAGGAGGTGAGAAATGAGGTGCGTTTTAGAAACCTTTCCCGATCACACGGTGTACCATCTTCTGGGTTTCTCATGCATGTTTTCAATGTAGGAAGATGCCCTTGAACCTGGAGATTTGGGACCCATGGGATGGGTACCACTCAGTACTACTTTAAAGGGTCTGCGTTTGCTCACCCAACCTCACCAAACCTCTCAGCCCCAAGAGTGTCCACCCTTATGTCTCCGTCAGCTGTGGGTCTAGATATGGTCAATCCAGGTGGCATCACAGCCCCTGAACGAATTTTGTAAGAATTTCTCTCTCTTTCACTGTCTTTGTTTCACGGGTTTTTCAAAGTAATTGCTTTTTATAATGGGGTTTAGCTGCTTTTCACTGCTGTGTTTATGCCGCTTTACACCCACTTGACTCACTTACAGAGAGATATCAATACATAGGTTTAAGATTCTTACTAGTCAGATATATTCTTGGGCGGTGAGTAGGGGGTGTTGAGTCCAGTTCCCTGAGCAAGGAGTAGGTCTTGTCTATTACATATTGGGTTTATGGAACGGTATCTGAGCTAATTTGAAACCCGTGTTTTATGCATCCCCCCGCCTCACCTTTCCCGTTGAGCAGCCATAGTGTGTTTTCTAAACGTGTGACTCTGTTCCGTTTTGTAATTCAGTTCAAGTGTAGCGGTTTTTACATTCCCTCTATTAGTGATATCTTATGACAAGTGTCTTTTTCTGTGTGACTTTTTTCACTTAGAATCGTCGTACCTAAATCCACTCATCATGCTGCTACTAGCCTTATGACCTTGATTTCATGGCTGAGTGATATTCCATTGTACATAAGGACCACAACTTCTTTATCCTTTTTTCTCTTTCCTGGGATATTTAAGGTGTAACGAAGTGGAGGTTCTTGTCAAGAGAGCAGCCCTAAACTTTGGGGTGCCTGTGTCTTGCTGATTTTTAGTTTTCCCAATGTATACGCCCATGAGTGGAAGTGCCCTATGCTCTCTAAGCTGAGTTTTTTAGATGTTTCAGGACACACCGTACACTTCTCCAGAGTGGCTGTTGGCAATTTACATCCCGCCCATCAGCGTAGCAAGGCTCCCGGTTCTCCATGGCCTGTCCTGCATTTCTGGTTTTGACACTTTATTCAGCATGGCCCTTTTGACCGATGGGAAGCGAGACTTCTTTGTAGCGCTGATTTGCCTTTCCAGGTTGCTTGGTTGGCCAAAAAGGGCGTATGCGTTTTTTCCTGAATATATTCAGGAAAAAACGCATACGCCCTTTTTGGCCAAGGGCATGATTGTCGAGGTTTGGCCGCTTTTCCTGTGCTTTCAAGGCGATTCGAATCTACCTCCTGAAATCTGTTTCCTGCAATTCTGCCTTGCTTTCAAATCCTCTTCGGTGCCTTCCCTCAATATATTTGTGGACAAGAGTTATCATTTATAACTCTGCAGGTTTGTGAATTGCAGTGCCCCTGAGCTCCATTGTTCAACTCGCTTACTTGGGAGCTGGCCGCAAAAGCACAAGATTGCTTCAGGCCCTATTCTGGTCCCAGGCGGCAGGCTGAGCCTGTGGTTAATTCTTCTTCCTGATGGGAAAATAGAGTGACCTGTGCCAGTCCCAACACCTAGAGCTAGTCTCTCATTGGTTCCCCCTCTTCCCGTTCATCCTCAGGACAAATCGCAACCTGTACGGAACAGGAGGTTAAAGGTGCTGAGTCTCCAAGGAGGGAGATTGCTAGTAAAGCGGCTGGAATGGCGAACCCGAGCACAAGGAGGTGAGAAATGAGGTGCGTTTTAGAAACCTTTCCCGATCACACGGTGTACCATCTTCTGGGTTTCTCATGCATGTTTTCGATGTAGGAAGATGCCCTTGAACCTGGAGATTTGGGACCCATGGGATGGGTACCACGCAGTACTACTTTAAAGGGTCTGCGTTTGCTCACCCAACCTCACCAAACCTCTCAGCCCCAAGAGTGTCCACCCTTATGTCTCCGTCAGCTGTGGGTCTAGATATGGTCAATCCAGGTGGCATCACAGCCCCTGAACGAATTTTGTAAGAATTTCTCTCTCTTTCACTGTCTTTGTTTCACGGGTTTTTAAAAGTAATTGCTTTTTATAATGGGGTTTAGCTGCTTTTCACTGCTGTGTTTATGCCGCTTTACACCCACTTGACTCACTTACAGAGAGATATCAATACATAGGTTTAAGATTCTTACTAGTCAGATATATTCTTGGGCGGTGAGTAGGGGGTGTTGAGTCCAGTTCCCTGAGCAAGGAGTAGGTCTTGTCTATTACATATTGGGTTTATGGAACGGTATCTGAGCTAATTTGAAACCCGTGTTTTATGCATCCCCCCGCCTCACCTTTCCCGTTGAGCAGCCATAGTGTGTTTTCTAAACGTGTGACTCTGTTCCGTTTTGTAATTCAGTTCAAGTGTAGCGGTTTTTACATTCCCTCTATTAGTGATATCTTATGACAAGTGTCTTTTTCTGTGTGACTTTTTTCACTTAGAATCGTCGTACCTAAATCCACTCATCATGCTGCTACTAGCCTTATGACCTTGATTTCATGGCTGAGTGATATTCCATTGTACATAAGGACCACAACTTCTTTATCCTTTTTTCTCTTTCCTGGGATATTTAAGGTGTAACGAAGTGGAGGTTCTTGTCAAGAGAGCAGCCCTAAACTTTGGGGTGCCTGTGTCTTGCTGATTTTTAGTTTTCCCAATGTATACGCCCATGAGTGGAAGTGCCCTATGCTCTCTAAGCTGAGTTTTTTAGATGTTTCAGGACACACCGTACACTTCTCCAGAGTGGCTGTTGGCAATTTACATCCCGCCCATCAGCGTAGCAAGGCTCCCGGTTCTCCATGGCCTGTCCTGCATTTCTGGTTTTGACACTTTATTCAGCATGGCCCTTTTGACCGATGGGAAGCGAGACTTCTTTGTAGCGCTGATTTGCCTTTCCAGGTTGCTTGGTTGGCCAAAAAGGGCGTATGCGTTTTTTCCTGAATATATTCAGGAAAAAACGCATACGCCCTTTTTGGCCAAGGGCATGATTGTCGAGGTTTGGCCGCTTTTCCTGTGCTTTCAAGGCGATTCGAATCTACCTCCTGAAATCTGTTTCCTGCAATTCTGCCTTGCTTTCAAATCCTCTTCGGTGCCTTCCCTCAATATATTTGTGGACAAGAGTTATCATTTATAACTCTGCAGGTTTGTGAATTGCAGTGCCCCTGAGCTCCATTGTTCAACTCGCTTACTTGGGAGCTGGCCGCAAAAGCACAAGATTGCTTCAGGCCCTATTCTGGTCCCGGGCGGCAGGCTGAGCCTGTGGTTAATTCTTCTTCCTGATGGGAAAATAGAGTGACCTGTGCCAGTCCCAACACCTAGAGCTAGTCTCTCATTGGTTCCCCCTCTTCCCGTTCATCCTCAGGACAAATCGCAACCTGTACGGAACAGGAGGTTAAAGGTGCTGAGTCTCCAAGGAGGGAGATTGCTAGTAAAGCGGCTGGAATGGCGAACCCGAGCACAAGGAGGTGAGAAATGAGGTGCGTTTTAGAAACCTTTCCCGATCACACGGTGTACCATCTTCTGGGTTTCTCATGCATGTTTTCGATGTAGGAAGATGCCCTTGAACCTGGAGATTTGGGACCCATGGGATCGGTACCACGCAGTACTACTTTAAAGGGTCTGCGTTTGCTCACCCAACCTCACCAAACCTCTCAGCCCCAAGAGTGTCCACCCTTATGTCTCCGTCAGCTGTGGGTCTAGATATGGTCAATCCAGGTGGCATCACAGCCCCTGAACGAATTTTGTAAGAATTTCTCTCTCTTTCACTGTCTTTGTTTCACGGGTTTTTCAAAGTAATTGCTTTTTATAATGGGGTTTAGCTGCTTTTCACTGCAGTGTTTATGCCGCTTTACACCCACTTGACTCACTTACAGAGAGATATCAATACATAGGTATAAGATTCTTACTAGTCAGATATATTCTTGGGCGGTGAGTAGGGGGTGTTGAGTCCAGTTCCCTGAGCAAGGAGTAGGTCTTGTCTATTACATATTGGGTTTATGGAACGGTATCTGAGCTAATTTGAAACCCGTGTTTTATGCATCCCCCCGCCTCACCTTTCCCGTTGAGCAGCCATAGTGTGTTTTCTAAACGTGTGACTCTGTTCCGTTTTGTAATTCAGTTCAAGTGTAGCGGTTTTTACATTCCCTCTATTAGTGATATCTTATGACAAGTGTCTTTTTCTGTGTGACTTTTTTCACTTAGAATCGTCGTACCTAAATCCACTCATCATGCTGCTACTAGCCTTATGACCTTGATTTCATGGCTGAGTGATATTCCATTGTACATAAGGACCACAACTTCTTTATCCATTTTTCTCTTTCCTGGGATATTTAAGGTGTAACGAAGTGGAGGTTCTTGTCAAGAGAGCAGCCCTAAACTTTGGGGTGCCTGTGTCTTGCTGATTTTTAGTTTTCCCAATGTATACGCCCATGAGTGGAAGTGCCCTATGCTCTCTAATCTGAGTTTTTTAGATGTTTCAGGACACACCGTACACTTCTCCAGAGTGGCTGTTGGCAATTTACATCCCGCCCATCAGCGTAGCAAGGCTCCCGGTTCTCCATGGGCTGTCCTGCATTTCTGGTTTTGACACTTTATTCAGCATGGCCCTTTTGACCGATGGGAAGCGAGACTTCTTTTTAGCGCTGATTTGCCTTTCCAGGTTGCTTGGTTGGCCAAAAAGGGCGTATGCGTTTTTTCCTGAATATACTCAGGAAAAAACGCATACGCCCTTTTTGGCCAAGGGCATGATTGTCGAGGTTTGGCCGCTTTTCCTGTGCTTTCAAGGCGATTCGAATCTACCTCCTGAAATCTGTTTCCTGCAATTCTGCCTTGCTTTCAAATCCTCTTCGGTGTCTTCCCTCAATATATTTGTGGACAAGAGTTATCATTTATAACTCTGCAGGTTTGTGAATTGCAGTGCCCCTGAGCTCCATTGTTCAACTCGCTTACTTGGGAGCTGGCCGCAAAAGCACAGGATTGCTTCAGGCCCTATTCTGGTCCCGGGCGGCAGGCTGAGCCTGTGGTTAATTCTTCTTCCTGATGGGAAAATAGAGTGACCTGTGCCAGTCCCAACACCTAGAGCTAGTCTCTCATTGGTTCCCCCTCTTCCCGTTCATCCTCAGGACAAATCGCAACCTGTACGGAACAGGAGGTTAAAGGTGCTGAGTCTCCAAGGAGGGAGATTGCTAGTAAAGCGGCTGGAATGGCGAACCCGAGCACAAGGAGGTGAGAAATGAGGTGCGTTTTAGAAACCTTTCCCGATCACACGGTGTACCATCTTCTGGGTTTCTCATGCATGTTTTCAATGTAGGAAGATGCCCTTGAACCTGGAGATTTGGGACCCATGGGATGGGTACCACTCAGTACTACTTTAAAGGGTCTGCGTTTGCTCACCCAACCTCACCAAACCTCTCAGCCCCAAGAGTGTCCACCCTTATGTCTCCGTCAGCTGTGGGTCTAGATATGGTCAATCCAGGTGGCATCACAGCCCCTGAACGAATTTTGTAAGAATTTCTCTCTCTTTCACTGTCTTTGTTTCACGGGTTTTTAAAAGTAATTGCTTTTTATAATGGGGTTTAGCTGCTTTTCACTGCTGTGTTTATGCCGGTTTACACCCACTTGACTCACTTACAGAGAGATATCAATACATAGGTTTAAGATTCTTACTAGTCAGATATATTCTTGGGCGGTGAGTAGGGGGTGTTGAGTCCAGTTCCCTGAGCAAGGAGTAGGTCTTGTCTATTACATATTGGGTTTATGGAACGGTATCTGAGCTAATTTGAAACCCGTGTTTTATGCATCCCCCCGCCTCACCTTTCCCGTTGAGCAGCCATAGTGTGTTTTCTAAACGTGTGACTCTGTTCCGTTTTGTAATTCAGTTCAAGTGTAGCGGTTTTTACATTCCCTCTATTAGTGATATCTTATGACAAGTGTCTTTTTCTGTGTGACTCTTTTCACTTAGAATCGTCGTACCTAAATCCACTCATCATGCTGCTACTAGCCTTATGACCTTGATTTCATGGCTGAGTGATATTCCATTGTACATAAGGACCACAACTTCTTTATCCTTTTTTCTCTTTCCTGGGATATTTAAGGTGTAACGAAGTGGAGGTTCTTGTCAAGAGAGCAGCCCTAAACTTTGGGGTGCCTGTGTCTTGCTGATTTTTAGTTTTCCCAATGTATACGCCCATGAGTGGAAGTGCCCTATGCTCTCTAAGCTGAGTTTTTTAGATGTTTCAGGACACACCGTACACTTCTCCAGAGTGGCTGTTGGCAATTTACATCCCGCCCATCAGCGTAGCAAGGCTCCCGGTTCTCCATGGCCTGTCCTGCATTTCTGGTTTTGACACTTTATTCAGCATGGCCCTTTTGACCGATGGGAAGCGAGACTTCTTTGTAGCGCTGATTTGCCTTTCCAGGTTGCTTGGTTGGCCAAAAAGGGCGTATGCGTTTTTTCCTGAATATATTCAGGAAAAAACGCATACGCCCTTTTTGGCCAAGGGCATGATTGTCGAGGTTTGGCCGCTTTTCCTGTGCTTTCAAGGCGATTCGAATCTACCTCCTGAAATCTGTTTCCTGCAATTCTGCCTTGCTTTCAAATCCTCTTCGGTGCCTTCCCTCAATATATTTGTGGACAAGAGTTATCATTTATAACTCTGCAGGTTTGTGAATTGCAGTGCCCCTGAGCTCCATTGTTCAACTCGCTTACTTGGGAGCTGGCCGCAAAAGCACAAGATTGCTTCAGGCCCTATTCTGGTCCCGGGCGGCAGGCTGAGCCTGTGGTTAATTCTTCTTCCTGATGGGAAAATAGCGTGACCTGTGCCAGTCCCAACACCTAGAGCTAGTCTCTCATTGGTTCCCCCTCTTCCCGTTCATCCTCAGGACAAATCGCAACCTGTACGGAACAGGAGGTTAAAGGTGCTGAGTCTCCAAGGAGGGAGATTGCTAGTAAAGCGGCTGGAATGGCGAACCCGAGCACAAGGAGGTGAGAAATGAGGTGCGTTTTAGAAACCTTTCCCGATCACACGGTGTACCATCTTCTGGGTTTCTCATGCATGTTTTCGATGTAGGAAGATGCCCTTGAACCTGGAGATTTGGGACCCATGGGATCGGTACCACGCAGTACTACTTTAAAGGGTCTGCGTTTGCTCACCCAACCTCACCAAACCTCTCAGCCCCAAGAGTGTCCACCCTTATGTCTCCGTCAGCTGTGGGTCTAGATATGGTCAATCCAGGTGGCATCACAGCCCCTGAACGAATTTTGTAAGAATTTCTCTCTCTTTCACTGTCTTTGTTTCACGGGTTTTTCAAAGTAATTGCTTTTTATAATGGGGTTTAGCTGCTTTTCACTGCAGTGTTTATGCCGCTTTACACCCACTTGACTCACTTACAGAGAGATATCAATACATAGGTATAAGATTCTTACTAGTCAGATATATTCTTGGGCGGTGAGTAGGGGGTGTTGAGTCCAGTTCCCTGAGCAAGGAGTAGGTCTTGTCTATTACATATTGGGTTTATGGAACGGTATCTGAGCTAATTTGAAACCCGTGTTTTATGCATCCCCCCGCCTCACCTTTCCCGTTGAGCAGCCATAGTGTGTTTTCTAAACGTGTGACTCTGTTCCGTTTTGTAATTCAGTTCAAGTGTAGCGGTTTTTACATTCCCTCTATTAGTGATATCTTATGACAAGTGTCTTTTTCTGTGTGACTTTTTTCACTTAGAATCGTCGTACCTAAATCCACTCATCATGCTGCTACTAGCCTTATGACCTTGATTTCATGGCTGAGTGATATTCCATTGTACATAAGGACCACAACTTCTTTATCCATTTTTCTCTTTCCTGGGATATTTAAGGTGTAACGAAGTGGAGGTTCTTGTCAAGAGAGCAGCCCTAAACTTTGGGGTGCCTGTGTCTTGCTGATTTTTAGTTTTCCCAATGTATACGCCCATGAGTGGAAGTGCCCTATGCTCTCTAATCTGAGTTTTTTAGATGTTTCAGGACACACCGTACACTTCTCCAGAGTGGCTGTTGGCAATTTACATCCCGCCCATCAGCGTAGCAAGGCTCCCGGTTCTCCATGGGCTGTCCTGCATTTCTGGTTTTGACACTTTATTCAGCATGGCCCTTTTGACCGATGGGAAGCGAGACTTCTTTTTAGCGCTGATTTGCCTTTCCAGGTTGCTTGGTTGGCCAAAAAGGGCGTATGCGTTTTTTCCTGAATATACTCAGGAAAAAACGCATACGCCCTTTTTGGCCAAGGGCATGATTGTCGAGGTTTGGCCGCTTTTCCTGTGCTTTCAAGGCGATTCGAATCTACCTCCTGAAATCTGTTTCCTGCAATTCTGCCTTGCTTTCAAATCCTCTTCGGTGTCTTCCCTCAATATATTTGTGGACAAGAGTTATCATTTATAACTCTGCAGGTTTGTGAATTGCAGTGCCCCTGAGCTCCATTGTTCAACTCGCTTACTTGGGAGCTGGCCGCAAAAGCACAGGATTGCTTCAGGCCCTATTCTGGTCCCGGGCGGCAGGCTGAGCCTGTGGTTAATTCTTCTTCCTGATGGGAAAATAGAGTGACCTGTGCCAGTCCCAACACCTAGAGCTAGTCTCTCATTGGTTCCCCCTCTTCCCGTTCATCCTCAGGACAAATCGCAACCTGTACGGAACAGGAGGTTAAAGGTGCTGAGTCTCCAAGGAGGGAGATTGCTAGTAAAGCGGCTGGAATGGCGAACCCGAGCACAAGGAGGTGAGAAATGAGGTGCGTTTTAGAAACCTTTCCCGATCACACGGTGTACCATCTTCTGGGTTTCTCATGCATGTTTTCAATGTAGGAAGATGCCCTTGAACCTGGAGATTTGGGACCCATGGGATGGGTACCACTCAGTACTACTTTAAAGGGTCTGCGTTTGCTCACCCAACCTCACCAAACCTCTCAGCCCCAAGAGTGTCCACCCTTATGTCTCCGTCAGCTGTGGGTCTAGATATGGTCAATCCAGGTGGCATCACAGCCCCTGAACGAATTTTGTAAGAATTTCTCTCTCTTTCACTGTCTTTGTTTCACGGGTTTTTAAAAGTAATTGCTTTTTATAATGGGGTTTAGCTGCTTTTCACTGCTGTGTTTATGCCGGTTTACACCCACTTGACTCACTTACAGAGAGATATCAATACATAGGTTTAAGATTCTTACTAGTCAGATATATTCTTGGGCGGTGAGTAGGGGGTGTTGAGTCCAGTTCCCTGAGCAAGGAGTAGGTCTTGTCTATTACATATTGGGTTTATGGAACGGTATCTGAGCTAATTTGAAACCCGTGTTTTATGCATCCCCCCGCCTCACCTTTCCCGTTGAGCAGCCATAGTGTGTTTTCTAAACGTGTGACTCTGTTCCGTTTTGTAATTCAGTTCAAGTGTAGCGGTTTTTACATTCCCTCTATTAGTGATATCTTATGACAAGTGTCTTTTTCTGTGTGACTCTTTTCACTTAGAATCGTCGTACCTAAATCCACTCATCATGCTGCTACTAGCCTTATGACCTTGATTTCATGGCTGAGTGATATTCCATTGTACATAAGGACCACAACTTCTTTATCCTTTTTTCTCTTTCCTGGGATATTTAAGGTGTAACGAAGTGGAGGTTCTTGTCAAGAGAGCAGCCCTAAACTTTGGGGTGCCTGTGTCTTGCTGATTTTTAGTTTTCCCAATGTATACGCCCATGAGTGGAAGTGCCCTATGCTCTCTAAGCTGAGTTTTTTAGATGTTTCAGGACACACCGTACACTTCTCCAGAGTGGCTGTTGGCAATTTACATCCCGCCCATCAGCGTAGCAAGGCTCCCGGTTCTCCATGGCCTGTCCTGCATTTCTGGTTTTGACACTTTATTCAGCATGGCCCTTTTGACCGATGGGAAGCGAGACTTCTTTGTAGCGCTGATTTGCCTTTCCAGGTTGCTTGGTTGGCCAAAAAGGGCGTATGCGTTTTTTCCTGAATATATTCAGGAAAAAACGCATACGCCCTTTTTGGCCAAGGGCATGATTGTCGAGGTTTGGCCGCTTTTCCTGTGCTTTCAAGGCGATTCGAATCTACCTCCTGAAATCTGTTTCCTGCAATTCTGCCTTGCTTTCAAATCCTCTTCGGTGCCTTCCCTCAATATATTTGTGGACAAGAGTTATCATTTATAACTCTGCAGGTTTGTGAATTGCAGTGCCCCTGAGCTCCATTGTTCAACTCGCTTACTTGGGAGCTGGCCGCAAAAGCACAAGATTGCTTCAGGCCCTATTCTGGTCCCGGGCGGCAGGCTGAGCCTGTGGTTAATTCTTCTTCCTGATGGGAAAATAGCGTGACCTGTGCCAGTCCCAACACCTAGAGCTAGTCTCTCATTGGTTCCCCCTCTTCCCGTTCATCCTCAGGACAAATCGCAACCTGTACGGAACAGGAGGTTAAAGGTGCTGAGTCTCCAAGGAGGGAGATTGCTAGTAAAGCGGCTGGAATGGCGAACCCGAGCACAAGGAGGTGAGAAATGAGGTGCGTTTTAGAAACCTTTCCCGATCACACGGTGTACCATCTTCTGGGTTTCTCATGCATGTTTTCGATGTAGGAAGATGCCCTTGAACCTGGAGATTTGGGACCCATGGGATCGGTACCACGCAGTACTACTTTAAAGGGTCTGCGTTTGCTCACCCAACCTCACCAAACCTCTCAGCCCCAAGAGTGTCCACCCTTATGTCTCCGTCAGCTGTGGGTCTAGATATGGTCAATCCAGGTGGCATCACAGCCCCTGAACGAATTTTGTAAGAATTTCTCTCTCTTTCACTGTCTTTGTTTCACGGGTTTTTCAAAGTAATTGCTTTTTATAATGGGGTTTAGCTGCTTTTCACTGCAGTGTTTATGCCGCTTTACACCCACTTGACTCACTTACAGAGAGATATCAATACATAGGTATAAGATTCTTACTAGTCAGATATATTCTTGGGCGGTGAGTAGGGGGTGTTGAGTCCAGTTCCCTGAGCAAGGAGTAGGTCTTGTCTATTACATATTGGGTTTATGGAACGGTATCTGAGCTAATTTGAAACCCGTGTTTTATGCATCCCCCCGCCTCACCTTTCCCGTTGAGCAGCCATAGTGTGTTTTCTAAACGTGTGACTCTGTTCCGTTTTGTAATTCAGTTCAAGTGTAGCGGTTTTTACATTCCCTCTATTAGTGATATCTTATGACAAGTGTCTTTTTCTGTGTGACTTTTTTCACTTAGAATCGTCGTACCTAAATCCACTCATCATGCTGCTACTAGCCTTATGACCTTGATTTCATGGCTGAGTGATATTCCATTGTACATAAGGACCACAACTTCTTTATCCATTTTTCTCTTTCCTGGGATATTTAAGGTGTAACGAAGTGGAGGTTCTTGTCAAGAGAGCAGCCCTAAACTTTGGGGTGCCTGTGTCTTGCTGATTTTTAGTTTTCCCAATGTATACGCCCATGAGTGGAAGTGCCCTATGCTCTCTAATCTGAGTTTTTTAGATGTTTCAGGACACACCGTACACTTCTCCAGAGTGGCTGTTGGCAATTTACATCCCGCCCATCAGCGTAGCAAGGCTCCCGGTTCTCCATGGGCTGTCCTGCATTTCTGGTTTTGACACTTTATTCAGCATGGCCCTTTTGACCGATGGGAAGCGAGACTTCTTTTTAGCGCTGATTTGCCTTTCCAGGTTGCTTGGTTGGCCAAAAAGGGCGTATGCGTTTTTTCCTGAATATACTCAGGAAAAAACGCATACGCCCTTTTTGGCCAAGGGCATGATTGTCGAGGTTTGGCCGCTTTTCCTGTGCTTTCAAGGCGATTCGAATCTACCTCCTGAAATCTGTTTCCTGCAATTCTGCCTTGCTTTCAAATCCTCTTCGGTGTCTTCCCTCAATATATTTGTGGACAAGAGTTATCATTTATAACTCTGCAGGTTTGTGAATTGCAGTGCCCCTGAGCTCCATTGTTCAACTCGCTTACTTGGGAGCTGGCCGCAAAAGCACAGGATTGCTTCAGGCCCTATTCTGGTCCCGGGCGGCAGGCTGAGCCTGTGGTTAATTCTTCTTCCTGATGGGAAAATAGAGTGACCTGTGCCAGTCCCAACACCTAGAGCTAGTCTCTCATTGGTTCCCCCTCTTCCCGTTCATCCTCAGGACAAATCGCAACCTGTACGGAACAGGAGGTTAAAGGTGCTGAGTCTCCAAGGAGGGAGATTGCTAGTAAAGCGGCTGGAATGGCGAACCCGAGCACAAGGAGGTGAGAAATGAGGTGCGTTTTAGAAACCTTTCCCGATCACACGGTGTACCATCTTCTGGGTTTCTCATGCATGTTTTCAATGTAGGAAGATGCCCTTGAACCTGGAGATTTGGGACCCATGGGATGGGTACCACTCAGTACTACTTTAAAGGGTCTGCGTTTGCTCACCCAACCTCACCAAACCTCTCAGCCCCAAGAGTGTCCACCCTTATGTCTCCGTCAGCTGTGGGTCTAGATATGGTCAATCCAGGTGGCATCACAGCCCCTGAACGAATTTTGTAAGAATTTCTCTCTCTTTCACTGTCTTTGTTTCACGGGTTTTTAAAAGTAATTGCTTTTTATAATGGGGTTTAGCTGCTTTTCACTGCTGTGTTTATGCCGCTTTACACCCACTTGACTCACTTACAGAGAGATATCAATACATAGGTTTAAGATTCTTACTAGTCAGATATATTCTTGGGCGGTGAGTAGGGGGTGTTGAGTCCAGTTCCCTGAGCAAGGAGTAGGTCTTGTCTATTACATATTGGGTTTATGGAACGGTATCTGAGCTAATTTGAAACCCGTGTTTTATGCATCCCCCCGCCTCACCTTTCCCGTTGAGCAGCCATAGTGTGTTTTCTAAACGTGTGACTCTGTTCCGTTTTGTAATTCAGTTCAAGTGTAGCGGTTTTTACATTCCCTCTATTAGTGATATCTTATGACAAGTGTCTTTTTCTGTGTGACTTTTTTCACTTAGAATCGTCGTACCTAAATCCACTCATCATGTTGCTACTAGCCTTATGACCTTGATTTCATGGCTGAGTGATATTCCATTGTACATAAGGACCACAACTTCTTTATCCTTTTTTCTCTTTCCTGGGATATTTAAGGTGTAACGAAGTGGAGGTTCTTGTCAAGAGAGCAGCCCTAAACTTTGGGGTGCCTGTGTCTTGCTGATTTTTAGTTTTCCCAATGTATACGCCCATGAGTGGAAGTGCCCTATGCTCTCTAAGCTGAGTTTTTTAGATGTTTCAGGACACACCGTACACTTCTCCAGAGTGGCTGTTGGCAATTTACATCCCGCCCATCAGCGTAGCAAGGCTCCCGGTTCTCCATGGCCTGTCCTGCATTTCTGGTTTTGACACTTTATTCAGCATGGCCCTTTTGACCGATGGGAAGCGAGACTTCTTTGTAGCGCTGATTTGCCTTTCCAGGTTGCTTGGTTGGCCAAAAAGGGCGTATGCGTTTTTTCCTGAATATATTCAGGAAAAAACGCATACGCCCTTTTTGGCCAAGGGCATGATTGTCGAGGTTTGGCCGCTTTTCCTGTGCTTTCAAGGCGATTCGAATCTACCTCCTGAAATCTGTTTCCTGCAATTCTGCCTTGCTTTCAAATCCTCTTCGGTGCCTTCCCTCAATATATTTGTGGACAAGAGTTATCATTTATAACTCTGCAGGTTTGTGAATTGCAGTGCCCCTGAGCTCCATTGTTCAACTCGCTTACTTGGGAGCTGCCCGCAAAAGCACAAGATTGCTTCAGGCCCTATTCTGGTCCCAGGCGGCAGGCTGAGCCTGTGGTTAATTCTTCTTCCTGATGGGAAAATAGAGTGACCTGTGCCAGTCCCAACACCTAGAGCTAGTCTCTCATTGGTTCCCCCTCTTCCCGTTCATCCTCAGGACAAATCGCAACCTGTACGGAACAGGAGGTTAAAGGTGCTGAGACTCCAAGGAGGGAGATTGCTAGTAAAGCGGCTGGAATGGCGAACCCGAGCACAAGGAGGTGAGAAATGAGGTGCGTTTTAGAAACCTTTCCCGATCACACGGTGTACCATCTTCTGGGTTTCTCATGCATATTTTCGATGTAGGAAGATGCCCTTGAACCTGGAGATTTGGGACCCATGGGATGGGTACCACGCAGTACTACTTTAAAGGGTCTGCGTTTGCTCACCCAACCTCACCAAACCTCTCAGCCCCAAGAGTGTCCACCCTTATGTCTCCGTCAGCTGTGGGTCTAGATATGGTCAATCCAGGTGGCATCACAGCCCCTGAACGAATTTTGTAAGAATTTCTCTCTCTTTCACTGTCTTTGTTTCACGGGTTTTTAAAAGTAATTGCTTTTTATAATGGGGTTTAGCTGCTTTTCACTGCTGTGTTTATGCCGCTTTACACCCACTTGACTCACTTACAGAGAGATATCAATACATAGGTTTAAGATTCTTACTAGTCAGATATATTCTTGGGCGGTGAGTAGGGGGTGTTGAGTCCAGTTCCCTGAGCAAGGAGTAGGTCTTGTCTATTACATATTGGGTTTATGGAACGGTATCTGAGCTAATTTGAAACCCATGTTTTATGCATCCCCCCGCCTCACCTTTCCCGTTGAGCAGCCATAGTGTGTTTTCTAAACGTGTGACTCTGTTCCGTTTTGTAATTCAGTTCAAGTGTAGCGGTTTTTACATTCCCTCTATTAGTGATATCTTATGACAAGTGTCTTTTTCTGTGTGACTATTTTCACTTAGAATCGTCGTACCTAAATCCACTCATCATGCTGCTACTAGCCTTATGACCTTGATTTCATGGCTGAGTGATATTCCATTGTACATAAGGACCACAACTTCTTTATCCTTTTTTCTCTTTCCTGGGATATTTAAGGTGTAACGAAGTGGAGGTTCTTGTCAAGAGAGCAGCCCTAAACTTTGGGGTGCCTGTGTCTTGCTGATTTTTAGTTTTCCCAATGTATACGCCCATGAGTGGAAGTGCCCTATGCTCTCTAAGCTGAGTTTTTTAGATGTTTCAGGACACACCGTACACTTCTCCAGAGTGGCTGTTGGCAATATACATCCCGCCCATCAGCGTAGCAAGGCTCCCGGTTCTCCATGGCCTGTCCTGCATTTCTGGTTTTGACACTTTATTCAGCATGGCCCTTTTGACCGATGGGAAGCGAGACTTCTTTGTAGCGCTGATTTGCCTTTCCAGGTTGCTTGGTTGGCCAAAAAGGGCGTATGCGTTTTTTCCTGAATATATTCAGGAAAAAACGCATACGCCCTTTTTGGCCAAGGGCATGATTGTCGAGGTTTGGCCGCTTTTCCTGTGCTTTCAAGGCGATTCGAATCTACCTCCTGAAATCTGTTTCCTGCAATTCTGCCTTGCTTTCAAATCCTCTTCGGTGCCTTCCCTCAATATATTTGTGGACAAGAGTTATCATTTATAACTCTGCAGGTTTGTGAATTGCAGTGCCCCTGAGCTCCATTGTTCAACTCGCTTACTTGGGAGCTGGCCGCAAAAGCACAGGATTGCTTCAGGCCCTATTCTGGTCCCGGGCGGCCGGCTGAGCCTGTGGTTAATTCTTCTTCCTGATGGGAAAATAGAGTGACCTGTGCCAGTCCCAACACCGAGAGCTAGTCTCTCCTTGGTTCCCCCTCTTCCCGTTCATCCTCAGGACAAATCGCAACCTGTACGGAACAGGAGGTTAAAGGTGCTGAGTCTCCAAGGAGGGAGATTGCTAGTAAAGCGGCTGGAATGGCGAACCCGAGCACAAGGAGGTGAGAAATGAGGTGCGTTTTAGAAACCTTTCCCGATCACACGGTGTACCATCTTCTGGGTTTCTCATGCATGTTTTCGATGTAGGAAGATGCCCTTGAACCTGGAGATTTGGGACCCATGGGATGGGTACCACGCAGTACTACTTTAAAGGGTCTGCGTTTGCTCACCCAACCTCACCAAACCTCTCAGCCCCAAGAGTGTCCACCCTTATGTCTCCGTCAGCTGTGGGTCTAGATATGGTCAATCCAGGTGGCATCACAGCCCCTGAACGAATTTTGTAAGAATTTCTCTCTCTTTCACTGTCTTTGTTTCACGGGTTTTTAAAAGTAATTGCTTTTTATAATGGGGTTTAGCTGCTTTTCACTGCTGTGTTTATGCCGCTTTACACCCACTTGACTCACTTACAGAGAGATATCAATACATAGGTTTAAGATTCTTACTAGTCAGATATATTCTTGGGCGGTGAGTAGGGGGTGTTGAGTCCAGTTCCCTGAGCAAGGAGTAGGTCTTGTCTATTACATATTGGGTTTATGGAACGGTATCTGAGCTAATTTGAAACCCGTGTTTTATGCATCCCCCCGCCTCACCTTTCCCGTTGAGCAGCCATAGTGTGTTTTCTAAACGTGTGACTCTGTTCCGTTTTGTAATTCAGTTCAAGTGTAGCGGTTTTTACATTCCCTCTATTAGTGATATCTTATGACAAGTGTCTTTTTCTGTGTGACTTTTTTCACTTAGAATCGTCGTACCTAAATCCACTCATCATGCTGCTACTAGCCTTATGACCTTGATTTCATGGCTGAGTGATATTCCATTGTACATAAGGACCACAACTTCT
Organism: Eschrichtius robustus; assembly: GCF_028021215.1. Taxonomy (NCBI): domain Eukaryota; kingdom Metazoa; phylum Chordata; class Mammalia; order Artiodactyla; family Eschrichtiidae; genus Eschrichtius; species Eschrichtius robustus. The sequence continues at coordinate 40,338,758 of NC_090831.1, read as the reverse complement.
TTATCCTTTTTTCTCTTTCCTGGGATATTTAAGGTGTAACGAAGTGGAGGTTCTTGTCAAGAGAGCAGCCCTAAACTTTGTGGTGCCTGTGTCTTGCTGATTTTTAGTTTTCCCAATGTATACGCCCATGAGTGGAAGTGCCCTATGCTCTCTAAGCTGAGTTTTTTAGATGTTTCAGGACACACCGTACACTTCTCCAGAGTGGCTGTTGGCAATTTACATCCCGCCCATCAGCGTAGCAAGGCTCCCGGTTCTCCATGGCCTGTCCTGCATTTCTGGTTTTGACACTTTATTCAGCATGGCCCTTTTGACCGATGGGAAGCGAGACTTCTTTGTAGCGCTGATTTGCCTTTCCAGGTTGCTTGGTTGGCCAAAAAGGGCGTATGCGTTTTTTCCTGAATATATTCAGGAAAAAACGCATACGCCCTTTTTGGCCAAGGGCATGATTGTCGAGGTTTGGCCGCTTTTCCTGTGCTTTCAAGGCGATTCGAATCTACCTCCTGAAATCTGTTTCCTGCAATTCTGCCTTGCTTTCAAATCCTCTTCGGTGCCTTCCCTCAATATATTTGTGGACAAGAGTTATCATTTATAACTCTGCAGGTTTGTGAATTGCAGTGCCCCTGAGCTCCATTGTTCAACTCGCTTACTTGGGAGCTGGCCGCAAAAGCACAGGATTGCTTCAGGCCCTATTCTGGTCCCGGGCGGCCGGCTGAGCCTGTGGTTAATTCTTCTTCCTGATGGGAAAATAGAGTGACCTGTGCCAGTCCCAACACCGAGAGCTAGTCTCTCCTTGGTTCCCCCTCTTCCCGTTCATCCTCAGGACAAATCGCAACCTGTACGGAACAGGAGGTTAAAGGTGCTGAGTCTCCAAGGAGGGAGATTGCTAGTAAAGCGGCTGGAATGGCGAACCCGAGCACAAGGAGGTGAGAAATGAGGTGCGTTTTAGAAACCTTTCCCGATCACACGGTGTACCATCTTCTGGGTTTCTCATGCATGTTTTCGATGTAGGAAGATGCCCTTGAACCTGGAGATTTGGGACCCATGGGATGGGTACCACGCAGTACTACTTTAAAGGGTCTGCGTTTGCTCACCCAACCTCACCAAACCTCTCAGCCCCAAGAGTGTCCACCCTTATGTCTCCGTCAGCTGTGGGTCTAGATATGGTCAATCCAGGTGGCATCACAGCCCCTGAACGAATTTTGTAAGAATTTCTCTCTCTTTCACTGTCTTTGTTTCACGGGTTTTTAAAAGTAATTGCTTTTTATAATGGGGTTTAGCTGCTTTTCACTGCTGTGTTTATGCCGCTTTACACCCACTTGACTCACTTACAGAGAGATATCAATACATAGGTTTAAGATTCTTACTAGTCAGATATATTCTTGGGCGGTGAGTAGGGGGTGTTGAGTCCAGTTCCCTGAGCAAGGAGTAGGTCTTGTCTATTACATATTGGGTTTATGGAACGGTATCTGAGCTAATTTGAAACCCGTGTTTTATGCATCCCCCCGCCTCACCTTTCCCGTTGAGCAGCCATAGTGTGTTTTCTAAACGTGTGACTCTGTTCCGTTTTGTAATTCAGTTCAAGTGTAGCGGTTTTTACATTCCCTCTATTAGTGATATCTTATGACAAGTGTCTTTTTCTGTGTGACTTTTTTCACTTAGAATCGTCGTACCTAAATCCACTCATCATGCTGCTACTAGCCTTATGACCTTGATTTCATGGCTGAGTGATATTCCATTGTACATAAGGACCACAACTTCTTTATCCTTTTTTCTCTTTCCTGGGATATTTAAGGTGTAACGAAGTGGAGGTTCTTGTCAAGAGAGCAGCCCTAAACTTTGGGGTGCCTGTGTCTTGCTGATTTTTAGTTTTCCCAATGTATACGCCCATGAGTGGAAGTGCCCTATGCTCTCTAAGCTGAGTTTTTTAGATGTTTCAGGACACACCGTACACTTCTCCAGAGTGGCTGTTGGCAATTTACATCCCGCCCATCAGCGTAGCAAGGCTCCCGGTTCTCCATGGCCTGTCCTGCATTTCTGGTTTTGACACTTTATTCAGCATGGCCCTTTTGACCGATGGGAAGCGAGACTTCTTTGTAGCGCTGATTTGCCTTTCCAGGTTGCTTGGTTGGCCAAAAAGGGCGTATGCGTTTTTTCCTGAATATATTCAGGAAAAAACGCATACGCCCTTTTTGGCCAAGGGCATGATTGTCGAGGTTTGGCCGCTTTTCCTGTGCTTTCAAGGCGATTCGAATCTACCTCCTGAAATCTGTTTCCTGCAATTCTGCCTTGCTTTCAAATCCTCTTCGGTGCCTTCCCTCAATATATTTGTGGACAAGAGTTATCATTTATAACTCTGCAGGTTTGTGAATTGCAGTGCCCCTGAGCTCCATTGTTCAACTCGCTTACTTGGGAGCTGGCCGCAAAAGCACAAGATTGCTTCAGGCCCTATTCTGGTCCCGGGCGGCAGGCTGAGCCTGTGGTTAATTCTTCTTCCTGATGGGAAAATAGAGTGACCTGTGCCAGTCCCAACACCTAGAGCTAGTCTCTCATTGGTTCCCCCTCTTCCCGTTCATCCTCAGGACAAATCGCAACCTGTACGGAACAGGAGGTTAAAGGTGCTGAGTCTCCAAGGAGGGAGATTGCTAGTAAAGCGGCTGGAATGGCGAACCCGAGCACAAGGAGGTGAGAAATGAGGTGCGTTTTAGAAACCTTTCCCGATCACACGGTGTACCATCTTCTGGGTTTCTCATGCATGTTTTCGATGTAGGAAGATGCCCTTGAACCTGGAGATTTGGGACCCATGGGATCGGTACCACGCAGTACTACTTTAAAGGGTCTGCGTTTGCTCACCCAACCTCACCAAACCTCTCAGCCCCAAGAGTGTCCACCCTTATGTCTCCGTCAGCTGTGGGTCTAGATATGGTCAATCCAGGTGGCATCACAGCCCCTGAACGAATTTTGTAAGAATTTCTCTCTCTTTCACTGTCTTTGTTTCACGGGTTTTTCAAAGTAATTGCTTTTTATAATGGGGTTTAGCTGCTTTTCACTGCAGTGTTTATGCCGCTTTACACCCACTTGACTCACTTACAGAGAGATATCAATACATAGGTATAAGATTCTTACTAGTCAGATATATTCTTGGGCGGTGAGTAGGGGGTGTTGAGTCCAGTTCCCTGAGCAAGGAGTAGGTCTTGTCTATTACATATTGGGTTTATGGAACGGTATCTGAGCTAATTTGAAACCCGTGTTTTATGCATCCCCCCGCCTCACCTTTCCCGTTGAGCAGCCATAGTGTGTTTTCTAAACGTGTGACTCTGTTCCGTTTTGTAATTCAGTTCAAGTGTAGCGGTTTTTACATTCCCTCTATTAGTGATATCTTATGACAAGTGTCTTTTTCTGTGTGACTTTTTTCACTTAGAATCGTCGTACCTAAATCCACTCATCATGCTGCTACTAGCCTTATGACCTTGATTTCATGGCTGAGTGATATTCCATTGTACATAAGGACCACAACTTCTTTATCCATTTTTCTCTTTCCTGGGATATTTAAGGTGTAACGAAGTGGAGGTTCTTGTCAAGAGAGCAGCCCTAAACTTTGGGGTGCCTGTGTCTTGCTGATTTTTAGTTTTCCCAATGTATACGCCCATGAGTGGAAGTGCCCTATGCTCTCTAATCTGAGTTTTTTAGATGTTTCAGGACACACCGTACACTTCTCCAGAGTGGCTGTTGGCAATTTACATCCCGCCCATCAGCGTAGCAAGGCTCCCGGTTCTCCATGGGCTGTCCTGCATTTCTGGTTTTGACACTTTATTCAGCATGGCCCTTTTGACCGATGGGAAGCGAGACTTCTTTTTAGCGCTGATTTGCCTTTCCAGGTTGCTTGGTTGGCCAAAAAGGGCGTATGCGTTTTTTCCTGAATATACTCAGGAAAAAACGCATACGCCCTTTTTGGCCAAGGGCATGATTGTCGAGGTTTGGCCGCTTTTCCTGTGCTTTCAAGGCGATTCGAATCTACCTCCTGAAATCTGTTTCCTGCAATTCTGCCTTGCTTTCAAATCCTCTTCGGTGTCTTCCCTCAATATATTTGTGGACAAGAGTTATCATTTATAACTCTGCAGGTTTGTGAATTGCAGTGCCCCTGAGCTCCATTGTTCAACTCGCTTACTTGGGAGCTGGCCGCAAAAGCACAGGATTGCTTCAGGCCCTATTCTGGTCCCGGGCGGCAGGCTGAGCCTGTGGTTAATTCTTCTTCCTGATGGGAAAATAGAGTGACCTGTGCCAGTCCCAACACCTAGAGCTAGTCTCTCATTGGTTCCCCCTCTTCCCGTTCATCCTCAGGACAAATCGCAACCTGTACGGAACAGGAGGTTAAAGGTGCTGAGTCTCCAAGGAGGGAGATTGCTAGTAAAGCGGCTGGAATGGCGAACCCGAGCACAAGGAGGTGAGAAATGAGGTGCGTTTTAGAAACCTTTCCCGATCACACGGTGTACCATCTTCTGGGTTTCTCATGCATGTTTTCAATGTAGGAAGATGCCCTTGAACCTGGAGATTTGGGACCCATGGGATGGGTACCACTCAGTACTACTTTAAAGGGTCTGCGTTTGCTCACCCAACCTCACCAAACCTCTCAGCCCCAAGAGTGTCCACCCTTATGTCTCCGTCAGCTGTGGGTCTAGATATGGTCAATCCAGGTGGCATCACAGCCCCTGAACGAATTTTGTAAGAATTTCTCTCTCTTTCACTGTCTTTGTTTCACGGGTTTTTAAAAGTAATTGCTTTTTATAATGGGGTTTAGCTGCTTTTCACTGCTGTGTTTATGCCGGTTTACACCCACTTGACTCACTTACAGAGAGATATCAATACATAGGTTTAAGATTCTTACTAGTCAGATATATTCTTGGGCGGTGAGTAGGGGGTGTTGAGTCCAGTTCCCTGAGCAAGGAGTAGGTCTTGTCTATTACATATTGGGTTTATGGAACGGTATCTGAGCTAATTTGAAACCCGTGTTTTATGCATCCCCCCGCCTCACCTTTCCCGTTGAGCAGCCATAGTGTGTTTTCTAAACGTGTGACTCTGTTCCGTTTTGTAATTCAGTTCAAGTGTAGCGGTTTTTACATTCCCTCTATTAGTGATATCTTATGACAAGTGTCTTTTTCTGTGTGACTCTTTTCACTTAGAATCGTCGTACCTAAATCCACTCATCATGCTGCTACTAGCCTTATGACCTTGATTTCATGGCTGAGTGATATTCCATTGTACATAAGGACCACAACTTCTTTATCCTTTTTTCTCTTTCCTGGGATATTTAAGGTGTAACGAAGTGGAGGTTCTTGTCAAGAGAGCAGCCCTAAACTTTGGGGTGCCTGTGTCTTGCTGATTTTTAGTTTTCCCAATGTATACGCCCATGAGTGGAAGTGCCCTATGCTCTCTAAGCTGAGTTTTTTAGATGTTTCAGGACACACCGTACACTTCTCCAGAGTGGCTGTTGGCAATTTACATCCCGCCCATCAGCGTAGCAAGGCTCCCGGTTCTCCATGGCCTGTCCTGCATTTCTGGTTTTGACACTTTATTCAGCATGGCCCTTTTGACCGATGGGAAGCGAGACTTCTTTGTAGCGCTGATTTGCCTTTCCAGGTTGCTTGGTTGGCCAAAAAGGGCGTATGCGTTTTTTCCTGAATATATTCAGGAAAAAACGCATACGCCCTTTTTGGCCAAGGGCATGATTGTCGAGGTTTGGCCGCTTTTCCTGTGCTTTCAAGGCGATTCGAATCTACCTCCTGAAATCTGTTTCCTGCAATTCTGCCTTGCTTTCAAATCCTCTTCGGTGCCTTCCCTCAATATATTTGTGGACAAGAGTTATCATTTATAACTCTGCAGGTTTGTGAATTGCAGTGCCCCTGAGCTCCATTGTTCAACTCGCTTACTTGGGAGCTGGCCGCAAAAGCACAAGATTGCTTCAGGCCCTATTCTGGTCCCGGGCGGCAGGCTGAGCCTGTGGTTAATTCTTCTTCCTGATGGGAAAATAGCGTGACCTGTGCCAGTCCCAACACCTAGAGCTAGTCTCTCATTGGTTCCCCCTCTTCCCGTTCATCCTCAGGACAAATCGCAACCTGTACGGAACAGGAGGTTAAAGGTGCTGAGTCTCCAAGGAGGGAGATTGCTAGTAAAGCGGCTGGAATGGCGAACCCGAGCACAAGGAGGTGAGAAATGAGGTGCGTTTTAGAAACCTTTCCCGATCACACGGTGTACCATCTTCTGGGTTTCTCATGCATGTTTTCGATGTAGGAAGATGCCCTTGAACCTGGAGATTTGGGACCCATGGGATCGGTACCACGCAGTACTACTTTAAAGGGTCTGCGTTTGCTCACCCAACCTCACCAAACCTCTCAGCCCCAAGAGTGTCCACCCTTATGTCTCCGTCAGCTGTGGGTCTAGATATGGTCAATCCAGGTGGCATCACAGCCCCTGAACGAATTTTGTAAGAATTTCTCTCTCTTTCACTGTCTTTGTTTCACGGGTTTTTCAAAGTAATTGCTTTTTATAATGGGGTTTAGCTGCTTTTCACTGCAGTGTTTATGCCGCTTTACACCCACTTGACTCACTTACAGAGAGATATCAATACATAGGTATAAGATTCTTACTAGTCAGATATATTCTTGGGCGGTGAGTAGGGGGTGTTGAGTCCAGTTCCCTGAGCAAGGAGTAGGTCTTGTCTATTACATATTGGGTTTATGGAACGGTATCTGAGCTAATTTGAAACCCGTGTTTTATGCATCCCCCCGCCTCACCTTTCCCGTTGAGCAGCCATAGTGTGTTTTCTAAACGTGTGACTCTGTTCCGTTTTGTAATTCAGTTCAAGTGTAGCGGTTTTTACATTCCCTCTATTAGTGATATCTTATGACAAGTGTCTTTTTCTGTGTGACTTTTTTCACTTAGAATCGTCGTACCTAAATCCACTCATCATGCTGCTACTAGCCTTATGACCTTGATTTCATGGCTGAGTGATATTCCATTGTACATAAGGACCACAACTTCTTTATCCATTTTTCTCTTTCCTGGGATATTTAAGGTGTAACGAAGTGGAGGTTCTTGTCAAGAGAGCAGCCCTAAACTTTGGGGTGCCTGTGTCTTGCTGATTTTTAGTTTTCCCAATGTATACGCCCATGAGTGGAAGTGCCCTATGCTCTCTAATCTGAGTTTTTTAGATGTTTCAGGACACACCGTACACTTCTCCAGAGTGGCTGTTGGCAATTTACATCCCGCCCATCAGCGTAGCAAGGCTCCCGGTTCTCCATGGGCTGTCCTGCATTTCTGGTTTTGACACTTTATTCAGCATGGCCCTTTTGACCGATGGGAAGCGAGACTTCTTTTTAGCGCTGATTTGCCTTTCCAGGTTGCTTGGTTGGCCAAAAAGGGCGTATGCGTTTTTTCCTGAATATACTCAGGAAAAAACGCATACGCCCTTTTTGGCCAAGGGCATGATTGTCGAGGTTTGGCCGCTTTTCCTGTGCTTTCAAGGCGATTCGAATCTACCTCCTGAAATCTGTTTCCTGCAATTCTGCCTTGCTTTCAAATCCTCTTCGGTGTCTTCCCTCAATATATTTGTGGACAAGAGTTATCATTTATAACTCTGCAGGTTTGTGAATTGCAGTGCCCCTGAGCTCCATTGTTCAACTCGCTTACTTGGGAGCTGGCCGCAAAAGCACAGGATTGCTTCAGGCCCTATTCTGGTCCCGGGCGGCAGGCTGAGCCTGTGGTTAATTCTTCTTCCTGATGGGAAAATAGAGTGACCTGTGCCAGTCCCAACACCTAGAGCTAGTCTCTCATTGGTTCCCCCTCTTCCCGTTCATCCTCAGGACAAATCGCAACCTGTACGGAACAGGAGGTTAAAGGTGCTGAGTCTCCAAGGAGGGAGATTGCTAGTAAAGCGGCTGGAATGGCGAACCCGAGCACAAGGAGGTGAGAAATGAGGTGCGTTTTAGAAACCTTTCCCGATCACACGGTGTACCATCTTCTGGGTTTCTCATGCATGTTTTCAATGTAGGAAGATGCCCTTGAACCTGGAGATTTGGGACCCATGGGATGGGTACCACTCAGTACTACTTTAAAGGGTCTGCGTTTGCTCACCCAACCTCACCAAACCTCTCAGCCCCAAGAGTGTCCACCCTTATGTCTCCGTCAGCTGTGGGTCTAGATATGGTCAATCCAGGTGGCATCACAGCCCCTGAACGAATTTTGTAAGAATTTCTCTCTCTTTCACTGTCTTTGTTTCACGGGTTTTTAAAAGTAATTGCTTTTTATAATGGGGTTTAGCTGCTTTTCACTGCTGTGTTTATGCCGCTTTACACCCACTTGACTCACTTACAGAGAGATATCAATACATAGGTTTAAGATTCTTACTAGTCAGATATATTCTTGGGCGGTGAGTAGGGGGTGTTGAGTCCAGTTCCCTGAGCAAGGAGTAGGTCTTGTCTATTACATATTGGGTTTATGGAACGGTATCTGAGCTAATTTGAAACCCGTGTTTTATGCATCCCCCCGCCTCACCTTTCCCGTTGAGCAGCCATAGTGTGTTTTCTAAACGTGTGACTCTGTTCCGTTTTGTAATTCAGTTCAAGTGTAGCGGTTTTTACATTCCCTCTATTAGTGATATCTTATGACAAGTGTCTTTTTCTGTGTGACTTTTTTCACTTAGAATCGTCGTACCTAAATCCACTCATCATGCTGCTACTAGCCTTATGACCTTGATTTCATGGCTGAGTGATATTCCATTGTACATAAGGACCACAACTTCTTTATCCTTTTTTCTCTTTCCTGGGATATTTAAGGTGTAACGAAGTGGAGGTTCTTGTCAAGAGAGCAGCCCTAAACTTTGGGGTGCCTGTGTCTTGCTGATTTTTAGTTTTCCCAATGTATACGCCCATGAGTGGAAGTGCCCTATGCTCTCTAAGCTGAGTTTTTTAGATGTTTCAGGACACACCGTACACTTCTCCAGAGTGGCTGTTGGCAATTTACATCCCGCCCATCAGCGTAGCAAGGCTCCCGGTTCTCCATGGCCTGTCCTGCATTTCTGGTTTTGACACTTTATTCAGCATGGCCCTTTTGACCGATGGGAAGCGAGACTTCTTTGTAGCGCTGATTTGCCTTTCCAGGTTGCTTGGTTGGCCAAAAAGGGCGTATGCGTTTTTTCCTGAATATATTCAGGAAAAAACGCATACGCCCTTTTTGGCCAAGGGCATGATTGTCGAGGTTTGGCCGCTTTTCCTGTGCTTTCAAGGCGATTCGAATCTACCTCCTGAAATCTGTTTCCTGCAATTCTGCCTTGCTTTCAAATCCTCTTCGGTGCCTTCCCTCAATATATTTGTGGACAAGAGTTATCATTTATAACTCTGCAGGTTTGTGAATTGCAGTGCCCCTGAGCTCCATTGTTCAACTCGCTTACTTGGGAGCTGCCCGCAAAAGCACAAGATTGCTTCAGGCCCTATTCTGGTCCCAGGCGGCAGGCTGAGCCTGTGGTTAATTCTTCTTCCTGATGGGAAAATAGAGTGACCTGTGCCAGTCCCAACACCTAGAGCTAGTCTCTCATTGGTTCCCCCTCTTCCCGTTCATCCTCAGGACAAATCGCAACCTGTACGGAACAGGAGGTTAAAGGTGCTGAGACTCCAAGGAGGGAGATTGCTAGTAAAGCGGCTGGAATGGCGAACCCGAGCACAAGGAGGTGAGAAATGAGGTGCGTTTTAGAAACCTTTCCCGATCACACGGTGTACCATCTTCTGGGTTTCTCATGCATATTTTCGATGTAGGAAGATGCCCTTGAACCTGGAGATTTGGGACCCATGGGATGGGTACCACGCAGTACTACTTTAAAGGGTCTGCGTTTGCTCACCCAACCTCACCAAACCTCTCAGCCCCAAGAGTGTCCACCCTTATGTCTCCGTCAGCTGTGGGTCTAGATATGGTCAATCCAGGTGGCATCACAGCCCCTGAACGAATTTTGTAAGAATTTCTCTCTCTTTCACTGTCTTTGTTTCACGGGTTTTTAAAAGTAATTGCTTTTTATAATGGGGTTTAGCTGCTTTTCACTGCTGTGTTTATGCCGCTTTACACCCACTTGACTCACTTACAGAGAGATATCAATACATAGGTTTAAGATTCTTACTAGTCAGATATATTCTTGGGCGGTGAGTAGGGGGTGTTGAGTCCAGTTCCCTGAGCAAGGAGTAGGTCTTGTCTATTACATATTGGGTTTATGGAACGGTATCTGAGCTAATTTGAAACCCATGTTTTATGCATCCCCCCGCCTCACCTTTCCCGTTGAGCAGCCATAGTGTGTTTTCTAAACGTGTGACTCTGTTCCGTTTTGTAATTCAGTTCAAGTGTAGCGGTTTTTACATTCCCTCTATTAGTGATATCTTATGACAAGTGTCTTTTTCTGTGTGACTATTTTCACTTAGAATCGTCGTACCTAAATCCACTCATCATGCTGCTACTAGCCTTATGACCTTGATTTCATGGCTGAGTGATATTCCATTGTACATAAGGACCACAACTTCTTTATCCTTTTTTCTCTTTCCTGGGATATTTAAGGTGTAACGAAGTGGAGGTTCTTGTCAAGAGAGCAGCCCTAAACTTTGGGGTGCCTGTGTCTTGCTGATTTTTAGTTTTCCCAATGTATACGCCCATGAGTGGAAGTGCCCTATGCTCTCTAAGCTGAGTTTTTTAGATGTTTCAGGACACACCGTACACTTCTCCAGAGTGGCTGTTGGCAATATACATCCCGCCCATCAGCGTAGCAAGGCTCCCGGTTCTCCATGGCCTGTCCTGCATTTCTGGTTTTGACACTTTATTCAGCATGGCCCTTTTGACCGATGGGAAGCGAGACTTCTTTGTAGCGCTGATTTGCCTTTCCAGGTTGCTTGGTTGGCCAAAAAGGGCGTATGCGTTTTTTCCTGAATATATTCAGGAAAAAACGCATACGCCCTTTTTGGCCAAGGGCATGATTGTCGAGGTTTGGCCGCTTTTCCTGTGCTTTCAAGGCGATTCGAATCTACCTCCTGAAATCTGTTTCCTGCAATTCTGCCTTGCTTTCAAATCCTCTTCGGTGCCTTCCCTCAATATATTTGTGGACAAGAGTTATCATTTATAACTCTGCAGGTTTGTGAATTGCAGTGCCCCTGAGCTCCATTGTTCAACTCGCTTACTTGGGAGCTGGCCGCAAAAGCACAGGATTGCTTCAGGCCCTATTCTGGTCCCGGGCGGCCGGCTGAGCCTGTGGTTAATTCTTCTTCCTGATGGGAAAATAGAGTGACCTGTGCCAGTCCCAACACCGAGAGCTAGTCTCTCCTTGGTTCCCCCTCTTCCCGTTCATCCTCAGGACAAATCGCAACCTGTACGGAACAGGAGGTTAAAGGTGCTGAGTCTCCAAGGAGGGAGATTGCTAGTAAAGCGGCTGGAATGGCGAACCCGAGCACAAGGAGGTGAGAAATGAGGTGCGTTTTAGAAACCTTTCCCGATCACACGGTGTACCATCTTCTGGGTTTCTCATGCATGTTTTCGATGTAGGAAGATGCCCTTGAACCTGGAGATTTGGGACCCATGGGATGGGTACCACGCAGTACTACTTTAAAGGGTCTGCGTTTGCTCACCCAACCTCACCAAACCTCTCAGCCCCAAGAGTGTCCACCCTTATGTCTCCGTCAGCTGTGGGTCTAGATATGGTCAATCCAGGTGGCATCACAGCCCCTGAACGAATTTTGTAAGAATTTCTCTCTCTTTCACTGTCTTTGTTTCACGGGTTTTTAAAAGTAATTGCTTTTTATAATGGGGTTTAGCTGCTTTTCACTGCTGTGTTTATGCCGCTTTACACCCACTTGACTCACTTACAGAGAGATATCAATACATAGGTTTAAGATTCTTACTAGTCAGATATATTCTTGGGCGGTGAGTAGGGGGTGTTGAGTCCAGTTCCCTGAGCAAGGAGTAGGTCTTGTCTATTACATATTGGGTTTATGGAACGGTATCTGAGCTAATTTGAAACCCGTGTTTTATGCATCCCCCCGCCTCACCTTTCCCGTTGAGCAGCCATAGTGTGTTTTCTAAACGTGTGACTCTGTTCCGTTTTGTAATTCAGTTCAAGTGTAGCGGTTTTTACATTCCCTCTATTAGTGATATCTTATGACAAGTGTCTTTTTCTGTGTGACTTTTTTCACTTAGAATCGTCGTACCTAAATCCACTCATCATGCTGCTACTAGCCTTATGACCTTGATTTCATGGCTGAGTGATATTCCATTGTACATAAGGACCACAACTTCTTTATCCTTTTTTCTCTTTCCTGGGATATTTAAGGTGTAACGAAGTGGAGGTTCTTGTCAAGAGAGCAGCCCTAAACTTTGGGGTGCCTGTGTCTTGCTGATTTTTAGTTTTCCCAATGTATACGCCCATGAGTGGAAGTGCCCTATGCTCTCTAAGCTGAGTTTTTTAGATGTTTCAGGACACACCGTACACTTCTCCAGAGTGGCTGTTGGCAATTTACATCCCGCCCATCAGCGTAGCAAGGCTCCCGGTTCTCCATGGCCTGTCCTGCATTTCTGGTTTTGACACTTTATTCAGCATGGCCCTTTTGACCGATGGGAAGCGAGACTTCTTTGTAGCGCTGATTTGCCTTTCCAGGTTGCTTGGTTGGCCAAAAAGGGCGTATGCGTTTTTTCCTGAATATATTCAGGAAAAAACGCATACGCCCTTTTTGGCCAAGGGCATGATTGTCGAGGTTTGGCCGCTTTTCCTGTGCTTTCAAGGCGATTCGAATCTACCTCCTGAAATCTGTTTCCTGCAATTCTGCCTTGCTTTCAAATCCTCTTCGGTGCCTTCCCTCAATATATTTGTGGACAATAGTTATCATTTATAACTCTGCAGGTTTGTGAATTGCAGTGCCCCTGAGCTCCATTGTTCAACTCGCTTACTTGGGAGCTGGCCGCAAAAGCACAGGATTGCTTCAGGCCCTATTCTGGTCCCGGGCGGCCGGCTGAGCCTGTGGTTAATTCTTCTTCCTGATGGGAAAATAGAGTGACCTGTGCCAGTCCCAACACCGAGAGCTAGTCTCTCCTTGGTTCCCCCTCTTCCCGTTCATCCTCAGGACAAATCGCAACCTGTACGGAACAGGAGGTTAAAGGTGCTGAGTCTCCAAGGAGGGAGATTGCTAGTAAAGCGGCTGGAATGGCGAACCCGAGCACAAGGAGGTGAGAAATGAGGTGCGTTTTAGAAACCTTTCCCGATCACACGGTGTACCATCTTCTGGGTTTCTCATGCATGTTTTCGATGTAGGAAGATGCCCTTGAACCTGGAGATTTGGGACCCATGGGATGGGTACCACGCAGTACTACTTTAAAGGGTCTGCGTTTGCTCACCCAACCTCACCAAACCTCTCAGCCCCAAGAGTGTCCACCCTTATGTCTCCGTCAGCTGTGGGTCTAGATATGGTCAATCCAGGTGGCATCACAGCCCCTGAACGAATTTTGTAAGAATTTCTCTCTCTTTCACTGTCTTTGTTTCACGGGTTTTTAAAAGTAATTGCTTTTTATAATGGGGTTTAGCTGCTTTTCACTGCTGTGTTTATGCCGCTTTACACCCACTTGACTCACTTACAGAGAGATATCAATACATAGGTTTAAGATTCTTACTAGTCAGATATATTCTTGGGCGGTGAGTAGGGGGTGTTGAGTCCAGTTCCCTGAGCAAGGAGTAGGTCTTGTCTATTACATATTGGGTTTATGGAACGGTATCTGAGCTAATTTGAAACCCGTGTTTTATGCATCCCCCCGCCTCACCTTTCCCGTTGAGCAGCCATAGTGTGTTTTCTAAACGTGTGACTCTGTTCCGTTTTGTAATTCAGTTCAAGTGTAGCGGTTTTTACATTCCCTCTATTAGTGATATCTTATGACAAGTGTCTTTTTCTGTGTGACTTTTTTCACTTAGAATCGTCGTACCTAAATCCACTCATCATGCTGCTACTAGCCTTATGACCTTGATTTCATGGCTGAGTGATATTCCATTGTACATAAGGACCACAACTTCTTTATCCTTTTTTCTCTTTCCTGGGATATTTAAGGTGTAACGAAGTGGAGGTTCTTGTCAAGAGAGCAGCCCTAAACTTTGGGGTGCCTGTGTCTTGCTGATTTTTAGTTTTCCCAATGTATACGCCCATGAGTGGAAGTGCCCTATGCTCTCTAAGCTGAGTTTTTTAGATGTTTCAGGACACACCGTACACTTCTCCAGAGTGGCTGTTGGCAATTTACATCCCGCCCATCAGCGTAGCAAGGCTCCCGGTTCTCCATGGCCTGTCCTGCATTTCTGGTTTTGACACTTTATTCAGCATGGCCCTTTTGACCGATGGGAAGCGAGACTTCTTTGTAGCGCTGATTTGCCTTTCCAGGTTGCTTGGTTGGCCAAAAAGGGCGTATGCGTTTTTTCCTGAATATATTCAGGAAAAAACGCATACGCCCTTTTTGGCCAAGGGCATGATTGTCGAGGTTTGGCCGCTTTTCCTGTGCTTTCAAGGCGATTCGAATCTACCTCCTGAAATCTGTTTCCTGCAATTCTGCCTTGCTTTCAAATCCTCTTCGGTGCCTTCCCTCAATATATTTGTGGACAAGAGTTATCATTTATAACTCTGCAGGTTTGTGAATTGCAGTGCCCCTGAGCTCCATTGTTCAACTCGCTTACTTGGGAGCTGGCCGCAAAAGCACAGGATTGCTTCAGGCCCTATTCTGGTCCCGGGCGGCCGGCTGAGCCTGTGGTTAATTCTTCTTCCTGATGGGAAAATAGAGTGACCTGTGCCAGTCCCAACACCGAGAGCTAGTCTCTCCTTGGTTCCCCCTCTTCCCGTTCATCCTCAGGACAAATCGCAACCTGTACGGAACAGGAGGTTAAAGGTGCTGAGTCTCCAAGGAGGGAGATTGCTAGTAAAGCGGCTGGAATGGCGAACCCGAGCACAAGGAGGTGAGAAATGAGGTGCGTTTTAGAAACCTTTCCCGATCACACGGTGTACCATCTTCTGGGTTTCTCATGCATGTTTTCGATGTAGGAAGATGCCCTTGAACCTGGAGATTTGGGACCCATGGGATGGGTACCACGCAGTACTACTTTAAAGGGTCTGCGTTTGCTCACCCAACCTCACCAAACCTCTCAGCCCCAAGAGTGTCCACCCTTATGTCTCCGTCAGCTGTGGGTCTAGATATGGTCAATCCAGGTGGCATCACAGCCCCTGAACGAATTTTGTAAGAATTTCTCTCTCTTTCACTGTCTTTGTTTCACGGGTTTTTAAAAGTAATTGCTTTTTATAATGGGGTTTAGCTGCTTTTCACTGCTGTGTTTATGCCGCTTTACACCCACTTGACTCACTTACAGAGAGATATCAATACATAGGTTTAAGATTCTTACTAGTCAGATATATTCTTGGGCGGTGAGTAGGGGGTGTTGAGTCCAGTTCCCTGAGCAAGGAGTAGGTCTTGTCTATTACATATTGGGTTTATGGAACGGTATCTGAGCTAATTTGAAACCCGTGTTTTATGCATCCCCCCGCCTCACCTTTCCCGTTGAGCAGCCATAGTGTGTTTTCTAAACGTGTGACTCTGTTCCGTTTTGTAATTCAGTTCAAGTGTAGCGGTTTTTACATTCCCTCTATTAGTGATATCTTATGACAAGTGTCTTTTTCTGTGTGACTTTTTTCACTTAGAATCGTCGTACCTAAATCCACTCATCATGCTGCTACTAGCCTTATGACCTTGATTTCATGGCTGAGTGATATTCCATTGTACATAAGGACCACAACTTCTTTATCCTTTTTTCTCTTTCCTGGGATATTTAAGGTGTAACGAAGTGGAGGTTCTTGTCAAGAGAGCAGCCCTAAACTTTGGGGTGCCTGTGTCTTGCTGATTTTTAGTTTTCCCAATGTATACGCCCATGAGTGGAAGTGCCCTATGCTCTCTAAGCTGAGTTTTTTAGATGTTTCAGGACACACCGTACACTTCTCCAGAGTGGCTGTTGGCAATTTACATCCCGCCCATCAGCGTAGCAAGGCTCCCGGTTCTCCATGGCCTGTCCTGCATTTCTGGTTTTGACACTTTATTCAGCATGGCCCTTTTGACCGATGGGAAGCGAGACTTCTTTGTAGCGCTGATTTGCCTTTCCAGGTTGCTTGGTTGGCCAAAAAGGGCGTATGCGTTTTTTCCTGAATATATTCAGGAAAAAACGCATACGCCCTTTTTGGCCAAGGGCATGATTGTCGAGGTTTGGCCGCTTTTCCTGTGCTTTCAAGGCGATTCGAATCTACCTCCTGAAATCTGTTTCCTGCAATTCTGCCTTGCTTTCAAATCCTCTTCGGTGCCTTCCCTCAATATATTTGTGGACAATAGTTATCATTTATAACTCTGCAGGTTTGTGAATTGCAGTGCCCCTGAGCTCCATTGTTCAACTCGCTTACTTGGGAGCTGGCCGCAAAAGCACAGGATTGCTTCAGGCCCTATTCTGGTCCCGGGCGGCCGGCTGAGCCTGTGGTTAATTCTTCTTCCTGATGGGAAAATAGAGTGACCTGTGCCAGTCCCAACACCGAGAGCTAGTCTCTCCTTGGTTCCCCCTCTTCCCGTTCATCCTCAGGACAAATCGCAACCTGTACGGAACAGGAGGTTAAAGGTGCTGAGTCTCCAAGGAGGGAGATTGCTAGTAAAGCGGCTGGAATGGCGAACCCGAGCACAAGGAGGTGAGAAATGAGGTGCGTTTTAGAAACCTTTCCCGATCACACGGTGTACCATCTTCTGGGTTTCTCATGCATGTTTTCGATGTAGGAAGATGCCCTTGAACCTGGAGATTTGGGACCCATGGGATGGGTACCACGCAGTACTACTTTAAAGGGTCTGCGTTTGCTCACCCAACCTCACCAAACCTCTCAGCCCCAAGAGTGTCCACCCTTATGTCTCCGTCAGCTGTGGGTCTAGATATGGTCAATCCAGGTGGCATCACAGCCCCTGAACGAATTTTGTAAGAATTTCTCTCTCTTTCACTGTCTTTGTTTCACGGGTTTTTAAAAGTAATTGCTTTTTATAATGGGGTTTAGCTGCTTTTCACTGCTGTGTTTATGCCGCTTTACACCCACTTGACTCACTTACAGAGAGATATCAATACATAGGTTTAAGATTCTTACTAGTCAGATATATTCTTGGGCGGTGAGTAGGGGGTGTTGAGTCCAGTTCCCTGAGCAAGGAGTAGGTCTTGTCTATTACATATTGGGTTTATGGAACGGTATCTGAGCTAATTTGAAACCCGTGTTTTATGCATCCCCCCGCCTCACCTTTCCCGTTGAGCAGCCATAGTGTGTTTTCTAAACGTGTGACTCTGTTCCGTTTTGTAATTCAGTTCAAGTGTAGCGGTTTTTACATTCCCTCTATTAGTGATATCTTATGACAAGTGTCTTTTTCTGTGTGACTTTTTTCACTTAGAATCGTCGTACCTAAATCCACTCATCATGCTGCTACTAGCCTTATGACCTTGATTTCATGGCTGAGTGATATTCCATTGTACATAAGGACCACAACTTCTTTATCCTTTTTTCTCTTTCCTGGGATATTTAAGGTGTAACGAAGTGGAGGTTCTTGTCAAGAGAGCAGCCCTAAACTTTGGGGTGCCTGTGTCTTGCTGATTTTTAGTTTTCCCAATGTATACGCCCATGAGTGGAAGTGCCCTATGCTCTCTAAGCTGAGTTTTTTAGATGTTTCAGGACACACCGTACACTTCTCCAGAGTGGCTGTTGGCAATATACATCCCGCCCATCAGCGTAGCAAGGCTCCCGGTTCTCCATGGCCTGTCCTGCATTTCTGGTTTTGACACTTTATTCAGCATGGCCCTTTTGACCGATGGGAAGCGAGACTTCTTTGTAGCGCTGATTTGCCTTTCCAGGTTGCTTGGTTGGCCAAAAAGGGTGTATGCGTTTTTGCCTGAATATATTCAGGAAAAAACGCATACGCCCTTTTTGGCCAAGGGCATGATTGTCGAGGTTTGGCCGCTTTTCCTGTGCTTTCAAGGCGATTCGAATCTACCTCCTGAAATCTGTTTCCTGCAATTCTGCCTTGCTTTCAAATCCTCTTCGGTGCCTTCCCTCAATATATTTGTGGACAAGAGTTATCATTTATAACTCTGCAGGTTTGTGAATTGCAGTGCCCCTGAGCTCCATTGTTCAACTCGCTTACTTGGGAGCTGGCCGCAAAAGCACAGGATTGCTTCAGGCCCTATTCTGGTCCCGGGCGGCCGGCTGAGCCTGTGGTTAATTCTTCTTCCTGATGGGAAAATAGAGTGACCTGTGCCAGTCCCAACACCGAGAGCTAGTCTCTCCTTGGTTCCCCCTCTTCCCGTTCATCCTCAGGACAAATCGCAACCTGTACGGAACAGGAGGTTAAAGGTGCTGAGTCTCCAAGGAGGGAGATTGCTAGTAAAGCGGCTGGAATGGCGAACCCGAGCACAAGGAGGTGAGAAATGAGGTGCGTTTTAGAAACCTTTCCCGATCACACGGTGTACCATCTTCTGGGTTTCTCATGCATGTTTTCGATGTAGGAAGATGCCCTTGAACCTGGAGATTTGGGACCCATGGGATGGGTACCACGCAGTACTACTTTAAAGGGTCTGCGTTTGCTCACCCAACCTCACCAAACCTCTCAGCCCCAAGAGTGTCCACCCTTATGTCTCCGTCAGCTGTGGGTCTAGATATGGTCAATCCAGGTGGCATCACAGCCCCTGAACGAATTTTGTAAGAATTTCTCTCTCTTTCACTGTCTTTGTTTCACGGGTTTTTCAAAGTAATTGCTTTTTATAATGGGGTTTAGCTGCTTTTCACTGCTGTGTTTATGCCGCTTTACACCCACTTGACTCACTTACAGAGAGATATCAATACATAGGTTTAAGATTCTTACTAGTCAGATATATTCTTGGGCGGTGAGTAGGGGGTGTTGAGTCCAGTTCCCTGAGCAAGGAGTAGGTCTTGTCTATTACATATTGGGTTTATGGAACGGTATCTGAGCTAATTTGAAACCCATGTTTTATGCATCCCCCCGCCTCACCTTTCCCGTTGAGCAGCCATAGTGTGTTTTCTAAACGTGTGACTCTGTTCCGTTTTGTAATTCAGTTCAAGTGTAGCGGTTTTTACATTCCCTCTATTAGTGATATCTTATGACAAGTGTCTTTTTCTGTGTGACTTTTTTCACTTAGAATCGTCGTACCTAAATCCACTCATCATGCTGCTACTAGCCTTATGACCTTGATTTCATGGCTGAGTGATATTCCATTGTACATAAGGACCACAACTTCTTTATCCTTTTTTCTCTTTCCTGGGATATTTAAGGTGTAACGAAGTGGAGGTTCTTGTCAAGAGAGCAGCCCTAAACTTTGGGGTGCCTGTGTCTTGCTGATTTTTAGTTTTCCCAATGTATACGCCCATGAGTGGAAGTGCCCTATGCTCTCTAAGCTGAGTTTTTTAGATGTTTCAGGACACACCGTACACTTCTCCAGAGTGGCTGTTGGCAATATACATCCCGCCCATCAGCGTAGCAAGGCTCCCGGTTCTCCATGGCCTGTCCTGCATTTCTGGTTTTGACACTTTATTCAGCATGGCCCTTTTGACCGATGGGAAGCGAGACTTCTTTGTAGCGCTGATTTGCCTTTCCAGGTTGCTTGGTTGGCCAAAAAGGGCGTATGCGTTTTTTCCTGAATATATTCAGGAAAAAACGCATACGCCCTTTTTGGCCAAGGGCATGATTGTCGAGGTTTGGCCGCTTTTCCTGTGCTTTCAAGGCGATTCGAATCTACCTCCTGAAATCTGTTTCCTGCAATTCTGCCTTGCTTTCAAATCCTCTTCGTTGCCTTCCCTCAATATATTTGTGGACAAGAGTTATCATTTATAACTCTGCAGGTTTGTGAATTGCAGTGCCCCTGAGCTCCATTGTTCAACGCGCTTACTTGGGAGCTGGCCGCAAAAGCACAGGATTGCTTCAGGCCCTATTCTGGTCCCGGGCGGCAGGCTGAGCCTGTGGTTAATTCTTCTTCCTGATGGGAAAATAGAGTGACCTGTGCCAGTCCCAACACCGAGAGCTAGTCTCTCCTTGGTTCCCCCTCTTCCCGTTCATCCTCAGGACAAATCGCAACCTGTACGGAACAGGAGGTTAAAGGTGCTGAGTCTCCAAGGAGGGAGATTGCTAGTAAAGCGGCTGGAATGGCGAACCCGAGCACAAGGAGGTGAGAAATGAGGTGCGTTTTAGAAACCTTTCCCGATCACACGGTGTACCATCTTCTGGGTTTCTCATGCATGTTTTCGATGTAGGAAGATGCCCTTGAACCTGGAGATTTGGGACCCATGGGATGGGTACCACGCAGTACTACTTTAAAGGGTCTGCGTTTGCTCACCCAACCTCACCAAACCTCTCAGCCCCAAGAGTGTCCACCCTTATGTCTCCGTCAGCTGTGGGTCTAGATATGGTCAATCCAGGTGGCATCACAGCCCCTGAACGAATTTTGTAAGAATTTCTCTCTCTTTCACTGTCTTTGTTTCACGGGTTTTTCAAAGTAATTGCTTTTTATAATGGGGTTTAGCTGCTTTTCACTGCTGTGTTTATGCCGCTTTACACCCACTTGACTCACTTACAGAGAGATATCAATACATAGGTTTAAGATTCTTACTAGTCAGATATATTCTTGGGCGGTGAGTAGGGGGTGTTGAGTCCAGTTCCCTGAGCAAGGAGTAGGTCTTGTCTATTACATATTGGGTTTATGGAACGGTATCTGAGCTAATTTGAAACCCGTGTTTTATGCATCCCCCCGCCTCACCTTTCCCGTTGAGCAGCCATAGTGTGTTTTCTAAACGTGTGACTCTGTTCCGTTTTGTAATTCAGTTCAAGTGTAGCGGTTTTTACATTCCCTCTATTAGTGATATCTTATGACAAGTGTCTTTTTCTGTGTGACTTTTTTCACTTAGAATCGTCGTACCTAAATCCACTCATCATGCTGCTACTAGCCTTATGACCTTGATTTCATGGCTGAGTGATATTCCATTGTACATAAGGACCACAACTTCTTTATCCTTTTTTCTCTTTCCTGGGATATTTAAGGTGTAACGAAGTGGAGGTTCTTGTCAAGAGAGCAGCCCTAAACTTTGGGGTGCCTGTGTCTTGCTGATTTTTAGTTTTCCCAATGTATACGCCCATGAGTGGAAGTGCCCTATGCTCTCTAAGCTGAGTTTTTTAGATGTTTCAGGACACACCGTACACTTCTCCAGAGTGGCTGTTGGCAATTTACATCCCGCCCATCAGCGTAGCAAGGCTCCCGGTTCTCCATGGCCTGTCCTGCATTTCTGGTTTTGACACTTTATTCAGCATGGCCCTTTTGACCGATGGGAAGCGAGACTTCTTTGTAGCGCTGATTTGCCTTTCCAGGTTGCTTGGTTGGCCAAAAAGGGCGTATGCGTTTTTTCCTGAATATATTCAGGAAAAAACGCATACGCCCTTTTTGGCCAAGGGCATGATTGTCGAGGTTTGGCCGCTTTTCCTGTGCTTTCAAGGCGATTCGAATCTACCTCCTGAAATCTGTTTCCTGCAATTCTGCCTTGCTTTCAAATCCTCTTCGGTGCCTTCCCTCAATATATTTGTGGACAAGAGTTATCATTTATAACTCTGCAGGTTTGTGAATTGCAGTGCCCCTGAGCTCCATTGTTCAACTCGCTTACTTGGGAGCTGGCCGCAAAAGCACAGGATTGCTTCAGGCCCTATTCTGGTCCCGGGCGGCAGGCTGAGCCTGTCGTTAATTCTTCTTCCTGATGGGAAAATAGAGTGACCTGTGCCAGTCCCAACACCTAGAGCTAGTCTCTCATTGGTTCCCCCTCTTCCCGTTCATCCTCAGGACAAATCGCAACCTGTACGGAACAGGAGGTTAAAGGTGCTGAGTCTCCAAGGAGGGAGATTGCTAGTAAAGCGGCTGGAATGGCGAACCCGAGCACAAGGAGGTGAGAAATGAGGTGCGTTTTAGAAACCTTTCCCGATCAAACGGTGTACCATCTTCTTGGTTTCTCATGCATGTTTTCGATGTAGGAAGATGCCCTTGAACCTGGAGATTTGGGACCCATGGGATGGGTACCACGCAGTACTACTTTAAAGGGTCTGCGTTTGCTCACCCAACCTCACCAAACCTCTCAGCCCCAAGAGTGTCCACCCTTATGTCTCCGTCAGCTGTGGGTCTAGATATGGTCAATCCAGGTGGCATCACAGCCCCTGAACGAATTTTGTAAGAATTTCTCTCTCTTTCACTGTCTTTGTTTCACGGGTTTTTCAAATTAATTGCTTTTTATAATGGGGTTTAGCTGCTTTTCACTGCTGTGTTTATGCCACTTTACACCCACTTGACTCACTTATAGAGAGATATCAATACATAGGTTTAAGATTCTTACTAGTCAGATATATTCTTGGGCGGTGAGTAGGGGGTGTTGAGTCCAGTTCCCTGAGCAAGGAGTAGGTCTTGTCTATTACATATTGGGTTTATGGAACGGTATCTGAGCTAATTTGAAACCCGTGTTTTATGCATCCCCCCGCCTCACCTTTCCCGTTGAGCAGCCATACTGTGTTTTCTAAACGTGTGACTCTGTTCCGTTTTGTAATTCAGTTCAAGTGTAGCGGTTTTTACATTCCCTCTATTAGTGATATCTTATGACAAGTGTCTTTTTCTGTGTGACTTTTTTCACTTAGAATCGTCGTACCTAAATCCACTCATCATGCTGCTACTAGCCTTATGACCTTGATTTCATGGCTGAGTGATATTCCATTGTACATAAGGACCACAACTTCTTTATCCTTTTTTCTCTTTCCTGGGATATTTAAGGTGTAACGAAGTGGAGGTTCTTGTCAAGAGAGCAGCCCTAAACTTTGGGGTGCCTGTGTCTTGCTGATTTTTAGTTTTCCCAATGTATACGCCCATGAGTGGAAGTGCCCTATGCTCTCTAAGCTGAGTTTTTTAGATGTTTCAGGACACACCGTACACTTCTCCAGAGTGGCTGTTGGCAATTTACATCCCGCCCATCAGCGTAGCAAGGCTCCCGGTTCTCCATGGCCTGTCCTGCATTTCTGGTTTTGACACTTTATTCAGCATGGCCCTTTTGACCGATGGGAAGCGATACTTCTTTGTAGCGCTGATTTGCCTTTCCAGGTTGCTTGGTTGGCCAAAAAGGGCGTATGCGTTTTTTCCTGAATATATTCAGGAAAAAACGCATACGCCCTTTTTGGCCAAGGGCATGATTGTCGAGGTTTGGCCGCTTTTCCTGTGCTTTCAAGGCGATTCGAATCTACCTCCTGAAATCTGTTTCCTGCAATTCTGCCTTGCTTTCAAATCCTCTTCGGTGCCTTCCCTCAATATATTTGTGGACAAGAGTTATCATTTATAACTCTGCAGGTTTGTGAATTGCAGTGCCCCTGAGCTCCATTGTTCAACTCGCTTACTTGGGAGCTGGCCGCAAAAGCACAGGATTGCTTCAGGCCCTATTCTGGTCCCGGGCGGCAGGCTGAGCCTGTCGTTAATTCTTCTTCCTGATGGGAAAATAGAGTGACCTGTGCCAGTCCAAACACCTAGAGCTAGTCTCTCATTGGTCCCCCTCTTCCCGTTCATCCTCAGGACAAATCGCAACCTGTACGGAACAGGAGGTTAAAGGTGCTGAGTCTCCAAGGAGGGAGATTGCTAGTAAAGCGGCTGGAATGGCGAACCCGAGCACAAGGAGGTGAGAAATGAGGTGCGTTTTAGAAACCTTTCCCGATCACACGGTGTACCATCTTCTTGGTTTCTCATGCATGTTTTCGATGTAGGAAGATGCCCTTGAACCTGGAGATTTGGGACCCATGGGATGGGTACCACGCAGTACTACTTTAAAGGGTCTGCGTTTGCTCACCCAACCTCACCAAACCTCTCAGCCCCAAGAGTGTCCACCCTTATGTCTCCGTCAGCTGTGGGTCTAGATATGGTCAATCCAGGTGGCATCACAGCCCCTGAACGAATTTTGTAAGAATTTCTCTCTCTTTCACTGTCTTTGTTTCACGGGTTTTTAAAAGTAATTGATTTTTATAATGGGGTTTAGCTGCTTTTCACTGCTGTGTTTATGCCACTTTACACCCACTTGACTCACTTACAGAGAGATATCAATACATAGGTTTAAGATTCTTACTAGTCAGATATATTCTTGGGCGGTGAGTAGGGGGTGTTGAGTCCAGTTCCCTGAGCAAGGAGTAGGTCTTGTCTATTACATATTGGCTTTATGGAACGGTATCTGAGCTAATTTGAAACCCGTGTTTTATGCATCCCCCCGCCTCACCTTTCCCGTTGAGCAGCCATACTGTGTTTTCTAAACGTGTGACTCTGTTCCGTTTTGTAATTCAGTTCAAGTGTAGCGGTTTTTACATTCCCTCTATTAGTGATATCTTATGACAAGTGTCTTTTTCTGTGTGACTTTTTTCACTTAGAATCGTCGTACCTAAATCCACTCATCATGCTGCTACTAGCCTTATGACCTTGATTTCATGGCTGAGTGATATTCCATTGTACATAAGGACCACAACTTCTTTATCCTTTTTTCTCTTTCCTGGGATATTTAAGGT
Organism: Eschrichtius robustus; assembly: GCF_028021215.1. Classification (NCBI taxonomy): domain Eukaryota; kingdom Metazoa; phylum Chordata; class Mammalia; order Artiodactyla; family Eschrichtiidae; genus Eschrichtius; species Eschrichtius robustus. The sequence continues at coordinate 40,314,098 of NC_090831.1, read as the reverse complement.
GTAACGAAGTGGAGGTTCTTGTCAAGAGAGCAGCCCTAAACTTTGGGGTGCCTGTGTCTTGCTGATTTTTAGTTTTCCCAATGTATACGCCCATGAGTGGAAGTGCCCTATGCTCTCTAACCTGAGTTTTTTAGATGTTTCAGGACACACCGTACACTTCTCCAGAGTGGCTGTTGGCAATTTACATCCCGCCCATCAGCGTAGCAAGGCTCCCGGTTCTCCATGGCCTGTCCTGCATTTCTGGTTTTGACACTTTATTCAGCATGGCCCTTTTGACCGATGGGAAGCGAGACTTCTTTGTAGCGCTGATATGCCTTTTCAGGTTGCTTGGTTGGCCAAAAAGGGCGTATGCGTTTTTTCCTGAATATATTCAGGAAAAAACGCATACGCCCTTTTTGGCCAAGGGCATGATTGTCGAGGTTTGGCCGCTTTTCCTGTGCTTTCAAGGCGATTCGAATCTACCTCCTGAAATCGATTTCCTGCAATTCTGCCTTGCTTTCAAATCCTCTTCGTTGCCTTCCCTCAATATATTTGTGGACTACAGTTATCATTTATAACTCTGCAGGTTTGTGAATTGCAGTGCCCCTGAGCTCCATTTTTCAACTCGCTTTCTTGGGAGCTGGTCGCAAAAGCACAGGATTGCTTCAGGCCCTATTCTGGTCCCGGGTGGCAGGCTGAGCCTGTGGTTAATTCTTCTTCCTGATGGGAAAATAGAGTGACCTGTGCCAGTCCCAACACCTAGAGCTAGTCTCTCATTGGTTCCCCCTCTTCCCGTTCATCCTCAGGACAAATCGCAACCTGTACGGAACAGGAGGTTAAAGGTGCTGAGTCTCCAAGGAGGGAGATTGCTAGTAAAGCGGCTGGAATGGCGAACCCGAGCACAAGGAGGTGAGAAATGAGGTGCGTTTTAGAAACCTTTCCCGATCACACGGTGTACCATCTTCTGGGTTTCTCATGCATGTTTTCAATGTAGGAAGATGCCCTTGAAACTGGAGATTTGGGACCCATGGGATGGGTACCACGCAGTACTACTTTAAAGGGTCTGCGTTTGCTCACCCAACCTCACCAAACCTCTCAGCCCCAAGAGTGTCCACCCTTATGTCTCCGTCAGCTGTGGGTCTAGATATGGTCAATCCAGGTGGCATCACAGCCCCTGAACGAATTTTGTAAGAATTTCTCTCTCTTTCACTGTCTTTGTTTCACGGGTTTTTAAAAGTAATTGCTTTTTATAATGGGGTTTAGCTGCTTTTCACTGCTGTGTTTATGCCGCTTTACACCCACTTGACTCACTTACAGAGAGATATCAATACATAGGTTTAAGATTCTTACTAGTCAGATATATTCTTGGGCGGTGAGTAGGGGGTGTTGAGTCCAGTTCCCTGAGCAAGGAGTAGGTCTTGTCTATTACATATTGGGTTTATGGAACGGTATCTGAGCTAATTTGAAACCCGTGTTTTATGCATCCCCCCGCCTCACCTTTCCCGTTGAGCAGCCATAGTGTGTTTTCTAAACGTGTGACTCTGTTCCGTTTTGTAATTCAGTTCAAGTGTAGCGGTTTTTACATTCCCTCTATTAGTGATATCTTATGACAAGTGTCTTTTTCTGTGTGACTCTTTTCACTTAGAATCGTCGTACCTAAATCCACTCATCATGCTGCTACTAGCCTTATGACCTTGATTTCATGGCTGAGTGATATTCCATTGTACATAAGGACCACAACTTCTTTATCCTTTTTTCTCTTTCCTGGGATATTTAAGGTGTAACGAAGTGGAGGTTCTTGTCAAGAGAGCAGCCCTAAACTTTGGGGTGCCTGTGTCTTGCTGATTTTTAGTTTTCCCAATGTATACGCCCATGAGTGGAAGTGCCCTATGCTCTCTAAGCTGAGTTTTTTAGATGTTTCAGGACACACCGTACACTTCTCCAGAGTGGCTGTTGGCAATTTACATCCCGCCCATCAGCGTAGCAAGGCTCCCGGTTCTCCATGGCCTGTCCTGCATTTCTGGTTTTGACACTTTATTCAGCATGGCCCTTTTGACCGATGGGAAGCGAGACTTCTTTGTAGCGCTGATTTGCCTTTCCAGGTTGCTTGGTTGGCCAAAAAGGGCGTATGCGTTTTTTCCTGAATATATTCAGGAAAAAACGCATACGCCCTTTTTGGCCAAGGGCATGATTGTCGAGGTTTGGCCGCTTTTCCTGTGCTTTCAAGGCGATTCGAATCTACCTCCTGAAATCTGTTTCCTGCAATTCTGCCTTGCTTTCAAATCCTCTTCGGTGCCTTCCCTCAATATATTTGTGGACAAGAGTTATCATTTATAACTCTGCAGGTTTGTGAATTGCAGTGCCCCTGAGCTCCATTGTTCAACTCGCTTACTTGGGAGCTGGCCGCAAAAGCACAAGATTGCTTCAGGCCCTATTCTGGTCCCGGGCGGCAGGCTGAGCCTGTGGTTAATTCTTCTTCCTGATGGGAAAATAGAGTGACCTGTGCCAGTCCCAACACCTAGAGCTAGTCTCTCATTGGTTCCCCCTCTTCCCGTTCATCCTCAGGACAAATCGCAACCTGTACGGAACAGAAGGTTAAAGGTGCTGAGTCTCCAAGGCGGGAGATTGCTAGTAAAGCGGCTGGAATGGCGAACCCGAGCACAAGGAGGTGAGAAATGAGGTGCGTTTTAGAAACCTTTCCCGATCACACGGTGTACCATCTTCTGGGTTTCTCATGCATGTTTTCGATGTAGGAAGATGCCCTTGAACCTGGAGATTTGGGACCCATGGGATGGGTACCACGCAGTACTACTTTAAAGGGTCTGCGTTTGCTCACCCAACCTCACCAAACCTCTCAGCCCCAAGAGTGTCCACCCTTATGTCTCCGTCAGCTGTGGGTCTAGATATGGTCAATCCAGGTGGCATCACAGCCCCTGAACGAATTTTGTAAGAATTTCTCTCTCTTTCACTGTCTTTGTTTCACGGGTTTTTCAAAGTAATTGCTTTTTATAATGGGGTTTAGCTGCTTTTCACTGCTGTGTTTATGCCGCTTTACACCCACTTGACTCACTTACAGAGAGATATCAATACATAGGTTTAAGATTCTTACTAGTCAGATATATTCTTGGGCGGTGAGTAGGGGGTGTTGAGTCCAGTTCCCTGAGCAAGGAGTAGGTCTTGTCTATTACATATTGGGTTTATGGAACGGTATCTGAGCTAATTTGAAACCCATGTTTTATGCATCCCCCCGCCTCACCTTTCCCGTTGAGCAGCCATAGTGTGTTTTCTAAACGTGTGACTCTGTTCCGTTTTGTAATTCAGTTCAAGTGTAGCGGTTTTTACATTCCCTCTATTAGTGATATCTTATGACAAGTGTCTTTTTCTGTGTGACTTTTTTCACTTAGAATCGTCGTACCTAAATCCACTCATCATGCTGCTACTAGCCTTATGACCTTGATTTCATGGCTGAGTGATATTCCATTGTACATAAGGACCACAACTTCTTTATCCTTTTTTCTCTTTCCTGGGATATTTAAGGTGTAACGAAGTGGAGGTTCTTGTCAAGAGAGCAGCCCTAAACTTTGGGGTGCCTGTGTCTTGCTGATTTTTAGTTTTCCCAATGTATACGCCCATGAGTGGAAGTGCCCTATGCTCTCTAAGCTGAGTTTTTTAGATGTTTCAGGACACACCGTACACTTCTCCAGAGTGGCTGTTGGCAATATACATCCCGCCCATCAGCGTAGCAAGGCTCCCGGTTCTCCATGGCCTGTCCTGCATTTCTGGTTTTGACACTTTATTCAGCATGGCCCTTTTGACCGATGGGAAGCGAGACTTCTTTGTAGCGCTGATTTGCCTTTCCAGGTTGCTTGGTTGGCCAAAAAGGGCGTATGCGTTTTTTCCTGAATATATTCAGGAAAAAACGCATACGCCCTTTTTGGCCAAGGGCATGATTGTCGAGGTTTGGCCGCTTTTCCTGTGCTTTCAAGGCGATTCGAATCTACCTCCTGAAATCTGTTTCCTGCAATTCTGCCTTGCTTTCAAATCCTCTTCGTTGCCTTCCCTCAATATATTTGTGGACAAGAGTTATCATTTATAACTCTGCAGGTTTGTGAATTGCAGTGCCCCTGAGCTCCATTGTTCAACTCGCTTACTTGGGAGCTGGCCGCAAAAGCACAGGATTGCTTCAGGCCCTATTCTGGTCCCGGGCGGCAGGCTGAGCCTGTGGTTAATTCTTCTTCCTGATGGGAAAATAGAGTGACCTGTGCCAGTCCCAACACCGAGAGCTAGTCTCTCCTTGGTTCCCCCTCTTCCCGTTCATCCTCAGGACAAATCGCAACCTGTACGGAACAGGAGGTTAAAGGTGCTGAGTCTCCAAGGAGGGAGATTGCTAGTAAAGCGGCTGGAATGGCGAACCCGAGCACAAGGAGGTGAGAAATGAGGTGCGTTTTAGAAACCTTTCCCGATCACACGGTGTACCTTCTTCTGGGTTTCTCATGCATGTTTTCGATGTAGGAAGATGCCCTTGAACCTGGAGATTTGGGACCCATGGGATGGGTACCACGCAGTACTACTTTAAAGGGTCTGCGTTTGCTCACCCAACCTCACCAAACCTCTCAGCCCCAAGAGTGTCCACCCTTATGTCTCCGTCAGCTGTGGGTCTAGATATGGTCAATCCAGGTGGCATCACAGCCCCTGAACGAATTTTGTAAGAATTTCTCTCTCTTTCACTGTCTTTGTTTCACGGGTTTTTCAAAGTAATTGCTTTTTATAATGGGGTTTAGCTGCTTTTCACTGCTGTGTTTATGCCGCTTTACACCCACTTGACTCACTTACAGAGAGATATCAATACATAGGTTTAAGATTCTTACTAGTCAGATATATTCTTGGGCGGTGAGTAGGGGGTGTTGAGTCCAGTTCCCTGAGCAAGGAGTGGGTCTTGTCTATTACATATTGGGTTTATGGAACGGTATCTGAGCTAATTTGAAACCCATGTTTTATGCATCCCCCCGCCTCACCTTTCCCGTTGAGCAGCCATAGTGTGTTTTCTAAACGTGTGACTCTGTTCCGTTTTGTAATTCAGTTCAAGTGTAGCGGTTTTTACATTCCCTCTATTAGTGATATCTTATGACAAGTGTCTTTTTCTGTGTGACTTTTTTCACTTAGAATCGTCGTACCTAAATCCACTCATCATGCTGCTACTAGCCTTATGACCTTGATTTCATGGCTGAGTGATATTCCATTGTACATAAGGACCACAACTTCTTTATCCTTTTTTCTCTTTCCTGGGATATTTAAGGTGTAACGAAGTGGAGGTTCTTGTCAAGAGAGCAGCCCTAAACTTTGGGGTGCCTGTGTCTTGCTGATTTTTAGTTTTCCCAATGTATACGCCCATGAGTGGAAGTGCCCTATGCTCTCTAAGCTGAGTTTTTTAGATGTTTCAGGACACACCGTACACTTCTCCAGAGTGGCTGTTGGCAATATACATCCCGCCCATCAGCGTAGCAAGGCTCCCGGTTCTCCATGGCCTGTCCTGCATTTCTGGTTTTGACACTTTATTCAGCATGGCCCTTTTGACCGATGGGAAGCGAGACTTCTTTGTAGCGCTGATTTGCCTTTCCAGGTTGCTTGGTTGGCCAAAAAGGGCGTATGCGTTTTTTCCTGAATATATTCAGGAAAAAACGCATACGCCCTTTTTGGCCAAGGGCATGATTGTCGAGGTTTGGCCGCTTTTCCTGTGCTTTCAAGGCGATTCGAATCTACCTCCTGAAATCTGTTTCCTGCAATTCTGCCTTGCTTTCAAATCCTCTTCGTTGCCTTCCCTCAATATATTTGTGGACAAGAGTTATCATTTATAACTCTGCAGGTTTGTGAATTGCAGTGCCCCTGAGCTCCATTGTTCAACTCGCTTACTTGGGAGCTGGCCGCAAAAGCACAGGATTGCTTCAGGCCCTATTCTGGTCCCGGGCGGCAGGCTGAGCCTGTGGTTAATTCTTCTTCCTGATGGGAAAATAGAGTGACCTGTGCCAGTCCCAACACCGAGAGCTAGTCTCTCCTTGGTTCCCCCTCTTCCCGTTCATCCTCAGGACAAATCGCAACCTGTACGGAACAGGAGGTTAAAGGTGCTGAGTCTCCAAGGAGGGAGATTGCTAGTAAAGCGGCTGGAATGGCGAACCCGAGCACAAGGAGGTGAGAAATGAGGTGCGTTTTAGAAACCTTTCCCGATCACACGGTGTACCTTCTTCTGGGTTTCTCATGCATGTTTTCGATGTAGGAAGATGCCCTTGAACCTGGAGATTTGGGACCCATGGGATGGGTACCACGCAGTACTACTTTAAAGGGTCTGCGTTTGCTCACCCAACCTCACCAAACCTCTCAGCCCCAAGAGTGTCCACCCTTATGTCTCCGTCAGCTGTGGGTCTAGATATGGTCAATCCAGGTGGCATCACAGCCCCTGAACGAATTTTGTAAGAATTTCTCTCTCTTTCACTGTCTTTGTTTCACGGGTTTTTCAAAGTAATTGCTTTTTATAATGGGGTTTAGCTGCTTTTCACTGCTGTGTTTATGCCGCTTTACACCCACTTGACTCACTTACAGAGAGATATCAATACATAGGTTTAAGATTCTTACTAGTCAGATATATTCTTGGGCGGTGAGTAGGGGGTGTTGAGTCCAGTTCCCTGAGCAAGGAGTAGGTCTTGTCTATTACATATTGGGTTTATGGAACGGTATCTGAGCTAATTTGAAACCCGTGTTTTATGCATCCCCCCGCCTCACCTTTCCCGTTGAGCAGCCATAGTGTGTTTTCTAAACGTGTGACTCTGTTCCGTTTTGTAATTCAGTTCAAGTGTAGCGGTTTTTACATTCCCTCTATTAGTGATATCTTATGACAAGTGTCCTTTTCTGTGTGACTCTTTTCACTTAGAATCGTCGTACCTAAATCCACTCATCATGCTGCTACTAGCCTTATGACCTTGATTTCATGGCTGAGTGATATTCCATTGTACATAAGGACCACAACTTCTTTATCCTTTTTTCTCTTTCCTGGGATATTTAAGGTGTAACGAAGTGGAGGTTCTTGTCAAGAGAGCAGCCCTAAACTTTGGGGTGCCTGTGTCTTGCTGATTTTTAGTTTTCCCAATGTATACGCCCATGAGTGGAAGTGCCCTATGCTCTCTAAGCTGAGTTTTTTAGATGTTTCAGGACACACCGTACACTTCTCCAGAGTGGCTGTTGGCAATTTACATCCCGCCCATCAGCGTAGCAAGGCTCCCGGTTCTCCATGGCCTGTCCTGCATTTCTGGTTTTGACACTTTATTCAGCATGGCCCTTTTGACCGATGGGAAGCGAGACTTCTTTGTAGCGCTGATATGCCTTTTCAGGTTGCTTGGTTGGCCAAAAAGGGCGTATGCGTTTTTTCCTGAATATATTCAGGAAAAAACGCATACGCCCTTTTTGGCCAAGGGCATGATTGTCGAGGTTTGGCCGCTTTTCCTGTGCTTTCAAGGCGATTCGAATCTACCTCCTGAAATCTGTTTCCTGCAATTCTGCCTTGCTTTCAAATCCTCTTCGGTGCCTTCCCTCAATATATTTGTGGACAAGAGTTATCATTTATAACTCTGCAGGTTTGTGAATTGCAGTGCCCCTGAGCTCCATTGTTCAACTCGCTTACTTGGGAGCTGGCCGCAAAAGCACAGGATTGCTTCAGGCCCTATTCTGGTCCCGGGCGGCAGGCTGAGCCTGTGGTTAATTCTTCTTCCTGATGGGAAAATAGAGTGACCTGTGCCAGTCCCAACACCTAGAGCTAGTCTCTCATTGGTTCCCCCTCTTCCCGTTCATCCTCAGGGCAAATCGCAACCTGTACGGAACAGGAGGTTAAAGGTGCTGAGTCTCCAAGGAGGGAGATTGCTAGTAAAGCGGCTGGAATGGCGAACCCGAGCACAAGGAGGTGAGAAATGAGGTGCGTTTTAGAAACCTTTCCCGATCACACGGTGTACCAGCTTCTGGGTTTCTCATGCATGTTTTCGATGTAGGAAGATGCCCTTGACCCTGGAGATTTGGGACCCATGGGATGGGTACTACGCAGTACTACTTTAAGGGTCTGCGTTTGCTCACCCAACCTCACCAAACCTCTCAGCCCCAAGAGTGTCCACCCTTATGTCTCCGTCAGCTGTGGGTCTAGATATGGTCAATCCAGGTGGCATCACAGCCCCTGAACGAATTTTGTAAGAATTTCTCTCTCTTTCACTGTCTTTGTTTCACGGGTTTTTAAAAGTAATTGATTTTTATAATGGGGTTTAGCTGCTTTTCACTGCTGTGTTTATGCCGCTTTACACACACTTGACTCACTTACAGAGAGATATCAATACATAGGTTTAAGATTCTTACTAGTCAGATATATTCTTGGGCGGTGAGTAGGGGGTGTTGAGTCCAGTTCCGTGAGCAAGGAGTAGGTCTCCTCTATTACATATTGGGTTTATGGAACGGTATCTGAGCTAATTTGAAACCCGTGTTTTATGCATCCCCCTGCCTCACCTTTCCCGTTGAGCAGCCATAGTGTGTTTTCTAAACGTGTGACTCTGTTCCGTTTTGTAATTCAGTTCAAGTGTAGCGGTTTTTACATTCCCTCTATTAGTGATATCTTATGACAAGTGTCTCTTTCTGTGTGACTTTTTTCACTTAGAATCGTCGTACCTAAATCCACTCATCATACTGCTACTAGCCTTATGACGTTGATTTGATGGCTGAGTGATATTCCCTTGTATATAAGGATCACAACTTCTTTATCCATTTTTCTCTTTCCTGGGATATTTAAGGTGTAACGAAGTGGAGGTTCTTGTCAAGAGAGCAGCCCTAAACTTTGGGGTGCCTTTGTCTTGCTGATTTTTTATTTTTCCCAATGTATACGCCCATGAGTGGAAGTGCCCTATGCTCTATAAGCTGAGTTTTTTAGATGTTTCAGGACACACCGTACACTTCTCCAGAGTGGCTGTTCGCAATTTACATCCCGCCCATCAGCGTAGCAAGGCTCCCGTTTGTCCATGGCCTGTCCTGCATTTCTGGTTTTGACACTTTATTCAGCATGGCCCTTTTGACCGATGGGAAGCGAGACTTCTTTGTAGCGCTGATTTGCCTTTCCAGTTTGCTTGGTTGGCCAAAAAGGGCGTATGCGTTTTTTCCTGAATATATTCAGGAAAAAACGCATACGCCCTTTTTGGCCAAGGGCATGATTGTCGAGGTTTGGCCGCTTTTCCTGTGCTTTCAAGGCGATTCGAATCTACCTCCTGAAATCCGTTTCCTGCAATTCTGCCTTGCTTTCAAATCCTCTTCGTTGCCTTCCCTCAATATATTTGTGGACAAGAATTATCATTTATAACTCTGCAGGTTTGTGAATTGCAGTGCCCCTGAGCTCCATTGTTCAACTCGCTTACTTGGGAGCTGGCCGCAAAAGCACAGGATTGCTTCAGGCCCTATTCTGGTCCCGGGCGGCAGGCTGAGCCTGTGGTTAATTTTTCTCCCTGATGGGAAAATAGAGTGACCTGTGCCAGTCCCAACACCTAGAGCTAGTCTCTCATTGGTTCCCCCTCTTCCCGTTCATCCTCAGGACAAATCGCAACCTGTACGGAACAGGAGGTTAAAGGTGCTGAGTCTCCAAGGAGGGAAATTGCTAGTAAAGCGGCTGGAATGGCGAACCCGAGCACAAGGAGATGAGAAATGAGGTGCGTTTTAGAAACCTTTCCCGATCACACGGTGTACCAGCTTCTGGGTTTCTCATGCATGTTTTCGATGTAGGAAGATGCCCTTGAACCTGGAGATTTGGGACCTATGGGATGGGTACCACGCAGTACTACTTTAAAGGGTCTGCGTTTGCTCACCCAACCTCACCAAACCTCTCAGCCCCAAGAGTGTCCACCCTTATGTCTCCGTCAGCTGTGGGTCTAGATATGGTCAATCCAGGTGGCATCACAGCCCCTGAACGAATTGTGTAAGAATTTCTCTCTCTTTCCCTGTCTTTGTTTCACGGGTTTTTAAAAGTAATTGATTTTCATAATGGGGTTTAGCTGCTTTTCACTGCTGTGTTTATGCCGCTTTACACCCACTTGACTCACTTACAGAGAGATATCAATACATAGGTTTAAGATTATTACTAGTCAGATATATTCTTGGGCGGTGAGTAGGGGGTGTTGAGTCCAGTTCCCTGAGCAAGGAGTAGGTCTTGTCTATTACATATTGGGTTTATGGAACGGTATCTGAGCTAATTTGAAACCCGTGTTTTATGCATCCCCCCGCCTCACCTTTCCCGTTGAGCAGCCATAGTGCGTTTTCAAAACGTGTGACTCTGTTCCGTTTTGTAATTCAGTTCAAGTGTAGCGGTTTTTACATTCCCTCTATTAGTGATATCTTATGACAAGTGTCTTTTTCTGTGTGACTTTTTTCACTTAGAATCGTCGTACCTAAATCCACTCATCATGCTGCTACTAGCCTTATGACCTTGATTTCATGGCTGAGTGATATTCCATTGTACATAAGGACCACAACTTCTTTATCCTTTTTCCTCTTTCCTGGGATATTTAAGGTGTAACGAAGTGGAGGTTCTTGTCAAGAGAGCAGCCCTAAACTTTGGGGTGCCTGTGTCTTGCTGATTTTTAGTTTTCCCAATGTATACGCCCATGAGTGGAAGTGCCCTATGCTCTCTAAGCTGAGTTTTTTAGATGTTTCAGGACACACCGTACACTTCTCCAGAGTGGCTGTTGGCAATTTACATCCCGCCCATCAGCGTAGCAAGGCTCCCGGTTCTCCATGGCCTGTCCTGCATTTCTGGTTTTGACACTTTATTCAGCATGGCCCTTTTGACCGATGGGAAGCGAGACTTCTTTGTAGCGCTGATTTGCCTTTCCAGGTTGCTTGGTTGGCCAAAAAGGGCGTATGCGTTTTTTCCTGAATATATTCAGGAAAAAACGCATACGCCCTTTTTGGCCAAGGGCATGATTGTCGAGGTTTGGCCGCTTTTCCTGTGCTTTCAAGGCGATTCGAATCTACCTCCTGAAATCTGTTTCCTGCAATTCTGCCTTGCTTTCAAATCCTCTTCGGTGCCTTCCCTTAATATATTTGTGGACAAGAGTTATCATTTATAACTCTGCAGGTTTGTGAATTGCAGTGCCCCTGAGCTCCATTGTTCAACTCGCTTATTTGGGAGCTGGCCACAAAAGCACAGGATTGCTTCAGGCCCTATTCTGGTCCCGGGCGGCAGGCTGAGCCTGTGGTTAATTCTTCTTCCTGATGGGAAAATAGAGTGATCTGTGCCAGTCCCAACACCTAGAGCTAGTCTCTCATTGGTTCCCCCTCTTCCCGTTCATCCTCAGGACAAATCGCAACCTGTACGGAACAGGAGGTTAAAGGTGCTGAGTCTCCAAGGAGGGAGATTGCTAGTAAAGCGGCTGGAATGGCGAACCCGAGCACAAGGAGGTGAGAAATGAGGTGCGTTTTAGAAACCTTTCCCGATCACACGGTGTACCAGCTTCTGGGTTTCTCATGCATGTTTTCGATGTAGGAAGATGCCCTTGAACCTGGAGATTTGGGACCCATGGGATGGGTACCACGCAGTACTACTTTAAAGGGTCTGCGTTTGCTCACCCAAACTCACCAAACCTATCAGCCCCAAGAGTGTCCACCCTTATGTCTCCGTCAGCTGTGGGTCTAGATATGGTCAATCCAGGTGGCATCACAGCCCCTGAACGAATTGTGTAAGAATTTGTCTCTCTTTCACTGTCTTTGTTTCACGGGTTTTTAAAAGTAATTGATTTTTATAATGGGGTTTAGCTGCTTTTCACTGCTGTGTTTATGCCGCTTTACACCCACTTGAGTCACTTACAGAGAGATATCAACACATAGGTTTAAGATTCTTACTAGTCAGATATATTCTTGGGCGCTGAGTAGGGGGTGTTGAGTCCAGTTCCCTGAGCAAGGAGTAGGTCTTGTCTATTACATATTGGGTTTATGGAACGGTATCTGAGCTAATTTGAAACCCGTGTTTTATGCATCCCCCCGCCTCACCTTTCCCGTTGAGCAGCCATAGTGTGTTTTCTAAACGTGTGACTCTGTTCCGTTTTGTAATTCAGTTCAAGTGTAGCGGTTTTTACATTCCCTCTATTAGTGATATATTATGACAAGTGTCTTTTTCTGTGTGACTTTTTTCACTTAGAATCGTCGTACCTAAATCCACTCATCATGCTGCTACTAGCCTTATGACCTTGATTTCATGGCTGAGTGATATTCCATTGTACATAAGGACCACAACTTCTTTATCCTTTTTTCTCTTTCCTGGGATATTTAAGGTGTAACGAAGTGGAGGTTCTTGTCAAGAGAGCAGCCCTAAACTTTGGGGTGCCTGTGTCTTGCTGATTTTTAGTTTTCCCAATGTATACGCCCATGAGTGGAAGTGCCCTATGCTCTCTAACCTGAGTTTTTTAGATGTTTCAGGACACACCGTACACTTCTCCAGAGTGGCTGTTGGCAATTTACATCCCGCCCATCAGCGTAGCAAGGCTCCCGGTTCTCCATGGCCTGTCCTGCATTTCTGGTTTTGACACTTTATTCAGCATGGCCCTTTTGACCGATGGGAAGCGAGACTTCTTTGTAGTGCTGATATGCCTTTTCAGGTTGCTTGGTTGGCCAAAAAGGGCGTATGCGTTTTTTCCTGAATATATTCAGGAAAAAACGCATACGCCCTTTTTGGCCAAGGGCATGATTGTCGAGGTTTGGCCGCTTTTCCTGTGCTTTCAAGGCGATTCGAATCTACCTCCTGAAATCTGTTTCCTGCAATTCTGCCTTGCTTTCAAATCCTCTTCGGTGCCTTCCCTCAATATATTTGTGGACAAGAGTTATCATTTATAACTCTGCAGGTTTGTGAATTGCAGTGCCCCTGAGCTCCATTGTTCAACTCGCTTACTTGGGAGCTGGCCGCAAAAGCACAGGATTGCTTCAGGCCCTATTCTGGTCCCGGGCGGCAGGCTGAGCCTGTGGTTAATTCTTCTTCCTGATGGGAAAATAGAGTGACCTGTGCCAGTCCCAACACCTAGAGCTAGTCTCTCATTGGTTCCCCCTCTTCCCGTTCATCCTCAGGGCAAATCGCAACCTGTACGGAACAGGAGGTTAAAGGTGCTGAGTCTCCAAGGAGGGAGATTGCTAGTAAAGCGGCTGGAATGGCGAACCCGAGCACAAGGAGGTGAGAAATGAGGTGCGTTTTAGAAACCTTTCCCGATCACACGGTGTACCAGCTTCTGGGTTTCTCATGCATGTTTTCGATGTAGGAAGATGCCCTTGAACCTGGAGATTTGGGACCCATGGGATGGGTACTACGCAGTACTACTTTAAAGGGTCTGCGTTTGCTCACCCAACCTCACCAAACCTCTCAGCCCCAAGAGTGTCCACCCTTATGTCTCCGTCAGCTGTGGGTCTAGATATGGTCAATCCAGGTGGCATCACAGCCCCTGAACGAATTTTGTAAGAATTTCTCTCTCTTTCACTGTCTTTGTTTCACGGGTTTTTAAAAGTAATTGATTTTTATAATGGGGTTTAGCTGCTTTTCACTGCTGTGTTTATGCCGCTTTACACACACATGACTCACAGAGAGATATCAATACATAGGTTTAAGATTCTTACTAGTCAGATATATTCTTGGGCGGTGAGTAGGGGGTGTTGAGTCCAGTTCCCTGAGCAAGGAGTAGGTCTCCTCTATTACATATTGGGTTTATGGAACGGTATCTGAGCTAATTTGAAACCCGTGTTTTATGCATCCCCCCGCCTCACCTTTCCCGTTGAGCAGCCATAGTGTGTTTTCTAAACGTGTGACTCTGTTCCGTTTTGTAATTCAGTTCAAGTGTAGCGGTTTTTACATTCCCTCTATTAGTGATATCTTATGACAAGTGTCTCTTTCTGTGTGACTTTTTTCACTTAGAATCGTCGTACCTAAATCCACTCATCATACTGCTACTAGCCTTATGACGTTGATTTCATGGCTGAGTGATATTGCATTGTACATAAGGATCACAACTTCTTTATCCATTTTTCTCTTTCCTGGGATATTTAAGGTGTAACGAAGTGGAGGTTCTTGTCAAGAGAGCAGCCCTAAACTTTGGGGTGCCTGTGTCTTGCTGATTTTTAGTTTTCCCAATGTATACGCCCATGAGTGGAAGTGCCCTATGCTCTCTAAGCTGAGTTTTTTAGATGTTTCAGGACACACCGTACACTTCTCCAGAGTGGCTGTTGGCAATTTACATCCCGCCCATCAGCGTAGCAAGGCTCCCGGTTCTCCATGGCCTGTGCTGCATTTCTGGTTTTGACACTTTATTCAGCATGGCCCTTTTGACCGATGGGAAGCGAGACTTCTTTGTAGCGCTGATTTGCCTTTCCAGGTTGCTTGGTTGGCCAAAAAGGGCGTATGCGTTTTTTCCTGAATATATTCAGGAAAAAACGCATACGCCCTTTTTGGCCAAGGGCATGATTGTCGAGGTTTGGCCGCTTTTCCTGTGCTTTCAAGGCGATTCGAATCTACCTCCTGAAATCTGTTTCCTGCAATTCTGCCTTGCTTTCAAATCCTCTTCGGTGCCTTCCCTCAATATATTTGTGGACAAGAGTTATCATTTATAACTCTGCAGGTTTGTGAATTGCAGTGCCCCTGAGCTCCATTGTTCAACTCGCTTACTTGGGAGCTGGCCGCAAAAGCACAGGATTGCTTCAGGCCCTATTCTGGTCCCGGGTGGCAGGCTGAGCCTGTGGTTAATTCTTCTTCCTGATGGGAAAATAGAGTGACCTGTGCCAGTCCCAACACCTAGAGCTAGTCTCTCATTGGTTCCCCCTCTTCCCGTTCGTCCTCAGGACAAATCGCAACCTGTACGGAACAGGAGGTTAAAGGTGCTGAGTCTCCAAGGAGGGAGATTGCTAGTAAAGCGGCTGGAATGGCGAACCCGAGCACAAGGAGATGAGAAATGAGGTGCGTTTTAGAAACCTTTCCCGATCACACGGTGTAGCAGCTTCTGGGTTTCTCATGCATGTTTTCGATGTAGGAAGATGCCCTTGAACCTAGAGATTTGGGACCCATGGGATGGGTACTACGCAGTATTACTTTAAAGGGTCTGCGTTTGCTCACCCAACCTCACCTAACCTCTCAGCCCCACGAGTGTCCACCCTTATGACTCCATCAGCTGTGGGTCTAGATATGGTCAATCCAGGTGGCATCACAGCCCCTGAACGAATTTTGTAAGAATTTCTCTCTCTTTCACTGTCTTTGTTTCACGGGTTTTTAAAAGTAATTGATTTTTATAATGGGGTTTAGCTGCTTTTCACTGCTGTGTTTATGCCGCTTTACACCCACTTGACTCACTTACAGAGAGATATCAATACATAGGTTTTAAGATTCTTACTTTTCAGGTATATTCTTGGGCGGTGAGTAGGGGTGTTGAGTCCAGTTCACTGAGGAAGGAGTAGGTCTTGTCTATTACATATTGGGTTTATGGAACGGTACCTGAGCTAATTTGAAACCCGTGTTTTATGCATCACCCCGCCTCACCTTTCCCGTTAAGCAGCCATAGTGTGTTTTCTAAACGTGTGACTCTGTTCCGTTTTGTAATTCAGTTCAAGTGTAGCGGTTTTTACATTCCCTCTATTAGTGATATCTTATGACTAGTGTCTTTTCCTGTGTGACTTTTATCACTTAGAATTGTCGTACGTAAATCCACTCATCATGCTGCTACTAGCCTTATGACGTTGATTTCATGGCTGAGTGATATTCCATTGTGCATAAGGACCACAACTTCTTTATCTAGTTTTCTCTTTCCTGGGATATTTAAGGTGTAACGAAGTGGAGGTTCTTATCAAGAGAGTCCCTAAACTTTGGGGTGCCTGTGTTTGCTGATTTTAATTTTCCCAATTTATACTCCCATGAGTGGAAGTGCCCTATTCTCTCTAAGCTGAGTTTTTTAGATGTTTCAGGACACACCGTACACTTATCCAGAGTGGTTGTTGGCAATTTACATCCCGCCCATCAGCGTAGCAAGGCTCCCGGTTCTCCATGGCCTGTCCTGCATTTCTGGTTTTGACACTTTATTCAGCATGGCCCTTTTGACCGATGGGAAGCGAGACTTCTTTGTAGCGCTGATTTGCCTTTCCAGGTTGCTTGGTTGGCCAAAAAGGGCTTATGCGTTTTTTCCTGAATATATTCAGGAAAAAACGCATACGCCCTTTTTGGCCAAGGGCATGATTGTCGAGGTTTGGCCGCTTTTCCTGTGCTTTCAAGGCGATTCGAATCTACCTCCTGAAATCTGTTTCCTGCAATTCTGCCTTGTCTTCAAATCCTCTTCGTTGCCTTCCCTCAATATATTTGTGGACAAGAGTTATCATTTATAACTCTGCAGGTTTGTGAATTGCAGTGCCCCTGAGCTCCATTTTTCAACTCGCTTTCTTGGGAGCTGGCCGCAAAAGCGCAGGATTGCTTCAGGCCCTATTCTGGTCCCGGGGGGCAGGCTGAGCCTGTGGTTAATTCTTCTTCCTGATGGGAAAATAGAGTGACCTGTGCCAGTCCCAACACCTAGAGCTAGTCTCTCATTGGTTCCCACTCTTCCCGTTCATCCTCAGGACAAATTGCAACCTGTACGGAACAGGAGGTTAAAGGTGCTGAGTCTCCAAGGAGGGAGATTGCTAGTAAAGCGGCTGCAATGGCGAACCCGAGCACAAGGAGATGAGAAATGAGGTGCGTTTTAGAAACCTTTCCCGATCACACGGTGTACCAGCTTCTGGGTTTCTCATGCATGTTTTCGATGAAGGAAGATGCCCTTGAACCTGGAGATTTGGGACCCATGGGATGGGTACCACGCAGTATTACTTTAAAGGGTCTGAGTTTGCTCACCCAACCTCACCAAACCTCTCAGCCCCAAGAGTGTCCACCCTTATGTCTCCATCAGCTGTGGGTCTAGATATGGTCAATCCAGGTGGCATCACAGCCCCTGAACGAATTTTGTAAGAATTTCTCTCTCTTTCACTGTCTTTGTTTCACGGGTTTTTAAAAGTAATTGATTTTTATAATGGGGTTTAGCTGCTTTTCACTGCTGTGTTTATGCCGCTTTACACCCACTTGACTCACTTACAGAGAGATATCAATACATAGGTTTAAGATTCTTACTAGTCAGATATATTCTTGGGCGGTGAGTAGGGGGTGTTGAGTCCAGTTCCCTGAGCAAGGAGTAGGTCTTGTCTATTACATATTGGGTTTATGGAACGGTATCTGAGCTAATTTGAAACCCGTGTTTTATGCATCCCCCCGCCTCACCTTTCCCGTTGAGCAGCCATAGTGTGTTTTCTAAACTTGTGACTCTGTTCCGTTTTGTAATTCAGTTCAAGTGTAGCGGTTTTTACATTCCCTCTATTAGTGATATCTTATGACAAGTGTCTCTTTCTGTGTGACTTTTTTCACTTAGAATCGTCGTACCTAAATCCACTCATCATACTGCTACTAGCCTTATGACGTTGATTTCTTGGCTGAGTGATATTCCATTGTACATAAGGACCACAACTTCTTTATCCTTTTTTCTCTTTCCTGGGATATTTAAGGTGTAACGAAGTGGAGGTTCTTGTCAAGAGAGCAGCCCTAAACTTTGGGGTGCCTGTGTCTTGCTGATTTTTAGTTTTCCCAATGTATACGCCCATGAGTTGAAGTGCCCTATGCTCTCTAAGCTGAGTTTTTTAGATGTTTCACGACACACCGTACACTTCTCCAGAGTGGCTGTTGGCAATTTACATCCCGTCCATCAGCGTAGCAAGGCTCCCGGTTCTCCATGGCCTGTCCTGCATTTCTGGTTTTGACACTTTATTCAGCATGGCCCTTTTGACCGATGGGAAGCGAGACTTCTTTGTAGCGCTGATTTGCCTTTCCAGGTTGCTTGGTTGGCCAAAAAGGGCGTATGCGTTTTTTCCTGAATATATTCAGGAAAAAACGCATACGCCCTTTTTGGCCAAGGGCATGATTGTCGAGGTTTGGCCGCTTTTCCTGTGCTTTCAAGGCGATTCGAATCTACCTCCTGAAATCCGTTTCCTGCAATTCTGCCTTGTTTTCAAATCCTCTTCGTTGCCTTCCCTCAATATATTTGTGGACAAGAGTTATCATTTATAACTCTGCAGGTTTGTGAATTGCAGTGCCCCTGAGCTCCATTGTTCAACTCGCTTTCTTGGGAGCTGGCCGCAAAAGCGCAGGATTGCTTCAGGCCCTATTCTGGCCCCGGGCGGCAGGCTGAGCCTTTGGTTAATTCTTCTTCCTGATGGGAAAATAGAGTGACCTGTGCCAGTCCCAACACCTAGAGCTAGTCTCTCATTGGTTCCCCCTATTCCCGTTCATCCTCAGGACAAATTGCAACCTGTACGGAACAGGAAGTTAAAGGTGCTGAGTCTCCAAGGAGGGAGATTGCTAGTAAAGCGGCTGGAATGGCGAACCCGAGCACAAGGAGATGAGAAATGAGGTGCGTTTTAGAAACTTTTCCCGATCACACGGTGTACGAGCTTCTGGGTTTCTCATGCATGTTTTCGATGTAGGAAGATGCCCTTGAACCTGGAGATTTGGGACCCATGGGATGGGTACCACGCAGTATTACTTTAAAGGGTCTGCGTTTGCTCACCCAACCTCACCAAACCTCTCAGCCCCAAGAGTGTCCACCCTTATGTCTCCATCAGCTGTGGGTCTAGATATGGTCAATCCAGGTGGCATCACAGCCCCTGAACGAATTTTGTAAGAATTTCTCTCTCTTTCACTGTCTTTGTTTCACGGGTTTTTAAAAGTAATTGATTTTTATAATGGGGTTTATCTGCTTTTCACTGCTGTGTTTATGCCGCTTTACACCCACTTGACTCACTTACAGAGAGATATCAATACATAGGTTTAAGATTCTTACTAGTCAGATATATTCTTGGGCGGTGAGTAGGGGTGTTGAGTCCAGTTCCCTGAGCAAGGAGTAGGTCTTGTCTATTACATATTGGGTTTATGGAACGGTATCTGAGCTAATTTGAAACCCGTGTTTTATGCATCACCCCACCTCACCTTTCCCGTTAAACAGCCATAGTGTGTTTTCTAAACGTGTGACTCTGTTCCGTTTTGTAATTCAGTTCAAGTGTAGCGGTTTTTACATTCCCTCAATAGTGATATCTTTTGACAAGTGTCTTTTTCTGTGTGACTTTTTTCACTTAGAATCGTCGTACCTAAACCCACTCATCATACTGCTACTAGCCTTATGACGTTGATTTCTTGGCTGAGTGATATTCCATTGTACATAAGGACCACAACTTCTTTATCCTTTTTTCTCTTTCCTGGGATATTTAAGGTGTAACGAAGTGGAGGTTCTTGTCAAGAGAGCAGCCCTAAACTTTGGGGTGCCTGTGTCTTGCTGATTTTTAGTTTTCCCAATGTATACGCCCATGAGTTGAAGTGCCCTATGCTCTCTAAGCTGAGTTTTTTAGATGTTTCACGACACACCGTACACTTCTCCAGAGTGGCTGTTGGCAATTTACATCCCGTCCATCAGCGTAGCAAGGCTCCCGGTTCTCCATGGCCTGTCCTGCATTTCTGGTTTTGACACTTTATTCAGCATGGCCCTTTTGACCGATGGGAAGCGAGACTTCTTTGTAGCGCTGATTTGCCTTTCCAGGTTGCTTGGTTGGCCAAAAAGGGCGTATGCGTTTTTTCCTGAATATATTCAGGAAAAAACGCATACGCCCTTTTTGGCCAAGGGCATGATTGTCGAGGTTTGGCCGCTTTTCCTGTGCTTTCAAGGCGATTCGAATCTACCTCCTGAAATCCGTTTCCTGCAATTCTGCCTTGTTTTCAAATCCTCTTCGTTGCCTTCCCTCAATATATTTGTGGACAAGAGTTATCATTTATAACTCTGCAGGTTTGTGAATTGCAGTGCCCCTGAGCTCCATTGTTCAACTCGCTTTCTTGGGAGCTGGCCGCAAAAGCGCAGGATTGCTTCAGGCCCTATTCTGGCCCCGGGCGGCAGGCTGAGCCTTTGGTTAATTCTTCTTCCTGATGGGAAAATAGAGTGACCTGTGCCAGTCCCAACACCTAGAGCTAGTCTCTCATTGGTTCCCCCTATTCCCGTTCATCCTCAGGACAAATTGCAACCTGTACGGAACAGGAAGTTAAAGGTGCTGAGTCTCCAAGGAGGGAGATTGCTAGTAAAGCGGCTGGAATGGCGAACCCGAGCACAAGGAGATGAGAAATGAGGTGCGTTTTAGAAACTTTTCCCGATCACACGGTGTACGAGCTTCTGGGTTTCTCATGCATGTTTTCGATGTAGGAAGATGCCCTTGAACCTGGAGATTTGGGACCCATGGGATGGGTACCACGCAGTATTACTTTAAAGGGTCTGCGTTTGCTCACCCAACCTCACCAAACCTCTCAGCCCCAAGAGTGTCCACCCTTATGTCTCCATCAGCTGTGGGTCTAGATATGGTCAATCCAGGTGGCATCACAGCCCCTGAACGAATTTTGTAAGAATTTCTCTCTCTTTCACTGTCTTTGTTTCACGGGTTTTTAAAAGTAATTGATTTTTATAATGGGGTTTATCTGCTTTTCACTGCTGTGTTTATGCCGCTTTACACCCACTTGACTCACTTACAGAGAGATATCAATACATAGGTTTAAGATTCTTACTAGTCAGATATATTCTTGGGCGGTGAGTAGGGGTGTTGAGTCCAGTTCCCTGAGCAAGGAGTAGGTCTTGTCTATTACATATTGGGTTTATGGAACGGTATCTGAGCTAATTTGAAACCCGTGTTTTATGCATCACCCCACCTCACCTTTCCCGTTAAACAGCCATAGTGTGTTTTCTAAACGTGTGACTCTGTTCCGTTTTGTAATTCAGTTCAAGTGTAGCGGTTTTTACATTCCCTCAATAGTGATATCTTTTGACAAGTGTCTTTTTCTGTGTGACTTTTTTCACTTAGAATCGTCGTACCTAAACCCACTCATCATACTGCTACTAGCCTTATGACGTTGATTTCTTGGCTGAGTGATATTCCATTGTACATAAGGACCACAACTTCTTTATCCTTTTTTCTCTTTCCTGGGATATTTAAGGTGTAACGAAGTGGAGGTTCTTGTCAAGAGAGCAGCCCTAAACTTTGGGGTGCCTGTGTCTTGCTGATTTTTAGTTTTCCCAATGTATACGCCCATGAGTTGAAGTGCCCTATGCTCTCTAAGCTGAGTTTTTTAGATGTTTCACGACACACCGTACACTTCTCCAGAGTGGCTGTTGGCAATTTACATCCCGTCCATCAGCGTAGCAAGGCTCCCGGTTCTCCATGGCCTGTCCTGCATTTCTGGTTTTGACACTTTATTCAGCATGGCCCTTTTGACCGATGGGAAGCGAGACTTCTTTGTAGCGCTGATTTGCCTTTCCAGGTTGCTTGGTTGGCCAAAAAGGGCGTATGCGTTTTTTCCTGAATATATTCAGGAAAAAACGCATACGCCCTTTTTGGCCAAGGGCATGATTGTCGAGGTTTGGCCGCTTTTCCTGTGCTTTCAAGGCGATTCGAATCTACCTCCTGAAATCTGTTTCCTGCAATTCTGCCTTGCTTTCAAATCCTCTTCGTTGCCTTCCCTCAATATATTTGTGGACGAGAGTTATCATTTATAACTCTGCAGGTTTGTGAATTGCAGTGCCCCTGAGCTCCATTGTTCAACTCGCTTTCTTGGGAGCTGGCCGCAAAAGCGCAGGATTGCTTCAGGCCCTATTCTGGTCCCGGGGGGCAGGCTGAGCCTGTGGTTAATTCTTCTTCCTGATGGGAAAATAGAGTGACCTGTGCCAGTCCCAACACCTAGAGCTAGTCTCTCATTGGTTCCCACTCTTCCCGTTCATCCTCAGGACAAATTGCAACCTGTACGGAACAGGAGGTTAAAGGTGCTGAGTCTCCAAGTAGGGAGATTGCTAGTAAAGCGGCTGCAATGGCGAACCCGATCACAAGGAGATGAGAAATGAGGTGCGTTTTAGAAACCTTTCCCGATCACACGGTGTACCAGCTTCTGGGTTTCTCATGCATGTTTTCGATGAAGGAAGATGACCTTGAACCTGGAGATTTGGGACCCATGGGATGGGTACCACGCAGTATTACTTTAAAGGGTCTGCGTTTGCTCACCCAACCTCACCAAACCTCTCAGCCCCAAGAGTGTCCACCCTTATGTCTCCATCAGCTGTGGGTCTAGATATGGTCAATCCAGGTGGCATCACAGCCCCTGAACGAATTTTGTAAGAATTTCTCTCTCTTTCACTGTCTTTGTTTCACGGGTTTTTAAAAGTAATTGATTTTTATAATGGGGTTTAGCTGCTTTTCACTGCTGTGTTTATGCCGCTTTACACCCACTTGACTCACTTACAGAGAGATATCAATACATAGGTTTAAGATTCTTACTAGTCAGATATATTCTTGGGTGGTGAGTAGGGGGTGTTGAGTCCAGTTCCCTGAGCAAGGAGTAGGTCTTGTCTATTACATATTGGGTTTATGGAACGGTATCTGAGCTAATTTGAAACCCGTGTTTTATGCATCCCCCCGCCTCACCTTTCCCGTTGAGCAGCCATAGTGTGTTTTCTAAACTTGTGACTCTGTTCCGTTTTGTAATTCAGTTCAAGTGTAGCGGTTTTTACATTCCCTCTATTAGTGATATCTTATGACAAGTGTCTCTTTCTGTGTGACTTTTTTCACTTAGAATCGTCGTACCTAAATCCACTCATCATACTGCTACTAGCCTTATGACGTTGATTTCTTGGCTGAGTGATATTCCATTGTATATAAGGATCACAACTTCTTTATCCATTTTTCTCTTTCCTGGGATATTTAAGGTGTAACAAAGTGGAGGTTCTTGTCAAAAGAGCAGCCCTAAACTTTGGGGTGCCTTTGTCTTGCTGATTTTTTATTTTTCCCAATGTATACGCCCATGAGTGGAAGTGCCCTATGCTCTCTAAGCTGAGTTTTTTAGATGTTTCAGGACACACCGTACACTTCTCCAGAGTGGCTGTTGGCAATTTACATCCCGCCCATCAGCGTAGCAAGGCTCCCGTTTCTCCATGGGCTGTCCTGCATTTCTGGTTTTGACACTTTATTCAGCATGGCCCTTTTGACCGATGGGAAGCGAGACTTCTTTGTAGCGCTGATTTGCCTTTCCAGGTTGCTTGGTTGGCCAAAAAGGGCGTATGCGTTTTTTCCTGAATATATTCAGGAAAAAACGCATACGCCCTTTTTGGCCAAGGGCATGATTGTCGAGGTTTGGCCGCTTTTCCTGTGCTTTCAAGGCGATTCGAATCTACCTCCTGAAATCCGTTTCCTGCAATTCTGCCTTGCTTTCAAATCCTCTTCGTTGCCTTCCCTCAATATATTTGTGGACAAGAGTTATCATTTATAACTCTGCAGGTTTGTGAATTGCAGTGCCCCTGAGCTCCATTGTTCAACTCGCTTTCTTGGGAGCTGGCCGCAAAAGCGCAGGATTGCTTCAGGCCCTATTTTGGTCCCGGGCGGCAGGCTGAGCCTGTGGTTAATTCTTCTTCCTGATGGGAAAATAGAGTGACCTGTGCTAGTCCCAACACCTAGAGCTAGTCTCTCATTGGTTCCCCCTATTCCCGTTCATCCTCAGGACAAATTGCAACCTGTACGGAACAGGAAGTTAAAGGTGCTGAGTCTCCAAGGAGGGAGATTGCTAGTAAAGCGGCTGGAATGGCGAACCCGAGCACAAGGAGATGAGAAATGAGGTGCGTTTTAGAAACCTTTCCCGATCACACGGTGTACCAGCTTCTGGGTTTCTCATGCATGTTTTCGATGTAGGAAGATGCCCTTGAACCTGGAGATTTGGGACCCATGGGATGGGTACCACGCAGTATTACTTTAAAGGGTCTGCGTTTGCTCACCCAACCTCACCAAACCTCTCAGCCCCAAGAGTGTCCACCCTTATGTCTCCATCAGCTGTGGGTCTAGATATGGTCAATCCAGGTGGCATCACAGCCCCTGAATGAATTTTGTAAGAATTTCTCTCTCTTTCACTGTCTTTGTTTCACGGGTTTTTAAAAGTAATTGATTTTTATAATGGGGTTTATCTGCTTTTCACTGCTGTGTTTATGCCGCTTTACACCCACTTGACTCACTTACAGAGAGATATCAATACATAGGTTTAAGATTCTTACTAGTCAGATATATTCTTGGGCGGTGAGTAGGGGTGTTGAGTCCAGTTCCCTGAGCAAGGAGTAGGTCTTGTCTATTACATATTGGGTTTATGGAACGGTATCTGAGCTAATTTGAAACCCGTGTTTTATGCATCCCCCCGCCTCACCTTTCCCGTTGAGCAGCCATAGTGTGTTTTCTAAACGTGTGACTCTGTTCCGTTTTGTAATTCAGTTCAAGTGTAGCGGTTTTTACATTCCCTCTATTAGTGATATCTTATGACAAGTGTCTCTTTCTGTGTGCCTTTTTTCACTTAGAATCGTCGTACCTAAATCCACTCATCATACTGCTACTAGCCTTATGACGTTGATTTCATGGCTGAGTGATATTCCATTGTATATAAGGATCACAACTTCTTTATCCATTTTTCTCTTTCCTGGGTTATTTAAGGTGTAACGAAGTGGAGGTTCTTGTCAAGAGAGCAGCCCTAAACTTTGGGGTGCCTTTGTCTTGCTGATTTTTTATTTTTCCCAATTTATACGCCCATGAGTGGAAGTGCCCTATGCTCTCTAAGCTGAGTTTTTTAGATGTTTCAGGACACACCGTACACTTCTCCAGAGTGGCTGTTGGCAATTTACATCCCGCCCATCAGCGTAGCAAGGCTCCCGGTTCTCCATGGCCTGTCCTGCATTTCTGGTTTTGACACTTTATTCAGCATGGCCCTTTTGACCGATGGGAAGCGAGACTTCTTTGTAGCGCTGATTTGCCTTTCCAGGTTGCTTGGTTGGCCAAAAAGGGCGTATGCGTTTTTTCCTGAATATATTCAGGAAAAAACGCATACGCCCTTTTTGGCCAAGGGCATGATTGTCGAGGTTTGGCCGCTTTTCCTGTGCTTTCAAGGCGATTCGAATCTACCTCCTGAAATCTGTTTTTTGCAATTCTGCCTTGCTTTCAAATCCTCTTCGGTGCCTTCCCTCAATATATTTGTGGACAACAGTTATCATTTATAACTCTGCAGGTTTGTGAATTGCAGTGCCCCTGAGCTCCATTGTTCAACTCGCTTTCTTGGGAGCTGGCCGCAAAAGCGCAAGATTGCTTCAGGCCCTATTTTTTTTCCGGGCGGCAGGGTGAGCCTGTGGTTAATTCTTCTTCCTGATGGGAAAATAGAGTGACCTGTGCCAGTCCCAACACCTAGACCTAGTCTCTCATTGGTTCCCCCTCTTCCCGTTCATCCTCAGGACAAATCGCAACCTGTACGGAACAGGAGGTTAAAGGTGCTGAGTCTCCAAGGAGGGAGATTGCTAGTAAAGCAGCTGGAATGGCGAACCCGAGCACAAGGAGGTGAGAAATGAGGTGCGTTTTAGAAACCTTTCCCGATCACACGGTGTACCAGCTTCTGGGTTTCTCATGCATGTTTTCGATGTAGGAAGATGCCCTTGAACCTGGAGATTTGGGACCCATGGGATGGGTACCACGCAGTACTACTTTAAAGGGTCTGCGTTTGCTCACCCAACCTCACCAAACCTCTCAGCCCCAAGAGTGTCCACCCTTATGTCTCCGTCAGCTGTGGGTCTAGATATGGTCAATCCAGGTGGCATCACAGCCCCTGAACGAATTTTGTAAGAATTTCTCTCTCTTTCACTGTCTTTGTTTCACGGGTTTTTAAAAGTAATTGCTTTTTATAATGGGGTTAGCTGCTTTTCACTGCTGTGTTTATGCCGCTTTACACCCACTTGACTCACTTACAGAGAGATATCAATACATAGGTTTAAGATTCTTACTAGTCAGATATATTCTTGGGCGGTGAGTAGGGGGTGTTGAGTCCAGTTCCCTGAGCAAGGAGTAGGTCTCCTCTATTACATATTGGGTTTATGGAACGGTATCTGAGCTAATTTGAAACCCGTGTTTTATGCATCCCCCCGCCTCACCTTTCCCGTTGAGCAGCCATAGTGTGTTTTCTAAACGTGTGACTCTGTTCCGTTTTGTAATTCAGTTCAAGTGTAGCGGTTTTTACATTCCCTCTATTAGTGATATCTTATGACAAGTGTCTCTTTCTGTGTGACTTTTTTCACTTAGAATCGTTGTACCTAAATCCACTCATCATACTGCTACTAGCCTTGTGATGTTGATTTCATGGCTGAGTGATATTCCATTGTACATAAGGACCACAACTTCTTTATCCTTTTTTCTCTTTCCTGGGATATTTAAGGTGTAACGAAGTGGAGGTTCTTGTCAAGAGAGCAGCCCTAAACATTGGGGTGCCTTTGTCTTGCTGATTTTTTATTTTTCCCAATTTATACTCCCATGAGTGGAAGTGCCCTATGCTCTCTAAGCTGAGTTTTTTAGATGTTTCAGGACACACCGTACACTTCTCCAGAGTGGCTGTTGGCAATTTACATCCCGCCAATCAGCGTAGCAAGGCTCCCGGTTCTCCATGGCCTGTCCAGCATTTCTGGTTTTGACACTTTATTCAGCATGGCCCTTTTGACCGATGGGAAGCGAGACTTCTTTGTAGCGCTGATTTGCCTTTCCAGGTTGCTTGGTTGGCCAAAAAGGGCGTATGCTTTTTTTCCTGAATATATTCAGGAAAAAACGCATACGCCCTTTTTGGCCAAGGGCATGATTGTCGAGGTTTGGCCGCTTTTCCTGTGCTTTCAAGGCGATTCGAATCTACCTCCTGAAATCTGTTTCCTGCAATTCTGCCTTGCTTTCAAATCCTCTTCGTTGCCTTCCCTCAATATATTTGTGGACGAGAGTTATCATTTATAACTCTGCAGGTTTGTGAATTGCAGTGCCCCTGAGCTCCATTGTTCAACTCGCTTTCTTGGGAGCTGGCCGCAAAAGCGCAAGATTGCTTCAGGCCCTATTTTTTTTCCGGGCGGCAGGCTGAGCCTGTGGTTAATTCTTCTTCCTGATGGGAAAATAGAGTGACCTGTGCCAGTCCCAACACCTAGACCTAGTCTCTCATTGGTTCCCCCTCTTCCCGTTCATCCTCAGAACAAATTGCAACCTGTACGGAACAGGAAGTTAAAGGTGCTGAGTCTCCAAGGAGGGAGATTGCTAGTAAAGCGGCTGGAATGGCGAACCCGAGCACAAGGAGGTGAGAAATGAGGTGCGTTTTAGAAACCTTTCCCGATCACACGGTGTACCATCTTCTGGGTTTCTCATGCATGTTTTCGATGTAGGAAGATGCCCTTGAACCTGGAGATTTGGGACCCATGGGATGGGTACCACGCAGTACTACTTTAAAGGGTCTGCGTTTGCTCACCCAACCTCACCAAACCTCTCAGCCCCAAGATTGTCCACCCTTATGTCTCCGTCAGCTGTGGGTCTAGATATGGTCAATCCAGGTGGCATCACAGCCCCTGAACGAATTTTGTAAGAATTTCTCTCTCTTTCACTGTCTTTGTTTCACGGGTTTTTAAAAGTAATTGATTTTTATAATGGGGTTTAGCTGCTTTTCACTGCTGTGTTTATGCCGCTTTACACCCACTTGACTCACTTACAGAGAGATATCAATACATAGGTTTTAAGATTCTTACTAGTCAGGTATATTCTTCGGCGGTGAGTAGGGGGTGTTGAGTCCAGTTCCCTGAGCAAGGAGTAGGTCTTGTCTATTACATATTGGGTTTATGGATCGGTATCTGAGCTAATTTGAAACCCGTGTTTTATGCATCACTCCGCCTCACCTTTCCCGTTGAGCAGCCATAGTGTGTTTTCTAAACGTGTGACTCTGTTCCGTTTTGTAATTCAGTTCAAGTGTAGCGGTTTTTACATTCCCTCTATTAGTGATATCTTATGAGAAGTGTCTTTTTCTGTGTGACTTTTTTCACTTAGAATCGTCGTACCTAAATCCACTCATCATGCTGCTACTAGCCTTATGACCTTGATTTCATGGCTGAATGATATTCCATTGTACATAAGGACCACAACTTCTTTATCCATTTTTCTCTTTCCTGGGATATTTAAGGTGTAACGAAGTGGAGGTTCTTGTCAAGAGAGCAGCCCTAAACTTTGGGGTGCCTGTGTCTTGCTGATTTTTAGTTTTCCCAATGTATACTCCCATGAGTGAAAGTGCCCTATGCTCTCTAATCTGAGTTTTTTAGATGTTTCAGGACACACCGTACACTTCTCCAGAGTGGCTGTTGGCAATTTACATCCCGCCCATCAGCGTAGCAAGGCTCCCTGTTCTCCATGGCCTGTCCTGCATTTCTGGTTTTGACACTTTATTCAGCATGGCCCTTTTGACCGATGGGAAGCGAGACTTCTTTGTAGCGCTGATTTGCCTTTCCAGGTTGCTTGGTTGGCCAAAAAGGGCGTATGCGTTTTTTCCTGAATATACTCAGGAAAAAACGCATACGCCCTTTTTGGCCAAGGGCATGATTGTCGAGGTTTGGCCGCTTTTCCTGTGCTTTCAAGGCGATTCGAATCTACCTCCTGAAATCTGTTTCCTGCAATTCTGCCTTGCTTTCAAATCCTCTTCGTTGCCTTCCCTCAATATATTTGTGGACGAGAGTTATCATTTATAACTCTGCAGGTTTTTGATTTGCAGTGCCCCTGAGCTCCATTGTTCAACTCGCTTTCTTGGCAGCTGGCCGCAAAAGCGCAGGATTGCTTCAGGCCCTATTCTGGTCCCGGGCGGCAGGCTGAGCCTGTGGTTAATTCTTCTTCCTGATGGGAAAATAGAGTGACCTGTGCCAGTCCCAACAACTAGAGCTAGTCTCTCATTGGTTCCCCCTCTTCCCGTTCATCCTCAGGACAAATTGCAACCTGTACGGAACAGGAAGTTAAAGGTGCTGAGTCTCCAAGGAGGGAGATTGCTAGTAAAGCAGCTGCAATGGCGAACCCGAGCACAAGGAGATGAGAAATGAGGTGCGTTTTAGAAACCTTTCCCGATCACACGGTGTACCAGCTTCTGGGTTTCTCATGCATGTTTTCGATGTAGGAAGATGCCCTTGAACCTGGAGATTTGGGACCCATGGGATGGGTACCACGCAGTATTACTTTAAAGGGTCTGCGTTTGCCCACCCAACCTCACCTAACCTCTCAGCCCCACGAGTGTCCACCCTTATGACTCCATCAGCTGTGGGTCTAGATATGGTCAATCCAGGTGGCATCACAGCCCCTGAACAAATTTTGTAAGAATTTCTCTCTCTTTCACTGTCTTTGTTTCACGGGTTTTTAAAAGTAATTGATTTTTATAATGGGGTTTAGCTGCTTTTCACTGCTGTGTTTATGCCGCTTTACACCCACTTGACTCACTTACAGAGAGATATCAATATATAGGTTTTAAGATTCTTACTTTTCAGGTATATTCTTGGGCGGTGAGTAGGGGTGTTGAGTCCAGTTCACTGAGGAAGGAGTAGGTCTTGTCTATTACATATTGGGTTTATGGAACGGTATCTGAGCTAATTTGAAACCCGTGTTTTATGCATCACCCCGCCTCACCTTTCCCGTTAAGCAGCCATAGTGTGTTTTCTAAACGTGTGACTCTGTTCCGTTTTGTAATTCAGTTCAAGTGTAGCGGTTTTTACATTCCCTCTATTAGTGATATCTTATGACAAGTGTCTTTTCCTGTGTGACTTTTATCACTTAGAATCGTCGTACCTAAATCCACTCATCATGCTGCTACTAGCCTTATGACGTTGATTTCATGGCTGAGTGATATTCCATTGTGCATAAGGACCACAACTTCTTTATCTAGTTTTCTCTTTCCTGGGATATTTAAGGTGTAACGAAGTGGAGGTTCTTATCAAGAGAGTCCCTAAACTTTGGGGTGCCTGTGTTTGCTGATTTTAATTTTCCCAATTTATACTCCCATGAGTGGAAGTGCCCTATGCTCTCTAAGCTGAGTTTTTTAGATGTTTCAGGACACACCGTACACTTCTCCAGAGTGGCTGTTGGCAATTTACATCCCGCCCATCAGCGTAGCAAGGCTCCCGGTTCTCCTTGGCCTGTCCTGCATTTCTGGTTTTGACACTTTATTCAGCATGGCCCTTTTGACCGATGGGAAGCGAGACTTCTTTGTAGCGCTGATTTGCCTTTCCAGGTTGCTTGGTTGGCCAAAGAGGGCGTATGCGTTTTTTCCTGAATATATTCAGGAAAAAACGCATACGCCCTTTTTGGCCAAGGGCGTGATTGTCGAGGTTTGGCCGCTTTTCCTGTGCTTTCAAGGCGATTCGAATCTACCTTCTGAAATCTGTTTCCTGCAATTCTGCCTTGCTTTCAAATCCTCTTCGGTGCCTTCCCTCAATATATTTGTGGACAAGAATTATCATTTATAACTCTGCAGGTTTGTGAATTGCAGTGCCCCTGAGCTCCATTGTTCAACTCGCTTACTTGGGAGCTGGCCGCAAAAGCACAGGATTGCTTCAGGCCCTATTCTGGTCCCGGGCGGCAGGCTGAGCCTGTGGTTAATTCTTCTTCCTGATGGGAAATTAGAGTGACCTGTGCCAGTCCCAACACCTAGAGCTAGTCTCTCATTGGTTCCCCCTCTTCCCGTTCATCCTCAGGACAAATCGCAACCTGTACGGAACAGGAGGTTAAAGGTGCTGAGTCTCCAAGGAGGGAGATTGCTAGTAAAGCGGCTGGAATGGCGAACCCGAGCACAAGGAGGTGAGAAATGAGGTGCGTTTTAGAAACCTTTCCCGATCACACGGTGTACCATCTTCTGGGTTTCTCATGCATGTTTTCGATGTAGAAAGATGCCCTTGAACCTGGAGATTTGGGACCCATGGGATCGGTACCACGCAGTACTACTTTAAAGGGTCTGCGTTTGCTCACCCAACCTCACCAAACCTCTCAGCCCCAAGAGTGTCCACCCTTATGTCTCCGTCAGCTGTGGGTCTAGTTATGGTCAATCCAGGTGGCATCACAGCCCCTGAATGAATTTTGTAAGAATTTCTCTCTCTTTCACTGTCTTAGTTTAACGGGTTTTTCAAAGTAATTGATTTTTATAATGGGGTTTAGCTGCTTTTCAATGCTGTGTTTATGCCGCTTTACACCCACTTGACTCACTTACAGAGAGATATCAATAGATAGGTTTAAGATTCTTACTAGTCAGATATATTCTTGGGCGGTGAGTAGGGGGTGTTGAGTCCAGTTCCCTGAGCAAGGAGTAGGTCTAGTCTATTACATATTGGGTTTATGGAACGGTATCTGAGCTAATTTGAAACCCGTGTTTTATGCATCCCCCCGCCTCACCTTTCCCGTTGAGCAGCCATAGTGTGTTTTCTAAACGTGTGACTCTGTTCCGTTTTGTAATTCAGTTCAAGTGTAGCGGTTTTTACATTCCCTCTATTAGTGATATCTTATGACAAGTGTCTTTTTCTGTGTGACTTTTTTCACTTAGAATCGTCGTACCTAAATCCACTCATCATGCTGCTACTAGCCTTATGACCTTGATTTCATGGCTGAGTGATATTCCATTGTACATAAGGACCACAACTTCTTTATCCTTTTTTCTCTTTCCTGGGATATTTAAGGTGTAACGAAGTGGAGGTTCTTGTCAAGAGAGCAGCCCTAAACTTTGGGGTGCCTGTGTCTTGCTGATTTTTAGTTTTCCCAATGTATACGCCCATGAGTGGAAGTGCCCTATGCTCTCTAAGCTGAGTTTTTTAGATGTTTCAGGACACACCGTACACTTCTCCAGAGTGGCTGTTGGCAATTTACATCCCGCCCATCAGCGTAGCAAGGCTCCCGGTTCTCCATGGCCTGTCCTGCATTTCTGGTTTTGACACTTTATTCAGCATGGCCCTTTTGACCGATGGGAAGCGAGACTTCTTTGTAGTGCTGATATGCCTTTTCAGGTTGCTTGGTTGGCCAAAAAGGGCGTATGCGTTTTTTCCTGAATATATTCAGGAAAAAACGCATACGCCCTTTTTGGCCAAGGGCATGATTGTCGAGGTTTGGCCGCTTTTCCTGTGCTTTCAAGGCGATTCGAATCTACCTCCTGAAATCTGTTTCCTGCAATTCTGCCTTGCTTTCAAATCCTCTTCGGTGCCTTCCCTCAATATATTTGTGGACAAGAGTTATCATTTATAACTCTGCAGGTTTGTGAATTGCAGTGCCCCTGAGCTCCATTGTTCAACTCGCTTACTTGGGAGCTGGCCGCAAAAGCACAGGATTGCTTCAGGCCCTATTCTGGTCCCGGGTGGCAGGCTGAGCCTGTGGTTAATTCTTCTTCCTGATGGGAAAATAGAGTGACCTGTGCCAGTCCCAACACCTAGAGCTAGTCTCTCATTGGTTCCCCCTCTTCCCGTTCATCCTCAGGGCAAATCGCAACCTGTACGGAACAGGAGGTTAAAGGTGCTGAGTCTCCAAGGAGGGAGATTGCTAGTAAAGCGGCTGGAATGGCGAACCCGAGCACAAGGAGGTGAGAAATGAGGTGCGTTTTAGAAACCTTTCCCGATCACACGGTGTACCATCTTCTGGGTTTCTCATGCATGTTTTCGATGTAGGAAGATGCCCTTGAACCTGGAGATTTGGGACCCATGGGATCGGTACCACGCAGTACTACTTTAAAGGGTCTGCGTTTGCTCACCCAACCTCACCAAACCTCTCAGCCCCAAGAGTGTCCACCCTTATGTCTCCGTCAGCTGTGGGTCTAGATATGGTCAATCCAGGTTGCATCACAGCCCCTGAACGAATTTTGTAAGAATTTCTCTCTCTTTCACTGTCTTTGTTTCACGGGTTTTTCAAAGTAATTGCTTTTTATAATGGGGTTTAGCTGCTTTTCACTGCTGTGTTTATGCCGCTTTACACCCACTTGACTCACTTACAGAGAGATATCAATACATAGGTATAAGATTCTTACTAGTCAGATATATTCTTGGGCGGTGAGTAGGGGGTGTTGAGTCCAGTTCCCTGAGCAAGGAGTAGGTCTTGTCTATTACATATTGGGTTTATGGAACGGTATCTGAGCTAATTTGAAACCCGTGTTTTATGCATCCCCCCGCCTCACCTTTCCCGTTGAGCAGCCATAGTGTGTTTTCTAAACGTGTGACTCTGTTCCGTTTTGTAATTCAGTTCAAGTGTAGCGGTATTTACATTCCCTCTATTAGTGATATCTTATGACAAGTGTCTTTTTCTGTGTGACTTTTTTCACTTAGAATCGTCGTACCTAAATCCACTCATCATGCTGCTACTAGCCTTATGACCTTGATTTCATGGCTGAGAGATATTCCATTGTACATAAGGACCACAACTTCTTTATCCATTTTTCTCTTTCCTGGGATATTTAAGGTGTAACGAAGTGGAGGTTCTTGTCAAGAGAGCAGCCCTAAACTTTGGGGTGCCTGTGTCTTGCTGATTTTTAGTTTTCCCAATGTATACGCCCATGAGTGGAAGTGCCCTATGCTCTCTAATCTGAGTTTTTTAGATGTTTCAGGACACACCGTACACTTCTCCAGAGTGGCTGTTGGCAATTTACATCCCGCCCATCAGCGTAGCAAGGCTCCCGGTTCTCCATGGGCTGTCCTGCATTTCTGGTTTTGACACTTTATTCAGCATGGCCCTTTTGACCGATGGGAAGCGAGACTTCTTTGTAGCGCTGATTTGCCTTTCCAGGTTGCTTGGTTGGCCAAAAAGGGCGTATGCGTTTTTTCCTGAATATACTCAGGAAAAAACGCATACGCCCTTTTTGGCCAAGGGCATGATTGTCGAGGTTTAGCCGCTTTTCCTGTGCTTTCAAGGCGATTCGAATCTACCTCCTGAAATCTGTTTCCTGCAATTCTGCCTTGCTTTCAAATCCTCTTCGGTGTCTTCCCTCAATATATTTGTGGACAAGAGTTATCATTTATAACTCTGCAGGTTTGTGAATTGCAGTGCCCCTGAGCTCCATTGTTCAACTCGCTTACTTGGGAGCTGGCCGCAAAAGCACAGGATTGCTTCAGGCCCTATTCTGGTCCCGGGCGGCAGGCTGAGCCTGTGGTTAATTCTTCTTCCTGATGGGAAAATAGAGTGACCTGTGCCAGTCCCAACACCTAGAGCTAGTCTCTCATTGGTTCCCCCTCTTCCCGTTCATCCTCAGGACAAATCGCAACCTGTACGGAACAGGAGGTTAAAGGTGCTGAGTCTCCAAGGAGGGAGATTGCTAGTAAAGCGGCTGGAATGGCGAACCCGAGCACAAGGAGGTGAGAAATGAGGTGCGTTTTAGAAACCTTTCCCGATCACACGGTGTACCAGCTTCTGGGTTTCTCATGCATGTTTTCGATGTAGGAAGATGCCCTTGAACCTGGAGATTTGGGACCCATGGGATGGGTACTACGCAGTACTACTTTAAAGGGTCTGCGTTTGCTCACCCAACCTCACCAAACCTCTCAGCCCCAAGAGTGTCCACCCTTATGTCTCCGTCAGCTGTGGGTCTAGATATGGTCAATCCAGGTGGCATCACAGCCCCTGAACGAATTTTGTAAGAATTTCTCTCTCTTTCACTGTCTTTGTTTCACGGGTTTTTAAAAGTAATTGATTTTTATAATGGGGTTTAGCTGCTTTTCACTGCTGTGTTTATGCCGCTTTACACACACATGACTCACTTACAGAGAGATATCAATACATAGGTTTAAGATTCTTACTAGTCAGATATATTCTTGGGCGGTGAGTAGGGGGTGTTGAGTCCAGTTCCCTGAGCAAGGAGTAGGTCTCCTCTATTACATATTGGGTTTATGGAACGGTATCTGAGCTAATTTGAAACCCGTGTTTTATGCATCCCCCCGCCTCACCTTTCCCGTTGAGCAGCCATAGTGTGTTTTCTAAACGTGTGACTCTGTTCCGTTTTGTAATTCAGTTCAAGTGTAGCGGTATTTACATTCCCTCTATTAGTGATATCTTATGACAAGTGTCTTTTTCTGTGTGACTTTTTTCACTTAGAATCGTCGTACCTAAATCCACTCATCATGCTGCTACTAGCCTTATGACCTTGATTTCATGGCTGAGAGATATTCCATTGTACATAAGGACCACAACTTCTTTATCCATTTTTCTCTTTCCTGGGATATTTAAGGTGTAACGAAGTGGAGGTTCTTGTCAAGAGAGCAGCCCTAAACTTTGGGGTGCCTGTGTCTTGCTGATTTTTAGTTTTCCCAATGTATACGCCCATGAGTGGAAGTGCCCTATGCTCTCTAATCTGAGTTTTTTAGATGTTTCAGGACACACCGTACACTTCTCCAGAGTGGCTGTTGGCAATTTACATCCCGCCCATCAGCGTAGCAAGGCTCCCGGTTCTCCATGGGCTGTCCTGCATTTCTGGTTTTGACACTTTATTCAGCATGGCCCTTTTGACCGATGGGAAGCGAGACTTCTTTGTAGCGCTGATTTGCCTTTCCAGGTTGCTTGGTTGGCCAAAAAGGGCGTATGCGTTTTTTCCTGAATATACTCAGGAAAAAACGCATACGCCCTTTTTGGCCAAGGGCATGATTGTCGAGGTTTAGCCGCTTTTCCTGTGCTTTCAAGGCGATTCGAATCTACCTCCTGAAATCTGTTTCCTGCAATTCTGCCTTGCTTTCAAATCCTCTTCGGTGTCTTCCCTCAATATATTTGTGGACAAGAGTTATCATTTATAACTCTGCAGGTTTGTGAATTGCAGTGCCCCTGAGCTCCATTGTTCAACTCGCTTACTTGGGAGCTGGCCGCAAAAGCACAGGATTGCTTCAGGCCCTATTCTGGTCCCGGGCGGCAGGCTGAGCCTGTGGTTAATTCTTCTTCCTGATGGGAAAATAGAGTGACCTGTGCCAGTCCCAACACCTAGAGCTAGTCTCTCATTGGTTCCCCCTCTTCCCGTTCATCCTCAGGACAAATCGCAACCTGTACGGAACAGGAGGTTAAAGGTGCTGAGTCTCCAAGGAGGGAGATTGCTAGTAAAGCGGCTGGAATGGCGAACCCGAGCACAAGGAGGTGAGAAATGAGGTGCGTTTTAGAAACCTTTCCCGATCACACGGTGTACCAGCTTCTGGGTTTCTCATGCATGTTTTCGATGTAGGAAGATGCCCTTGAACCTGGAGATTTGGGACCCATGGGATGGGTACTACGCAGTACTACTTTAAAGGGTCTGCGTTTGCTCACCCAACCTCACCAAACCTCTCAGCCCCAAGAGTGTCCACCCTTATGTCTCCGTCAGCTGTGGGTCTAGATATGGTCAATCCAGGTGGCATCACAGCCCCTGAACGAATTTTGTAAGAATTTCTCTCTCTTTCACTGTCTTTGTTTCACGGGTTTTTAAAAGTAATTGATTTTTATAATGGGGTTTAGCTGCTTTTCACTGCTGTGTTTATGCCGCTTTACACACACATGACTCACTTACAGAGAGATATCAATACATAGGTTTAAGATTCTTACTAGTCAGATATATTCTTGGGCGGTGAGTAGGGGGTGTTGAGTCCAGTTCCCTGAGCAAGGAGTAGGTCTCCTCTATTACATATTGGGTTTATGGAACGGTATCTGAGCTAATTTGAAACCCGTGTTTTATGCATCCCCCCGCCTCACCTTTCCCGTTGAGCAGCCATAGTGTGTTTTCTAAACGTGTGACTCTGTTCCGTTTTGTAATTCAGTTCAAGTGTAGCGGTTTTTACATTCCCTCTATTAGTGATATCTTATGACAAGTGTCTCTTTCTGTGTGACTTTTTTCACTTAGAATCGTCGTACCTAAATCCACTCATCATACTGCTACTAGCCTTATGACGTTGATTTCATGGCTGAGTGATATTCCATTGTACATAAGGATCACAACTTCTTTATCCATTTTTCTCTTTCCTGGGATATTTAAGGTGTAACGAAGTGGAGGTTCTTGTCAAGAGAGCAGCCCTAAACTTTGGGGTGCCTGTGTCTTGCTGATTTTTAGTTTTCCCAATGTATACGCCCATGAGTGGAAGTGCCCTATGCTCTCTAAGCTGAGTTTTTTAGATGTTTCAGGACACACCGTACACTTCTCCAGAGTGGCTGTTGGCAATTTACATCCCGCCCATCAGCGTAGCAAGGCTCCCGGTTCTCCATGGCCTGTCCTGCATTTCTGGTTTTGACACTTTATTCAGCATGGCCCTTTTGACCGATGGGAAGCGAGACTTCTTTGTAGCGCTGATTTGCCTTTCAAGGTTGCTTGGTTGGCCAAAAAGGGCGTATGCGTTTTTTCCTGAATATATTCAGGAAAAAACGCATACGCCCTTTTTGGCCAAGGGCATGATTGTCGAGGTTTGGCCGCTTTTCCTGTGCTTTCAAGGCGATTCGAATCTACCTCCTGAAATCTGTTTCCTGCAATTCTGCCTTGCTTTCAAATCCTCTTCGGTGCCTTCCCTCAATATATTTGTGGACAAGAGTTATCATTTATAACTCTGCAGGTTTGTGAATTGCAGTGCCCCTGAGCTCCATTGTTCAACTCGCTTACTTGGGAGCTGGCCGCAAAAGCACAGGATTGCTTCAGGCCCTATTCTGGTCCCGGGTGGCAGGCTGAGCCTGTGGTTAATTCTTCTTCCTGATGGGAAAATAGAGTGACCTGTGCCAGTCCCAACACCTAGAGCTAGTCTCTCATTGGTTCCCCCTCTTCCCGTTCATCCTCAGGACAAATCGCAACCTGTACGGAACAGGAGGTTAAAGGTGCTGAGTCTCCAAGGAGGGAGATTGCTAGTAAAGCGGCTGGAATGGCGAACCCGAGCACAAGGAGGTGAGAAATGAGGTGCGTTTTAGAAACCTTTCCCGATCACACGGTGTACCATCTTCTGGGTTC
Source organism: Eschrichtius robustus (assembly GCF_028021215.1). Taxonomy (NCBI): domain Eukaryota; kingdom Metazoa; phylum Chordata; class Mammalia; order Artiodactyla; family Eschrichtiidae; genus Eschrichtius; species Eschrichtius robustus. The sequence goes on along the minus strand of NC_090831.1, from coordinate 40,276,222 downwards.
CTCATGCATGTTTTCGATGTAGGAAGATGCCCTTGAACCTGGAGATTTGGGACCCATGGGATGGGTACCACGCAGTACTACTTTAAAGGGTCTGCGTTTGCTCACCCAACCTCACCAAACCTCTCAGCCTCAAGAGTGTCCACCCTTATGTCTCCGTCAGCTGTGGGTCTAGATATGGTCAATCCAGGTGGCATCACAGCCCCTGAACGAATTTTGTAAGAATTTCTCTCTCTTTCACTGTCTTTGTTTCACGGGTTTTTCAAAGTAATTGCTTTTTATAATGGGGTTTAGCTGCTTTTCACTGCTGTGTTTATGCCGCTTTACACCCACTTGACTCACTTACAGAGAGATATCAATACATAGGTTTAAGATTCTTACTAGTCAGATATATTCTTGGGCGGTGAGTAGGGGGTGTTGAGTCCAGTTCCCTGAGCAAGGAGTAGGTCTTGTCTATTACATATTGGGTTTATGGAACGGTATCTGAGCTAATTTGAAACCCGTGTTTTATGCATCCCCCCGCCTCACCTTTCCCGTTGAGCAGCCATAGTGTGTTTTCTAAACGTGTGACTCTGTTCCGTTTTGTAATTCAGTTCAAGTGTAGCGGTTTTTACATTCCCTCTATTAGTGATATCTTATGACAAGTGTCTTTTTCTGTGTGACTTTTTTCACTTAGAATCGTCGTACCTAAATCCACTCATCATGCTGCTACTAGCCTTATGACCTTGATTTCATGGCTGAGTGATATTCCATTGTACATAAGGACCACAACTTCTTTATCCATTTTTCTCTTTCCTGGGATATTTAAGGTGTAACGAAGTGGAGGTTCTTGTCAAGAGAGCAGCCCTAAACTTTGGGGTGCCTGTGTCTTGCTGATTTTTAGTTTTCCCAATGTATACGCCCATGAGTGGAAGTGCTCTATGCTCTCTAATCTGAGTTTTTTAGATGTTTCAGGACACACCGTACACTTCTCCAGAGTGGCTGTTGGCAATTTACATCCCGCCCATCAGCGTAGCAAGGCTCCCGGTTCTCCATGGCCTGTCCTGCATTTCTGGTTTTGACACTTTATTCAGCATGGCCCTTTTGACCGATGGGAAGCGAGACTTCTTTGTAGCGCTGATTTGCCTTTCCAGGTTGCTTGGTTGGCCAAAAAGGGCGTATGCGTTTTTTCCTGAATATACTCAGGAAAAAACGCATACGCCCTTTTTGGCCAAGGGCATGATTGTCGAGGTTTGGCCGCTTTTCCTGTGCTTTCAAGGCGATTCGAATCTACCTCCTGAAATCTGTTTCCTGCAATTCTGCCTTGCTTTCAAATCCTCTTCGGTGCCTTCCCTCAATATATTTGTGGACAAGAGTTATCATTTATAACTCTGCAGGTTTGTGAATTGCAGTGCCCCTGAGCTCCATTGTTCAACTCGCTTACTTGGGAGCTGGCCGCAAAAGCACAGGATTGCTTCAGGCCCTATTCTGGTCCCGGGCGGCAGGCTGAGCCTGTGGTTAATTCTTCTTCCTGATGGGAAAATAGAGTGACCTGTGCCAGTCCCAACACCTAGAGCTAGTCTCTCATTGGTTCCCCCTCTTCCCGTTCATCCTCAGGACAAATCGCAACCTGTACGGAACAGGAGGTTAAAGGTGCTGAGTCTCCAAGGAGGGAGATTGCTAGTAAAGCGGCTGGAATGGCGAACCCGAGCACAAGGAGGTGAGAAATGAGGTGCGTTTTAGAAACCTTTCCCGATCACACGGTGTACCATCTTCTGGGTTTCTCATGCATGTTTTCAATGTAGGAAGATGCCCTTGAACCTGGAGATTTGGGACCCATGGGATGGGTACCACGCAGTACTACTTTAAAGGGTCTGCGTTTGCTCACCCAACCTCACCAAACCTCTCAGCCCCAAGAGTGTCCACCCTTATGTCTCTGTCAGCTGTGGGTCTAGATATGGTCAATCCAGGTGCCATCACAGCCCCTGAACGAATTTTGTAAGAATTTCTCTCTCTTTCACTGTCTTTGTTTCACGGGTTTTTAAAAGTAATTGCTTTTTATAATGGGGTTTAGCTGCTTTTCACTGCTGTGTTTATGCCGCTTTACACCCACTTGACTCACTTACAGAGAGATATCAATACATAGGTTTAAGATTCTTACTAGTCAGATATATTCTTGGGCGGTGAGTAGGGGGTGTTGAGTCCAGTTCCCTGAGCAAGGAGTAGGTCTTGTCTATTACATATTGGGTTTATGGAACGGTATCTGAGCTAATTTGAAACCCGTGTTTTATGCATCCCCCCGCCTCACCTTTCCCGTTGAGCAGCCATAGTGTGTTTTCTAAACGTGTGACTCTGTTCCGTTTTGTAATTCAGTTCAAGTGTAGCGGTTTTTACATTCCCTCTATTAGTGATATCTTATGACAAGTGTCTTTTTCTGTGTGACTCTTTTCACTTAGAATCGTCGTACCTAAATCCACTCATCATGCTGCTACTAGCCTTATGACCTTGATTTCATGGCTGAGTGATATTCCATTGTACATAAGGACCACAACTTCTTTATCCTTTTTTCTCTTTCCTGGGATATTTAAGGTGTAACGAAGTGGAGGTTCTTGTCAAGAGAGCAGCCCTAAACTTTGGGGTGCCTGTGTCTTGCTGATTTTTAGTTTTCCCAATGTATACGCCCATGAGTGGAAGTGCCCTATGCTCTCTAATCTGAGTTTTTTAGATGTTTCAGGACACACCGTACACTTCTCCAGAGTGGCTGTTGGCAATTTACATCCCGCCCATCAGCGTAGCAAGGCTCCCGGTTCTCCATGGGCTGTCCTGCATTTCTGGTTTTGACACTTTATTCAGCATGGCCCTTTTGACCGATGGGAAGCGAGACTTCTTTGTAGCGCTGATTTGCCTTTCCAGGTTGCTTGGTTGGCCAAAAAGGGCGTATGCGTTTTTTCCTGAATATACTCAGGAAAAAACGCATACGCCCTTTTTGGCCAAGGGCATGATTGTCGAGGTTTGGCCGCTTTTCCTGTGCTTTCAAGGCGATTCGAATCTACCTCCTGAAATCTGTTTCCTGCAATTCTGCCTTGCTTTCAAATCCTCTTCGGTGTCTTCCCTCAATATATTTGTGGACAAGAGTTATCATTTATAACTCTGCAGGTTTGTGAATTGCAGTGCCCCTGAGCTCCATTGTTCAACTCGCTTACTTGGGAGCTGGCCGCAAAAGCACAGGATTGCTTCAGGCCCTATTCTGGTCCCGGGCGGCAGGCTGAGCCTGTGGTTAATTCTTCTTCCTGATGGGAAAATAGAGTGACCTGTGCCAGTCCCAACACCTAGAGCTAGTCTCTCATTGGTTCCCCCTCTTCCCGTTCATCCTCAGGACAAATCGCAACCTGTACGGAACAGGAGGTTAAAGGTGCTGAGTCTCCAAGGAGGGAGATTGCTAGTAAAGCGGCTGGAATGGCGAACCCGAGCACAAGGAGGTGAGAAATGAGGTGCGTTTTAGAAACCTTTCCCGATCACACGGTGTACCAGCTTCTGGGTTTCTCATGCATGTTTTCGATGTAGGAAGATGCCCTTGAACCTGGAGATTTGGGACCCATGGGATGGGTACTACGCAGTACTACTTTAAAGGGTCTGCGTTTGCTCACCCAACCTCACCAAACCTCTCAGCCCGAAGAGTGTCCACCCTTATGTCTCCGTCAGCTGTGGGTCTAGATATGGTCAATCCAGGTGGCATCACAGCCCCTGAACGAATTTTGTAAGAATTTCTCTCTCTTTCACTGTCTTTGTTTCACGGGTTTTTAAAAGTAATTGATTTTTATAATGGGGTTTAGCTGCTTTTCACTGCTGTGTTTATGCCGCTTTACACACACATGACTCACTTACAGAGAGATATCAATACATAGGTTTAAGATTCTTACTAGTCAGATATATTCTTGGGCGGTGAGTAGGGGGTGTTGAGTCCAGTTCCCTGAGCAAGGAGTAGGTCTCCTCTATTACATATTGGGTTTATGGAACGGTATCTGAGCTAATTTGAAACCCGTGTTTTATGCATCCCCCCGCCTCACCTTTCCCGTTGAGCAGCCATAGTGTGTTTTCTAAACGTGTGACTCTGTTCCGTTTTGTAATTCAGTTCAAGTGTAGCGGTTTTTACATTCCCTCTATTAGTGATATCTTATGACAAGTGTCTCTTTCTGTGTGTCTTTTTTCACTTAGAATCGTCGTACCTAAATCCACTCATCATACTGCTACTAGCCTTATGACGTTGATTTCATGGCTGAGTGATATTCCATTGTACATAAGGATCACAACTTCTTTATCCATTTTTCTCTTTCCTGGGATATTTAAGGTGTAACGAAGTGGAGGTTCTTGTCAAGAGAGCAGCCCTAAACTTTGGGGTGCCTGTGTCTTGCTGATTTTTAGTTTTCCCAATGTATACGCCCATGAGTGGAAGTGCCCTATGCTCTCTAAGCTGAGTTTTTTAGATGTTTCAGGACACACCGTACACTTCTCCAGAGTGGCTGTTGGCAATTTACATCCCGCCCATCAGCGTAGCAAGGCTCCCGGTTCTCCATGGCCTGTCCTGCATTTCTGGTTTTGACACTTTATTCAGCATGGCCCTTTTGACCGATGGGAAGCGAGACTTCTTTGTAGCGCTGATTTGCCTTTCAAGGTTGCTTGGTTGGCCAAAAAGGGCGTATGCGTTTTTTCCTGAATATATTCAGGAAAAAACGCATACGCCCTTTTTGGCCAAGGGCATGATTGTCGAGGTTTGGCCGCTTTTCCTGTGCTTTCAAGGCGATTCGAATCTACCTCCTGAAATCTGTTTCCTGCAATTCTGCCTTGCTTTCAAATCCTCTTCGGTGCCTTCCCTCAATATATTTGTGGACAAGAGTTATCATTTATAACTCTGCAGGTTTGTGAATTGCAGTGCCCCTGAGCTCCATTGTTCAACTCGCTTACTTGGGAGCTGGCCGCAAAAGCACAGGATTGCTTCAGGCCCTATTCTGGTCCCGGGTGGCAGGCTGAGCCTGTGGTTAATTCTTCTTCCTGATGGGAAAATAGAGTGACCTGTGCCAGTCCCAACACCTAGAGCTAGTCTCTCATTGGTTCCCCCTCTTCCCGTTCATCCTCAGGACAAATCGCAACCTGTACGGAACAGGAGGTTAAAGGTGCTGAGTCTCCAAGGAGGGAGATTGCTAGTAAAGCGGCTGGAATGGCGAACCCGAGCACAAGGAGGTGAGAAATGAGGTGCGTTTTAGAAACCTTTCCCGATCACACGGTGTACCATCTTCTGGGTTCCTCATGCATGTTTTCGATGTAGGAAGATGCCCTTGAACCTGGAGATTTGGGACCCATGGGATGGGTACCACGCAGTACTACTTTAAAGGGTCTGCGTTTGCTCACCCAACCTCACCAAACCTCTCAGCCCCAAGAGTGTCCACCCTTATGTCTCCGTCAGCTGTGGGTCTAGATATGGTCAATCCAGGTGGCATCACAGCCCCTGAACGAATTTTGTAAGAATTTCTCTCTCTTTCACTGTCTTTGTTTCACGGGTTTTTCAAAGTAATTGCTTTTTATAATGGGGTTTAGCTGCTTTTCACTGCTGTGTTTATGCCGCTTTACACCCACTTGACTCACTTACAGAGAGATATCAATACATAGGTTTAAGATTCTTACTAGTCAGATATATTCTTGGGCGGTGAGTAGGGGGTGTTGAGTCCAGTTCCCTGAGCAAGGAGTAGGTCTTGTCTATTACATATTGGGTTTATGGAACGGTATCTGAGCTAATTTGAAACCCGTGTTTTATGCATCCCCCCGCCTCACCTTTCCCGTTGAGCAGCCATAGTGTGTTTTCTAAACGTGTGACTCTGTTCCGTTTTGTAATTCAGTTCAAGTGTAGCGGTTTTTACATTCCCTCTATTAGTGATATCTTATGACAAGTGTCTTTTTCTGTGTGACTTTTTTCACTTAGAATCGTCGTACCTAAATCCACTCATCATGCTGCTACTAGCCTTATGACCTTGATTTCATGGCTGAGTGATATTCCATTGTACATAAGGACCACAACTTCTTTATCCATTTTTCTCTTTCCTGGGATATTTAAGGTGTAACGAAGTGGAGGTTCTTGTCAAGAGAGCAGCCCTAAACTTTGGGGTGCCTGTGTCTTGCTGATTTTTAGTTTTCCCAATGTATACGCCCATGAGTGGAAGTGCCCTATGCTCTCTAAGCTGAGTTTTTTAGATGTTTCAGGACACACCGTACACTTCTCCAGAGTGGCTGTTGGCAATTTACATCCCGCCCATCAGCGTAGCAAGGCTCCCGGTTCTCCATGGCCTGTCCTGCATTTCTGGTTTTGACACTTTATTCAGCATGGCCCTTTTGACCGATGGGAAGCGAGACTTCTTTGTAGCGCTGATTTGCCTTTCCAGGTTGCTTGGTTGGCCAAAAAGGGCGTATGCGTTTTTTCCTGAATATACTCAGGAAAAAACGCATACGCCCTTTTTGGCCAAGGGCATGATTGTCGAGGTTTGGCCGCTTTTCCTGTGCTTTCAAGGCGATTCGAATCTACCTCCTGAAATCTGTTTCCTGCAATTCTGCCTTGCTTTCAAATCCTCTTCGGTGCCTTCCCTCAATATATTTGTGGACAAGAGTTATCATTTATAACTCTGCAGGTTTGTGAATTGCAGTGCCCCTGAGCTCCATTGTTCAACTCGCTTACTTGGGAGCTGGCCGCAAAAGCACAGGATTGCTTCAGGCCCTATTCTGGTCCCGGGCGGCAGGCTGAGCCTGTGGTTAATTCTTCTTCCTGATGGGAAAATAGAGTGACCTGTGCCAGTCCCAACACCTAGAGCTAGTCTCTCATTGGTTCCCCCTCTTCCCGTTCATCCTCAGGACAAATCGCAACCTGTACGGAACAGGAGGTTAAAGGTGCTGAGTCTCCAAGGAGGGAGATTGCTAGTAAAGCGGCTGGAATGGCGAACCCGAGCACAAGGAGGTGAGAAATGAGGTGCGTTTTAGAAACCTTTCCCGATCACACGGTGTACCATCTTCTGGGTTTCTCATGCATGTTTTCAATGTAGGAAGATGCCCTTGAACCTGGAGATTTGGGACCCATGGGATGGGTACCACGCAGTACTACTTTAAAGGGTCTGCGTTTGCTCACCCAACCTCACCAAACCTCTCAGCCCCAAGAGTGTCCACCCTTATGTCTCTGTCAGCTGTGGGTCTAGATATGGTCAATCCAGGTGCCATCACAGCCCCTGAACGAATTTTGTAAGAATTTCTCTCTCTTTCACTGTCTTTGTTTCACGGGTTTTTAAAAGTAATTGCTTTTTATAATGGGGTTTAGCTGCTTTTCACTGCTGTGTTTATGCCGCTTTACACCCACTTGACTCACTTACAGAGAGATATCAATACATAGGTTTAAGATTCTTACTAGTCAGATATATTCTTGGGTGGTGAGTAGGGGGTGTTGAGTCCAGTTCCCTGAGCAAGGAGTAGGTCTTGTCTATTACATATTGGGTTTATGGAACGGTATCTGAGCTAATTTGAAACCCGTGTTTTATGCATCCCCCCGCCTCACCTTTCCCGTTGAGCAGCCATAGTGTGTTTTCTAAACGTGTGACTCTGTTCCGTTTTGTAATTCAGTTCAAGTGTAGCGGTTTTTACATTCCCTCTATTAGTGATATCTTATGACAAGTGTCTTTTTCTGTGTGACTCTTTTCACTTAGAATCGTCGTACCTAAATCCACTCATCATGCTGCTACTAGCCTTATGACCTTGATTTCATGGCTGAGTGATATTCCATTGTACATAAGGACCACAACTTCTTTATCCTTTTTTCTCTTTCCTGGGATATTTAAGGTGTAACGAAGTGGAGGTTCTTGTCAAGAGAGCAGCCCTAAACTTTGGGGTGCCTGTGTCTTGCTGATTTTTAGTTTTCCCAATGTATACGCCCATGAGTGGAAGTGCCCTATGCTCTCTAATCTGAGTTTTTTAGATGTTTCAGGACACACCGTACACTTCTCCAGAGTGGCTGTTGGCAATTTACATCCCGCCCATCAGCGTAGCAAGGCTCCCGGTTCTCCATGGGCTGTCCTGCATTTCTGGTTTTGACACTTTATTCAGCATGGCCCTTTTGACCGATGGGAAGCGAGACTTCTTTGTAGCGCTGATTTGCCTTTCCAGGTTGCTTGGTTGGCCAAAAAGGGCGTATGCGTTTTTTCCTGAATATACTCAGGAAAAAACGCATACGCCCTTTTTGGCCAAGGGCATGATTGTCGAGGTTTGGCCGCTTTTCCTGTGCTTTCAAGGCGATTCGAATCTACCTCCTGAAATCTGTTTCCTGCAATTCTGCCTTGCTTTCAAATCCTCTTCGGTGTCTTCCCTCAATATATTTGTGGACAAGAGTTATCATTTATAACTCTGCAGGTTTGTGAATTGCAGTGCCCCTGAGCTCCATTGTTCAACTCGCTTACTTGGGAGCTGGCCGCAAAAGCACAGGATTGCTTCAGGCCCTATTCTGGTCCCGGGCGGCAGGCTGAGCCTGTGGTTAATTCTTCTTCCTGATGGGAAAATAGAGTGACCTGTGCCAGTCCCAACACCTAGAGCTAGTCTCTCATTGGTTCCCCCTCTTCCCGTTCATCCTCAGGACAAATCGCAACCTGTACGGAACAGGAGGTTAAAGGTGCTGAGTCTCCAAGGAGGGAGATTGCTAGTAAAGCGGCTGGAATGGCGAACCCGAGCACAAGGAGGTGAGAAATGAGGTGCGTTTTAGAAACCTTTCCCGATCACACGGTGTACCATCTTCTGGGTTTCTCATGCATGTTTTCAATGTAGGAAGATGCCCTTGAACCTGGAGATTTGGGACCCATGGGATGGGTACCACGCAGTACTACTTTAAAGGGTCTGCGTTTGCTCACCCAACCTCACCAAACCTCTCAGCCCCAAGAGTGTCCACCCTTATGTCTCCGTCAGCTGTGGGTCTAGATATGGTCAATCCAGGTGGCATCACAGCCCCTGAACGAATTTTGTAAGAATTTCTCTCTCTTTCACTGTCTTTGTTTCACGGGTTTTTAAAAGTAATTGCTTTTTATAATGGGGTTTAGCTGCTTTTCACTGCTGTGTTTATGCCGCTTTACACCCACTTGACTCACTTACAGAGAGATATCAATACATAGGTTTAAGATTCTTACTAGTCAGATATATTCTTGGGCGGTGAGTAGGGGGTGTTGAGTCCAGTTCCCTGAGCAAGGAGTAGGTCTTGTCTATTACATATTGGGTTTATGGAACGGTATCTGAGCTAATTTGAAACCCGTGTTTTATGCATCCCCCCGCCTCACCTTTCCCGTTGAGCAGCCATAGTGTGTTTTCTAAACGTGTGACTCTGTTCCGTTTTGTAATTCAGTTCAAGTGTAGCGGTTTTTACATTCCCTCTATTAGTGATATCTTATGACAAGTGTCTTTTTCTGTGTGACTCTTTTCACTTAGAATCGTCGTACCTAAATCCACTCATCATGCTGCTACTAGCCTTATGACCTTGATTTCATGGCTGAGTGATATTCCATTGTACATAAGGACCACAACTTCTTTATCCTTTTTTCTCTTTCCTGGGATATTTAAGGTGTAACGAAGTGGAGGTTCTTGTCAAGAGAGCAGCCCTAAACTTTGGGGTGCCTGTGTCTTGCTGATTTTTAGTTTTCCCAATGTATACGCCCATGAGTGGAAGTGCCCTATGCTCTCTAATCTGAGTTTTTTAGATGTTTCAGGACACACCGTACACTTCTCCAGAGTGGCTGTTGGCAATTTACATCCCGCCCATCAGCGTAGCAAGGCTCCCGGTTCTCCATGGGCTGTCCTGCATTTCTGGTTTTGACACTTTATTCAGCATGGCCCTTTTGACCGATGGGAAGCGAGACTTCTTTGTAGCGCTGATTTGCCTTTCCAGGTTGCTTGGTTGGCCAAAAAGGGCGTATGCGTTTTTTCCTGAATATACTCAGGAAAAAACGCATACGCCCTTTTTGGCCAAGGGCATGATTGTCGAGGTTTGGCCGCTTTTCCTGTGCTTTCAAGGCGATTCGAATCTACCTCCTGAAATCTGTTTCCTGCAATTCTGCCTTGCTTTCAAATCCTCTTCGGTGCCTTCCCTCAATATATTTGTGGACAAGAGTTATCATTTATAACTCTGCAGGTTTGTGAATTGCAGTGCCCCTGAGCTCCATTGTTCAACTCGCTTACTTGGGAGCTGGCCGCAAAAGCACAGGATTGCTTCAGGCCCTATTCTGGTCCCGGGCGGCAGGCTGAGCCTGTGGTTAATTCTTCTTCCTGATGGGAAAATAGAGTGACCTGTGCCAGTCCCAACACCTAGAGCTAGTCTCTCATTGGTTCCCCCTCTTCCCGTTCATCCTCAGGACAAATCGCAACCTGTACGGAACAGGAGGTTAAAGGTGCTGAGTCTCCAAGGAGGGAGATTGCTAGTAAAGCGGCTGGAATGGCGAACCCGAGCACAAGGAGGTGAGAAATGAGGTGCGTTTTAGAAACCTTTCCCGATCACACGGTGTACCATCTTCTGGGTTTCTCATGCATGTTTTCAATGTAGGAAGATGCCCTTGAACCTGGAGATTTGGGACCCATGGGATGGGTACCACGCAGTACTACTTTAAAGGGTCTGCGTTTGCTCACCCAACCTCACCAAACCTCTCAGCCCCAAGAGTGTCCACCCTTATGTCTCCGTCAGCTGTGGGTCTAGATATGGTCAATCCAGGTGGCATCACAGCCCCTGAACGAATTTTGTAAGAATTTCTCTCTCTTTCACTGTCTTTGTTTCACGGGTTTTTCAAAGTAATTGCTTTTTATAATGGGGTTTAGCTGCTTTTCACTGCTGTGTTTATGCCGCTTTACACCCACTTGACTCACTTACAGAGAGATATCAATACATAGGTTTAAGATTCTTACTAGTCAGATATATTCTTGGGCGGTGAGTAGGGGGTGTTGAGTCCAGTTCCCTGAGCAAGGAGTAGGTCTTGTCTATTACATATTGGGTTTATGGAACGGTATCTGAGCTAATTTGAAACCCGTGTTTTATGCATCCCCCCGCCTCACCTTTCCCGTTGAGCAGCCATAGTGTGTTTTCTAAACGTGTGACTCTGTTCCGTTTTGTAATTCAGTTCAAGTGTAGCGGTTTTTACATTCCCTCTATTAGTGATATCTTATGACAAGTGTCTTTTTCTGTGTGACTCTTTTCACTTAGAATCGTCGTACCTAAATCCACTCATCATGCTGCTACTAGCCTTATGACCTTGATTTCATGGCTGAGTGATATTCCATTGTACATAAGGACCACAACTTCTTTATCCTTTTTTCTCTTTCCTGGGATATTTAAGGTGTAACGAAGTGGAGGTTCTTGTCAAGAGAGCAGCCCTAAACTTTGGGGTGCCTGTGTCTTGCTGATTTTTAGTTTTCCCAATGTATACGCCCATGAGTGGAAGTGCCCTATGCTCTCTAATCTGAGTTTTTTAGATGTTTCAGGACACACCGTACACTTCTCCAGAGTGGCTGTTGGCAATTTACATCCCGCCCATCAGCGTAGCAAGGCTCCCGGTTCTCCATGGGCTGTCCTGCATTTCTGGTTTTGACACTTTATTCAGCATGGCCCTTTTGACCGATGGGAAGCGAGACTTCTTTGTAGCGCTGATTTGCCTTTCCAGGTTGCTTGGTTGGCCAAAAAGGGCGTATGCGTTTTTTCCTGAATATACTCAGGAAAAAACGCATACGCCCTTTTTGGCCAAGGGCATGATTGTCGAGGTTTGGCCGCTTTTCCTGTGCTTTCAAGGCGATTCGAATCTACCTCCTGAAATCTGTTTCCTGCAATTCTGCCTTGCTTTCAAATCCTCTTCGGTGCCTTCCCTCAATATATTTGTGGACAAGAGTTATCATTTATAACTCTGCAGGTTTGTGAATTGCAGTGCCCCTGAGCTCCATTGTTCAACTCGCTTACTTGGGAGCTGGCCGCAAAAGCACAGGATTGCTTCAGGCCCTATTCTGGTCCCGGGCGGCAGGCTGAGCCTGTGGTTAATTCTTCTTCCTGATGGGAAAATAGAGTGACCTGTGCCAGTCCCAACACCTAGAGCTAGTCTCTCATTGGTTCCCCCTCTTCCCGTTCATCCTCAGGGCAAATCGCAACCTGTACGGAACAGGAGGTTAAAGGTGCTGAGTCTCCAAGGAGGGAGATTGCTAGTAAAGCGGCTGGAATGGCGAACCCGAGCACAAGGAGGTGAGAAATGAGGTGCGTTTTAGAAACCTTTCCCGATCACACGGTGTACCATCTTCTGGGTTTCTCATGCATGTTTTCGATGTAGGAAGATGCCCTTGAACCTGGAGATTTGGGACCCATGGGATGGGTACTACGCAGTACTACTTTAAAGGGTCTGCGTTTGCTCACCCACCCTCACCAAACCTCTCAGCCCCAAGAGTGTCCACCCTTATGTCTCCGTCAGCTGTGGGTCTAGATATGGTCAATCCAGGTGGCATCACAGCCCCTGAACGAATTTTGTAAGAATTTCTCTCTCTTTCACTGTCTTTGTTTCACGGGTTTTTAAAAGTAATTGATTTTTATAATGGGGTTTAGCTGCTTTTCACTGCTGTGTTTATGCCGCTTTACACACACTTGACTCACTTACAGAGAGATATCAATACATAGGTTTAAGATTCTTACTAGTCAGATATATTCTTGGGCGGTGAGTAGGGGGTGTTGAGTCCAGTTCCCTGAGCAAGGAGTAGGTCTCCTCTATTACATATTGGGTTTATGGAACGGTATCTGAGCTAATTTGAAACCCGTGTTTTATGCATCCCCCCGCCTCACCTTTCCCGTTGAGCAGCCATACTGTGTTTTCTAAACGTGTGACTCTGTTCCGTTTTGTAATTCAGTTCAAGTGTAGCGGTTTTTACATTCCCTCTATTAGTGATATCTTATGACAAGTGTCTCTTTCTGTGTGACTTTTTTCACTTAGAATCGTCGTACCTAAATCCACTCATCATGCTGCTACTAGCCTTATGACCTTGATTTCATGGCTGAGTGATATTCCATTGTACATAAGGACCACAACTTCTTTATCCTTTTTTCTCTTTCCTGGGATATTTAAGGTGTAACTAAGTGGAGGTTCTTGTCAAGAGAGCAGCCCTAAACTTTGGGGTGCCTGTGTCTTGCTGATTTTTAGTTTTCCCAATTTATACGCCCATGAGTGGAAGTGCCCTATGCTCTCTAATCTGAGTTTTTTAGATGTTTCAGGACAGACCGTACACTTCTCCAGAGTGGCTGTTGGCAATTTACATCCCGCCCATCAGCGTAGCAAGCTCCCGTTTCTCCATGACCTGTCCTGCATTTCTGGTTTTGACACTTTATTCAGCATGGCCCTTTTGACCGATGGGAAGCGAGACTTCTTTGTAGCGCTGATTTGCCTTTCAAGGTTGCTTGGTTGGCCAAAAAGGGCGTATGCGTTTTTTCCTGAATATATTCAGGAAAAAACGCATACGCCCTTTTTGGCCAAGGGCATGATTGTCGAGGTTTGGCCGCTTTTCCTGTGCTTTCAAGGCGATTCGAATCTACCTCCTGAAATCTGTTTCCTGCAATTCTGCCTTGCTTTCAAATCCTCTTCGGTGCCTTCCCTCAATATATTTGTGGACAAGAGTTATCATTTATAACTCTGCAGGTTTGTGAATTGCAGTGCCCCTGAGCTCCATTGTTCAACTCGCTTACTTGGGAGCTGGCCGCAAAAGCACAGGATTGCTTCAGGCCCTATTCTGGTCCCGGGTGGCAGGCTGAGCCTGTGGTTAATTCTTCTTCCTGATGGGAAAATAGAGTGACCTGTGCCAGTCCCAACACCTAGAGCTAGTCTCTCATTGGTTCCCCCTCTTCCCGTTCATCCTCAGGACAAATCGCAACCTGTACGGAACAGGAGGTTAAAGGTGCTGAGTCTCCAAGGAGGGAGATTGCTAGTAAAGCGGCTGGAATGGCGAACCCGAGCACAAGGAGGTGAGAAATGAGGTGCGTTTTAGAAACCTTTCCCGATCACACGGTGTACCATCTTCTGGGTTCCTCATGCATGTTTTCGATGTAGGAAGATGCCCTTGAACCTGGAGATTTGGGACCCATGGGATGGGTACCACGCAGTACTACTTTAAAGTGTCTGCGTTTGCTCACCCAACCTCACCAAACCTCTCAGCCCCAAGAGTGTCCACCCTTATGTCTCCGTCAGCTGTGGGTCTAGATATGGTCAATCCAGGTGGCATCACAGCCCCTGAACGAATTTTGTAAGAATTTCTCTCTCTTTCACTGTCTTTGTTTCACGGGTTTTTCAAAGTAATTGCTTTTTATAATGGGGTTTAGCTGCTTTTCACTGCTGTGTTTATGCCGCTTTACACCCACTTGACTCACTTACAGAGAGATATCAATACATAGGTTTAAGATTCTTACTAGTCAGATATATTCTTGGGCGGTGAGTAGGGGGTGTTGAGTCCAGTTCCCTGAGCAAGGAGTAGGTCTTGTCTATTACATATTGGGTTTATGGAACGGTATCTGAGCTAATTTGAAACCCGTGTTTTATGCATCCCCCCGCCTCACCTTTCCCGTTGAGCAGCCATAGTGTGTTTTCTAAACGTGTGACTCTGTTCCGTTTTGTAATTCAGTTCAAGTGTAGCGGTTTTTACATTCCCTCTATTAGTGATATCTTATGACAAGTGTCTTTTTCTGTGTGACTTTTTTCACTTAGAATCGTCGTACCTAAATCCACTCATCATGCTGCTACTAGCCTTATGACCTTGATTTCATGGCTGAGTGATATTCCATTGTACATAAGGACCACAACTTCTTTATCCATTTTTCTCTTTCCTGGGATATTTAAGGTGTAACGAAGTGGAGGTTCTTGTCAAGAGAGCAGCCCTAAACTTTGGGGTGCCTGTGTCTTGCTGATTTTTAGTTTTCCCAATGTATACGCCCATGAGTGGAAGTGCCCTATGCTCTCTAATCTGAGTTTTTTAGATGTTTCAGGACACACCGTACACTTCTCCAGAGTGGCTGTTGGCAATTTACATCCCGCCCATCAGCGTAGCAAGGCTCCCGGTTCTCCATGGGCTGTCCTGCATTTCTGGTTTTGACACTTTATTCAGCATGGCCCTTTTGACCGATGGGAAGCGAGACTTCTTTGTAGCGCTGATTTGCCTTTCCAGGTTGCTTGGTTGGCCAAAAAGGGCGTATGCGTTTTTTCCTGAATATACTCAGGAAAAAACGCATACGCCCTTTTTGGCCAAGGGCATGATTGTCGAGGTTTGGCCGCTTTTCCTGTGCTTTCAAGGCGATTCGAATCTACCTCCTGAAATCTGTTTCCTGCAATTCTGCCTTGCTTTCAAATCCTCTTCGGTGCCTTCCCTCAATATATTTGTGGACAAGAGTTATCATTTATAACTCTGCAGGTTTGTGAATTGCAGTGCCCCTGAGCTCCATTGTTCAACTCGCTTACTTGGGAGCTGGCCGCAAAAGCACAGGATTGCTTCAGGCCCTATTCTGGTCCCGGGCGGCAGGCTGAGCCTGTGGTTAATTCTTCTTCCTGATGGGAAAATAGAGTGACCTGTGCCAGTCCCAACACCTAGAGCTAGTCTCTCATTGGTTCCCCCTCTTCCCGTTCATCCTCAGGACAAATCGCAACCTGTACGGAACAGGAGGTTAAAGGTGCTGAGTCTCCAAGGAGGGAGATTGCTAGTAAAGCGGCTGGAATGGCGAACCCGAGCACAAGGAGGTGAGAAATGAGGTGCGTTTTAGAAACCTTTCCCGATCACACGGTGTACCATCTTCTGGGTTTCTCATGCATGTTTTCAATGTAGGAAGATGCCCTTGAACCTGGAGATTTGGGACCCATGGGATGGGTACCACGCAGTACTACTTTAAAGGGTCTGCGTTTGCTCACCCAACCTCACCAAACCTCTCAGCCCCAAGAGTGTCCACCCTTATGTCTCTGTCAGCTGTGGGTCTAGATATGGTCAATCCAGGTGCCATCACAGCCCCTGAACGAATTTTGTAAGAATTTCTCTCTCTTTCACTGTCTTTGTTTCACGGGTTTTTAAAAGTAATTGCTTTTTATAATGGGGTTTAGCTGCTTTTCACTGCTGTGTTTATGCCGCTTTACACCCACTTGACTCACTTACAGAGAGATATCAATACATAGGTTTAAGATTCTTACTAGTCAGATATATTCTTGGGCGGTGAGTAGGGGGTGTTGAGTCCAGTTCCCTGAGCAAGGAGTAGGTCTTGTCTATTACATATTGGGTTTATGGAACGGTATCTGAGCTAATTTGAAACCCGTGTTTTATGCATCCCCCCGCCTCACCTTTCCCGTTGAGCAGCCATAGTGTGTTTTCTAAACGTGTGACTCTGTTCCGTTTTGTAATTCAGTTCAAGTGTAGCGGTTTTTACATTCCCTCTATTAGTGATATCTTATGACAAGTGTCTTTTTCTGTGTGACTCTTTTCACTTAGAATCGTCGTACCTAAATCCACTCATCATGCTGCTACTAGCCTTATGACCTTGATTTCATGGCTGAGTGATATTCCATTGTACATAAGGACCACAACTTCTTTATCCTTTTTTCTCTTTCCTGGGATATTTAAGGTGTAACGAAGTGGAGGTTCTTGTCAAGAGAGCAGCCCTAAACTTTGGGGTGCCTGTGTCTTGCTGATTTTTAGTTTTCCCAATGTATACGCCCATGAGTGGAAGTGCCCTATGCTCTCTAATCTGAGTTTTTTAGATGTTTCAGGACACACCGTACACTTCTCCAGAGTGGCTGTTGGCAATTTACATCCCGCCCATCAGCGTAGCAAGGCTCCCGGTTCTCCATGGGCTGTCCTGCATTTCTGGTTTTGACACTTTATTCAGCATGGCCCTTTTGACCGATGGGAAGCGAGACTTCTTTGTAGCGCTGATTTGCCTTTCCAGGTTGCTTGGTTGGCCAAAAAGGGCGTATGCGTTTTTTCCTGAATATACTCAGGAAAAAACGCATACGCCCTTTTTGGCCAAGGGCATGATTGTCGAGGTTTGGCCGCTTTTCCTGTGCTTTCAAGGCGATTCGAATCTACCTCCTGAAATCTGTTTCCTGCAATTCTGCCTTGCTTTCAAATCCTCTTCGGTGTCTTCCCTCAATATATTTGTGGACAAGAGTTATCATTTATAACTCTGCAGGTTTGTGAATTGCAGTGCCCCTGAGCTCCATTGTTCAACTCGCTTACTTGGGAGCTGGCCGCAAAAGCACAGGATTGCTTCAGGCCCTATTCTGGTCCCGGGCGGCAGGCTGAGCCTGTGGTTAATTCTTCTTCCTGATGGGAAAATAGAGTGACCTGTGCCAGTCCCAACACCTAGAGCTAGTCTCTCATTGGTTCCCCCTCTTCCCGTTCATCCTCAGGGCAAATCGCAACCTGTACGGAACAGGAGGTTAAAGGTGCTGAGTCTCCAAGGAGGGAGATTGCTAGTAAAGCGGCTGGAATGGCGAACCCGAGCACAAGGAGGTGAGAAATGAGGTGCGTTTTAGAAACCTTTCCCGATCACACGGTGTACCATCTTCTGGGTTTCTCATGCATGTTTTCAATGTAGGAAGATGCCCTTGAACCTGGAGATTTGGGACCCATGGGATGGGTACCACGCAGTACTACTTTAAAGGGTCTGCGTTTGCTCACCCAACCTCACCAAACCTCTCAGCCCCAAGAGTGTCCACCCTTATGTCTCCGTCAGCTGTGGGTCTAGATATGGTCAATCCAGGTGGCATCACAGCCCCTGAACGAATTTTGTAAGAATTTCTCTCTCTTTCACTGTCTTTGTTTCACGGGTTTTTAAAAGTAATTGCTTTTTATAATGGGGTTTAGCTGCTTTTCACTGCTGTGTTTATGCCGCTTTACACCCACTTGACTCACTTACAGAGAGATATCAATACATAGGTTTAAGATTCTTACTAGTCAGATATATTCTTGGGCGGTGAGTAGGGGGTGTTGAGTCCAGTTCCCTGAGCAAGGAGTAGGTCTTGTCTATTACATATTGGGTTTATGGAACGGTATCTGAGCTAATTTGAAACCCGTGTTTTATGCATCCCCCCGCCTCACCTTTCCCGTTGAGCAGCCATAGTGTGTTTTCTAAACGTGTGACTCTGTTCCGTTTTGTAATTCAGTTCAAGTGTAGCGGTTTTTACATTCCCTCTATTAGTGATATCTTATGACAAGTGTCTTTTTCTGTGTGACTCTTTTCACTTAGAATCGTCGTACCTAAATCCACTCATCATGCTGCTACTAGCCTTATGACCTTGATTTCATGGCTGAGTGATATTCCATTGTACATAAGGACCACAACTTCTTTATCCTTTTTTCTCTTTCCTGGGATATTTAAGGTGTAACGAAGTGGAGGTTCTTGTCAAGAGAGCAGCCCTAAACTTTGGGGTGCCTGTGTCTTGCTGATTTTTAGTTTTCCCAATGTATACGCCCATGAGTGGAAGTGCCCTATGCTCTCTAATCTGAGTTTTTTAGATGTTTCAGGACACACCGTACACTTCTCCAGAGTGGCTGTTGGCAATTTACATCCCGCCCATCAGCGTAGCAAGGCTCCCGGTTCTCCATGGGCTGTCCTGCATTTCTGGTTTTGACACTTTATTCAGCATGGCCCTTTTGACCGATGGGAAGCGAGACTTCTTTGTAGCGCTGATTTGCCTTTCCAGGTTGCTTGGTTGGCCAAAAAGGGCGTATGCGTTTTTTCCTGAATATACTCAGGAAAAAACGCATACGCCCTTTTTGGCCAAGGGCATGATTGTCGAGGTTTGGCCGCTTTTCCTGTGCTTTCAAGGCGATTCGAATCTACCTCCTGAAATCTGTTTCCTGCAATTCTGCCTTGCTTTCAAATCCTCTTCGGTGCCTTCCCTCAATATATTTGTGGACAAGAGTTATCATTTATAACTCTGCAGGTTTGTGAATTGCAGTGCCCCTGAGCTCCATTGTTCAACTCGCTTACTTGGGAGCTGGCCGCAAAAGCGCAGGATTGCTTCAGGCCCTATTCTGGTCCCGGGCGGCAGTCTGAGCCTGTGGTTAATTCTTCTTCCTGATGGGAAAATAGAGTGACCTGTGCCAGTCCCAACACCTAGAGCTAGTCTCTCATTGGTTCCCCCTCTTCCCGTTCATCCTCAGGACAAATCGCAACCTGTACGGAACAGGAGGTTAAAGGTGCTGAGTCTCCAAGGAGGGAGATTGCTAGTAAAGCGGCTGGAATGGCGAACCCGAGCACAAGGAGGTGAGAAATGAGGTGCGTTTTAGAAACCTTTCCCGATCACACGGTGTACCATCTTCTGGGTTTCTCATGCATGTTTTCGATGTAGGAAGATGCCCTTGAACCTGGAGATTTGGGACCCATGGGATGGGTACCACGCAGTAGTACTTTAAAGGGTCTGCGTTTGCTCACCCAACCTCACCAAACCTCTCAGCCCCAAGAGTGTCCACCCTTATGTCTCCGTCAGCTGTGGGTCTAGATATGGTCAATCCAGGTGGCATCACAGCCCCTGAACGAATTTTGTAAGAATTTCTCTCTCTTTCACTGTCTTTGTTTCACGGGTTTTTAAAAGTAATTGCTTTTTATAATGGGGTTTAGCTGCTTTTCACTGCTGTGTTTATGCCGCTTTACACCCACTTGACTCACTTACAGAGAGATATCAATACATAGGTTTAAGATTCTTACTAGTCAGATATATTCTTGGGCGGTGAGTAGGGGGTGTTGAGTCCAGTTCCCTGAGCAAGGAGTAGGTCTTGTCTATTACATATTGGGTTTATGGAACGGTATCTGAGCTAATTTGAAACCCGTGTTTTATGCATCCCCCCGCCTCACCTTTCCCGTTGAGCAGCCATACTGTGTTTTCTAAACGTGTGACTCTGTTCCGTTTTGTAATTCAGTTCAAGTGTAGCGGTTTTTACATTCCCTCTATTAGTGATATCTTATGACAAGTGTCTCTTTCTGTGTGACTTTTTTCACTTAGAATCGTCGTACCTAAATCCACTCATCATGCTGCTACTAGCCTTATGACCTTGATTTCATGGCTGAGTGATATTCCATTGTACATAAGGACCACAACTTCTTTATCCTTTTTTCTCTTTCCTGGGATATTTAAGGTGTAACGAAGTGGAGGTTCTTGTCAAGAGAGCAGCCCTAAACTTTGGGGTGCCTGTGTCTTGCTGATTTTTAGTTTTCCCAATGTATACGCCCATGAGTGGAAGTGCCCTATGCTCTCTAAGCTGAGTTTTTTAGATGTTTCAGGACACACCGTACACTTCTCCAGAGTGGCTGTTGGCAATTTACATCCCGCCCATCAGCGTAGCAAGCTCCCGTTTCTCCATGACCTGTCCTGCATTTCTGGTTTTGACACTTTATTCAGCATGGCCCTTTTGACCGATGGGAAGCGAGACTTCTTTGTAGCGCTGATTTGCCTTTCCAGGTTGCTTGGTTGGCCAAAAAGGGCGTATGCGTTTTTTCCTGAATATATTTAGGAAAAAACGCATACGCCCTTTTTGGCCAAGGGCATGATTGTCGAGGTTTGGCCGCTTTTCCTGTGCTTTCAAGGCGATTCGAATCTACCTCCTGAAATCGATTTCCTGCAATTCTGCCTTGCTTTCAAATCCTCTTCGTTGCCTTCCCTCAATATATTTGTGGACTACAGTTATCATTTATAACTCTGCAGGTTTGTGAATTGCAGTGCCCCTGAGCTCCATTTTTCAACTCGCTTTCTTGGGAGCTGGCCGCAAAAGCGCAGGATTGCTTCAGGCCCTATTCTGGTCCCGGGCGGCAGGCTGAGCCTGTGGTTAATTCTTCTTCCTGATGGGAAAATAGAGTGACCTGTGCCAGTCCCAACACCTAGAGCTAGTCTCTCATTGGTTCCCCCTCTTCCGTTCATCCTCAGGACAAATCGCAACCTGTACGGAACAGGAAGTTAAAGGTGCTGAGTCTCCAAGGAGGGAGATTGCTAGTAAAGCGGCTGGAATGGCGAACCCGAGCACAAGGAGATGAGAAATGAGGTGCATTTTAGAAACCTTTCCCGATCACACGGTGTAGCAGCTTCTGGGTTTCTCATGCATGTTTTCGATGTAGGAAGATGCCCTTGAACCTGGAGATTTGGGACCCATGGGATGGGTACTACGCAGTATTACTTTAAAGGGTCTGCGTTTGCTCACCCAACCTCACCTAACCTCTCAGCCCCACGAGTGTCCACCCTTATGACTCCATCAGCTGTGGGTCTAGATATGGTCAATCCAGGTGGCATCACAGCCCATGAACGAATTTTGTAAGTGTTTATCTCTCTTTCACTGTCTTTGTTTCACGGGTTTTTAAAAGTAAGTGATTTTTATAATGGGGTTTAGCTGCTTTTCACTGCTGTGTTTATGCCGCTTTACACCCACTTGACTCACTTACAGAGAGATATCAATACATAGGTTTTAAGATTCTTACTTTTCAGGTATATTCTTGGGCGGTGAGTAGGGGTGTTGAGTTCAGTTCACTGAGGAAGGAGTAGGTCTTGTCTATTACATATTGGGTTTATGGAACGGTATCTGAGCTAATTTGAAACCCGTGTTTTATGCATCACCCCGCCTCACCTTTCCCGTTGAGCAGCCATAGTGTGTTTTCTAAACGTGTGACTCTGTTCCGTTTTGTAATTCAGTTCAAGTGTAGCGGTTTTTACATTCCCTCTATTAGTGATATCTTATGACAAGTGTCTTTTCCTGTGTGACTTTTATCACTTAGAATTGTCGTACGTAAATCCACTCATCATGCTGCTACTAGCCTTATGACGTTGATTTCATGGCTGAGTGATATTCCATTGTGCATAAGGACCACAACTTCTTTATCTAGTTTTCTCTTTCCTGGGATATTTAAGGTGTAACACAGTGGAGGTTCTTATCAAGAGAGTCCCTAAACTTTGGGGTGCCTGTGTTTGCTGATTTTAATTTTCCCAATTTATACTCCCATGAGTGGAAGTGCCCTATGCTCTCTAAGCTGAGTTTTTTAGATGTTTCAGGACACACCGTACACTTATCCAGAGTGGCTGTTGGCAATTTACATCCCGCCAATCAGCGTAGCAAGGCTCCCTTTTCTCCATGGCCTGTCCTGCATTTCTGGTTTTGACACTTTATTCAGCATGGCCCTTTTGACCGATGGGAAGCGAGACTTCTTTGTAGCGCTGATTTGCCTTTCCAGGTTGCTTGGTTGGCCAAAAAGGGCGTATGCGTTTTTTCCTGAATATATTCAGGAAAAAACGCATACGCCCTTTTTGGCCAAGGGCATGATTGTCGAGGTTTGGCCGCTTTTCCTGTGCTTTCATGGCGATTCGAATCTACCTCCTGAAATCTGTTTCCTGCAATTCTGCCTTGCTTTCAAATCCTCTTCGGTGCCTTCCCTCAATATATTTGTGGACAAGAGTTATCATTTATAACTCTGCAGGTTTGTGAATTGCAGTGCCCCTGAGCTCCATTGTTCAACTCGCTTACTTGGGAGCTGGCCGCAAAAGCACAGGATTGCTTCAGGCCCTATTCTGGTCCCGGGCGGCAGGCTGAGCCTGTGGTTAATTCTTCTTCCTGATGGGAAAATAGAGTGACCTGTGCCAGTCCCAACACCTAGAGCTAGTCTCTCATTGGTTCCCCCTCTTCCCGTTCATCCTGAGGACAAATCGCAACCTGTACGGAACAGGAGGTTAAAGGTGCTGTGTCTCCAAGGAGGGAGATTGGTAGTAAAGCGGCTGGAATGGCGAACGCGAGCACAAGGAGGTGAGAAATGATTTGCGTTTTAGAAACCTTTCCCGATCACACGGTGTACCATCTTCTGGGTTTCTCATGCATGTTTTCGATGTAGGAAGATGCCCTTGAACCTGGAGATTTGGGACCCATGGGATCGGTACCACGCAGTACTACTTTAAAGGGTCTGCATTTGCTCACCCAACCTCACCAAACCTCTCAGCCCCAAGAGTGTCCACCCTTATGTCTCCGTCAGCTGTGGGTCTAGATATGGTCAATCCAGGTGGCATCACAGCCCCTGAACGAATTTTGTAAGAATTTCTCTCTCTTTCACTGTCTTTGTTTCACGGGTTTTTAAAAGTAATTGCTTTTTATAATGGGGTTTAGCTGCTTTTCACTGCTGTGTTTATGCCGCTTTACACCCACTTGACTCACTTACAGAGAGATATCAATACATAGGTTTAAGATTCTTACTAGTCAGATATATTCTTGGGCGGTGAGTAGGGGGTGTTGAGTCCAGTTCCCTGAGCAAGGAGTAGGTCTTGTCTATTACATATTGGGTTTATGGAACGGTATCTGAGCTAATTTGAAACCCGTGTTTTATGCATCCCCCCGCCTCACCTTTCCCGTTGAGCAGCCATAGTGTGTTTTCTAAACGTGTGACTCTGTTCCGTTTTGTAATTCAGTTCAAGTGTAGCGGTTTTTACATTCCCTCTATTAGTGATATCTTATGACAAGTGTCTTTTTCTGTGTGACTCTTTTCACTTAGAATCGTCGTACCTAAATCCACTCATCATGCTGCTACTAGCCTTATGACCTTGATTTCATGGCTGAGTGATATTCCATTGTACATAAGGACCACAACTTCTTTATCCTTTTTTCTCTTTCCTGGGATATTTAAGGTGTAACGAAGTGGAGGTTCTTGTCAAGAGAGCAGCCCTAAACTTTGGGGTGCCTGTGTCTTGCTGATTTTTAGTTTTCCCAATGTATACGCCCATGAGTGGAAGTGCCCTATGCTCTCTAAGCTGAGTTTTTTAGATGTTTCAGGACACACCGTACACTTCTCCAGAGTGGCTGTTGGCAATTTACATCCCGCCCATCAGCGTAGCAAGGCTCCCGGTTCTCCATGGCCTGTCCTGCATTTCTGGTTTTGACACTTTATTCAGCATGGCCCTTTTGACCGATGGGAAGCGAGACTTCTTTGTAGCGCTGATTTGCCTTTCCAGGTTGCTTGGTTG
Organism: Eschrichtius robustus; assembly: GCF_028021215.1. NCBI lineage: Eukaryota > Metazoa > Chordata > Mammalia > Artiodactyla > Eschrichtiidae > Eschrichtius > Eschrichtius robustus. The sequence continues at coordinate 40,252,220 of NC_090831.1, read as the reverse complement.
GCCAAAAAGGGCGTATGCGTTTTTTCCTGAATATACTCAGGAAAAAACGCATACGCCCTTTTTGGCCAAGGGCACGATTGTCGAGGTTTGGCCGCTTTTCCTGTGCTTTCAAGGCGATTCGAATCTACCTCCTGAAATCTGTTTCCTGCAATTCTGCCTTGCTTTCAAATCCTCTTCGGTGTCTTCCCTCAATATATTTGTGGACAAGAGTTATCATTTATAACTCTGCAGGTTTGTGAATTGCAGTGCCCCTGAGCTCCATTGTTCAACTCGCTTACTTGGGAGCTGGCCGCAAAAGCGCAGGATTGCTTCAGGCCCTATTCTGGTCCCGGGCGGCAGGCTGAGCCTGTGGTTAATTCTTCTTCCTGATGGGAAAATAGAGTGACCTGTGCCAGTCCCAACACCTAGAGCTAGTCTCTCATTGGTTCCCCCTCTTCCCGTTCATCCTCAGGACAAATCGCAACCTGTACGGAACAGGAGGTTAAAGGTGCTGAGTCTCCAAGGAGGGAGATTGCTAGTAAAGCGGCTGGAATGGCGAACCCGAGCACAAGGAGGTGAGAAATGAGGTGCGTTTTAGAAACCTTTCCCGATCACACGGTGTACCATCTTCTGGGTTTCTCATGCATGTTTTCGATGTAGGAAGATGCCCTTGAACCTGGAGATTTGGGACCCATGGGATGGGTACCACGCAGTACTACTTTAAAGGGTCTGCGTTTGCTCACCCAACCTCACCAAACCTCTCAGCCCCAAGAGTGTCCACCCTTATGTCTCCGTCAGCTGTGGGTCTAGATATGGTCAATCCAGGTGGCATCACAGCCCCTGAACGAATTTTGTAAGAATTTCTCTCTCTTTCACTGTCTTTGTTTCACGGGTTTTTCAAAGTAATTGCTTTTTATAATGGGGTTTAGCTGCTTTTCACTGCTGTGTTTATGCCGCTTTACACCCACTTGACTCACTTACAGAGAGATATCAATACATAGGTTTAAGATTCTTACTAGTCAGATATATTCTTGGGCGGTGAGTAGGGGGTGTTGAGTCCAGTTCCCTGAGCAAGGAGTAGGTCTTGTCTATTACATATTGGGTTTATGGAACGGTATCTGAGCTAATTTGAAACCCGTGTTTTATGCATCCCCCCGCCTCACCTTTCCCGTTGAGCAGCCATAGTGTGTTTTCTAAACGTGTGACTCTGTTCCGTTTTGTAATTCAGTTCAAGTGTAGCGGTTTTTACATTCCCTCTATTAGTGATATCTTATGACAAGTGTCTTTTTCTGTGTGACTTTTTTCACTTAGAATCGTCGTACCTAAATCCACTCATCATGCTGCTACTAGCCTTATGACCTTGATTTCATGGCTGAGTGATATTCCATTGTACATAAGGACCACAACTTCTTTATCCTTTTTTCTCTTTCCTGGGATATTTAAGGTGTAACGAAGTGGAGGTTCTTGTCAAGAGAGCAGCCCTAAACTTTGGGGTGCCTGTGTCTTGCTGATTTTTAGTTTTCCCAATGTATACGCCCATGAGTGGAAGTGCCCTATGCTCTCTAAGCTGAGTTTTTTAGATGTTTCAGGACACACCGTACACTTCTCCAGAGTGGCTGTTGGCAATTTACATCCCGCCCATCAGCGTAGCAAGGCTCCCGGTTCTCCATGGCCTGTCCTGCATTTCTGGTTTTGACACTTTATTCAGCATGGCCCTTTTGACCGATGGGAAGCGAGACTTCTTTGTAGCGCTGATTTGCCTTTCCAGGTTGCTTGGTTGGCCAAAAAGGGCGTATGCGTTTTTTCCTGAATATACTCAGGAAAAAACGCATACGCCCTTTTTGGCCAAGGGCACGATTGTCGAGGTTTGGCCGCTTTTCCTGTGCTTTCAAGGCGATTCGAATCTACCTCCTGAAATCTGTTTCCTGCAATTCTGCCTTGCTTTCAAATCCTCTTCGGTGTCTTCCCTCAATATATTTGTGGACAAGAGTTATCATTTATAACTCTGCAGGTTTGTGAATTGCAGTGCCCCTGAGCTCCATTGTTCAACTCGCTTACTTGGGAGCTGGCCGCAAAAGCACAGGATTGCTTCAGGCCCTATTCTGGTCCCGGGCGGCAGGCTGAGCCTGTGGTTAATTCTTCTTCCTGATGGGAAAATAGAGTGACCTGTGCCAGTCCCAACACCTAGAGCTAGTCTCTCATTGGTTCCCCCTCTTCCCGTTCATCCTCAGGACAAATCGCAACCTGTACGGAACAGGAGGTTAAAGGTGCTGAGTCTCCAAGGAGGGAGATTGCTAGTAAAGCGGCTGGAATGGCGAACCCGAGCACAAGGAGGTGAGAAATGAGGTGCGTTTTAGAAACCTTTCCCGATCACACGGTGTACCATCTTCTGGGTTTCTCATGCATGTTTTCGATGTAGGAAGATGCCCTTGAACCTGGAGATTTGGGACCCATGGGATGGGTACCACGCAGTACTACTTTAAAGGGTCTGCGTTTGCTCACCCAACCTCACCAAACCTCTCAGCCCCAAGAGTGTCCACCCTTATGTCTCCGTCAGCTGTGGGTCTAGATATGGTCAATCCAGGTGGCATCACAGCCCCTGAACGAATTTTGTAAGAATTTCTCTCTCTTTCACTGTCTTTGTTTCACGGGTTTTTCAAAGTAATTGCTTTTTATAATGGGGTTTAGCTGCTTTTCACTGCTGTGTTTATGCCGCTTTACACCCACTTGACTCACTTACAGAGAGATATCAATACATAGGTTTAAGATTCTTACTAGTCAGATATATTCTTGGGCGGTGAGTAGGGGGTGTTGAGTCCAGTTCCCTGAGCAAGGAGTAGGTCTTGTCTATTACATATTGGGTTTATGGAACGGTATCTGAGCTAATTTGAAACCCGTGTTTTATGCATCCCCCCGCCTCACCTTTCCCGTTGAGCAGCCATAGTGTGTTTTCTAAACGTGTGACTCTGTTCCGTTTTGTAATTCAGTTCAAGTGTAGCGGTTTTTACATTCCCTCTATTAGTGATATCTTATGACAAGTGTCTTTTTCTGTGTGACTTTTTTCACTTAGAATCGTCGTACCTAAATCCACTCATCATGCTGCTACTAGCCTTATGACCTTGATTTCATGGCTGAGTGATATTCCATTGTACATAAGGACCACAACTTCTTTATCCTTTTTTCTCTTTCCTGGGATATTTAAGGTGTAACGAAGTGGAGGTTCTTGTCAAGAGAGCAGCCCTAAACTTTGGGGTGCCTGTGTCTTGCTGATTTTTAGTTTTCCCAATGTATACGCCCATGAGTGGAAGTGCCCTATGCTCTCTAAGCTGAGTTTTTTAGATGTTTCAGGACACACCGTACACTTCTCCAGAGTGGCTGTTGGCAATTTACATCCCGCCCATCAGCGTAGCAAGGCTCCCGGTTCTCCATGGCCTGTCCTGCATTTCTGGTTTTGACACTTTATTCAGCATGGCCCTTTTGACCGATGGGAAGCGAGACTTCTTTGTAGCGCTGATTTGCCTTTCCAGGTTGCTTGGTTGGCCAAAAAGGGCGTATGCGTTTTTTCCTGAATATATTCAGGAAAAAACGCATACGCCCTTTTTGGCCAAGGGCATGATTGTGGAGGTTTGGCCGCTTTTCCTGTGCTTTCAAGGCGATTCGAATCTACCTCCTGAAATCTGTTTCCTGCAATTCTGCCTTGCTTTCAAATCCTCTTCGGTGCCTTCCCTCAATATATTTGTGGACAAGAGTTATCATTTATAACTCTGCAGGTTTGTGAATTGCAGTGCCCCTGAGCTCCATTGTTCAACTCGCTTACTTGGGAGCTGGCCGCAAAAGCACAGGATTGCTTCAGGCCCTATTCTGGTCCCGGGCGGCAGGCTGAGCCTGTGGTTAATTCTTCTTCCTGATGGGAAAATAGAGTGACCTGTGCCAGTCCCAACACCTAGAGCTAGTCTCTCCTTGGTTCCCCCTCTTCCCGTTCATCCTCAGGACAAATCGCAACCTGTACGGAACAGGAGGTTAAAGGTGCTGAGTCTCCAAGGAGGGAGATTGCTAGTAAAGCGGCTGGAATGGCGAACCCGAGCACAAGGAGGTGAGAAATGAGGTGCGTTTTAGAAACCTTTCCCGATCACACGGTGTACCATCTTCTGGGTTTCTCATGCATGTTTTCGATGTAGGAAGATGCCCTTGAACCTGGAGATTTGGGACCCATGGGATGGGTACCACGCAGTACTACTTTAAAGGGTCTGCGTTTGCTCACCCAACCTCACCAAACCTCTCAGCCCCAAGAGTGTCCACCCTTATGTCTCCGTCAGCTGTGGGTCTAGATATGGTCAATCCAGGTGGCATCACAGCCCCTGAACGAATTTTGTAAGAATTTCTCTCTCTTTCACTGTCTTTGTTTCACGGGTTTTTCAAAGTAATTGCTTTTTATAATGGGGTTTAGCTGCTTTTCACTGCTGTGTTTATGCCGCTTTACACCCACTTGACTCACTTACAGAGAGATATCAATACATAGGTTTAAGATTCTTACTAGTCAGATATATTCTTGGGCGGTGAGTAGGGGGTGTTGAGTCCAGTTCCCTGAGCAAGGAGTAGGTCTTGTCTATTACATATTGGGTTTATGGAACGGTATCTGAGCTAATTTGAAACCCGTGTTTTATGCATCCCCCCGCCTCACCTTTCCCGTTGAGCAGCCATAGTGTGTTTTCTAAACGTGTGACTCTGTTCCGTTTTGTAATTCAGTTCAAGTGTAGCGGTTTTTACATTCCCTCTATTAGTGATATCTTATGACAAGTGTCTTTTTCTGTGTGACTTTTTTCACTTAGAATCGTCGTACCTAAATCCACTCATCATGCTGCTACTAGCCTTATGACCTTGATTTCATGGCTGAGTGATATTCCATTGTACATAAGGACCACAACTTCTTTATCCTTTTTTCTCTTTCCTGGGATATTTAAGGTGTAACGAAGTGGAGGTTCTTGTCAAGAGAGCAGCCCTAAACTTTGGGGTGCCTGTGTCTTGCTGATTTTTAGTTTTCCCAATGTATACGCCCATGAGTGGAAGTGCCCTATGCTCTCTAAGCTGAGTTTTTTAGATGTTTCAGGACACACCGTACACTTCTCCAGAGTGGCTGTTGGCAATATACATCCCGCCCATCAGCGTAGCAAGGCTCCCGGTTCTCCATGGCCTGTCCTGCATTTCTGGTTTTGACACTTTATTCAGCATGGCCCTTTTGACCGATGGGAAGCGAGACTTCTTTGTAGCGCTGATTTGCCTTTCCAGGTTGCTTGGTTGGCCAAAAAGGGCGTATGCGTTTTTTCCTGAATATATTCAGGAAAAAACGCATACGCCCTTTTTGGCCAAGGGCATGATTGTCGAGGTTTGGCCGCTTTTCCTGTGCTTTCAAGGCGATTCGAATCTACCTCCTGAAATCTGTTTCCTGCAATTCTGCCTTGCTTTCAAATCCTCTTCGGTGCCTTCCCTCAATATATTTGTGGACAAGAGTTATCATTTATAACTCTGCAGGTTTGTGAATTGCAGTGCCCCTGAGCTCCATTGTTCAACTCGCTTACTTGGGAGCTGGCCGCAAAAGCACAAGATTGCTTCAGGCCCTATTCTGGTCCCGGGCGGCAGGCTGAGCCTGTGGTTAATTCTTCTTCCTGATGGGAAAATAGAGTGACCTGTGCCAGTCCCAACACCTAGAGCTAGTCTCTCATTGGTTCCCCCTCTTCCCGTTCATCCTCAGGACAAATCGCAACCTGTACGGAACAGGAGGTTAAAGGTGCTGAGTCTCCAAGGAGGGAGATTGCTAGTAAAGCGGCTGGAATGGCGAACCCGAGCACAAGGAGGTGAGAAATGAGGTGCGTTTTAGAAACCTTTCCCGATCACACGGTGTACCATCTTCTGGGTTTCTCATGCATGTTTTCGATGTAGGAAGATGCCCTTGAACCTGGAGATTTGGGACCCATGGGATGGGTACCACGCAGTACTACTTTAAAGGGTCTGCGTTTGCTCACCCAACCTCACCAAACCTCTCAGCCCCAAGAGTGTCCACCCTTATGTCTCCGTCAGCTGTGGGTCTAGATATGGTCAATCCAGGTGGCATCACAGCCCCTGAACGAATTTTGTAAGAATTTCTCTCTCTTTCACTGTCTTTGTTTCACGGGTTTTTCAAAGTAATTGCTTTTTATAATGGGGTTTAGCTGCTTTTCACTGCTGTGTTTATGCCGCTTTACACCCACTTGACTCACTTACAGAGAGATATCAATACATAGGTTTAAGATTCTTACTAGTCAGATATATTCTTGGGCGGTGAGTAGGGGGTGTTGAGTCCAGTTCCCTGAGCAAGGAGTAGGTCTTGTCTATTACATATTGGGTTTATGGAACGGTATCTGAGCTAATTTGAAACCCATGTTTTATGCATCCCCCCGCCTCACCTTTCCCGTTGAGCAGCCATAGTGTGTTTTCTAAACGTGTGACTCTGTTCCGTTTTGTAATTCAGTTCAAGTGTAGCGGTTTTTACATTCCCTCTATTAGTGATATCTTATGACAAGTGTCTTTTTCTGTGTGACTTTTTTCACTTAGAATCGTCGTACCTAAATCCACTCATCATGCTGCTACTAGCCTTATGACCTTGATTTCATGGCTGAGTGATATTCCATTGTACATAAGGACCACAACTTCTTTATCCTTTTTTCTCTTTCCTGGGATATTTAAGGTGTAACGAAGTGGAGGTTCTTGTCAAGAGAGCAGCCCTAAACTTTGGGGTGCCTGTGTCTTGCTGATTTTTAGTTTTCCCAATGTATACGCCCATGAGTGGAAGTGCCCTATGCTCTCTAAGCTGAGTTTTTTAGATGTTTCAGGACACACCGTACACTTCTCCAGAGTGGCTGTTGGCAATATACATCCCGCCCATCAGCGTAGCAAGGCTCCCGGTTCTCCATGGCCTGTCCTGCATTTCTGGTTTTGACACTTTATTCAGCATGGCCCTTTTGACCGATGGGAAGCGAGACTTCTTTGTAGCGCTGATTTGCCTTTCCAGGTTGCTTGGTTGGCCAAAAAGGGCGTATGCGTTTTTGCCTGAATATATTCAGGAAAAAACGCATACGCCCTTTTTGGCCAAGGGCATGATTGTCGAGGTTTGGCCGCTTTTCCTGTGCTTTCAAGGCGATTCGAATCTACCTCCTGAAATCTGTTTCCTGCAATTCTGCCTTGCTTTCAAATCCTCTTCGGTGCCTTCCCTCAATATATTTGTGGACAAGAGTTATCATTTATAACTCTGCAGGTTTGTGAATTGCAGTGCCCCTGAGCTCCATTGTTCAACTCGCTTACTTGGGAGCTGGCCGCAAAAGCACAGGATTGCTTCAGGCCCTATTCTGGTCCCGGGCGGCCGGCTGAGCCTGTGGTTAATTCTTCTTCCTGATGGGAAAATAGAGTGACCTGTGCCAGTCCCAACACCGAGAGCTAGTCTCTCCTTGGTTCCCCCTCTTCCCGTTCATCCTCAGGACAAATCGCAACCTGTACGGAACAGGAGGTTAAAGGTGCTGAGTCTCCAAGGAGGGAGATTGCTAGTAAAGCGGCTGGAATGGCGAACCCGAGCACAAGGAGGTGAGAAATGAGGTGCGTTTTAGAAACCTTTCCCGATCACACGGTGTACCATCTTCTGGGTTTCTCATGCATGTTTTCGATGTAGGAAGATGCCCTTGAACCTGGAGATTTGGGACCCATGGGATGGGTACCACGCAGTACTACTTTAAAGGGTCTGCGTTTGCTCACCCAACCTCACCAAACCTCTCAGCCCCAAGAGTGTCCACCCTTATGTCTCCGTCAGCTGTGGGTCTAGATATGGTCAATCCAGGTGGCATCACAGCCCCTGAACGAATTTTGTAAGAATTTCTCTCTCTTTCACTGTCTTTGTTTCACGGGTTTTTCAAAGTAATTGCTTTTTATAATGGGGTTTAGCTGCTTTTCACTGCTGTGTTTATGCCGCTTTACACCCACTTGACTCACTTACAGAGAGATATCAATACATAGGTTTAAGATTCTTACTAGTCAGATATATTCTTGGGCGGTGAGTAGGGGGTGTTGAGTCCAGTTCCCTGAGCAAGGAGTAGGTCTTGTCTATTACATATTGGGTTTATGGAACGGTATCTGAGCTAATTTGAAACCCGTGTTTTATGCATCCCCCCGCCTCACCTTTCCCGTTGAGCAGCCATAGTGTGTTTTCTAAACGTGTGACTCTGTTCAGTTTTGTAATTCAGTTCAAGTGTAGCGGTTTTTACATTCCCTCTATTAGTGATATCTTATGACAAGTGTCTTTTTCTGTGTGACTTTTTTCACTTAGAATCGTCGTACCTAAATCCACTCATCATGCTGCTACTAGCCTTATGACCTTGATTTCATGGCTGAGTGATATTCCATTGTACATAAGGACCACAACTTCTTTATCCTTTTTTCTCTTTCCTGGGATATTTAAGGTGTAACGAAGTGGAGGTTCTTGTCAAGAGAGCAGCCCTAAACTTTGGGGTGCCTGTGTCTTGCTGATTTTTAGTTTTCCCAATGTATACGCCCATGAGTGGAAGTGCCCTATGCTCTCTAAGCTGAGTTTTTTAGATGTTTCAGGACACACCGTACACTTCTCCAGAGTGGCTGTTGGCAATATACATCCCGCCCATCAGCGTAGCAAGGCTCCCGGTTCTCCATGGCCTGTCCTGCATTTCTGGTTTTGACACTTTATTCAGCATGGCCCTTTTGACCGATGGGAAGCGAGACTTCTTTGTAGCGCTGATTTGCCTTTCCAGGTTGCTTGGTTGGCCAAAAAGGGCGTATGCGTTTTTGCCTGAATATATTCAGGAAAAAACGCATACGCCCTTTTTGGCCAAGGGCATGATTGTCGAGGTTTGGCCGCTTTTCCTGTGCTTTCAAGGCGATTCGAATCTACCTCCTGAAATCTGTTTCCTGCAATTCTGCCTTGCTTTCAAATCCTCTTCGGTGCCTTCCCTCAATATATTTGTGGACAAGAGTTATCATTTATAACTCTGCAGGTTTGTGAATTGCAGTGCCCCTGAGCTCCATTGTTCAACTCGCTTACTTGGGAGCTGGCCGCAAAAGCACAGGATTGCTTCAGGCCCTATTCTGGTCCCGGGCGGCCGGCTGAGCCTGTGGTTAATTCTTCTTCCTGATGGGAAAATAAGGTGACCTGTGCCAGTCCCAACACCGAGAGCTAGTCTCTCCTTGGTTCCCCCTCTTCCCGTTCATCCTCAGGACAAATCGCAACCTGTACGGAACAGGAGGTTAAAGGTGCTGAGTCTCCAAGGAGGGAGATTGCTAGTAAAGCGGCTGGAATGGCGAACCCGAGCACAAGGAGGTGAGAAATGAGGTGCGTTTTAGAAACCTTTCCCGATCACACGGTGTACCATCTTCTGGGTTTCTCATGCATGTTTTCGATGTAGGAAGATGCCCTTGAACCTGGAGATTTGGGACCCATGGGATGGGTACCACGCAGTACTACTTTAAAGGGTCTGCGTTTGCTCACCCAACCTCACCAAACCTCTCAGCCCCAAGAGTGTCCACCCTTATGTCTCCGTCAGCTGTGGGTCTAGATATGGTCAATCCAGGTGGCATCACAGCCCCTGAACGAATTTTGTAAGAATTTCTCTCTCTTTCACTGTCTTTGTTTCACGGGTTTTTCAAAGTAATTGCTTTTTATAATGGGGTTTAGCTGCTTTTCACTGCTGTGTTTATGCCGCTTTACACCCACTTGACTCACTTACAGAGAGATATCAATACATAGGTTTAAGATTCTTACTAGTCAGATATATTCTTGGGCGGTGAGTAGGGGGTGTTGAGTCCAGTTCCCTGAGCAAGGAGTAGGTCTTGTCTATTACATATTGGGTTTATGGAACGGTATCTGAGCTAATTTGAAACCCGTGTTTTATGCATCCCCCCGCCTCACCTTTCCCGTTGAGCAGCCATAGTGTGTTTTCTAAACGTGTGACTCTGTTCCGTTTTGTAATTCAGTTCAAGTGTAGCGGTTTTTACATTCCCTCTATTAGTGATATCTTATGACAAGTGTCTTTTTCTGTGTGACTTTTTTCACTTAGAATCGTCGTACCTAAATCCACTCATCATGCTGCTACTAGCCTTATGACCTTGATTTCATGGCTGAGTGATATTCCATTGTACATAAGGACCACAACTTCTTTATCCTTTTTTCTCTTTCCTGGGATATTTAAGGTGTAACGAAGTGGAGGTTCTTGTCAAGAGAGCAGCCCTAAACTTTGGGGTGCCTGTGTCTTGCTGATTTTTAGTTTTCCCAATGTATACGCCCATGAGTGGAAGTGCCCTATGCTCTCTAAGCTGAGTTTTTTAGATGTTTCAGGACACACCGTACACTTCTCCAGAGTGGCTGTTGGCAATATACATCCCGCCCATCAGCGTAGCAAGGCTCCCGGTTCTCCATGGCCTGTCCTGCATTTCTGGTTTTGACACTTTATTCAGCATGGCCCTTTTGACCGATGGGAAGCGAGACTTCTTTGTAGCGCTGATTTGCCTTTCCAGGTTGCTTGGTTGGCCAAAAAGGGCGTATGCGTTTTTTCCTGAATATATTCAGGAAAAAACGCATACGCCCTTTTTGGCCAAGGGCATGATTGTCGAGGTTTGGCCGCTTTTCCTGTGCTTTCAAGGCGATTCGAATCTACCTCCTGAAATCTGTTTCCTGCAATTCTGCCTTGCTTTCAAATCCTCTTCGGTGCCTTCCCTCAATATATTTGTGGACAAGAGTTATCATTTATAACTCTGCAGGTTTGTGAATTGCAGTGCCCCTGAGCTCCATTGTTCAACTCGCTTACTTGGGAGCTGGCCGCAAAAGCACAGGATTGCTTCAGGCCCTATTCTGGTCCCGGGCGGCCGGCTGAGCCTGTGGTTAATTCTTCTTCCTGATGGGAAAATAGAGTGACCTGTGCCAGTCCCAACACCGAGAGCTAGTCTCTCCTTGGTTCCCCCTCTTCCCGTTCATCCTCAGGACAAATCGCAACCTGTACGGAACAGGAGGTTAAAGGTGCTGAGTCTCCAAGGAGGGAGATTGCTAGTAAAGCGGCTGGAATGGCGAACCCGAGCACAAGGAGGTGAGAAATGAGGTGCGTTTTAGAAACCTTTCCCGATCACACGGTGTACCATCTTCTGGGTTTCTCATGCACGTTTTCGATGTAGGAAGATGCCCTTGAACCTGGAGATTTGGGACCCATGGGATGGGTACCACGCAGTACTACTTTAAAGGGTCTGCGTTTGCTCACCCAACCTCACCAAACCTCTCAGCCCCAAGAGTGTCCACCCTTATGTCTCCGTCAGCTGTGGGTCTAGATATGGTCAATCCAGGTGGCATCACAGCCCCTGAACGAATTTTGTAAGAATTTCTCTCTCTTTCACTGTCTTTGTTTCACGGGTTTTTCAAAGTAATTGCTTTTTATAATGGGGTTTAGCTGCTTTTCACTGCTGTGTTTATGCCGCTTTACACCCACTTGACTCACTTACAGAGAGATATCAATACATAGGTTTAAGATTCTTACTAGTCAGATATATTCTTGGGCGGTGAGTAGGGGGTGTTGAGTCCAGTTCCCTGAGCAAGGAGTAGGTCTTGTCTATTACATATTGCGTTTATGGAACGGTATCTGAGCTAATTTGAAACCCGTGTTTTATGCATCCCCCCGCCTCACCTTTCCCGTTGAGCAGCCATAGTGTGTTTTCTAAACGTGTGACTCTGTTCAGTTTTGTAATTCAGTTCAAGTGTAGCGGTTTTTACATTCCCTCTATTAGTGATATCTTATGACAAGTGTCTTTTTCTGTGTGACTTTTTTCACTTAGAATCGTCGTACCTAAATCCACTCATCATGCTGCTACTAGCCTTATGACCTTGATTTCATGGCTGAGTGATATTCCATTGTACATAAGGACCACAACTTCTTTATCCTTTTTTCTCTTTCCTGGGATATTTAAGGTGTAACGAAGTGTAGGTTCTTGTCAAGAGAGCAGCCCTAAACTTTGGGGTGCCTGTGTCTTGCTGATTTTTAGTTTTCCCAATGTATACGCCCATGAGTGGAAGTGCCCTATGCTCTCTAAGCTGAGTTTTTTAGATGTCTCAGGACACACCGTACACTTCTCCAGAGTGGCTGTTGGCAATATACATCCCGCCCATCAGCGTAGCAAGGCTCCCGGTTCTCCATGGCCTGTCCTGCATTTCTGGTTTTGACACTTTATTCAGCATGGCCCTTTTGACCGATGGGAAGCGAGACTTCTTTGTAGCGCTGATTTGCCTTTCCAGGTTGCTTGGTTGGCCAAAAAGGGCGTATGCGTTTTTTCCTGAATATATTCAGGAAAAAACGCATACGCCCTTTTTGGCCAAGGGCATGATTGTCGAGGTTTGGCCGCTTTTCCTGTGCTTTCAAGGCGATTCGAATCTACCTCCTGAAATCTGTTTCCTGCAATTCTGCCTTGCTTTCAAATCCTCTTCGGTGCCTTCCCTCAATATATTTGTGGACAAGAGTTATCATTTATAACTCTGCAGGTTTGTGAATTGCAGTGCCCCTGAGCTCCATTGTTCAACTCGCTTACTTGGGAGCTGGCCGCAAAAGCACAGGATTGCTTCAGGCCCTATTCTGGTCCCGGGCGGCCGGCTGAGCCTGTGGTTAATTCTTCTTCCTGATGGGAAAATAAGGTGACCTGTGCCAGTCCCAACACCGAGAGCTAGTCTCTCCTTGGTTCCCCCTCTTCCCGTTCATCCTCAGGACAAATCGCAACCTGTACGGAACAGGAGGTTAAAGGTGCTGAGTCTCCAAGGAGGGAGATTGCTAGTAAAGCGGCTGGAATGGCGAACCCGAGCACAAGGAGGTGAGAAATGAGGTGCGTTTTAGAAACCTTTCCCGATCACACGGTGTACCATCTTCTGGGTTTCTCATGCATGTTTTCGATGTAGGAAGATGCCCTTGAACCTGGAGATTTGGGACCCATGGGATGGGTACCACGCAGTACTACTTTAAAGGGTCTGCGTTTGCTCACCCAACCTCACCAAACCTCTCAGCCCCAAGAGTGTCCACCCTTATGTCTCCGTCAGCTGTGGGTCTAGATATGGTCAATCCAGGTGGCATCACAGCCCCTGAACGAATTTTGTAAGAATTTCTCTCTCTTTCACTGTCTTTGTTTCACGGGTTTTTCAAAGTAATTGCTTTTTATAATGGGGTTTAGCTGCTTTTCACTGCTGTGTTTATGCCGCTTTACACCCACTTGACTCACTTACAGAGAGATATCAATACATAGGTTTAAGATTCTTACTAGTCAGATATATTCTTGGGCGGTGAGTAGGGGGTGTTGAGTCCAGTTCCCTGAGCAAGGAGTAGGTCTTGTCTATTACATATTGGGTTTATGGAACGGTATCTGAGCTAATTTGAAACCCGTGTTTTATGCATCCCCCCGCCTCACCTTTCCCGTTGAGCAGCCATAGTGTGTTTTCTAAACGTGTGACTCTGTTCCGTTTTGTAATTCAGTTCAAGTGTAGCGGTTTTTACATTCCCTCTATTAGTGATATCTTATGACAAGTGTCTTTTTCTGTGTGACTTTTTTCACTTAGAATCGTCGTACCTAAATCCACTCATCATGCTGCTACTAGCCTTATGACCTTGATTTCATGGCTGAGTGATATTCCATTGTACATAAGGACCACAACTTCTTTATCCTTTTTTCTCTTTCCTGGGATATTTAAGGTGTAACGAAGTGGAGGTTCTTGTCAAGAGAGCAGCCCTAAACTTTGGGGTGCCTGTGTCTTGCTGATTTTTAGTTTTCCCAATGTATACGCCCATGAGTGGAAGTGCCCTATGCTCTCTAAGCTGAGTTTTTTAGATGTTTCAGGACACACCGTACACTTCTCCAGAGTGGCTGTTGGCAATATACATCCCGCCCATCAGCGTAGCAAGGCTCCCGGTTCTCCATGGCCTGTCCTGCATTTCTGGTTTTGACACTTTATTCAGCATGGCCCTTTTGACCGATGGGAAGCGAGACTTCTTTGTAGCGCTGATTTGCCTTTCCAGGTTGCTTGGTTGGCCAAAAAGGGCATATGCGTTTTTTCCTGAATATATTCAGGAAAAAACGCATACGCCCTTTTTGGCCAAGGGCATGATTGTCGAGGTTTGGCCGCTTTTCCTGTGCTTTCAAGGCGATTCGAATCTACCTCCTGAAATCTGTTTCCTGCAATTCTGCCTTGCTTTCAAATCCTCTTCGGTGCCTTCCCTCAATATATTTGTGGACAAGAGTTATCATTTATAACTCTGCAGGTTTGTGAATTGCAGTGCCCCTGAGCTCCATTGTTCAACTCGCTTACTTGGGAGCTGGCCGCAAAAGCACAGGATTGCTTCAGGCCCTATTCTGGTCCCGGGCGGCAGGCTGAGCCTGTGGTTAATTCTTCTTCCTGATGGGAAAATAGAGTGACCTGTGCCAGTCCCAACACCTAGAGCTAGTCTCTCATTGGTTCCCCCTCTTCCCGTTCATCCTCAGGACAAATCGCAACCTGTACGGAACAGGAGGTTAAAGGTGCTGAGTCTCCAAGGAGGGAGATTGCTAGTAAAGCGGCTGGAATGGCGAACCCGAGCACAAGGAGGTGAGAAATGAGGTGCGTTTTAGAAACCTTTCCCGATCACACGGTGTACCATCTTCTGGGTTTCTCATGCATGTTTTCGATGTAGGAAGATGCCCTTGAACCTGGAGATTTGGGACCCATGGGATGGGTACCACGCAGTACTACTTTAAAGGGTCTGCGTTTGCTCACCCAACCTCACCAAACCTCTCAGCCCCAAGAGTGTCCACCCTTATGTCTCCGTCAGCTGTGGGTCTAGATATGGTCAATCCAGGTGGCATCACAGCCCCTGAACGAATTTTGTAAGAATTTCTCTCTCTTTCACTGTCTTTGTTTCACGGGTTTTTCAAAGTAATTGCTTTTTATAATGGGGTTTAGCTGCTTTTCACTGCTGTGTTTATGCCGCTTTACACCCACTTGACTCACTTACAGAGAGATATCAATACATAGGTTTAAGATTCTTACTAGTCAGATATATTCTTGGGCGGTGAGTAGGGGGTGTTGAGTCCAGTTCCCTGAGCAAGGAGTAGGTCTTGTCTATTACATATTGGGTTTATGGAACGGTATCTGAGCTAATTTGAAACCCATGTTTTATGCATCCCCCCGCCTCACCTTTCCCGTTGAGCAGCCATAGTGTGTTTTCTAAACGTGTGACTCTGTTCCGTTTTGTAATTCAGTTCAAGTGTAGCGGTTTTTACATTCCCTCTATTAGTGATATCTTATGACAAGTGTCTTTTTCTGTGTGACTTTTTTCACTTAGAATCGTCGTACCTAAATCCACTCATCATGCTGCTACTAGCCTTATGACCTTGATTTCATGGCTGAGTGATATTCCATTGTACATAAGGACCACAACTTCTTTATCCTTTTTTCTCTTTCCTGGGATATTTAAGGTGTAACGAAGTGGAGGTTCTTGTCAAGAGAGCAGCCCTAAACTTTGGGGTGCCTGTGTCTTGCTGATTTTTAGTTTTCCCAATGTATACGCCCATGAGTGGAAGTGCCCTATGCTCTCTAAGCTGAGTTTTTTAGATGTCTCAGGACACACCGTACACTTCTCCAGAGTGGCTGTTGGCAATTTACATCCCGCCCATCAGCGTAGCAAGGCTCCCGGTTCTCCATGGCCTGTCCTGCATTTCTGGTTTTGACACTTTATTCAGCATGGCCCTTTTGACCGATGGGAAGCGAGACTTCTTTGTAGCGCTGATTTGCCTTTCCAGGTTGCTTGGTTGGCCAAAAAGGGCGTATGCGTTTTTTCCTGAATATATTCAGGAAAAAACGCATACGCCCTTTTTGGCCAAGGGCATGATTGTCGAGGTTTGGCCGCTTTTCCTGTGCTTTCAAGGCGATTCGAATCTACCTCCTGAAATCTGTTTCCTGCAATTCTGCCTTGCTTTCAAATCCTCTTCGGTGCCTTCCCTCAATATATTTGTGGACAAGAGTTATCATTTATAACTCTGCAGGTTTGTGAATTGCAGTGCCCCTGAGCTCCATTGTTCAACTCGCTTACTTGGGAGCTGGCCGCAAAAGCACAGGATTGCTTCAGGCCCTTTTCTGGTCCCGGGTGGCAGGCTGAGCCTGTGGTTAATTCTTCTTCCTGATGGGAAAATAGAGTGACCTGTGCCAGTCCCAACACCTAGAGCTAGTCTCTCATTGGTTCCCCCTCTTCCCGTTCATCCTCAGGACAAATCGCAACCTGTACGGAACAGGAGGTTAAAGGTGCTGAGTCTCCAAGGAGGGAGATTGCTAGTAAAGCGGCTGGAATGGCGAACCCGAGCACAAGGAGGTGAGAAATGAGGTGCGTTTTAGAAACCTTTCCCGATCACACGGTGTACCATCTTCTGGGTTCCTCATGCATGTTTTCGATGTAGGAAGATGCCCTTGAACCTGGAGATTTGGGACCCATGGGATGGGTACCACGCAGTACTACTTTAAAGGGTCTGCGTTTGCTCACCCAACCTCACCAAACCTCTCAGCCCCAAGAGTGTCCACCCTTATGTCTCCGTCAGCTGTGGGTCTAGATATGGTCAATCCAGGTGGCATCACAGCCCCTGAACGAATTTTGTAAGAATTTCTCTCTCTTTCACTGTCTTTGTTTCACGGGTTTTTCAAAGTAATTGCTTTTTATAATGGGGTTTAGCTGCTTTTCACTGCTGTGTTTATGCCGCTTTACACCCACTTGACTCACTTACAGAGAGATATCAATACATAGGTTTAAGATTCTTACTAGTCAGATATATTCTTGGGCGGTGAGTAGGGGGTGTTGAGTCCAGTTCCCTGAGCAAGGAGTAGGTCTTGTCTATTACATATTGGGTTTATGGAACGGTATCTGAGCTAATTTGAAACCCGTGTTTTATGCATCCCCCCGCCTCACCTTTCCCGTTGAGCAGCCATAGTGTGTTTTCTAAACGTGTGACTCTGTTCCGTTTTGTAATTCAGTTCAAGTGTAGCGGTTTTTACATTCCCTCTATTAGTGATATCTTATGACAAGTGTCTTTTTCTGTGTGACTTTTTTCACTTAGAATCGTCGTACCTAAATCCACTCATCATGCTGCTACTAGCCTTATGACCTTGATTTCATGGCTGAGTGATATTCCATTGTACATAAGGACCACAACTTCTTTATCCATTTTTCTCTTTCCTGGGATATTTAAGGTGTAACGAAGTGGAGGTTCTTGTCAAGAGAGCAGCCCTAAACTTTGGGGTGCCTGTGTCTTGCTGATTTTTAGTTTTCCCAATGTATACGCCCATGAGTGGAAGTGCCCTATGCTCTCTAATCTGAGTTTTTTAGATGTTTCAGGACACACCGTACACTTCTCCAGAGTGGCTGTTGGCAATTTACATCCCGCCCATCAGCGTAGCAAGGCTCCCGGTTCTCCATGGCCTGTCCTGCATTTCTGGTTTTGACACTTTATTCAGCATGGCCCTTTTGACCGATGGGAAGCGAGACTTCTTTGTAGCGCTGATTTGCCTTTCCAGGTTGCTTGGTTGGCCAAAAAGGGCGTATGCGTTTTTTCCTGAATATACTCCGGAAAAAACGCATACGCCCTTTTTGGCCAAGGGCATGATTGTCGAGGTTTGGCCGCTTTTCCTGTGCTTTCAAGGCGATTCGAATCTACCTCCTGAAATCTGTTTCCTGCAATTCTGCCTTGCTTTCAAATCCTCTTCGGTGCCTTCCCTCAATATATTTGTGGACAAGAGTTATCATTTATAACTCTGCAGGTTTGTGAATTGCAGTGCCCCTGAGCTCCATTGTTCAACTCGCTTACTTGGGAGCTGGCCGCAAAAGCACAGGATTGCTTCAGGCCCTATTCTGGTCCCGGGCGGCAGGCTGAGCCTGTGGTTAATTCTTCTTCCTGATGGGAAAATAGAGTGACCTGTGCCAGTCCCAACACCTAGAGCTAGTCTCTCATTGGTTCCCCCTCTTCCCGTTCATCCTCAGGACAAATCGCAACCTGTACGGAACAGGAGGTTAAAGGTGCTGAGTCTCCAAGGAGGGAGATTGCTAGTAAAGCGGCTGGAATGGCGAACCCGAGCACAAGGAGGTGAGAAATGAGGTGCGTTTTAGAAACCTTTCCCGATCACACGGTGTACCATCTTCTGGGTTTCTCATGCATGTTTTCGATGTAGGAAGATGCCCTTGAACCTGGAGATTTGGGACCCATGGGATGGGTACCACGCAGTACTACTTTAAAGGGTCTGCGTTTGCTCACCCAACCTCACCAAACCTCTCAGCCCCAAGAGTGTCCACCCTTATGTCTCCGTCAGCTGTGGGTCTAGATATGGTCAATCCAGGTGGCATCACAGCCCCTGAACGAATTTTGTAAGAATTTCTCTCTCTTTCACTGTCTTTGTTTCACGGGTTTTTCAAAGTAATTGCTTTTTATAATGGGGTTTAGCTGCTTTTCACTGCTGTGTTTATGCCGCTTTACACCCACTTGACTCACTTACAGAGAGATATCAATACATAGGTTTAAGATTCTTACTAGTCAGATATATTCTTGGGCGGTGAGTAGGGGGTGTTGAGTCCAGTTCCCTGAGCAAGGAGTAGGTCTTGTCTATTACATATTGGGTTTATGGAACGGTATCTGAGCTAATTTGAAACCCATGTTTTATGCATCCCCCCGCCTCACCTTTCCCGTTGAGCAGCCATAGTGTGTTTTCTAAACGTGTGACTCTGTTCCGTTTTGTAATTCAGTTCAAGTGTAGCGGTTTTTACATTCCCTCTATTAGTGATATCTTATGACAAGTGTCTTTTTCTGTGTGACTTTTTTCACTTAGAATCGTCGTACCTAAATCCACTCATCATGCTGCTACTAGCCTTATGACCTTGATTTCATGGCTGAGTGATATTCCATTGTACATAAGGACCACAACTTCTTTATCCTTTTTTCTCTTTCCTGGGATATTTAAGGTGTAACGAAGTGGAGGTTCTTGTCAAGAGAGCAGCCCTAAACTTTGGGGTGCCTGTGTCTTGCTGATTTTTAGTTTTCCCAATGTATACGCCCATGAGTGGAAGTGCCCTATGCTCTCTAAGCTGAGTTTTTTAGATGTTTCAGGACACACCGTACACTTCTCCAGAGTGGCTGTTGGCAATATACATCCCGCCCATCAGCGTAGCAAGGCTCCCGGTTCTCCATGGCCTGTCCTGCATTTCTGGTTTTGACACTTTATTCAGCATGGCCCTTTTGACCGATGGGAAGCGAGACTTCTTTGTAGCGCTGATTTGCCTTTCCAGGTTGCTTGGTTGGCCAAAAAGGGCGTATGCGTTTTTTCCTGAATATATTCAGGAAAAAACGCATACGCCCTTTTTGGCCAAGGGCATGATTGTCGAGGTTTGGCCGCTTTTCCTGTGCTTTCAAGGCGATTCGAATCTACCTCCTGAAATCTGTTTCCTGCAATTCTGCCTTGCTTTCAAATCCTCTTCGGTGCCTTCCCTCAATATATTTGTGGACAAGAGTTATCATTTATAACTCTGCAGGTTTGTGAATTGCAGTGCCCCTGAGCTCCATTGTTCAACTCGCTTACTTGGGAGCTGGCCGCAAAAGCACAGGATTGCTTCAGGCCCTATTCTGGTCCCGGGCGGCCGGCTGAGCCTGTGGTTAATTCTTCTTCCTGATGGGAAAATAGAGTGACCTGTGCCAGTCCCAACACCGAGAGCTAGTCTCTCCTTGGTTCCCCCTCTTCCCGTTCATCCTCAGGACAAATCGCAACCTGTACGGAACAGGAGGTTAAAGGTGCTGAGTCTCCAAGGAGGGAGATTGCTAGTAAAGCGGCTGGAATGGCGAACCCGAGCACAAGGAGGTGAGAAATGAGGTGCGTTTTAGAAACCTTTCCCGATCACACGGTGTACCATCTTCTGGGTTTCTCATGCATGTTTTCGATGTAGGAAGATGCCCTTGAACCTGGAGATTTGGGACCCATGGGATGGGTACCACGCAGTACTACTTTAAAGGGTCTGCGTTTGCTCACCCAACCTCACCAAACCTCTCAGCCCCAAGAGTGTCCACCCTTATGTCTCCGTCAGCTGTGGGTCTAGATATGGTCAATCCAGGTGGCATCACAGCCCCTGAACGAATTTTGTAAGAATTTCTCTCTCTTTCACTGTCTTTGTTTCACGGGTTTTTCAAAGTAATTGCTTTTTATAATGGGGTTTAGCTGCTTTTCACTGCTGTGTTTATGCCGCTTTACACCCACTTGACTCACTTACAGAGAGATATCAATACATAGGTTTAAGATTCTTACTAGTCAGATATATTCTTGGGCGGTGAGTAGGGGGTGTTGAGTCCAGTTCCCTGAGCAAGGAGTAGGTCTTGTCTATTACATATTGGGTTTATGGAACGGTATCTGAGCTAATTTGAAACCCGTGTTTTATGCATCCCCCCGCCTCACCTTTCCCGTTGAGCAGCCATAGTGTGTTTTCTAAACGTGTGACTCTGTTCCGTTTTGTAATTCAGTTCAAGTGTAGCGGTTTTTACATTCCCTCTATTAGTGATATCTTATGACAAGTGTCTTTTTCTGTGTGACTTTTTTCACTTAGAATCGTCGTACCTAAATCCACTCATCATGCTGCTACTAGCCTTATGACCTTGATTTCATGGCTGAGTGATATTCCATTGTACATAAGGACCACAACTTCTTTATCCTTTTTTCTCTTTCCTGGGATATTTAAGGTGTAACGAAGTGGAGGTTCTTGTCAAGAGAGCAGCCCTAAACTTTGGGGTGCCTGTGTCTTGCTGATTTTTAGTTTTCCCAATGTATACGCCCATGAGTGGAAGTGCCCTATGCTCTCTAAGCTGAGTTTTTTAGATGTTTCAGGACACACCGTACACTTCTCCAGAGTGGCTGTTGGCAATTTACATCCCGCCCATCAGCGTAGCAAGGCTCCCGGTTCTCCATGGCCTGTCCTGCATTTCTGGTTTTGACACTTTATTCAGCATGGCCCTTTTGACCGATGGGAAGCGAGACTTCTTTGTAGCGCTGATTTGCCTTTCCAGGTTGCTTGGTTGGCCAAAAAGGGCGTATGCGTTTTTTCCTGAATATATTCAGGAAAAAACGCATACGCCCTTTTTGGCCAAGGGCATGATTGTCGAGGTTTGGCCGCTTTTCCTGTGCTTTCAAGGCGATTCGAATCTACCTCCTGAAATCTGTTTCCTGCAATTCTGCCTTGCTTTCAAATCCTCTTCGGTGCCTTCCCTCAATATATTTGTGGACAAGAGTTATCATTTATAACTCTGCAGGTTTGTGAATTGCAGTGCCCCTGAGCTCCATTGTTCAACTCGCTTACTTGGGAGCTGGCCGCAAAAGCACAGGATTGCTTCAGGCCCTATTCTGGTCCCGGGCGGCAGGCTGAGCCTGTGGTTAATTCTTCTTCCTGATGGGAAAATAGAGTGACCTGTGCCAGTCCCAACACCTAGAGCTAGTCTCTCATTGGTTCCCCCTCTTCCCGTTCATCCTCAGGACAAATCGCAACCTGTACGGAACAGGAGGTTAAAGGTGCTGAGTCTCCAAGGAGGGAGATTGCTAGTAAAGCGGCTGGAATGGCGAACCCGAGCACAAGGAGGTGAGAAATGAGGTGCGTTTTAGAAACCTTTCCCGATCACACGGTGTACCATCTTCTGGGTTTCTCATGCATGTTTTCAATGTAGGAAGATGCCCTTGAACCTGGAGATTTGGGACCCATGGGATGGGTACCACGCAGTACTACTTTAAAGGGTCTGCGTTTGCTCACCCAACCTCACCAAACCTCTCAGCCCCAAGAGTGTCCACCCTTATGTCTCCGTCAGCTGTGGGTCTAGATATGGTCAATCCAGGTGGCATCACAGCCCCTGAACGAATTTTGTAAGAATTTCTCTCTCTTTCACTGTCTTTGTTTCACGGGTTTTTAAAAGTAATTGCTTTTTATAATGGGGTTTAGCTGCTTTTCACTGCTGTGTTTATGCCGCTTTACACCCACTTGACTCACTTACAGAGAGATATCAATACATAGGTTTAAGATTCTTACTAGTCAGATATATTCTTGGGCGGTGAGTAGGGGGTGTTGAGTCCAGTTCCCTGAGCAAGGAGTAGGTCTTGTCTATTACATATTGGGTTTATGGAACGGTATCTGAGCTAATTTGAAACCCGTGTTTTATGCATCCCCCCGCCTCACCTTTCCCGTTGAGCAGCCATAGTGTGTTTTCTAAACGTGTGACTCTGTTCCGTTTTGTAATTCAGTTCAAGTGTAGCGGTTTTTACATTCCCTCTATTAGTGATATCTTATGACAAGTGTCTTTTTCTGTGTGACTTTTTTCACTTAGAATCGTCGTACCTAAATCCACTCATCATGCTGCTACTAGCCTTATGACCTTGATTTCATGGCTGAGTGATATTCCATTGTACATAAGGACCACAACTTCTTTATCCTTTTTTCTCTTTCCTGGGATATTTAAGGTGTAACGAAGTGGAGGTTCTTGTCAAGAGAGCAGCCCTAAACTTTGGGGTGCCTGTGTCTTGCTGATTTTTAGTTTTCCCAATGTATACGCCCATGAGTGGAAGTGCCCTATGCTCTCTAAGCTGAGTTTTTTAGATGTTTCAGGACACACCGTACACTTCTCCAGAGTGGCTGTTGGCAATTTACATCCCGCCCATCAGCGTAGCAAGGCTCCCGGTTCTCCATGGCCTGTCCTGCATTTCTGGTTTTGACACTTTATTCAGCATGGCCCTTTTGACCGATGGGAAGCGAGACTTCTTTGTAGCGCTGATTTGCCTTTCCAGGTTGCTTGGTTGGCCAAAAAGGGCGTATGCGTTTTTTCCTGAATATACTCAGGAAAAAACGCATACGCCCTTTTTGGCCAAGGGCATGATTGTCGAGGTTTGGCCGCTTTTCCTGTGCTTTCAAGGCGATTCGAATCTACCTCCTGAAATCTGTTTCCTGCAATTCTGCCTTGCTTTCAAATCCTCTTCGGTGTCTTCCCTCAATATATTTGTGGACAAGAGTTATCATTTATAACTCTGCAGGTTTGTGAATTGCAGTGCCCCTGAGCTCCATTGTTCAACTCGCTTACTTGGGAGCTGGCCGCAAAAGCACAGGATTGCTTCAGGCCCTATTCTGGTCCCGGGCGGCAGGCTGAGCCTGTGGTTAATTCTTCTTCCTGATGGGAAAATAGAGTGACCTGTGCCAGTCCAAACACCTAGAGCTAGTCTCTCATTGGTTCCCCCTCTTCCCGTTCATCCTCAGGACAAATCGCAACCTGTACGGAACAGGAGGTTAAAGGTGCTGAGTCTCCAAGGAGGGAGATTGCTAGTAAAGCGGCTGGAATGGCGAACCCGAGCACAAGGAGGTGAGAAATGAGGTGCGTTTTAGAAACCTTTCCCGATCACACGGTGTACCATCTTCTTGGTTTCTCATGCATGTTTTCGATGTAGGAAGATGCCCTTGAACCTGGAGATTTGGGACCCATGGGATGGGTACCACGCAGTACTACTTTAAAGGGTCTGCGTTTGCTCACCCAACCTCACCAAACCTCTCAGCCCCAAGAGTGTCCACCCTTATGTCTCCGTCAGCTGTGGGTCTAGATATGGTCAATCCAGGTAGCATCACAGCCCCTGAACGAATTTTGTAAGAATTTCTCTCTCTTTCACTGTCTTTGTTTCACGGGTTTTTAAAAGTAATTGATTTTTATAATGGGGTTTAGCTGCTTTTCACTGCTGTGTTTATGCCACTTTACACCCACTTGACTCACTTACAGAGAGATATCAATACATAGGTTTAAGATTCTTACTAGTCAGATATATTCTTGGGCGGTGAGTAGGGGGTGTTGAGTCCAGTTCCCTGAGCAAGGAGTAGGTCTTGTCTATTACATATTGGGTTTATGGAACGGTATCTGAGCTAATTTGAAACCCGTGTTTTATGCATCCCCCCGCCTCACCTTTCCCGTTGAGCAGCCATACTGTGTTTTCAAAACGTGTGACTCTGTTCCGTTTTGTAATTCAGTTCAAGTGTAGCGGTTTTTACATTCCCTCTATTAGTGATATCTTATGACAAGTGTCTTTTTCTGTGTGACTTTTTTCACTTAGAATCGTCGTACCTAAATCCACTCATCATGCTGCTACTAGCCTTATGACCTTGATTTCATGGCTGAGTGATATTCCATTGTACATAAGGACCACAACTTCTTTATCCTTTTTTCTCTTTCCTGGGATATTTAAGGTGTAACGAAGTGGAGGTTCTTGTCAAGAGAGCAGCCCTAAACTTTGGGGTGCCTGTGTCTTGCTGATTTTTAGTTTTCCCAATGTATACGCCCATGAGTGGAAGTGCCCTATGCTCTCTAACCTGAGTTTTTTAGATGTTTCAGGACACACCGTACACTTCTCCAGAGTGGCTGTTGGCAATTTACATCCCGCCCATCAGCGTAGCAAGGCTCCCGGTTCTCCATGGCCTGTCCTGCATTTCTGGTTTTGACACTTTATTCAGCATGGCCCTTTTGACCGATGGGAAGCGAGACTTCTTTGTAGCGCTGATATGCCTTTTCAGGTTGCTTGGTTGGCCAAAAAGGGCGTATGCGTTTTTTCCTGAATATATTCATACATATATACGCCCTTTTTGGCCAAGGGCATGATTGTCGAGGTTTGGCCGCTTTTCCTGTGCTTTCAAGGCGATTCGAATCTACCTCCTGAAATCGATTTCCTGCAATTCTGCCTTGCTTTCAAATCCTCTTCGTTGCCTTCCCTCAATATATTTGTGGACTACAGTTATCATTTATAACTCTGCAGGTTTGTGAATTGCAGTGCCCCTGAGCTCCATTGTTCAACTCGCTTTCTTGGGAGCTGGCCGCAAAAGCACAGGATTGCTTCAGGCCCTATTCTGGTCCCGGGCGGCAGGCTGAGCCTGTGGTTAATTCTTCTTCCTGATGGGAAAATAGAGTGACCTGTGCCAGTCCCAACACCTAGAGCTAGTCTCTCATTGGTTCCCCCTCTTCCCGTTCATCCTCAGGACAAATCGCAACCTGTACGGAACAGGAGGTTAAAGGTGCTGAGTCTCCAAGGAGGGAGATTGCTAGTAAAGCGGCTGGAATGGCGAACCCGAGCACAAGGAGGTGAGAAATGAGGTGCGTTTTAGAAACCTTTCCCGATCACACGGTGTACCATCTTCTGGGTTTCTCATGCATGTTTTCAATGTAGGAAGATGCCCTTGAAACTGGAGATTTGGGACCCATGGGATGGGTACCACGCAGTACTACTTTAAAGGGTCTGCGTTTGCTCACCCAACCTCACCAAACCTCTCAGCCCCAAGAGTGTCCACCCTTATGTCTCCGTCAGCTGTGGGTCTAGATATGGTCAATCCAGGTGGCATCACAGCCCCTGAACGAATTTTGTAAGAATTTCTCTCTCTTTCACTGTCTTTGTTTCACGGGTTTTTAAAAGTAATTGCTTTTTATAATGGGGTTTAGCTGCTTTTCACTGCTGTGTTTATGCCGCTTTACACCCACTTGACTCACTTACAGAGAGATATCAATACATAGGTTTAAGATTCTTACTAGTCAGATATATTCTTGGGCGGTGAGTAGGGGGTGTTGAGTCCAGTTCCCTGAGCAAGGAGTAGGTCTTGTCTATTACATATTGGGTTTATGGAACGGTATCTGAGCTAATTTGAAACCCGTGTTTTATGCATCCCCCCGCCTCACCTTTCCCGTTGAGCAGCCATAGTGTGTTTTCTAAACGTGTGACTCTGTTCCGTTTTGTAATTCAGTTCAAGTGTAGCGGTTTTTACATTCCCTCTATTTGTGATATCTTATGACAAGTGTCTTTTTCTGTGTGACTCTTTTCACTTAGAATCGTCGTACCTAAATCCACTCATCATGCTGCTACTAGCCTTATGACCTTGATTTCATGGCTGAGTGATATTCCATTGTACATAAGGACCACAACTTCTTTATCCTTTTTTCTCTTTCCTGGGATATTTAAGGTGTAACGAAGTGGAGGTTCTTATCAAGAGAGCAGCCCTAAACTTTGGGGTGCCTGTGTCTTGCTGATTTTTAGTTTTCCCAATGTATACGCCCATGAGTGGAAGTGCCCTATGCTCTCTAAGCTGAGTTTTTTAGATGTTTCAGGACACACCGTACACTACTCCAGAGTGGCTGTTGGCAATTTACATCCCGCCCATCAGCGTAGCAAGGCTCCCGGTTCTCCATGGCCTGTCCTGCATTTCTGGTTTTGACACTTTATTCAGCATGGCCCTTTTGACCGATGGGAAGCGAGACTTCTTTGTAGCGCTGATTTGCCTTTCCAGGTTGCTTGGTTGGCCAAAAAGGGCGTATGCGTTTTTTCCTGAATATATTCAGGAAAAAACGCATACGCCCTTTTTGGCCAAGGGCATGATTGTCGAGGTTTGGCCGCTTTTCCTGTGCTTTCAAGGCGATTCGAATCTACCTCCTGAAATCTGTTTCCTGCAATTCTGCCTTGCTTTCAAATCCTCTTCGGTGCCTTCCCTCAATATATTTGTGGACAAGAGTTATCATTTATAACTCTGCAGGTTTGTGAATTGCAGTGCCCCTGAGCTCCATTGTTCAACTCGCTTACTTGGGAGCTGGCCGCAAAAGCACAAGATTGCTTCAGGCCCTATTCTGGTCCCGGGCGGCAGGCTGAGCCTGTGGTTAATTCTTCTTCCTGATGGGAAAATAGAGTGACCTGTGCCAGTCCCAACACCTAGAGCTAGTCTCTCATTGGTTCCCCCTCTTCCCGTTCATCCTCAGGACAAATCGCAACCTGTACGGAACAGGAGGTTAAAGGTGCTGAGTCTCCAAGGAGGGAGATTGCTAGTAAAGCGGCTGGAATGGCGAACCCGAGCACAAGGAGGTGAGAAATGAGGTGCGTTTTAGAAACCTTTCCCGATCACACGGTGTACCATCTTCTGGGTTTCTCATGCATGTTTTCGATGTAGGAAGATGCCCTTGAACCTGGAGATTTGGGACCCATGGGATCGGTACCACGCAGTACTACTTTAAAGGGTCTGCGTTTGCTCACCCAACCTCACCAAACCTCTCAGCCCCAAGAGTGTCCACCCTTATGTCTCCGTCAGCTGTGGGTCTAGATATGGTCAATCCAGGTGGCATCACAGCCCCTGAACGAATTTTGTAAGAATTTCTCTCTCTTTCACTGTCTTTGTTTCACGGGTTTTTCAAAGTAATTGCTTTTTATAATGGGGTTTAGCTGCTTTTCACTGCAGTGTTTATGCCGCTTTACACCCACTTGACTCACTTACAGAGAGATATCAATACATAGGTATAAGATTCTTACTAGTCAGATATATTCTTGGGCGGTGAGTAGGGGGTGTTGAGTCCAGTTCCCTGAGCAAGGATTAGGTCTTGTCTATTACATATTGGGTTTATGGAACGGTATCTGAGCTAATTTGAAACCCGTGTTTTATGCATCCCCCCGCCTCACCTTTCCCGTTGAGCAGCCATAGTGTGTTTTCTAAACGTGTGACTCTGTTCCGTTTTGTAATTCAGTTCAAGTGTAGCGGTTTTTACATTCCCTCTATTAGTGATATCTTATGACAAGTGTCTTTTTCTGTGTGACTTTTTTCACTTAGAATCGTCGTACCTAAATCCACTCATCATGCTGCTACTAGCCTTATGACCTTGATTTCATGGCTGAGTGATATTCCATTGTACATAAGGACCACAACTTCTTAATCCATTTTTCTCTTTCCTGGGATATTTAAGGTGTAACGAAGTGGAGGTTCTTGTCAAGAGAGCAGCCCTAAACTTTGGGGTGCCTGTGTCTTGCTGATTTTTAGTTTTCCCAATGTATACGCCCATGAGTGGAAGTGCCCTATGCTCTCTAATCTGAGTTTTTTAGATGTTTCAGGACACACCGTACACTTCTCCAGAGTGGCTGTTGGCAATTTACATCCCGCCCATCAGCGTAGCAAGGCTCCCGGTTCTCCATGGGCTGTCCTGCATTTCTGGTTTTGACACTTTATTCAGCATGGCCCTTTTGACCGATGGGAAGCGAGACTTCTTTTTAGCGCTGATTTGCCTTTCCAGGTTGCTTGGTTGGCCAAAAAGGGCGTATGCGTTTTTTCCTGAATATACTCAGGAAAAAACGCATACGCCCTTTTTGGCCAAGGGCATGATTGTCGAGTTTTGGCCGCTTTTCCTGTGCTTTCAAGGCGATTCGAATCTACCTCCTGAAATCTGTTTCCTGCAATTCTGCCTTGCTTTCAAATCCTCTTCGGTGTCTTCCCTCAATATATTTGTGGACAAGAGTTATCATTTATAACTCTGCAGGTTTGTGAATTGCAGTGCCCCTGAGCTCCATTGTTCAACTCGCTTACTTGGGAGCTGGCCGCAAAAGCACAGGATTGCTTCAGGCCCTATTCTGGTCCCGGGCGGCAGGCTGAGCCTGTGGTTAATTCTTCTTCCTGATGGGAAAATAGAGTGACCTGTGCCAGTCCCAACACCTAGAGCTAGTCTCTCATTGGTTCCCCCTCTTCCCGTTCATCCTCAGGACAAATCGCAACCTGTACGGAACAGGAGGTTAAAGGTGCTGAGTCTCCAAGGAGGGAGATTGCTAGTAAAGCGGCTGGAATAGCGAACCCGAGCACAAGGAGGTGAGAAATGAGGTGCGTTTTAGAAACCTTTCCCGATCACACGGTGTACCATCTTCTGGGTTTCTCATGCATGTTTTCAATGTAGGAAGATGCCCTTGAACCTGGAGATTTGGGACCCATGGGATGGGTACCACTCAGTACTACTTTAAAGGGTCTGCGTTTGCTCACCCAACCTCACCAAACCTCTCAGCCCCAAGAGTGTCCACCCTTATGTCTCCGTCAGCTGTGGGTCTAGATATGGTCAATCCAGGTGGCATCACAGCCCCTGAACGAATTTTGTAAGAATTTCTCTCTCTTTCACTGTCTTTGTTTCACGGGTTTTTCAAAGTAATTGCTTTTTATAATGGGGTTTAGCTGCTTTTCACTGCTGTGTTTATGCCGCTTTACACCCACTTGACTCACTTACAGAGAGATATCAATACATAGGTTTAAGATTCTTACTAGTCAGATATATTCTTGGGCGGTGAGTAGGGGGTGTTGAGTCCAGTTCCCTGAGCAAGGAGTAGGTCTTGTCTATTACATATTGGGTTTATGGAACGGTATCTGAGCTAATTTGAAACCCGTGTTTTATGCATCCCCCCGCCTCACCTTTCCCGTTGAGCAGCCATAGTGTGTTTTCTAAACGTGTGACTCTGTTCCGTTTTGTAATTCAGTTCAAGTGTAGCGGTTTTTACATTCCCTCTATTAGTGATATCTTATGACAAGTGTCTTTTTCTGTGTGACTTTTTTCACTTAGAATCGTCGTACCTAAATCCACTCATCATGCTGCTACTAGCCTTATGACCTTGATTTCATGGCTGAGTGATATTCCATTGTACATAAGGACCACAACTTCTTTATCCTTTTTTCTCTTTCCTGGGATATTTAAGGTGTAACGAAGTGGAGGTTCTTGTCAAGAGAGCAGCCCTAAACTTTGGGGTGCCTGTGTCTTGCTGATTTTTAGTTTTCCCAATGTATACGCCCATGAGTGGAAGTGCCCTATGCTCTCTAAGCTGAGTTTTTTAGATGTTTCAGGACACACCGTACACTTCTCCAGAGTGGCTGTTGGCAATTTACATCCCGCCCATCAGCGTAGCAAGGCTCCCGGTTCTCCATGGCCTGTCCTGCATTTCTGGTTTTGACACTTTATTCAGCATGGCCCTTTTGACCGATGGGAAGCGAGACTTCTTTGTAGCGCTGATTTGCCTTTCCAGGTTGCTTGGTTGGCCAAAAAGGGCGTATGCGTTTTTTCCTGAATATATTCAGGAAAAAACGCATACGCCCTTTTTGGCCAAGGGCATGATTGTCGAGGTTTGGCCGCTTTTCCTGTGCTTTCAAGGCGATTCGAATCTACCTCCTGAAATCTGTTTCCTGCAATTCTGCCTTGCTTTCAAATCCTCTTCGGTGCCTTCCCTCAATATATTTGTGGACAAGAGTTATCATTTATAACTCTGCAGGTTTGTGAATTGCAGTGCCCCTGAGCTCCATTGTTCAACTCGCTTACTTGGGAGCTGGCCGCAAAAGCACAAGATTGCTTCAGGCCCTATTCTGGTCCCAGGCGGCAGGCTGAGCCTGTGGTTAATTCTTCTTCCTGATGGGAAAATAGAGTGACCTGTGCCAGTCCCAACACCTAGAGCTAGTCTCTCATTGGTTCCCCCTCTTCCCGTTCATCCTCAGGACAAATCGCAACCTGTACGGAACAGGAGGTTAAAGGTGCTGAGTCTCCAAGGAGGGAGATTGCTAGTAAAGCGGCTGGAATGGCGAACCCGAGCACAAGGAGGTGAGAAATGAGGTGCGTTTTAGAAACCTTTCCCGATCACACGGTGTACCATCTTCTGGGTTTCTCATGCATGTTTTCGATGTAGGAAGATGCCCTTGAACCTGGAGATTTGGGACCCATGGGATGGGTACCACGCAGTACTACTTTAAAGGGTCTGCGTTTGCTCACCCAACCTCACCAAACCTCTCAGCCCCAAGAGTGTCCACCCTTATGTCTCCGTCAGCTGTGGGTCTAGATATGGTCAATCCAGGTGGCATCACAGCCCCTGAACGAATTTTGTAAGAATTTCTCTCTCTTTCACTGTCTTTGTTTCACGGGTTTTTAAAAGTAATTGCTTTTTATAATGGGGTTTAGCTGCTTTTCACTGCTGTGTTTATGCCGCTTTACACCCACTTGACTCACTTACAGAGAGATATCAATACATAGGTTTAAGATTCTTACTAGTCAGATATATTCTTGGGCGGTGAGTAGGGGGTGTTGAGTCCAGTTCCCTGAGCAAGGAGTAGGTCTTGTCTATTACATATTGGGTTTATGGAACGGTATCTGAGCTAATTTGAAACCCGTGTTTTATGCATCCCCCCGCCTCACCTTTCCCGTTGAGCAGCCATAGTGTGTTTTCTAAACGTGTGACTCTGTTCCGTTTTGTAATTCAGTTCAAGTGTAGCGGTTTTTACATTCCCTCTATTAGTGATATCTTATGACAAGTGTCTTTTTCTGTGTGACTTTTTTCACTTAGAATCGTCGTACCTAAATCCACTCATCATGCTGCTACTAGCCTTATGACCTTGATTTCATGGCTGAGTGATATTCCATTGTACATAAGGACCACAACTTCTTTATCCTTTTTTCTCTTTCCTGGGATATTTAAGGTGTAACGAAGTGGAGGTTCTTGTCAAGAGAGCAGCCCTAAACTTTGGGGTGCCTGTGTCTTGCTGATTTTTAGTTTTCCCAATGTATACGCCCATGAGTGGAAGTGCCCTATGCTCTCTAAGCTGAGTTTTTTAGATGTTTCAGGACACACCGTACACTTCTCCAGAGTGGCTGTTGGCAATATACATCCCGCCCATCAGCGTAGCAAGGCTCCCGGTTCTCCGTGGCCTGTCCTGCATTTCTGGTTTTGACACTTTATTCAGCATGGCCCTTTTGACCGATGGGAAGCGAGACTTCTTTGTAGCGCTGATTTGCCTTTCCAGGTTGCTTGGTTGGCCAAAAAGGGCGTATGCGTTTTTTCCTGAATATATTCAGGAAAAAACGCATACGCCCTTTTTGGCCAAGGGCATGATTGTCGAGGTTTGGCCGCTTTTCCTGTGCTTTCAAGGCGATTCGAATCTACCTCCTGAAATCTGTTTCCTGCAATTCTGCCTTGCTTTCAAATCCTCTTCGGTGCCTTCCCTCAATATATTTGTGGACAAGAGTTATCATTTATAACTCTGCAGGTTTGTGAATTGCAGTGCCCCTGAGCTCCATTGTTCAACTCGCTTACTTGGGAGCTGGCCGCAAAAGCACAGGATTGCTTCAGGCCCTATTCTGGTCCCGGGCGGCCGGCTGAGCCTGTGGTTAATTCTTCTTCCTGATGGGAAAATAGAGTGACCTGTGCCAGTCCCAACACCGAGAGCTAGTCTCTCCTTGGTTCCCCCTCTTCCCGTTCATCCTCAGGACAAATCGCAACCTGTACGGAACAGGAGGTTAAAGGTGCTGAGTCTCCAAGGAGGGAGATTGCTAGTAAAGCGGCTGGAATGGCGAACCCGAGCACAAGGAGGTGAGAAATGAGGTGCGTTTTAGAAACCTTTCCCGATCACACGGTGTACCATCTTCTGGGTTTCTCATGCATGTTTTCGATGTAGGAAGATGCCCTTGAACCTGGAGATTTGGGACCCATGGGATGGGTACCACGCAGTACTACTTTAAAGGGTCTGCGTTTGCTCACCCAACCTCACCAAACCTCTCAGCCCCAAGAGTGTCCACCCTTATGTCTCCGTCAGCTGTGGGTCTAGATATGGTCAATCCAGGTGGCATCACAGCCCCTGAACGAATTTTGTAAGAATTTCTCTCTCTTTCACTGTCTTTGTTTCACGGGTTTTTAAAAGTAATTGCTTTTTATAATGGGGTTTAGCTGCTTTTCACTGCTGTGTTTATGCCGCTTTACACCCACTTGACTCACTTACAGAGAGATATCAATACATAGGTTTAAGATTCTTACTAGTCAGATATATTCTTGGGCGGTGAGTAGGGGGTGTTGAGTCCAGTTCCCTGAGCAAGGAGTAGGTCTTGTCTATTACATATTGGGTTTATGGAACGGTATCTGAGCTAATTTGAAACCCGTGTTTTATGCATCCCCCCGCCTCACCTTTCCCGTTGAGCAGCCATAGTGTGTTTTCTAAACGTGTGACTCTGTTCCGTTTTGTAATTCAGTTCAAGTGTAGCGGTTTTTACATTCCCTCTATTAGTGATATCTTATGACAAGTGTCTTTTTCTGTGTGACTTTTTTCACTTAGAATCGTCGTACCTAAATCCACTCATCATGCTGCTACTAGCCTTATGACCTTGATTTCATGGCTGAGTGATATTCCATTGTACATAAGGACCACAACTTCTTTATCCTTTTTTCTCTTTCCTGGGATATTTAAGGTGTAACGAAGTGGAGGTTCTTGTCAAGAGAGCAGCCCTAAACTTTGGGGTGCCTGTGTCTTGCTGATTTTTAGTTTTCCCAATGTATACGCCCATGAGTGGAAGTGCCCTATGCTCTCTAAGCTGAGTTTTTTAGATGTTTCAGGACACACCGTACACTTCTCCAGAGTGGCTGTTGGCAATTTACATCCCGCCCATCAGCGTAGCAAGGCTCCCGGTTCTCCATGGCCTGTCCTGCATTTCTGGTTTTGACACTTTATTCAGCATGGCCCTTTTGACCGATGGGAAGCGAGACTTCTTTGTAGCGCTGATTTGCCTTTCCAGGTTGCTTGGTTGGCCAAAAAGGGCGTATGCGTTTTTTCCTGAATATATTCAGGAAAAAACGCATACGCCCTTTTTGGCCAAGGGCATGATTGTCGAGGTTTGGCCGCTTTTCCTGTGCTTTCAAGGCGATTCGAATCTACCTCCTGAAATCTGTTTCCTGCAATTCTGCCTTGCTTTCAAATCCTCTTCGGTGCCTTCCCTCAATATATTTGTGGACAAGAGTTATCATTTATAACTCTGCAGGTTTGTGAATTGCAGTGCCCCTGAGCTCCATTGTTCAACTCGCTTACTTGGGAGCTGGCCGCAAAAGCACAAGATTGCTTCAGGCCCTATTCTGGTCCCGGGCGGCAGGCTGAGCCTGTGGTTAATTCTTCTTCCTGATGGGAAAATAGAGTGACCTGTGCCAGTCCCAACACCTAGAGCTAGTCTCTCATTGGTTCCCCCTCTTCCCGTTCATCCTCAGGACAAATCGCAACCTGTACGGAACAGGAGGTTAAAGGTGCTGAGTCTCCAAGGAGGGAGATTGCTAGTAAAGCGGCTGGAATGGCGAACCCGAGCACAAGGAGGTGAGAAATGAGGTGCGTTTTAGAAACCTTTCCCGATCACACGGTGTACCATCTTCTGGGTTTCTCATGCATGTTTTCGATGTAGGAAGATGCCCTTGAACCTGGAGATTTGGGACCCATGGGATCGGTACCACGCAGTACTACTTTAAAGGGTCTGCGTTTGCTCACCCAACCTCACCAAACCTCTCAGCCCCAAGAGTGTCCACCCTTATGTCTCCGTCAGCTGTGGGTCTAGATATGGTCAATCCAGGTGGCATCACAGCCCCTGAACGAATTTTGTAAGAATTTCTCTCTCTTTCACTGTCTTTGTTTCACGGGTTTTTCAAAGTAATTGCTTTTTATAATGGGGTTTAGCTGCTTTTCACTGCAGTGTTTATGCCGCTTTACACCCACTTGACTCACTTACAGAGAGATATCAATACATAGGTATAAGATTCTTACTAGTCAGATATATTCTTGGGCGGTGAGTAGGGGGTGTTGAGTCCAGTTCCCTGAGCAAGGAGTAGGTCTTGTCTATTACATATTGGGTTTATGGAACGGTATCTGAGCTAATTTGAAACCCGTGTTTTATGCATCCCCCCGCCTCACCTTTCCCGTTGAGCAGCCATAGTGTGTTTTCTAAACGTGTGACTCTGTTCCGTTTTGTAATTCAGTTCAAGTGTAGCGGTTTTTACATTCCCTCTATTAGTGATATCTTATGACAAGTGTCTTTTTCTGTGTGACTTTTTTCACTTAGAATCGTCGTACCTAAATCCACTCATCATGCTGCTACTAGCCTTATGACCTTGATTTCATGGCTGAGTGATATTCCATTGTACATAAGGACCACAACTTCTTTATCCATTTTTCTCTTTCCTGGGATATTTAAGGTGTAACGAAGTGGAGGTTCTTGTCAAGAGAGCAGCCCTAAACTTTGGGGTGCCTGTGTCTTGCTGATTTTTAGTTTTCCCAATGTATACGCCCATGAGTGGAAGTGCCCTATGCTCTCTAATCTGAGTTTTTTAGATGTTTCAGGACACACCGTACACTTCTCCAGAGTGGCTGTTGGCAATTTACATCCCGCCCATCAGCGTAGCAAGGCTCCCGGTTCTCCATGGGCTGTCCTGCATTTCTGGTTTTGACACTTTATTCAGCATGGCCCTTTTGACCGATGGGAAGCGAGACTTCTTTTTAGCGCTGATTTGCCTTTCCAGGTTGCTTGGTTGGCCAAAAAGGGCGTATGCGTTTTTTCCTGAATATACTCAGGAAAAAACGCATACGCCCTTTTTGGCCAAGGGCATGATTGTCGAGGTTTGGCCGCTTTTCCTGTGCTTTCAAGGCGATTCGAATCTACCTCCTGAAATCTGTTTCCTGCAATTCTGCCTTGCTTTCAAATCCTCTTCGGTGTCTTCCCTCAATATATTTGTGGACAAGAGTTATCATTTATAACTCTGCAGGTTTGTGAATTGCAGTGCCCCTGAGCTCCATTGTTCAACTCGCTTACTTGGGAGCTGGCCGCAAAAGCACAGGATTGCTTCAGGCCCTATTCTGGTCCCGGGCGGCAGGCTGAGCCTGTGGTTAATTCTTCTTCCTGATGGGAAAATAGAGTGACCTGTGCCAGTCCCAACACCTAGAGCTAGTCTCTCATTGGTTCCCCCTCTTCCCGTTCATCCTCAGGACAAATCGCAACCTGTACGGAACAGGAGGTTAAAGGTGCTGAGTCTCCAAGGAGGGAGATTGCTAGTAAAGCGGCTGGAATGGCGAACCCGAGCACAAGGAGGTGAGAAATGAGGTGCGTTTTAGAAACCTTTCCCGATCACACGGTGTACCATCTTCTGGGTTTCTCATGCATGTTTTCAATGTAGGAAGATGCCCTTGAACCTGGAGATTTGGGACCCATGGGATGGGTACCACTCAGTACTACTTTAAAGGGTCTGCGTTTGCTCACCCAACCTCACCAAACCTCTCAGCCCCAAGAGTGTCCACCCTTATGTCTCCGTCAGCTGTGGGTCTAGATATGGTCAATCCAGGTGGCATCACAGCCCCTGAACGAATTTTGTAAGAATTTCTCTCTCTTTCACTGTCTTTGTTTCACGGGTTTTTAAAAGTAATTGCTTTTTATAATGGGGTTTAGCTGCTTTTCACTGCTGTGTTTATGCCGGTTTACACCCACTTGACTCACTTACAGAGAGATATCAATACATAGGTTTAAGATTCTTACTAGTCAGATATATTCTTGGGCGGTGAGTAGGGGGTGTTGAGTCCAGTTCCCTGAGCAAGGAGTAGGTCTTGTCTATTACATATTGGGTTTATGGAACGGTATCTGAGCTAATTTGAAACCCGTGTTTTATGCATCCCCCCGCCTCACCTTTCCCGTTGAGCAGCCATAGTGTGTTTTCTAAACGTGTGACTCTGTTCCGTTTTGTAATTCAGTTCAAGTGTAGCGGTTTTTACATTCCCTCTATTAGTGATATCTTATGACAAGTGTCTTTTTCTGTGTGACTCTTTTCACTTAGAATCGTCGTACCTAAATCCACTCATCATGCTGCTACTAGCCTTATGACCTTGATTTCATGGCTGAGTGATATTCCATTGTACATAAGGACCACAACTTCTTTATCCTTTTTTCTCTTTCCTGGGATATTTAAGGTGTAACGAAGTGGAGGTTCTTGTCAAGAGAGCAGCCCTAAACTTTGGGGTGCCTGTGTCTTGCTGATTTTTAGTTTTCCCAATGTATACGCCCATGAGTGGAAGTGCCCTATGCTCTCTAAGCTGAGTTTTTTAGATGTTTCAGGACACACCGTACACTTCTCCAGAGTGGCTGTTGGCAATTTACATCCCGCCCATCAGCGTAGCAAGGCTCCCGGTTCTCCATGGCCTGTCCTGCATTTCTGGTTTTGACACTTTATTCAGCATGGCCCTTTTGACCGATGGGAAGCGAGACTTCTTTGTAGCGCTGATTTGCCTTTCCAGGTTGCTTGGTTGGCCAAAAAGGGCGTATGCGTTTTTTCCTGAATATATTCAGGAAAAAACGCATACGCCCTTTTTGGCCAAGGGCATGATTGTCGAGGTTTGGCCGCTTTTCCTGTGCTTTCAAGGCGATTCGAATCTACCTCCTGAAATCTGTTTCCTGCAATTCTGCCTTGCTTTCAAATCCTCTTCGGTGCCTTCCCTCAATATATTTGTGGACAAGAGTTATCATTTATAACTCTGCAGGTTTGTGAATTGCAGTGCCCCTGAGCTCCATTGTTCAACTCGCTTACTTGGGAGCTGGCCGCAAAAGCACAAGATTGCTTCAGGCCCTATTCTGGTCCCGGGCGGCAGGCTGAGCCTGTGGTTAATTCTTCTTCCTGATGGGAAAATAGCGTGACCTGTGCCAGTCCCAACACCTAGAGCTAGTCTCTCATTGGTTCCCCCTCTTCCCGTTCATCCTCAGGACAAATCGCAACCTGTACGGAACAGGAGGTTAAAGGTGCTGAGTCTCCAAGGAGGGAGATTGCTAGTAAAGCGGCTGGAATGGCGAACCCGAGCACAAGGAGGTGAGAAATGAGGTGCGTTTTAGAAACCTTTCCCGATCACACGGTGTATCATCTTCTGGGTTTCTCATGCATGTTTTCGATGTAGGAAGATGCCCTTGAACCTGGAGATTTGGGACCCATGGGATCGGTACCACGCAGTACTACTTTAAAGGGTCTGCGTTTGCTCACCCAACCTCACCAAACCTCTCAGCCCCAAGAGTGTCCACCCTTATGTCTCCGTCAGCTGTGGGTCTAGATATGGTCAATCCAGGTGGCATCACAGCCCCTGAACGAATTTTGTAAGAATTTCTCTCTCTTTCACTGTCTTTGTTTCACGGGTTTTTCAAAGTAATTGCTTTTTATAATGGGGTTTAGCTGCTTTTCACTGCAGTGTTTATGCCGCTTTACACCCACTTGACTCACTTACAGAGAGATATCAATACATAGGTATAAGATTCTTACTAGTCAGATATATTCTTGGGCGGTGAGTAGGGGGTGTTGAGTCCAGTTCCCTGAGCAAGGAGTAGGTCTTGTCTATTACATATTGGGTTTATGGAACGGTATCTGAGCTAATTTGAAACCCGTGTTTTATGCATCCCCCCGCCTCACCTTTCCCGTTGAGCAGCCATAGTGTGTTTTCTAAACGTGTGACTCTGTTCCGTTTTGTAATTCAGTTCAAGTGTAGCGGTTTTTACATTCCCTCTATTAGTGATATCTTATGACAAGTGTCTTTTTCTGTGTGACTTTTTTCACTTAGAATCGTCGTACCTAAATCCACTCATCATGCTGCTACTAGCCTTATGACCTTGATTTCATGGCTGAGTGATATTCCATTGTACATAAGGACCACAACTTCTTTATCCATTTTTCTCTTTCCTGGGATATTTAAGGTGTAACGAAGTGGAGGTTCTTGTCAAGAGAGCAGCCCTAAACTTTGGGGTGCCTGTGTCTTGCTGATTTTTAGTTTTCCCAATGTATACGCCCATGAGTGGAAGTGCCCTATGCTCTCTAATCTGAGTTTTTTAGATGTTTCAGGACACACCGTACACTTCTCCAGAGTGGCTGTTGGCAATTTACATCCCGCCCATCAGCGTAGCAAGGCTCCCGGTTCTCCATGGGCTGTCCTGCATTTCTGGTTTTGACACTTTATTCAGCATGGCCCTTTTGACCGATGGGAAGCGAGACTTCTTTGTAGCGCTGATTTGCCTTTCCAGGTTGCTTGGTTGGCCAAAAAGGGCGTATGCGTTTTTTCCTGAATATACTCAGGAAAAAACGCATACGCCCTTTTTGGCCAAGGGCATGATTGTCGAGGTTTGGCCGCTTTTCCTGTGCTTTCAAGGCGATTCGAATCTACCTCCTGAAATCTGTTTCCTGCAATTCTGCCTTGCTTTCAAATCCTCTTCGGTGTCTTCCCTCAATATATTTGTGGACAAGAGTTATCATTTATAACTCTGCAGGTTTGTGAATTGCAGTGCCCCTGAGCTCCATTGTTCAACTCGCTTACTTGGGAGCTGGCCGCAAAAGCACAGGATTGCTTCAGGCCCTATTCTGGTCCCGGGCGGCAGGCTGAGCCTGTGGTTAATTCTTCTTCCTGATGGGAAAATAGAGTGACCTGTGCCAGTCCCAACACCTAGAGCTAGTCTCTCATTGGTTCCCCCTCTTCCCGTTCATCCTCAGGACAAATCGCAACCTGTACGGAACAGGAGGTTAAAGGTGCTGAGTCTCCAAGGAGGGAGATTGCTAGTAAAGCGGCTGGAATGGCGAACCCGAGCACAAGGAGGTGAGAAATGAGGTGCGTTTTAGAAACCTTTCCCGATCACACGGTGTACCATCTTCTGGGTTTCTCATGCATGTTTTCAATGTAGGAAGATGCCCTTGAACCTGGAGATTTGGGACCCATGGGATGGGTACCACTCAGTACTACTTTAAAGGGTCTGCGTTTGCTCACCCAACCTCACCAAACCTCTCAGCCCCAAGAGTGTCCACCCTTATGTCTCCGTCAGCTGTGGGTCTAGATATGGTCAATCCAGGTGGCATCACAGCCCCTGAACGAATTTTGTAAGAATTTCTCTCTCTTTCACTGTCTTTGTTTCACGGGTTTTTAAAAGTAATTGCTTTTTATAATGGGGTTTAGCTGCTTTTCACTGCTGTGTTTATGCCGCTTTACACCCACTTGACTCACTTACAGAGAGATATCAATACATAGGTTTAAGATTCTTACTAGTCAGATATATTCTTGGGCGGTGAGTAGGGGGTGTTGAGTCCAGTTCCCTGAGCAAGGAGTAGGTCTTGTCTATTACATATTGGGTTTATGGAACGGTATCTGAGCTAATTTGAAACCCGTGTTTTATGCATCCCCCCGCCTCACCTTTCCCGTTGAGCAGCCATAGTGTGTTTTCTAAACGTGTGACTCTGTTCCGTTTTGTAATTCAGTTCAAGTGTAGCGGTTTTTACATTCCCTCTATTAGTGATATCTTATGACAAGTGTCTTTTTCTGTGTGACTTTTTTCACTTAGAATCGTCGTACCTAAATCCACTCATCATGCTGCTACTAGCCTTATGACCTTGATTTCATGGCTGAGTGATATTCCATTGTACATAAGGACCACAACTTCTTTATCCTTTTTTCTCTTTCCTGGGATATTTAAGGTGTAACGAAGTGGAGGTTCTTGTCAAGAGAGCAGCCCTAAACTTTGGGGTGCCTGTGTCTTGCTGATTTTTAGTTTTCCCAATGTATACGCCCATGAGTGGAAGTGCCCTATGCTCTCTAAGCTGAGTTTTTTAGATGTTTCAGGACACACCGTACACTTCTCCAGAGTGGCTGTTGGCAATTTACATCCCGCCCATCAGCGTAGCAAGGCTCCCGGTTCTCCATGGCCTGTCCTGCATTTCTGGTTTTGACACTTTATTCAGCATGGCCCTTTTGACCGATGGGAAGCGAGACTTCTTTGTAGCGCTGATTTGCCTTTCCAGGTTGCTTGGTTGGCCAAAAAGGGCGTATGCGTTTTTTCCTGAATATATTCAGGAAAAAACGCATACGCCCTTTTTGGCCAAGGGCATGATTGTCGAGGTTTGGCCGCTTTTCCTGTGCTTTCAAGGCGATTCGAATCTACCTCCTGAAATCTGTTTCCTGCAATTCTGCCTTGCTTTCAAATCCTCTTCGGTGCCTTCCCTCAATATATTTGTGGACAAGAGTTATCATTTATAACTCTGCAGGTTTGTGAATTGCAGTGCCCCTGAGCTCCATTGTTCAACTCGCTTACTTGGGAGCTGCCCGCAAAAGCACAAGATTGCTTCAGGCCCTATTCTGGTCCCAGGCGGCAGGCTGAGCCTGTGGTTAATTCTTCTTCCTGATGGGAAAATAGAGTGACCTGTGCCAGTCCCAACACCTAGAGCTAGTCTCTCATTGGTTCCCCCTCTTCCCGTTCATCCTCAGGACAAATCGCAACCTGTACGGAACAGGAGGTTAAAGGTGCTGAGACTCCAAGGAGGGAGATTGCTAGTAAAGCGGCTGGAATGGCGAACCCGAGCACAAGGAGGTGAGAAATGAGGTGCGTTTTAGAAACCTTTCCCGATCACACGGTGTACCATCTTCTGGGTTTCTCATGCATATTTTCGATGTAGGAAGATGCCCTTGAACCTGGAGATTTGGGACCCATGGGATGGGTACCACGCAGTACTACTTTAAAGGGTCTGCGTTTGCTCACCCAACCTCACCAAACCTCTCAGCCCCAAGAGTGTCCACCCTTATGTCTCCGTCAGCTGTGGGTCTAGATATGGTCAATCCAGGTGGCATCACAGCCCCTGAACGAATTTTGTAAGAATTTCTCTCTCTTTCACTGTCTTTGTTTCACGGGTTTTTAAAAGTAATTGCTTTTTATAATGGGGTTTAGCTGCTTTTCACTGCTGTGTTTATGCCGCTTTACACCCACTTGACTCACTTACAGAGAGATATCAATACATAGGTTTAAGATTCTTACTAGTCAGATATATTCTTGGGCGGTGAGTAGGGGGTGTTGAGTCCAGTTCCCTGAGCAAGGAGTAGGTCTTGTCTATTACATATTGGGTTTATGGAACGGTATCTGAGCTAATTTGAAACCCATGTTTTATGCATCCCCCCGCCTCACCTTTCCCGTTGAGCAGCCATAGTGTGTTTTCTAAACGTGTGACTCTGTTCCGTTTTGTAATTCAGTTCAAGTGTAGCGGTTTTTACATTCCCTCTATTAGTGATATCTTATGACAAGTGTCTTTTTCTGTGTGACTATTTTCACTTAGAATCGTCGTACCTAAATCCACTCATCATGCTGCTACTAGCCTTATGACCTTGATTTCATGGCTGAGTGATATTCCATTGTACATAAGGACCACAACTTCTTTATCCTTTTTTCTCTTTCCTGGGATATTTAAGGTGTAACGAAGTGGAGGTTCTTGTCAAGAGAGCAGCCCTAAACTTTGGGGTGCCTGTGTCTTGCTGATTTTTAGTTTTCCCAATGTATACGCCCATGAGTGGAAGTGCCCTATGCTCTCTAAGCTGAGTTTTTTAGATGTTTCAGGACACACCGTACACTTCTCCAGAGTGGCTGTTGGCAATATACATCCCGCCCATCAGCGTAGCAAGGCTCCCGGTTCTCCATGGCCTGTCCTGCATTTCTGGTTTTGACACTTTATTCAGCATGGCCCTTTTGACCGATGGGAAGCGAGACTTCTTTGTAGCGCTGATTTGCCTTTCCAGGTTGCTTGGTTGGCCAAAAAGGGCGTATGCGTTTTTTCCTGAATATATTCAGGAAAAAACGCATACGCCCTTTTTGGCCAAGGGCATGATTGTCGAGGTTTGGCCGCTTTTCCTGTGCTTTCAAGGCGATTCGAATCTACCTCCTGAAATCTGTTTCCTGCAATTCTGCCTTGCTTTCAAATCCTCTTCGGTGCCTTCCCTCAATATATTTGTGGACAAGAGTTATCATTTATAACTCTGCAGGTTTGTGAATTGCAGTGCCCCTGAGCTCCATTGTTCAACTCGCTTACTTGGGAGCTGGCCGCAAAAGCACAGGATTGCTTCAGGCCCTATTCTGGTCCCGGGCGGCCGGCTGAGCCTGTGGTTAATTCTTCTTCCTGATGGGAAAATAGAGTGACCTGTGCCAGTCCCAACACCGAGAGCTAGTCTCTCCTTGGTTCCCCCTCTTCCCGTTCATCCTCAGGACAAATCGCAACCTGTACGGAACAGGAGGTTAAAGGTGCTGAGTCTCCAAGGAGGGAGATTGCTAGTAAAGCGGCTGGAATGGCGAACCCGAGCACAAGGAGGTGAGAAATGAGGTGCGTTTTAGAAACCTTTCCCGATCACACGGTGTACCATCTTCTGGGTTTCTCATGCATGTTTTCGATGTAGGAAGATGCCCTTGAACCTGGAGATTTGGGAC
This sequence comes from Eschrichtius robustus, assembly GCF_028021215.1. Taxonomy (NCBI): domain Eukaryota; kingdom Metazoa; phylum Chordata; class Mammalia; order Artiodactyla; family Eschrichtiidae; genus Eschrichtius; species Eschrichtius robustus. The sequence goes on along the minus strand of NC_090831.1, from coordinate 40,209,338 downwards.
CCATGGGATGGGTACCACGCAGTACTACTTTAAAGGGTCTGCGTTTGCTCACCCAACCTCACCAAACCTCTCAGCCCCAAGAGTGTCCACCCTTATGTCTCCGTCAGCTGTGGGTCTAGATATGGTCAATCCAGGTGGCATCACAGCCCCTGAACGAATTTTGTAAGAATTTCTCTCTCTTTCACTGTCTTTGTTTCACGGGTTTTTAAAAGTAATTGCTTTTTATAATGGGGTTTAGCTGCTTTTCACTGCTGTGTTTATGCCGCTTTACACCCACTTGACTCACTTACAGAGAGATATCAATACATAGGTTTAAGATTCTTACTAGTCAGATATATTCTTGGGCGGTGAGTAGGGGGTGTTGAGTCCAGTTCCCTGAGCAAGGAGTAGGTCTTGTCTATTACATATTGGGTTTATGGAACGGTATCTGAGCTAATTTGAAACCCGTGTTTTATGCATCCCCCCGCCTCACCTTTCCCGTTGAGCAGCCATAGTGTGTTTTCTAAACGTGTGACTCTGTTCCGTTTTGTAATTCAGTTCAAGTGTAGCGGTTTTTACATTCCCTCTATTAGTGATATCTTATGACAAGTGTCTTTTTCTGTGTGACTTTTTTCACTTAGAATCGTCGTACCTAAATCCACTCATCATGCTGCTACTAGCCTTATGACCTTGATTTCATGGCTGAGTGATATTCCATTGTACATAAGGACCACAACTTCTTTATCCTTTTTTCTCTTTCCTGGGATATTTAAGGTGTAACGAAGTGGAGGTTCTTGTCAAGAGAGCAGCCCTAAACTTTGGGGTGCCTGTGTCTTGCTGATTTTTAGTTTTCCCAATGTATACGCCCATGAGTGGAAGTGCCCTATGCTCTCTAAGCTGAGTTTTTTAGATGTTTCAGGACACACCGTACACTTCTCCAGAGTGGCTGTTGGCAATTTACATCCCGCCCATCAGCGTAGCAAGGCTCCCGGTTCTCCATGGCCTGTCCTGCATTTCTGGTTTTGACACTTTATTCAGCATGGCCCTTTTGACCGATGGGAAGCGAGACTTCTTTGTAGCGCTGATTTGCCTTTCCAGGTTGCTTGGTTGGCCAAAAAGGGCGTATGCGTTTTTTCCTGAATATATTCAGGAAAAAACGCATACGCCCTTTTTGGCCAAGGGCATGATTGTCGAGGTTTGGCCGCTTTTCCTGTGCTTTCAAGGCGATTCGAATCTACCTCCTGAAATCTGTTTCCTGCAATTCTGCCTTGCTTTCAAATCCTCTTCGGTGCCTTCCCTCAATATATTTGTGGACAAGAGTTATCATTTATAACTCTGCAGGTTTGTGAATTGCAGTGCCCCTGAGCTCCATTGTTCAACTCGCTTACTTGGGAGCTGGCCGCAAAAGCACAGGATTGCTTCAGGCCCTATTCTGGTCCCGGGCGGCCGGCTGAGCCTGTGGTTAATTCTTCTTCCTGATGGGAAAATAGAGTGACCTGTGCCAGTCCCAACACCGAGAGCTAGTCTCTCCTTGGTTCCCCCTCTTCCCGTTCATCCTCAGGACAAATCGCAACCTGTACGGAACAGGAGGTTAAAGGTGCTGAGTCTCCAAGGAGGGAGATTGCTAGTAAAGCGGCTGGAATGGCGAACCCGAGCACAAGGAGGTGAGAAATGAGGTGCGTTTTAGAAACCTTTCCCGATCACACGGTGTACCATCTTCTGGGTTTCTCATGCATGTTTTCGATGTAGGAAGATGCCCTTGAACCTGGAGATTTGGGACCCATGGGATGGGTACCACGCAGTACTACTTTAAAGGGTCTGCGTTTGCTCACCCAACCTCACCAAACCTCTCAGCCCCAAGAGTGTCCACCCTTATGTCTCCGTCAGCTGTGGGTCTAGATATGGTCAATCCAGGTGGCATCACAGCCCCTGAACGAATTTTGTAAGAATTTCTCTCTCTTTCACTGTCTTTGTTTCACGGGTTTTTAAAAGTAATTGCTTTTTATAATGGGGTTTAGCTGCTTTTCACTGCTGTGTTTATGCCGCTTTACACCCACTTGACTCACTTACAGAGAGATATCAATACATAGGTTTAAGATTCTTACTAGTCAGATATATTCTTGGGCGGTGAGTAGGGGGTGTTGAGTCCAGTTCCCTGAGCAAGGAGTAGGTCTTGTCTATTACATATTGGGTTTATGGAACGGTATCTGAGCTAATTTGAAACCCGTGTTTTATGCATCCCCCCGCCTCACCTTTCCCGTTGAGCAGCCATAGTGTGTTTTCTAAACGTGTGACTCTGTTCCGTTTTGTAATTCAGTTCAAGTGTAGCGGTTTTTACATTCCCTCTATTAGTGATATCTTATGACAAGTGTCTTTTTCTGTGTGACTTTTTTCACTTAGAATCGTCGTACCTAAATCCACTCATCATGCTGCTACTAGCCTTATGACCTTGATTTCATGGCTGAGTGATATTCCATTGTACATAAGGACCACAACTTCTTTATCCTTTTTTCTCTTTCCTGGGATATTTAAGGTGTAACGAAGTGGAGGTTCTTGTCAAGAGAGCAGCCCTAAACTTTGGGGTGCCTGTGTCTTGCTGATTTTTAGTTTTCCCAATGTATACGCCCATGAGTGGAAGTGCCCTATGCTCTCTAAGCTGAGTTTTTTAGATGTTTCAGGACACACCGTACACTTCTCCAGAGTGGCTGTTGGCAATTTACATCCCGCCCATCAGCGTAGCAAGGCTCCCGGTTCTCCATGGCCTGTCCTGCATTTCTGGTTTTGACACTTTATTCAGCATGGCCCTTTTGACCGATGGGAAGCGAGACTTCTTTGTAGCGCTGATTTGCCTTTCCAGGTTGCTTGGTTGGCCAAAAAGGGCGTATGCGTTTTTTCCTGAATATATTCAGGAAAAAACGCATACGCCCTTTTTGGCCAAGGGCATGATTGTCGAGGTTTGGCCGCTTTTCCTGTGCTTTCAAGGCGATTCGAATCTACCTCCTGAAATCTGTTTCCTGCAATTCTGCCTTGCTTTCAAATCCTCTTCGGTGCCTTCCCTCAATATATTTGTGGACAAGAGTTATCATTTATAACTCTGCAGGTTTGTGAATTGCAGTGCCCCTGAGCTCCATTGTTCAACTCGCTTACTTGGGAGCTGGCCGCAAAAGCACAGGATTGCTTCAGGCCCTATTCTGGTCCCGGGCGGCCGGCTGAGCCTGTGGTTAATTCTTCTTCCTGATGGGAAAATAGAGTGACCTGTGCCAGTCCCAACACCGAGAGCTAGTCTCTCCTTGGTTCCCCCTCTTCCCGTTCATCCTCAGGACAAATCGCAACCTGTACGGAACAGGAGGTTAAAGGTGCTGAGTCTCCAAGGAGGGAGATTGCTAGTAAAGCGGCTGGAATGGCGAACCCGAGCACAAGGAGGTGAGAAATGAGGTGCGTTTTAGAAACCTTTCCCGATCACACGGTGTACCATCTTCTGGGTTTCTCATGCATGTTTTCGATGTAGGAAGATGCCCTTGAACCTGGAGATTTGGGACCCATGGGATGGGTACCACGCAGTACTACTTTAAAGGGTCTGCGTTTGCTCACCCAACCTCACCAAACCTCTCAGCCCCAAGAGTGTCCACCCTTATGTCTCCGTCAGCTGTGGGTCTAGATATGGTCAATCCAGGTGGCATCACAGCCCCTGAACGAATTTTGTAAGAATTTCTCTCTCTTTCACTGTCTTTGTTTCACGGGTTTTTAAAAGTAATTGCTTTTTATAATGGGGTTTAGCTGCTTTTCACTGCTGTGTTTATGCCGCTTTACACCCACTTGACTCACTTACAGAGAGATATCAATACATAGGTTTAAGATTCTTACTAGTCAGATATATTCTTGGGCGGTGAGTAGGGGGTGTTGAGTCCAGTTCCCTGAGCAAGGAGTAGGTCTTGTCTATTACATATTGGGTTTATGGAACGGTATCTGAGCTAATTTGAAACCCGTGTTTTATGCATCCCCCCGCCTCACCTTTCCCGTTGAGCAGCCATAGTGTGTTTTCTAAACGTGTGACTCTGTTCCGTTTTGTAATTCAGTTCAAGTGTAGCGGTTTTTACATTCCCTCTATTAGTGATATCTTATGACAAGTGTCTTTTTCTGTGTGACTTTTTTCACTTAGAATCGTCGTACCTAAATCCACTCATCATGCTGCTACTAGCCTTATGACCTTGATTTCATGGCTGAGTGATATTCCATTGTACATAAGGACCACAACTTCTTTATCCTTTTTTCTCTTTCCTGGGATATTTAAGGTGTAACGAAGTGGAGGTTCTTGTCAAGAGAGCAGCCCTAAACTTTGGGGTGCCTGTGTCTTGCTGATTTTTAGTTTTCCCAATGTATACGCCCATGAGTGGAAGTGCCCTATGCTCTCTAAGCTGAGTTTTTTAGATGTTTCAGGACACACCGTACACTTCTCCAGAGTGGCTGTTGGCAATTTACATCCCGCCCATCAGCGTAGCAAGGCTCCCGGTTCTCCATGGCCTGTCCTGCATTTCTGGTTTTGACACTTTATTCAGCATGGCCCTTTTGACCGATGGGAAGCGAGACTTCTTTGTAGCGCTGATTTGCCTTTCCAGGTTGCTTGGTTGGCCAAAAAGGGCGTATGCGTTTTTTCCTGAATATATTCAGGAAAAAACGCATACGCCCTTTTTGGCCAAGGGCATGATTGTCGAGGTTTGGCCGCTTTTCCTGTGCTTTCAAGGCGATTCGAATCTACCTCCTGAAATCTGTTTCCTGCAATTCTGCCTTGCTTTCAAATCCTCTTCGGTGCCTTCCCTCAATATATTTGTGGACAAGAGTTATCATTTATAACTCTGCAGGTTTGTGAATTGCAGTGCCCCTGAGCTCCATTGTTCAACTCGCTTACTTGGGAGCTGGCCGCAAAAGCACAGGATTGCTTCAGGCCCTATTCTGGTCCCGGGCGGCCGGCTGAGCCTGTGGTTAATTCTTCTTCCTGATGGGAAAATAGAGTGACCTGTGCCAGTCCCAACACCGAGAGCTAGTCTCTCCTTGGTTCCCCCTCTTCCCGTTCATCCTCAGGACAAATCGCAACCTGTACGGAACAGGAGGTTAAAGGTGCTGAGTCTCCAAGGAGGGAGATTGCTAGTAAAGCGGCTGGAATGGCGAACCCGAGCACAAGGAGGTGAGAAATGAGGTGCGTTTTAGAAACCTTTCCCGATCACACGGTGTACCATCTTCTGGGTTTCTCATGCATGTTTTCGATGTAGGAAGATGCCCTTGAACCTGGAGATTTGGGACCCATGGGATCGGTACCACGCAGTACTACTTTAAAGGGTCTGCGTTTGCTCACCCAACCTCACCAAACCTCTCAGCCCCAAGAGTGTCCACCCTTATGTCTCCGTCAGCTGTGGGTCTAGATATGGTCAATCCAGGTGGCATCACAGCCCCTGAACGAATTTTGTAAGAATTTCTCTCTCTTTCACTGTCTTTGTTTCACGGGTTTTTAAAAGTAATTGCTTTTTATAATGGGGTTTAGCTGCTTTTCACTGCTGTGTTTATGCCGCTTTACACCCACTTGACTCACTTACAGAGAGATATCAATACATAGGTTTAAGATTCTTACTAGTCAGATATATTCTTGGGCGGTGAGTAGGGGGTGTTGAGTCCAGTTCCCTGAGCAAGGAGTAGGTCTTGTCTATTACATATTGGGTTTATGGAACGGTATCTGAGCTAATTTGAAACCCGTGTTTTATGCATCCCCCCGCCTCACCTTTCCCGTTGAGCAGCCATAGTGTGTTTTCTAAACGTGTGACTCTGTTCCGTTTTGTAATTCAGTTCAAGTGTAGCGGTTTTTACATTCCCTCTATTAGTGATATCTTATGACAAGTGTCTTTTTCTGTGTGACTTTTTTCACTTAGAATCGTCGTACCTAAATCCACTCATCATGCTGCTACTAGCCTTATGACCTTGATTTCATGGCTGAGTGATATTCCATTGTACATAAGGACCACAACTTCTTTATCCTTTTTTCTCTTTCCTGGGATATTTAAGGTGTAACGAAGTGGAGGTTCTTGTCAAGAGAGCAGCCCTAAACTTTGGGGTGCCTGTGTCTTGCTGATTTTTAGTTTTCCCAATGTATACGCCCATGAGTGGAAGTGCCCTATGCTCTCTAAGCTGAGTTTTTTAGATGTTTCAGGACACACCGTACACTTCTCCAGAGTGGCTGTTGGCAATTTACATCCCGCCCATCAGCGTAGCAAGGCTCCCGGTTCTCCATGGCCTGTCCTGCATTTCTGGTTTTGACACTTTATTCAGCATGGCCCTTTTGACCGATGGGAAGCGAGACTTCTTTGTAGCGCTGATTTGCCTTTCCAGGTTGCTTGGTTGGCCAAAAAGGGCGTATGCGTTTTTTCCTGAATATATTCAGGAAAAAACGCATACGCCCTTTTTGGCCAAGGGCATGATTGTCGAGGTTTGGCCGCTTTTCCTGTGCTTTCAAGGCGATTCGAATCTACCTCCTGAAATCTGTTTCCTGCAATTCTGCCTTGCTTTCAAATCCTCTTCGGTGCCTTCCCTCAATATATTTGTGGACAAGAGTTATCATTTATAACTCTGCAGGTTTGTGAATTGCAGTGCCCCTGAGCTCCATTGTTCAACTCGCTTACTTGGGAGCTGGCCGCAAAAGCACAGGATTGCTTCAGGCCCTATTCTGGTCCCGGGCGGCAGGCTGAGCCTGTGGTTAATTCTTCTTCCTGATGGGAAAATAGAGTGACCTGTGCCAGTCCCAACACCTAGAGCTAGTCTCTCATTGGTTCCCCCTCTTCCCGTTCATCCTCAGGACAAATCGCAACCTGTACGGAACAGGAGGTTAAAGGTGCTGAGTCTCCAAGGAGGGAGATTGCTAGTAAAGCGGCTGGAATGGCGAACCCGAGCACAAGGAGGTGAGAAATGAGGTGCGTTTTAGAAACCTTTCCCGATCACACGGTGTACCATCTTCTGGGTTTCTCATGCATGTTTTCAATGTAGGAAGATGCCCTTGAACCTGGAGATTTGGGACCCATGGGATGGGTACCACTCAGTACTACTTTAAAGGGTCTGCGTTTGCTCACCCAACCTCACCAAACCTCTCAGCCCCAAGAGTGTCCACCCTTATGTCTCCGTCAGCTGTGGGTCTAGATATGGTCAATCCAGGTGGCATCACAGCCCCTGAACGAATTTTGTAAGAATTTCTCTCTCTTTCACTGTCTTTGTTTCACGGGTTTTTAAAAGTAATTGCTTTTTATAATGGGGTTTAGCTGCTTTTCACTGCTGTGTTTATGCCGCTTTACACCCACTTGACTCACTTACAGAGAGATATCAATACATAGGTTTAAGATTCTTACTAGTCAGATATATTCTTGGGCGGTGAGTAGGGGGTGTTGAGTCCAGTTCCCTGAGCAAGGAGTAGGTCTTGTCTATTACATATTGGGTTTATGGAACGGTATCTGAGCTAATTTGAAACCCGTGTTTTATGCATCCCCCCGCCTCACCTTTCCCGTTGAGCAGCCATAGTGTGTTTTCTAAACGTGTGACTCTGTTCCGTTTTGTAATTCAGTTCAAGTGTAGCGGTTTTTACATTCCCTCTATTAGTGATATCTTATGACAAGTGTCTTTTTCTGTGTGACTTTTTTCACTTAGAATCGTCGTACCTAAATCCACTCATCATGCTGCTACTAGCCTTATGACCTTGATTTCATGGCTGAGTGATATTCCATTGTACATAAGGACCACAACTTCTTTATCCTTTTTTCTCTTTCCTGGGATATTTAAGGTGTAACGAAGTGGAGGTTCTTGTCAAGAGAGCAGCCCTAAACTTTGGGGTGCCTGTGTCTTGCTGATTTTTAGTTTTCCCAATGTATACGCCCATGAGTGGAAGTGCCCTATGCTCTCTAAGCTGAGTTTTTTAGATGTTTCAGGACACACCGTACACTTCTCCAGAGTGGCTGTTGGCAATTTACATCCCGCCCATCAGCGTAGCAAGGCTCCCGGTTCTCCATGGCCTGTCCTGCATTTCTGGTTTTGACACTTTATTCAGCATGGCCCTTTTGACCGATGGGAAGCGAGACTTCTTTGTAGCGCTGATTTGCCTTTCCAGGTTGCTTGGTTGGCCAAAAAGGGCGTATGCGTTTTTTCCTGAATATATTCAGGAAAAAACGCATACGCCCTTTTTGGCCAAGGGCATGATTGTCGAGGTTTGGCCGCTTTTCCTGTGCTTTCAAGGCGATTCGAATCTACCTCCTGAAATCTGTTTCCTGCAATTCTGCCTTGCTTTCAAATCCTCTTCGGTGCCTTCCCTCAATATATTTGTGGACAAGAGTTATCATTTATAACTCTGCAGGTTTGTGAATTGCAGTGCCCCTGAGCTCCATTGTTCAACTCGCTTACTTGGGAGCTGCCCGCAAAAGCACAAGATTGCTTCAGGCCCTATTCTGGTCCCAGGCGGCAGGCTGAGCCTGTGGTTAATTCTTCTTCCTGATGGGAAAATAGAGTGACCTGTGCCAGTCCCAACACCTAGAGCTAGTCTCTCATTGGTTCCCCCTCTTCCCGTTCATCCTCAGGACAAATCGCAACCTGTACGGAACAGGAGGTTAAAGGTGCTGAGACTCCAAGGAGGGAGATTGCTAGTAAAGCGGCTGGAATGGCGAACCCGAGCACAAGGAGGTGAGAAATGAGGTGCGTTTTAGAAACCTTTCCCGATCACACGGTGTACCATCTTCTGGGTTTCTCATGCATATTTTCGATGTAGGAAGATGCCCTTGAACCTGGAGATTTGGGACCCATGGGATGGGTACCACGCAGTACTACTTTAAAGGGTCTGCGTTTGCTCACCCAACCTCACCAAACCTCTCAGCCCCAAGAGTGTCCACCCTTATGTCTCCGTCAGCTGTGGGTCTAGATATGGTCAATCCAGGTGGCATCACAGCCCCTGAACGAATTTTGTAAGAATTTCTCTCTCTTTCACTGTCTTTGTTTCACGGGTTTTTAAAAGTAATTGCTTTTTATAATGGGGTTTAGCTGCTTTTCACTGCTGTGTTTATGCCGCTTTACACCCACTTGACTCACTTACAGAGAGATATCAATACATAGGTTTAAGATTCTTACTAGTCAGATATATTCTTGGGCGGTGAGTAGGGGGTGTTGAGTCCAGTTCCCTGAGCAAGGAGTAGGTCTTGTCTATTACATATTGGGTTTATGGAACGGTATCTGAGCTAATTTGAAACCCATGTTTTATGCATCCCCCCGCCTCACCTTTCCCGTTGAGCAGCCATAGTGTGTTTTCTAAACGTGTGACTCTGTTCCGTTTTGTAATTCAGTTCAAGTGTAGCGGTTTTTACATTCCCTCTATTAGTGATATCTTATGACAAGTGTCTTTTTCTGTGTGACTCTTTTCACTTAGAATCGTCGTACCTAAATCCACTCATCATGCTGCTACTAGCCTTATGACCTTGATTTCATGGCTGAGTGATATTCCATTGTACATAAGGACCACAACTTCTTTATCCTTTTTTCTCTTTCCTGGGATATTTAAGGTGTAACGAAGTGGAGGTTCTTGTCAAGAGAGCAGCCCTAAACTTTGGGGTGCCTGTGTCTTGCTGATTTTTAGTTTTCCCAATGTATACGCCCATGAGTGGAAGTGCCCTATGCTCTCTAAGCTGAGTTTTTTAGATGTTTCAGGACACACCGTACACTTCTCCAGAGTGGCTGTTGGCAATATACATCCCGCCCATCAGCGTAGCAAGGCTCCCGGTTCTCCATGGCCTGTCCTGCATTTCTGGTTTTGACACTTTATTCAGCATGGCCCTTTTGACCGATGGGAAGCGAGACTTCTTTGTAGCGCTGATTTGCCTTTCCAGGTTGCTTGGTTGGCCAAAAAGGGCGTATGCGTTTTTTCCTGAATATATTCAGGAAAAAACGCATACGCCCTTTTTGGCCAAGGGCATGATTGTCGAGTTTTGGCCGCTTTTCCTGTGCTTTCAAGGCGATTCGAATCTACCTCCTGAAATCTGTTTCCTGCAATTCTGCCTTGCTTTCAAATCCTCTTCGGTGCCTTCCCTCAATATATTTGTGGACAAGAGTTATCATTTATAACTCTGCAGGTTTGTGAATTGCAGTGCCCCTGAGCTCCATTGTTCAACTCGCTTACTTGGGAGCTGGCCGCAAAAGCACAGGATTGCTTCAGGCCCTATTCTGGTCCCGGGCGGCCGGCTGAGCCTGTGGTTAATTCTTCTTCCTGATGGGAAAATAGAGTGACCTGTGCCAGTCCCAACACCGAGAGCTAGTCTCTCCTTGGTTCCCCCTCTTCCCGTTCATCCTCAGGACAAATCGCAACCTGTACGGAACAGGAGGTTAAAGGTGCTGAGTCTCCAAGGAGGGAGATTGCTAGTAAAGCGGCTGGAATGGCGAACCCGAGCACAAGGAGGTGAGAAATGAGGTGCGTTTTAGAAACCTTTCCCGATCACACGGTGTACCATCTTCTGGGTTTCTCATGCATGTTTTCGATGTAGGAAGATGCCCTTGAACCTGGAGATTTGGGACCCATGGGATCGGTACCACGCAGTACTACTTTAAAGGGTCTGCGTTTGCTCACCCAACCTCACCAAACCTCTCAGCCCCAAGAGTGTCCACCCTTATGTCTCCGTCAGCTGTGGGTCTAGATATGGTCAATCCAGGTGGCATCACAGCCCCTGAACGAATTTTGTAAGAATTTCTCTCTCTTTCACTGTCTTTGTTTCACGGGTTTTTCAAAGTAATTGCTTTTTATAATGGGGTTTAGCTGCTTTTCACTGCAGTGTTTATGCCGCTTTACACCCACTTGACTCACTTACAGAGAGATATCAATACATAGGTATAAGATTCTTACTAGTCAGATATATTCTTGGGCGGTGAGTAGGGGGTGTTGAGTCCAGTTCCCTGAGCAAGGAGTAGGTCTTGTCTATTACATATTGGGTTTATGGAACGGTATCTGAGCTAATTTGAAACCCGTGTTTTATGCATCCCCCCGCCTCACCTTTCCCGTTGAGCAGCCATAGTGTGTTTTCTAAACGTGTGACTCTGTTCCGTTTTGTAATTCAGTTCAAGTGTAGCGGTTTTTACATTCCCTCTATTAGTGATATCTTATGACAAGTGTCTTTTTCTGTGTGACTTTTTTCACTTAGAATCGTCGTACCTAAATCCACTCATCATGCTGCTACTAGCCTTATGACCTTGATTTCATGGCTGAGTGATATTCCATTGTACATAAGGACCACAACTTCTTTATCCATTTTTCTCTTTCCTGGGATATTTAAGGTGTAACGAAGTGGAGGTTCTTGTCAAGACAGCAGCCCTAAACTTTGGGGTGCCTGTGTCTTGCTGATTTTTAGTTTTCCCAATGTATACGCCCATGAGTGGAAGTGCCCTATGCTCTCTAATCTGAGTTTTTTAGATGTTTCAGGACACACCGTACACTTCTCCAGAGTGGCTGTTGGCAATTTACATCCCGCCCATCAGCGTAGCAAGGCTCCCGGTTCTCCATGGGCTGTCCTGCATTTCTGGTTTTGACACTTTATTCAGCATGGCCCTTTTGACCGATGGGAAGCGAGACTTCTTTTTAGCGCTGATTTGCCTTTCCAGGTTGCTTGGTTGGCCAAAAAGGGCGTATGCGTTTTTTCCTGAATATACTCAGGAAAAAACGCATACGCCCTTTTTGGCCAAGGGCATGATTGTCGAGGTTTGGCCGCTTTTCCTGTGCTTTCAAGGCGATTCGAATCTACCTCCTGAAATCTGTTTCCTGCAATTCTGCCTTGCTTTCAAATCCTCTTCGGTGTCTTCCCTCAATATATTTGTGGACAAGAGTTATCATTTATAACTCTGCAGGTTTGTGAATTGCAGTGCCCCTGAGCTCCATTGTTCAACTCGCTTACTTGGGAGCTGGCCGCAAAAGCACAGGATTGCTTCAGGCCCTATTCTGGTCCCGGGCGGCAGGCTGAGCCTGTGGTTAATTCTTCTTCCTGATGGGAAAATAGAGTGACCTGTGCCAGTCCCAACACCTAGAGCTAGTCTCTCATTGGTTCCCCCTCTTCCCGTTCATCCTCAGGACAAATCGCAACCTGTACGGAATAGGAGGTTAAAGGTGCTGAGTCTCCAAGGAGGGAGATTGCTAGTAAAGCGGCTGGAATGGCGAACCCGAGCACAAGGAGGTGAGAAATGAGGTGCGTTTTAGAAACCTTTCCCGATCACACGGTGTACCATCTTCTGGGTTTCTCATGCATGTTTTCAATGTAGGAAGATGCCCTTGAACCTGGAGATTTGGGACCCATGGGATGGGTACCACTCAGTACTACTTTAAAGGGTCTGCGTTTGCTCACCCAACCTCACCAAACCTCTCAGCCCCAAGAGTGTCCACCCTTATGTCTCCGTCAGCTGTGGGTCTAGATATGGTCAATCCAGGTGGCATCACAGCCCCTGAACGAATTTTGTAAGAATTTCTCTCTCTTTCACTGTCTTTGTTTCACGGGTTTTTAAAAGTAATTGCTTTTTATAATGGGGTTTAGCTGCTTTTCACTGCTGTGTTTATGCCGCTTTACACCCACTTGACTCACTTACAGAGAGATATCAATACATAGGTTTAAGATTCTTACTAGTCAGATATATTCTTGGGCGGTGAGTAGGGGGTGTTGAGTCCAGTTCCCTGAGCAAGGAGTAGGTCTTGTCTATTACATATTGGGTTTATGGAACGGTATCTGAGCTAATTTGAAACCCGTGTTTTATGCATCCCCCCGCCTCACCTTTCCCGTTGAGCAGCCATAGTGTGTTTTCTAAACGTGTGACTCTGTTCCGTTTTGTAATTCAGTTCAAGTGTAGCGGTTTTTACATTCCCTCTATTAGTGATATCTTATGACAAGTGTCTTTTTCTGTGTGACTTTTTTCACTTAGAATCGTCGTACCTAAATCCACTCATCATGCTGCTACTAGCCTTATGACCTTGATTTCATGGCTGAGTGATATTCCATTGTACATAAGGACCACAACTTCTTTATCCTTTTTTCTCTTTCCTGGGATATTTAAGGTGTAACGAAGTGGAGGTTCTTGTCAAGAGAGCAGCCCTAAACTTTGGGGTGCCTGTGTCTTGCTGATTTTTAGTTTTCCCAATGTATACGCCCATGAGTGGAAGTGCCCTATGCTCTCTAAGCTGAGTTTTTTAGATGTTTCAGGACACACCGTACACTTCTCCAGAGTGGCTGTTGGCAATTTACATCCCGCCCATCAGCGTAGCAAGGCTCCCGGTTCTCCATGGCCTGTCCTGCATTTCTGGTTTTGACACTTTATTCAGCATGGCCCTTTTGACCGATGGGAAGCGAGACTTCTTTGTAGCGCTGATTTGCCTTTCCAGGTTGCTTGGTTGGCCAAAAAGGGCGTATGCGTTTTTTCCTGAATATATTCAGGAAAAAACGCATACGCCCTTTTTGGCCAAGGGCATGATTGTCGAGGTTTGGCCGCTTTTCCTGTGCTTTCAAGGCGATTCGAATCTACCTCCTGAAATCTGTTTCCTGCAATTCTGCCTTGCTTTCAAATCCTCTTCGGTGCCTTCCCTCAATATATTTGTGGACAAGAGTTATCATTTATAACTCTGCAGGTTTGTGAATTGCAGTGCCCCTGAGCTCCATTGTTCAACTCGCTTACTTGGGAGCTGCCCGCAAAAGCACAAGATTGCTTCAGGCCCTATTCTGGTCCCAGGCGGCAGGCTGAGCCTGTGGTTAATTCTTCTTCCTGATGGGAAAATAGAGTGACCTGTGCCAGTCCCAACACCTAGAGCTAGTCTCTCATTGGTTCCCCCTCTTCCCGTTCATCCTCAGGACAAATCGCAACCTGTACGGAACAGGAGGTTAAAGGTGCTGAGACTCCAAGGAGGGAGATTGCTAGTAAAGCGGCTGGAATGGCGAACCCGAGCACAAGGAGGTGAGAAATGAGGTGCGTTTTAGAAACCTTTCCCGATCACACGGTGTACCATCTTCTGGGTTTCTCATGCATATTTTCGATGTAGGAAGATGCCCTTGAACCTGGAGATTTGGGACCCATGGGATGGGTACCACGCAGTACTACTTTAAAGGGTCTGCGTTTGCTCACCCAACCTCACCAAACCTCTCAGCCCCAAGAGTGTCCACCCTTATGTCTCCGTCAGCTGTGGGTCTAGATATGGTCAATCCAGGTGGCATCACAGCCCCTGAACGAATTTTGTAAGAATTTCTCTCTCTTTCACTGTCTTTGTTTCACGGGTTTTTAAAAGTAATTGCTTTTTATAATGGGGTTTAGCTGCTTTTCACTGCTGTGTTTATGCCGCTTTACACCCACTTGACTCACTTACAGAGAGATATCAATACATAGGTTTAAGATTCTTACTAGTCAGATATATTCTTGGGCGGTGAGTAGGGGGTGTTGAGTCCAGTTCCCTGAGCAAGGAGTAGGTCTTGTCTATTACATATTGGGTTTATGGAACGGTATCTGAGCTAATTTGAAACCCATGTTTTATGCATCCCCCCGCCTCACCTTTCCCGTTGAGCAGCCATAGTGTGTTTTCTAAACGTGTGACTCTGTTCCGTTTTGTAATTCAGTTCAAGTGTAGCGGTTTTTACATTCCCTCTATTAGTGATATCTTATGACAAGTGTCTTTTTCTGTGTGACTATTTTCACTTAGAATCGTCGTACCTAAATCCACTCATCATGCTGCTACTAGCCTTATGACCTTGATTTCATGGCTGAGTGATATTCCATTGTACATAAGGACCACAACTTCTTTATCCTTTTTTCTCTTTCCTGGGATATTTAAGGTGTAACGAAGTGGAGGTTCTTGTCAAGAGAGCAGCCCTAAACTTTGGGGTGCCTGTGTCTTGCTGATTTTTAGTTTTCCCAATGTATACGCCCATGAGTGGAAGTGCCCTATGCTCTCTAAGCTGAGTTTTTTAGATGTTTCAGGACACACCGTACACTTCTCCAGAGTGGCTGTTGGCAATATACATCCCGCCCATCAGCGTAGCAAGGCTCCCGGTTCTCCATGGCCTGTCCTGCATTTCTGGTTTTGACACTTTATTCAGCATGGCCCTTTTGACCGATGGGAAGCGAGACTTCTTTGTAGCGCTGATTTGCCTTTCCAGGTTGCTTGGTTGGCCAAAAAGGGCGTATGCGTTTTTTCCTGAATATATTCAGGAAAAAACGCATACGCCCTTTTTGGCCAAGGGCATGATTGTCGAGGTTTGGCCGCTTTTCCTGTGCTTTCAAGGCGATTCGAATCTACCTCCTGAAATCTGTTTCCTGCAATTCTGCCTTGCTTTCAAATCCTCTTCGGTGCCTTCCCTCAATATATTTGTGGACAAGAGTTATCATTTATAACTCTGCAGGTTTGTGAATTGCAGTGCCCCTGAGCTCCATTGTTCAACTCGCTTACTTGGGAGCTGGCCGCAAAAGCACAGGATTGCTTCAGGCCCTATTCTGGTCCCGGGCGGCCGGCTGAGCCTGTGGTTAATTCTTCTTCCTGATGGGAAAATAGAGTGACCTGTGCCAGTCCCAACACCGAGAGCTAGTCTCTCCTTGGTTCCCCCTCTTCCCGTTCATCCTCAGGACAAATCGCAACCTGTACGGAACAGGAGGTTAAAGGTGCTGAGTCTCCAAGGAGGGAGATTGCTAGTAAAGCGGCTGGAATGGCGAACCCGAGCACAAGGAGGTGAGAAATGAGGTGCGTTTTAGAAACCTTTCCCGATCACACGGTGTACCATCTTCTGGGTTTCTCATGCATGTTTTCGATGTAGGAAGATGCCCTTGAACCTGGAGATTTGGGACCCATGGGATGGGTACCACGCAGTACTACTTTAAAGGGTCTGCGTTTGCTCACCCAACCTCACCAAACCTCTCAGCCCCAAGAGTGTCCACCCTTATGTCTCCGTCAGCTGTGGGTCTAGATATGGTCAATCCAGGTGGCATCACAGCCCCTGAACGAATTTTGTAAGAATTTCTCTCTCTTTCACTGTCTTTGTTTCACGGGTTTTTAAAAGTAATTGCTTTTTATAATGGGGTTTAGCTGCTTTTCACTGCTGTGTTTATGCCGCTTTACACCCACTTGACTCACTTACAGAGAGATATCAATACATAGGTTTAAGATTCTTACTAGTCAGATATATTCTTGGGCGGTGAGTAGGGGGTGTTGAGTCCAGTTCCCTGAGCAAGGAGTAGGTCTTGTCTATTACATATTGGGTTTATGGAACGGTATCTGAGCTAATTTGAAACCCGTGTTTTATGCATCCCCCCGCCTCACCTTTCCCGTTGAGCAGCCATAGTGTGTTTTCTAAACGTGTGACTCTGTTCCGTTTTGTAATTCAGTTCAAGTGTAGCGGTTTTTACATTCCCTCTATTAGTGATATCTTATGACAAGTGTCTTTTTCTGTGTGACTTTTTTCACTTAGAATCGTCGTACCTAAATCCACTCATCATGCTGCTACTAGCCTTATGACCTTGATTTCATGGCTGAGTGATATTCCATTGTACATAAGGACCACAACTTCTTTATCCTTTTTTCTCTTTCCTGGGATATTTAAGGTGTAACGAAGTGGAGGTTCTTGTCAAGAGAGCAGCCCTAAACTTTGGGGTGCCTGTGTCTTGCTGATTTTTAGTTTTCCCAATGTATACGCCCATGAGTGGAAGTGCCCTATGCTCTCTAAGCTGAGTTTTTTAGATGTTTCAGGACACACCGTACACTTCTCCAGAGTGGCTGTTGGCAATTTACATCCCGCCCATCAGCGTAGCAAGGCTCCCGGTTCTCCATGGCCTGTCCTGCATTTCTGGTTTTGACACTTTATTCAGCATGGCCCTTTTGACCGATGGGAAGCGAGACTTCTTTGTAGCGCTGATTTGCCTTTCCAGGTTGCTTGGTTGGCCAAAAAGGGCGTATGCGTTTTTTCCTGAATATATTCAGGAAAAAACGCATACGCCCTTTTTGGCCAAGGGCATGATTGTCGAGGTTTGGCCGCTTTTCCTGTGCTTTCAAGGCGATTCGAATCTACCTCCTGAAATCTGTTTCCTGCAATTCTGCCTTGCTTTCAAATCCTCTTCGGTGCCTTCCCTCAATATATTTGTGGACAAGAGTTATCATTTATAACTCTGCAGGTTTGTGAATTGCAGTGCCCCTGAGCTCCATTGTTCAACTCGCTTACTTGGGAGCTGGCCGCAAAAGCACAGGATTGCTTCAGGCCCTATTCTGGTCCCGGGCGGCCGGCTGAGCCTGTGGTTAATTCTTCTTCCTGATGGGAAAATAGAGTGACCTGTGCCAGTCCCAACACCGAGAGCTAGTCTCTCCTTGGTTCCCCCTCTTCCCGTTCATCCTCAGGACAAATCGCAACCTGTACGGAACAGGAGGTTAAAGGTGCTGAGTCTCCAAGGAGGGAGATTGCTAGTAAAGCGGCTGGAATGGCGAACCCGAGCACAAGGAGGTGAGAAATGAGGTGCGTTTTAGAAACCTTTCCCGATCACACGGTGTACCATCTTCTGGGTTTCTCATGCATGTTTTCGATGTAGGAAGATGCCCTTGAACCTGGAGATTTGGGACCCATGGGATGGGTACCACGCAGTACTACTTTAAAGGGTCTGCGTTTGCTCACCCAACCTCACCAAACCTCTCAGCCCCAAGAGTGTCCACCCTTATGTCTCCGTCAGCTGTGGGTCTAGATATGGTCAATCCAGGTGGCATCACAGCCCCTGAACGAATTTTGTAAGAATTTCTCTCTCTTTCACTGTCTTTGTTTCACGGGTTTTTAAAAGTAATTGCTTTTTATAATGGGGTTTAGCTGCTTTTCACTGCTGTGTTTATGCCGCTTTACACCCACTTGACTCACTTACAGAGAGATATCAATACATAGGTTTAAGATTCTTACTAGTCAGATATATTCTTGGGCGGTGAGTAGGGGGTGTTGAGTCCAGTTCCCTGAGCAAGGAGTAGGTCTTGTCTATTACATATTGGGTTTATGGAACGGTATCTGAGCTAATTTGAAACCCGTGTTTTATGCATCCCCCCGCCTCACCTTTCCCGTTGAGCAGCCATAGTGTGTTTTCTAAACGTGTGACTCTGTTCCGTTTTGTAATTCAGTTCAAGTGTAGCGGTTTTTACATTCCCTCTATTAGTGATATCTTATGACAAGTGTCTTTTTCTGTGTGACTTTTTTCACTTAGAATCGTCGTACCTAAATCCACTCATCATGCTGCTACTAGCCTTATGACCTTGATTTCATGGCTGAGTGATATTCCATTGTACATAAGGACCACAACTTCTTTATCCTTTTTTCTCTTTCCTGGGATATTTAAGGTGTAACGAAGTGGAGGTTCTTGTCAAGAGAGCAGCCCTAAACTTTGGGGTGCCTGTGTCTTGCTGATTTTTAGTTTTCCCAATGTATACGCCCATGAGTGGAAGTGCCCTATGCTCTCTAAGCTGAGTTTTTTAGATGTTTCAGGACACACCGTACACTTCTCCAGAGTGGCTGTTGGCAATATACATCCCGCCCATCAGCGTAGCAAGGCTCCCGGTTCTCCATGGCCTGTCCTGCATTTCTGGTTTTGACACTTTATTCAGCATGGCCCTTTTGACCGATGGGAAGCGAGACTTCTTTGTAGCGCTGATTTGCCTTTCCAGGTTGCTTGGTTGGCCAAAAAGGGCGTATGCGTTTTTTCCTGAATATATTCAGGAAAAAACGCATACGCCCTTTTTGGCCAAGGGCATGATTGTCGAGGTTTGGCCGCTTTTCCTGTGCTTTCAAGGCGATTCGAATCTACCTCCTGAAATCTGTTTCCTGCAATTCTGCCTTGCTTTCAAATCCTCTTCGGTGCCTTCCCTCAATATATTTGTGGACAAGAGTTATCATTTATAACTCTGCAGGTTTGTGAATTGCAGTGCCCCTGAGCTCCATTGTTCAACTCGCTTACTTGGGAGCTGGCCGCAAAAGCACAGGATTGCTTCAGGCCCTATTCTGGTCCCGGGCGGCCGGCTGAGCCTGTGGTTAATTCTTC
Source organism: Eschrichtius robustus (assembly GCF_028021215.1). Classification (NCBI taxonomy): domain Eukaryota; kingdom Metazoa; phylum Chordata; class Mammalia; order Artiodactyla; family Eschrichtiidae; genus Eschrichtius; species Eschrichtius robustus. The sequence goes on along the minus strand of NC_090831.1, from coordinate 40,190,297 downwards.
TTCCTGATGGGAAAATAGAGTGACCTGTGCCAGTCCCAACACCGAGAGCTAGTCTCTCCTTGGTTCCCCCTCTTCCCGTTCATCCTCAGGACAAATCGCAACCTGTACGGAACAGGAGGTTAAAGGTGCTGAGTCTCCAAGGAGGGAGATTGCTAGTAAAGCGGCTGGAATGGCGAACCCGAGCACAAGGAGGTGAGAAATGAGGTGCGTTTTAGAAACCTTTCCCGATCACACGGTGTACCATCTTCTGGGTTTCTCATGCATGTTTTCGATGTAGGAAGATGCCCTTGAACCTGGAGATTTGGGACCCATGGGATGGGTACCACGCAGTACTACTTTAAAGGGTCTGCGTTTGCTCACCCAACCTCACCAAACCTCTCAGCCCCAAGAGTGTCCACCCTTATGTCTCCGTCAGCTGTGGGTCTAGATATGGTCAATCCAGGTGGCATCACAGCCCCTGAACGAATTTTGTAAGAATTTCTCTCTCTTTCACTGTCTTTGTTTCACGGGTTTTTAAAAGTAATTGCTTTTTATAATGGGGTTTAGCTGCTTTTCACTGCTGTGTTTATGCCGCTTTACACCCACTTGACTCACTTACAGAGAGATATCAATACATAGGTTTAAGATTCTTACTAGTCAGATATATTCTTGGGCGGTGAGTAGGGGGTGTTGAGTCCAGTTCCCTGAGCAAGGAGTAGGTCTTGTCTATTACATATTGGGTTTATGGAACGGTATCTGAGCTAATTTGAAACCCGTGTTTTATGCATCCCCCCGCCTCACCTTTCCCGTTGAGCAGCCATAGTGTGTTTTCTAAACGTGTGACTCTGTTCCGTTTTGTAATTCAGTTCAAGTGTAGCGGTTTTTACATTCCCTCTATTAGTGATATCTTATGACAAGTGTCTTTTTCTGTGTGACTTTTTTCACTTAGAATCGTCGTACCTAAATCCACTCATCATGCTGCTACTAGCCTTATGACCTTGATTTCATGGCTGAGTGATATTCCATTGTACATAAGGACCACAACTTCTTTATCCTTTTTTCTCTTTCCTGGGATATTTAAGGTGTAACGAAGTGGAGGTTCTTGTCAAGAGAGCAGCCCTAAACTTTGGGGTGCCTGTGTCTTGCTGATTTTTAGTTTTCCCAATGTATACGCCCATGAGTGGAAGTGCCCTATGCTCTCTAAGCTGAGTTTTTTAGATGTTTCAGGACACACCGTACACTTCTCCAGAGTGGCTGTTGGCAATTTACATCCCGCCCATCAGCGTAGCAAGGCTCCCGGTTCTCCATGGCCTGTCCTGCATTTCTGGTTTTGACACTTTATTCAGCATGGCCCTTTTGACCGATGGGAAGCGATACTTCTTTGTAGCGCTGATTTGCCTTTCCAGGTTGCTTGGTTGGCCAAAAAGGGCGTATGCGTTTTTTCCTGAATATATTCAGGAAAAAACGCATACGCCCTTTTTGGCCAAGGGCATGATTGTCGAGGTTTGGCCGCTTTTCCTGTGCTTTCAAGGCGATTCGAATCTACCTCCTGAAATCTGTTTCCTGCAATTCTGCCTTGCTTTCAAATCCTCTTCGGTGCCTTCCCTCAATATATTTGTGGACAAGAGTTATCATTTATAACTCTGCAGGTTTGTGAATTGCAGTGCCCCTGAGCTCCATTGTTCAACTCGCTTACTTGGGAGCTGGCCGCAAAAGCACAGGATTGCTTCAGGCCCTATTCTGGTCCCGGGCGGCCGGCTGAGCCTGTGGTTAATTCTTCTTCCTGATGGGAAAATAGAGTGACCTGTGCCAGTCCCAACACCGAGAGCTAGTCTCTCCTTGGTTCCCCCTCTTCCCGTTCATCCTCAGGACAAATCGCAACCTGTACGGAACAGGAGGTTAAAGGTGCTGAGTCTCCAAGGAGGGAGATTGCTAGTAAAGCGGCTGGAATGGCGAACCCGAGCACAAGGAGGTGAGAAATGAGGTGCGTTTTAGAAACCTTTCCCGATCACACGGTGTACCATCTTCTGGGTTTCTCATGCATGTTTTCGATGTAGGAAGATGCCCTTGAACCTGGAGATTTGGGACCCATGGGATGGGTACCACGCAGTACTACTTTAAAGGGTCTGCGTTTGCTCACCCAACCTCACCAAACCTCTCAGCCCCAAGAGTGTCCACCCTTATGTCTCCGTCAGCTGTGGGTCTAGATATGGTCAATCCAGGTGGCATCACAGCCCCTGAACGAATTTTGTAAGAATTTCTCTCTCTTTCACTGTCTTTGTTTCACGGGTTTTTAAAAGTAATTGCTTTTTATAATGGGGTTTAGCTGCTTTTCACTGCTGTGTTTATGCCGCTTTACACCCACTTGACTCACTTACAGAGAGATATCAATACATAGGTTTAAGATTCTTACTAGTCAGATATATTCTTGGGCGGTGAGTAGGGGGTGTTGAGTCCAGTTCCCTGAGCAAGGAGTAGGTCTTGTCTATTACATATTGGGTTTATGGAACGGTATCTGAGCTAATTTGAAACCCGTGTTTTATGCATCCCCCCGCCTCACCTTTCCCGTTGAGCAGCCATAGTGTGTTTTCTAAACGTGTGACTCTGTTCCGTTTTGTAATTCAGTTCAAGTGTAGCGGTTTTTACATTCCCTCTATTAGTGATATCTTATGACAAGTGTCTTTTTCTGTGTGACTTTTTTCACTTAGAATCGTCGTACCTAAATCCACTCATCATGCTGCTACTAGCCTTATGACCTTGATTTCATGGCTGAGTGATATTCCATTGTACATAAGGACCACAACTTCTTTATCCTTTTTTCTCTTTCCTGGGATATTTAAGGTGTAACGAAGTGGAGGTTCTTGTCAAGAGAGCAGCCCTAAACTTTGGGGTGCCTGTGTCTTGCTGATTTTTAGTTTTCCCAATGTATACGCCCATGAGTGGAAGTGCCCTATGCTCTCTAAGCTGAGTTTTTTAGATGTTTCAGGACACACCGTACACTTCTCCAGAGTGGCTGTTGGCAATATACATCCCGCCCATCAGCGTAGCAAGGCTCCCGGTTCTCCATGGCCTGTCCTGCATTTCTGGTTTTGACACTTTATTCAGCATGGCCCTTTTGACCGATGGGAAGCGAGACTTCTTTGTAGCGCTGATTTGCCTTTCCAGGTTGCTTGGTTGGCCAAAAAGGGCGTATGCGTTTTTGCCTGAATATATTCAGGAAAAAACGCATACGCCCTTTTTGGCCAAGGGCATGATTGTCGAGGTTTGGCCGCTTTTCCTGTGCTTTCAAGGCGATTCGAATCTACCTCCTGAAATCTGTTTCCTGCAATTCTGCCTTGCTTTCAAATCCTCTTCGGTGCCTTCCCTCAATATATTTGTGGACAAGAGTTATCATTTATAACTCTGCAGGTTTGTGAATTGCAGTGCCCCTGAGCTCCATTGTTCAACTCGCTTACTTGGGAGCTGGCCGCAAAAGCACAGGATTGCTTCAGGCCCTATTCTGGTCCCGGGCGGCCGGCTGAGCCTGTGGTTAATTCTTCTTCCTGATGGGAAAATAGAGTGACCTGTGCCAGTCCCAACACCGAGAGCTAGTCTCTCCTTGGTTCCCCCTCTTCCCGTTCATCCTCAGGACAAATCGCAACCTGTACGGAACAGGAGGTTAAAGGTGCTGAGTCTCCAAGGAGGGAGATTGCTAGTAAAGCGGCTGGAATGGCGAACCCGAGCACAAGGAGGTGAGAAATGAGGTGCGTTTTAGAAACCTTTCCCGATCACACGGTGTACCATCTTCTGGGTTTCTCATGCATGTTTTCGATGTAGGAAGATGCCCTTGAACCTGGAGATTTGGGACCCATGGGATGGGTACCACGCAGTACTACTTTAAAGGGTCTGCGTTTGCTCACCCAACCTCACCAAACCTCTCAGCCCCAAGAGTGTCCACCCTTATGTCTCCGTCAGCTGTGGGTCTAGATATGGTCAATCCAGGTGGCATCACAGCCCCTGAACGAATTTTGTAAGAATTTCTCTCTCTTTCACTGTCTTTGTTTCACGGGTTTTTCAAAGTAATTGCTTTTTATAATGGGGTTTAGCTGCTTTTCACTGCTGTGTTTATGCCGCTTTACACCCACTTGACTCACTTACAGAGAGATATCAATACATAGGTTTAAGATTCTTACTAGTCAGATATATTCTTGGGCGGTGAGTAGGGGGTGTTGAGTCCAGTTCCCTGAGCAAGGAGTAGGTCTTGTCTATTACATATTGGGTTTATGGAACGGTATCTGAGCTAATTTGAAACCCATGTTTTATGCATCCCCCCGCCTCACCTTTCCCGTTGAGCAGCCATAGTGTGTTTTCTAAACGTGTGACTCTGTTCCGTTTTGTAATTCAGTTCAAGTGTAGCGGTTTTTACATTCCCTCTATTAGTGATATCTTATGACAAGTGTCTTTTTCTGTGTGACTTTTTTCACTTAGAATCGTCGTACCTAAATCCACTCATCATGCTGCTACTAGCCTTATGACCTTGATTTCATGGCTGAGTGATATTCCATTGTACATAAGGACCACAACTTCTTTATCCTTTTTTCTCTTTCCTGGGATATTTAAGGTGTAACGAAGTGGAGGTTCTTGTCAAGAGAGCAGCCCTAAACTTTGGGGTGCCTGTGTCTTGCTGATTTTTAGTTTTCCCAATGTATACGCCCATGAGTGGAAGTGCCCTATGCTCTCTAAGCTGAGTTTTTTAGATGTTTCAGGACACACCGTACACTTCTCCAGAGTGGCTGTTGGCAATATACATCCCGCCCATCAGCGTAGCAAGGCTCCCGGTTCTCCATGGCCTGTCCTGCATTTCTGGTTTTGACACTTTATTCAGCATGGCCCTTTTGACCGATGGGAAGCGAGACTTCTTTGTAGCGCTGATTTGCCTTTCCAGGTTGCTTGGTTGGCCAAAAAGGGCGTATGCGTTTTTTCCTGAATATATTCAGGAAAAAACGCATACGCCCTTTTTGGCCAAGGGCATGATTGTCGAGGTTTGGCCGCTTTTCCTGTGCTTTCAAGGCGATTCGAATCTACCTCCTGAAATCTGTTTCCTGCAATTCTGCCTTGCTTTCAAATCCTCTTCGTTGCCTTCCCTCAATATATTTGTGGACAAGAGTTATCATTTATAACTCTGCAGGTTTGTGAATTGCAGTGCCCCTGAGCTCCATTGTTCAACGCGCTTACTTGGGAGCTGGCCGCAAAAGCACAGGATTGCTTCAGGCCCTATTCTGGTCCCGGGCGGCAGGCTGAGCCTGTGGTTAATTCTTCTTCCTGATGGGAAAATAGAGTGACCTGTGCCAGTCCCAACACCGAGAGCTAGTCTCTCCTTGGTTCCCCCTCTTCCCGTTCATCCTCAGGACAAATCGCAACCTGTACGGAACAGGAGGTTAAAGGTGCTGAGTCTCCAAGGAGGGAGATTGCTAGTAAAGCGGCTGGAATGGCGAACCCGAGCACAAGGAGGTGAGAAATGAGGTGCGTTTTAGAAACCTTTCCCGATCACACGGTGTACCATCTTCTGGGTTTCTCATGCATGTTTTCGATGTAGGAAGATGCCCTTGAACCTGGAGATTTGGGACCCATGGGATGGGTACCACGCAGTACTACTTTAAAGGGTCTGCGTTTGCTCACCCAACCTCACCAAACCTCTCAGCCCCAAGAGTGTCCACCCTTATGTCTCCGTCAGCTGTGGGTCTAGATATGGTCAATCCAGGTGGCATCACAGCCCCTGAACGAATTTTGTAAGAATTTCTCTCTCTTTCACTGTCTTTGTTTCACGGGTTTTTCAAAGTAATTGCTTTTTATAATGGGGTTTAGCTGCTTTTCACTGCTGTGTTTATGCCGCTTTACACCCACTTGACTCACTTACAGAGAGATATCAATACATAGGTTTAAGATTCTTACTAGTCAGATATATTCTTGGGCGGTGAGTAGGGGGTGTTGAGTCCAGTTCCCTGAGCAAGGAGTAGGTCTTGTCTATTACATATTGGGTTTATGGAACGGTATCTGAGCTAATTTGAAACCCGTGTTTTATGCATCCCCCCGCCTCACCTTTCCCGTTGAGCAGCCATAGTGTGTTTTCTAAACGTGTGACTCTGTTCCGTTTTGTAATTCAGTTCAAGTGTAGCGGTTTTTACATTCCCTCTATTAGTGATATCTTATGACAAGTGTCTTTTTCTGTGTGACTTTTTTCACTTAGAATCGTCGTACCTAAATCCACTCATCATGCTGCTACTAGCCTTATGACCTTGATTTCATGGCTGAGTGATATTCCATTGTACATAAGGACCACAACTTCTTTATCCTTTTTTCTCTTTCCTGGGATATTTAAGGTGTAACGAAGTGGAGGTTCTTGTCAAGAGAGCAGCCCTAAACTTTGGGGTGCCTGTGTCTTGCTGATTTTTAGTTTTCCCAATGTATACGCCCATGAGTGGAAGTGCCCTATGCTCTCTAAGCTGAGTTTTTTAGATGTTTCAGGACACACCGTACACTTCTCCAGAGTGGCTGTTGGCAATTTACATCCCGCCCATCAGCGTAGCAAGGCTCCCGGTTCTCCATGGCCTGTCCTGCATTTCTGGTTTTGACACTTTATTCAGCATGGCCCTTTTGACCGATGGGAAGCGAGACTTCTTTGTAGCGCTGATTTGCCTTTCCAGGTTGCTTGGTTGGCCAAAAAGGGCGTATGCGTTTTTTCCTGAATATATTCAGGAAAAAACGCATACGCCCTTTTTGGCCAAGGGCATGATTGTCGAGGTTTGGCCGCTTTTCCTGTGCTTTCAAGGCGATTCGAATCTACCTCCTGAAATCTGTTTCCTGCAATTCTGCCTTGCTTTCAAATCCTCTTCGGTGCCTTCCCTCAATATATTTGTGGACAAGAGTTATCATTTATAACTCTGCAGGTTTGTGAATTGCAGTGCCCCTGAGCTCCATTGTTCAACTCGCTTACTTGGGAGCTGGCCGCAAAAGCACAGGATTGCTTCAGGCCCTATTCTGGTCCCGGGCGGCAGGCTGAGCCTGTCGTTAATTCTTCTTCCTGATGGGAAAATAGAGTGACCTGTGCCAGTCCCAACACCTAGAGCTAGTCTCTCATTGGTTCCCCCTCTTCCCGTTCATCCTCAGGACAAATCGCAACCTGTACGGAACAGGAGGTTAAAGGTGCTGAGTCTCCAAGGAGGGAGATTGCTAGTAAAGCGGCTGGAATGGCGAACCCGAGCACAAGGAGGTGAGAAATGAGGTGCGTTTTAGAAACCTTTCCCGATCAAACGGTGTACCATCTTCTTGGTTTCTCATGCATGTTTTCGATGTAGGAAGATGCCCTTGAACCTGGAGATTTGGGACCCATGGGATGGGTACCACGCAGTACTACTTTAAAGGGTCTGCGTTTGCTCACCCAACCTCACCAAACCTCTCAGCCCCAAGAGTGTCCACCCTTATGTCTCCGTCAGCTGTGGGTCTAGATATGGTCAATCCAGGTGGCATCACAGCCCCTGAACGAATTTTGTAAGAATTTCTCTCTCTTTCACTGTCTTTGTTTCACGGGTTTTTCAAATTAATTGCTTTTTATAATGGGGTTTAGCTGCTTTTCACTGCTGTGTTTATGCCACTTTACACCCACTTGACTCACTTATAGAGAGATATCAATACATAGGTTTAAGATTCTTACTAGTCAGATATATTCTTGGGCGGTGAGTAGGGGGTGTTGAGTCCAGTTCCCTGAGCAAGGAGTAGGTCTTGTCTATTACATATTGGGTTTATGGAACGGTATCTGAGCTAATTTGAAACCCGTGTTTTATGCATCCCCCCGCCTCACCTTTCCCGTTGAGCAGCCATACTGTGTTTTCTAAACGTGTGACTCTGTTCCGTTTTGTAATTCAGTTCAAGTGTAGCGGTTTTTACATTCCCTCTATTAGTGATATCTTATGACAAGTGTCTTTTTCTGTGTGACTTTTTTCACTTAGAATCGTCGTACCTAAATCCACTCATCATGCTGCTACTAGCCTTATGACCTTGATTTCATGGCTGAGTGATATTCCATTGTACATAAGGACCACAACTTCTTTATCCTTTTTTCTCTTTCCTGGGATATTTAAGGTGTAACGAAGTGGAGGTTCTTGTCAAGAGAGCAGCCCTAAACTTTGGGGTGCCTGTGTCTTGCTGATTTTTAGTTTTCCCAATGTATACGCCCATGAGTGGAAGTGCCCTATGCTCTCTAAGCTGAGTTTTTTAGATGTTTCAGGACACACCGTACACTTCTCCAGAGTGGCTGTTGGCAATTTACATCCCGCCCATCAGCGTAGCAAGGCTCCCGGTTCTCCATGGCCTGTCCTGCATTTCTGGTTTTGACACTTTATTCAGCATGGCCCTTTTGACCGATGGGAAGCGATACTTCTTTGTAGCGCTGATTTGCCTTTCCAGGTTGCTTGGTTGGCCAAAAAGGGCGTATGCGTTTTTTCCTGAATATATTCAGGAAAAAACGCATACGCCCTTTTTGGCCAAGGGCATGATTGTCGAGGTTTGGCCGCTTTTCCTGTGCTTTCAAGGCGATTCGAATCTACCTCCTGAAATCTGTTTCCTGCAATTCTGCCTTGCTTTCAAATCCTCTTCGGTGCCTTCCCTCAATATATTTGTGGACAAGAGTTATCATTTATAACTCTGCAGGTTTGTGAATTGCAGTGCCCCTGAGCTCCATTGTTCAACTCGCTTACTTGGGAGCTGGCCGCAAAAGCACAGGATTGCTTCAGGCCCTATTCTGGTCCCGGGCGGCAGGCTGAGCCTGTCGTTAATTCTTCTTCCTGATGGGAAAATAGAGTGACCTGTGCCAGTCCAAACACCTAGAGCTAGTCTCTCATTGGTCCCCCTCTTCCCGTTCATCCTCAGGACAAATCGCAACCTGTACGGAACAGGAGGTTAAAGGTGCTGAGTCTCCAAGGAGGGAGATTGCTAGTAAAGCGGCTGGAATGGCGAACCCGAGCACAAGGAGGTGAGAAATGAGGTGCGTTTTAGAAACCTTTCCCGATCACACGGTGTACCATCTTCTTGGTTTCTCATGCATGTTTTCGATGTAGGAAGATGCCCTTGAACCTGGAGATTTGGGACCCATGGGATGGGTACCACGCAGTACTACTTTAAAGGGTCTGCGTTTGCTCACCCAACCTCACCAAACCTCTCAGCCCCAAGAGTGTCCACCCTTATGTCTCCGTCAGCTGTGGGTCTAGATATGGTCAATCCAGGTGGCATCACAGCCCCTGAACGAATTTTGTAAGAATTTCTCTCTCTTTCACTGTCTTTGTTTCACGGGTTTTTAAAAGTAATTGATTTTTATAATGGGGTTTAGCTGCTTTTCACTGCTGTGTTTATGCCACTTTACACCCACTTGACTCACTTACAGAGAGATATCAATACATAGGTTTAAGATTCTTACTAGTCAGATATATTCTTGGGCGGTGAGTAGGGGGTGTTGAGTCCAGTTCCCTGAGCAAGGAGTAGGTCTTGTCTATTACATATTGGGTTTATGGAACGGTATCTGAGCTAATTTGAAACCCGTGTTTTATGCATCCCACCGCCTCACCTTTCCCGTTGAGCAGCCATACTGTGTTTTCTAAACGTGTGACTCTGTTCCGTTTTGTAATTCAGTTCAAGTGTAGCGGTTTTTACATTCCCTCTATTAGTGATATCTTATGACAAGTGTCTTTTTCTGTGTGACTTTTTTCACTTAGAATCGTCGTACCTAAATCCACTCATCATGCTGCTACTAGCCTTATGACCTTGATTTCATGGCTGAGTGATATTCCATTGTACATAAGGACCACAACTTCTTTATCCTTTTTTCTCTTTCCTGGGATATTTAAGGTGTAACGAAGTGGAGGTTCTTGTCAAGAGAGCAGCCCTAAACTTTGGGGTGCCTGTGTCTTGCTGATTTTTAGTTTTCCCAATGTATACGCCCATGAGTGGAAGTGCCCTATGCTCTCTAACCTGAGTTTTTTAGATGTTTCAGGACACACCGTACACTTCTCCAGAGTGGCTGTTGGCAATTTACATCCCGCCCATCAGCGTAGCAAGGCTCCCGGTTCTCCATGGCCTGTCCTGCATTTCTGGTTTTGACACTTTATTCAGCATGGCCCTTTTGACCGATGGGAAGCGAGACTTCTTTGTAGCGCTGATATGCCTTTTCAGGTTGCTTGGTTGGCCAAAAAGGGCGTATGCGTTTTTTCCTGAATATATTCAGGAAAAAACGCATACGCCCTTTTTGGCCAAGGGCATGATTGTCGAGGTTTGGCCGCTTTTCCTGTGCTTTCAAGGCGATTCGAATCTACCTCCTGAAATCGATTTCCTGCAATTCTGCCTTGCTTTCAAATCCTCTTCGTTGCCTTCCCTCAATATATTTGTGGACTACAGTTATCATTTATAACTCTGCAGGTTTGTGAATTGCAGTGCCCCTGAGCTCCATTTTTCAACTCGCTTTCTTGGGAGCTGGCCGCAAAAGCACAGGATTGCTTCAGGCCCTATTCTGGTCCCGGGTGGCAGGCTGAGCCTGTGGTTAATTCTTCTTCCTGATGGGAAAATAGAGTGACCTGTGCCAGTCCCAACACCTAGAGCTAGTCTCTCATTGGTTCCCCCTCTTCCCGTTCATCCTCAGGACAAATCGCAACCTGTACGGAACAGGAGGTTAAAGGTGCTGAGTCTCCAAGGAGGGAGATTGCTAGTAAAGCGGCTGGAATGGCGAACCCGAGCACAAGGAGGTGAGAAATGAGGTGCGTTTTAGAAACCTTTCCCGATCACACGGTGTACCATCTTCTGGGTTTCTCATGCATGTTTTCAATGTAGGAAGATGCCCTTGAAACTGGAGATTTGGGACCCATGGGATGGGTACCACGCAGTACTACTTTAAAGGGTCTGCGTTTGCTCACCCAACCTCACCAAACCTCTCAGCCCCAAGAGTGTCCACCCTTATGTCTCCGTCAGCTGTGGGTCTAGATATGGTCAATCCAGGTGGCATCACAGCCCCTGAACGAATTTTGTAAGAATTTCTCTCTCTTTCACTGTCTTTGTTTCACGGGTTTTTAAAAGTAATTGCTTTTTATAATGGGGTTTAGCTGCTTTTCACTGCTGTGTTTATGCCGCTTTACACCCACTTGACTCACTTACAGAGAGATATCAATACATAGGTTTAAGATTCTTACTAGTCAGATATATTCTTGGGCGGTGAGTAGGGGGTGTTGAGTCCAGTTCCCTGAGCAAGGAGTAGGTCTTGTCTATTACATATTGGGTTTATGGAACGGTATCTGAGCTAATTTGAAACCCGTGTTTTATGCATCCCCCCGCCTCACCTTTCCCGTTGAGCAGCCATAGTGTGTTTTCTAAACGTGTGACTCTGTTCCGTTTTGTAATTCAGTTCAAGTGTAGCGGTTTTTACATTCCCTCTATTAGTGATATCTTATGACAAGTGTCTTTTTCTGTGTGACTCTTTTCACTTAGAATCGTCGTACCTAAATCCACTCATCATGCTGCTACTAGCCTTATGACCTTGATTTCATGGCTGAGTGATATTCCATTGTACATAAGGACCACAACTTCTTTATCCTTTTTTCTCTTTCCTGGGATATTTAAGGTGTAACGAAGTGGAGGTTCTTGTCAAGAGAGCAGCCCTAAACTTTGGGGTGCCTGTGTCTTGCTGATTTTTAGTTTTCCCAATGTATACGCCCATGAGTGGAAGTGCCCTATGCTCTCTAAGCTGAGTTTTTTAGATGTTTCAGGACACACCGTACACTTCTCCAGAGTGGCTGTTGGCAATTTACATCCCGCCCATCAGCGTAGCAAGGCTCCCGGTTCTCCATGGCCTGTCCTGCATTTCTGGTTTTGACACTTTATTCAGCATGGCCCTTTTGACCGATGGGAAGCGAGACTTCTTTGTAGCGCTGATTTGCCTTTCCAGGTTGCTTGGTTGGCCAAAAAGGGCGTATGCGTTTTTTCCTGAATATATTCAGGAAAAAACGCATACGCCCTTTTTGGCCAAGGGCATGATTGTCGAGGTTTGGCCGCTTTTCCTGTGCTTTCAAGGCGATTCGAATCTACCTCCTGAAATCTGTTTCCTGCAATTCTGCCTTGCTTTCAAATCCTCTTCGGTGCCTTCCCTCAATATATTTGTGGACAAGAGTTATCATTTATAACTCTGCAGGTTTGTGAATTGCAGTGCCCCTGAGCTCCATTGTTCAACTCGCTTACTTGGGAGCTGGCCGCAAAAGCACAAGATTGCTTCAGGCCCTATTCTGGTCCCGGGCGGCAGGCTGAGCCTGTGGTTAATTCTTCTTCCTGATGGGAAAATAGAGTGACCTGTGCCAGTCCCAACACCTAGAGCTAGTCTCTCATTGGTTCCCCCTCTTCCCGTTCATCCTCAGGACAAATCGCAACCTGTACGGAACAGAAGGTTAAAGGTGCTGAGTCTCCAAGGCGGGAGATTGCTAGTAAAGCGGCTGGAATGGCGAACCCGAGCACAAGGAGGTGAGAAATGAGGTGCGTTTTAGAAACCTTTCCCGATCACACGGTGTACCATCTTCTGGGTTTCTCATGCATGTTTTCGATGTAGGAAGATGCCCTTGAACCTGGAGATTTGGGACCCATGGGATGGGTACCACGCAGTACTACTTTAAAGGGTCTGCGTTTGCTCACCCAACCTCACCAAACCTCTCAGCCCCAAGAGTGTCCACCCTTATGTCTCCGTCAGCTGTGGGTCTAGATATGGTCAATCCAGGTGGCATCACAGCCCCTGAACGAATTTTGTAAGAATTTCTCTCTCTTTCACTGTCTTTGTTTCACGGGTTTTTCAAAGTAATTGCTTTTTATAATGGGGTTTAGCTGCTTTTCACTGCTGTGTTTATGCCGCTTTACACCCACTTGACTCACTTACAGAGAGATATCAATACATAGGTTTAAGATTCTTACTAGTCAGATATATTCTTGGGCGGTGAGTAGGGGGTGTTGAGTCCAGTTCCCTGAGCAAGGAGTAGGTCTTGTCTATTACATATTGGGTTTATGGAACGGTATCTGAGCTAATTTGAAACCCATGTTTTATGCATCCCCCCGCCTCACCTTTCCCGTTGAGCAGCCATAGTGTGTTTTCTAAACGTGTGACTCTGTTCCGTTTTGTAATTCAGTTCAAGTGTAGCGGTTTTTACATTCCCTCTATTAGTGATATCTTATGACAAGTGTCTTTTTCTGTGTGACTTTTTTCACTTAGAATCGTCGTACCTAAATCCACTCATCATGCTGCTACTAGCCTTATGACCTTGATTTCATGGCTGAGTGATATTCCATTGTACATAAGGACCACAACTTCTTTATCCTTTTTTCTCTTTCCTGGGATATTTAAGGTGTAACGAAGTGGAGGTTCTTGTCAAGAGAGCAGCCCTAAACTTTGGGGTGCCTGTGTCTTGCTGATTTTTAGTTTTCCCAATGTATACGCCCATGAGTGGAAGTGCCCTATGCTCTCTAAGCTGAGTTTTTTAGATGTTTCAGGACACACCGTACACTTCTCCAGAGTGGCTGTTGGCAATATACATCCCGCCCATCAGCGTAGCAAGGCTCCCGGTTCTCCATGGCCTGTCCTGCATTTCTGGTTTTGACACTTTATTCAGCATGGCCCTTTTGACCGATGGGAAGCGAGACTTCTTTGTAGCGCTGATTTGCCTTTCCAGGTTGCTTGGTTGGCCAAAAAGGGCGTATGCGTTTTTTCCTGAATATATTCAGGAAAAAACGCATACGCCCTTTTTGGCCAAGGGCATGATTGTCGAGGTTTGGCCGCTTTTCCTGTGCTTTCAAGGCGATTCGAATCTACCTCCTGAAATCTGTTTCCTGCAATTCTGCCTTGCTTTCAAATCCTCTTCGTTGCCTTCCCTCAATATATTTGTGGACAAGAGTTATCATTTATAACTCTGCAGGTTTGTGAATTGCAGTGCCCCTGAGCTCCATTGTTCAACTCGCTTACTTGGGAGCTGGCCGCAAAAGCACAGGATTGCTTCAGGCCCTATTCTGGTCCCGGGCGGCAGGCTGAGCCTGTGGTTAATTCTTCTTCCTGATGGGAAAATAGAGTGACCTGTGCCAGTCCCAACACCGAGAGCTAGTCTCTCCTTGGTTCCCCCTCTTCCCGTTCATCCTCAGGACAAATCGCAACCTGTACGGAACAGGAGGTTAAAGGTGCTGAGTCTCCAAGGAGGGAGATTGCTAGTAAAGCGGCTGGAATGGCGAACCCGAGCACAAGGAGGTGAGAAATGAGGTGCGTTTTAGAAACCTTTCCCGATCACACGGTGTACCTTCTTCTGGGTTTCTCATGCATGTTTTCGATGTAGGAAGATGCCCTTGAACCTGGAGATTTGGGACCCATGGGATGGGTACCACGCAGTACTACTTTAAAGGGTCTGCGTTTGCTCACCCAACCTCACCAAACCTCTCAGCCCCAAGAGTGTCCACCCTTATGTCTCCGTCAGCTGTGGGTCTAGATATGGTCAATCCAGGTGGCATCACAGCCCCTGAACGAATTTTGTAAGAATTTCTCTCTCTTTCACTGTCTTTGTTTCACGGGTTTTTCAAAGTAATTGCTTTTTATAATGGGGTTTAGCTGCTTTTCACTGCTGTGTTTATGCCGCTTTACACCCACTTGACTCACTTACAGAGAGATATCAATACATAGGTTTAAGATTCTTACTAGTCAGATATATTCTTGGGCGGTGAGTAGGGGGTGTTGAGTCCAGTTCCCTGAGCAAGGAGTGGGTCTTGTCTATTACATATTGGGTTTATGGAACGGTATCTGAGCTAATTTGAAACCCATGTTTTATGCATCCCCCCGCCTCACCTTTCCCGTTGAGCAGCCATAGTGTGTTTTCTAAACGTGTGACTCTGTTCCGTTTTGTAATTCAGTTCAAGTGTAGCGGTTTTTACATTCCCTCTATTAGTGATATCTTATGACAAGTGTCTTTTTCTGTGTGACTTTTTTCACTTAGAATCGTCGTACCTAAATCCACTCATCATGCTGCTACTAGCCTTATGACCTTGATTTCATGGCTGAGTGATATTCCATTGTACATAAGGACCACAACTTCTTTATCCTTTTTTCTCTTTCCTGGGATATTTAAGGTGTAATGAAGTGGAGGTTCTTGTCAAGAGAGCAGCCCTAAACTTTGGGGTGCCTGTGTCTTGCTGATTTTTAGTTTTCCCAATGTATACGCCCATGAGTGGAAGTGCCCTATGCTCTCTAAGCTGAGTTTTTTAGATGTTTCAGGACACACCGTACACTTCTCCAGAGTGGCTGTTGGCAATATACATCCCGCCCATCAGCGTAGCAAGGCTCCCGGTTCTCCATGGCCTGTCCTGCATTTCTGGTTTTGACACTTTATTCAGCATGGCCCTTTTGACCGATGGGAAGCGAGACTTCTTTGTAGCGCTGATTTGCCTTTCCAGGTTGCTTGGTTGGCCAAAAAGGGCGTATGCGTTTTTTCCTGAATATATTCAGGAAAAAACGCATACGCCCTTTTTGGCCAAGGGCATGATTGTCGAGGTTTGGCCGCTTTTCCTGTGCTTTCAAGGCGATTCGAATCTACCTCCTGAAATCTGTTTCCTGCAATTCTGCCTTGCTTTCAAATCCTCTTCGTTGCCTTCCCTCAATATATTTGTGGACAAGAGTTATCATTTATAACTCTGCAGGTTTGTGAATTGCAGTGCCCCTGAGCTCCATTGTTCAACTCGCTTACTTGGGAGCTGGCCGCAAAAGCACAGGATTGCTTCAGGCCCTATTCTGGTCCCGGGCGGCAGGCTGAGCCTGTGGTTAATTCTTCTTCCTGATGGGAAAATAGAGTGACCTGTGCCAGTCCCAACACCGAGAGCTAGTCTCTCCTTGGTTCCCCCTCTTCCCGTTCATCCTCAGGACAAATCGCAACCTGTACGGAACAGGAGGTTAAAGGTGCTGAGTCTCCAAGGAGGGAGATTGCTAGTAAAGCGGCTGGAATGGCGAACCCGAGCACAAGGAGGTGAGAAATGAGGTGCGTTTTAGAAACCTTTCCCGATCACACGGTGTACCTTCTTCTGGGTTTCTCATGCATGTTTTCGATGTAGGAAGATGCCCTTGAACCTGGAGATTTGGGACCCATGGGATGGGTACCACGCAGTACTACTTTAAAGGGTCTGCGTTTGCTCACCCAACCTCACCAAACCTCTCAGCCCCAGGAGTGTCCACCCTTATGTCTCCGTCAGCTGTGGGTCTAGATATGGTCAATCCAGGTGGCATCACAGCCCCTGAACGAATTTTGTAAGAATTTCTCTCTCTTTCACTGTCTTTGTTTCACGGGTTTTTCAAAGTAATTGCTTTTTATAATGGGGTTTAGCTGCTTTTCACTGCTGTGTTTATGCCGCTTTACACCCACTTGACTCACTTACAGAGAGATATCAATACATAGGTTTAAGATTCTTACTAGTCAGATATATTCTTGGGCGGTGAGTAGGGGGTGTTGAGTCCAGTTCCCTGAGCAAGGAGTAGGTCTTGTCTATTACATATTGGGTTTATGGAACGGTATCTGAGCTAATTTGAAACCCGTGTTTTATGCATCCCCCCGCCTCACCTTTCCCGTTGAGCAGCCATAGTGTGTTTTCTAAACGTGTGACTCTGTTCCGTTTTGTAATTCAGTTCAAGTGTAGCGGTTTTTACATTCCCTCTATTAGTGATATCTTATGACAAGTGTCTTTTTCTGTGTGACTTTTTTCACTTAGAATCGTCGTACCTAAATCCACTCATCATGCTGCTACTAGCCTTATGACCTTGATTTCATGGCTGAGTGATATTCCATTGTACATAAGGACCACAACTTCTTTATCCTTTTTTCTCTTTCCTGGGATATTTAAGGTGTAACGAAGTGGAGGTTCTTGTCAAGAGAGCAGCCCTAAACTTTGGGGTGCCTGTGTCTTGCTGATTTTTAGTTTTCCCAATGTATACGCCCATGAGTGGAAGTGCCCTATGCTCTCTAAGCTGAGTTTTTTAGATGTTTCAGGACACACCGTACACTTCTCCAGAGTGGCTGTTGGCAATTTACATCCCGCCCATCAGCGTAGCAAGGCTCCCGGTTCTCCATGGCCTGTCCTGCATTTCTGGTTTTGACACTTTATTCAGCATGGCCCTTTTGACCGATGGGAAGCGAGACTTCTTTGTAGCGCTGATTTGCCTTTCCAGGTTGCTTGGTTGGCCAAAAAGGGCGTATGCGTTTTTTCCTGAATATATTCAGGAAAAAACGCATACGCCCTTTTTGGCCAAGGGCATGATTGTCGAGGTTTGGCCGCTTTTCCTGTGCTTTCAAGGCGATTCGAATCTACCTCCTGAAATCTGTTTCCTGCAATTCTGCCTTGCTTTCAAATCCTCTTCGGTGCCTTCCCTCAATATATTTGTGGACAAGAGTTATCATTTATAACTCTGCAGGTTTGTGAATTGCAGTGCCCCTGAGCTCCATTGTTCAACTCGCTTACTTGGGAGCTGGCCGCAAAAGCACAGGATTGCTTCAGGCCCTATTCTGGTCCCGGGCGGCAGGCTGAGCCTGTCGTTAATTCTTCTTCCTGATGGGAAAATAGAGTGACCTGTGCCAGTCCCAACACCTAGAGCTAGTCTCTCATTGGTTCCCCCTCTTCCCGTTCATCCTCAGGACAAATCGCAACCTGTACGGAACAGGAGGTTAAAGGTGCTGAGTCTCCAAGGAGGGAGATTGCTAGTAAAGCGGCTGGAATGGCGAACCCGAGCACAAGGAGGTGAGAAATGAGGTGCGTTTTAGAAACCTTTCCCGATCACACGGTGTACCATCTTCTTGGTTTCTCATGCATGTTTTCGATGTAGGAAGATGCCCTTGAACCTGGAGATTTGGGACCCATGGGATGGGTACCACGCAGTACTACTTTAAAGGGTCTGCGTTTGCTCACCCAACCTCACCAAACCTCTCAGCCCCAAGAGTGTCCACCCTTATGTCTCCGTCAGCTGTGGGTCTAGATATGGTCAATCCAGGTGGCATCACAGCCCCTGAACGAATTTTGTAAGAATTTCTCTCTCTTTCACTGTCTTTGTTTCACGGGTTTTTCAAATTAATTGCTTTTTATAATGGGGTTTAGCTGCTTTTCACTGCTGTGTTTATGCCACTTTACACCCACTTGACTCACTTACAGAGAGATATCAATACATAGGTTTAAGATTCTTACTAGTCAGATATATTCTTGGGCGGTGAGTAGGGGGTGTTGAGTCCAGTTCCCTGAGCAAGGAGTAGGTCTTGTCTATTACATATTGGGTTTATGGAACGGTATCTGAGCTAATTTGAAACCCGTGTTTTATGCATCCCCCCGCCTCACCTTTCCCGTTGAGCAGCCATACTGTGTTTTCTAAACGTGTGACTCTGTTCCGTTTTGTAATTCAGTTCAAGTGTAGCGGTTTTTACATTCCCTCTATTAGTGATATCTTATGACAAGTGTCTTTTTCTGTGTGACTTTTTTCACTTAGAATCGTCGTACCTAAATCCACTCATCATGCTGCTACTAGCCTTATGACCTTGATTTCATGGCTGAGTGATATTCCATTGTACATAAGGACCACAACTTCTTTATCCTTTTTTCTCTTTCCTGGGATATTTAAGGTGTAACGAAGTGGAGGTTCTTGTCAAGAGAGCAGCCCTAAACTTTGGGGTGCCTGTGTCTTGCTGATTTTTAGTTTTCCCAATGTATACGCCCATGAGTGGAAGTGCCCTATGCTCTCTAAGCTGAGTTTTTTAGATGTTTCAGGACACACCGTACACTTCTCCAGAGTGGCTGTTGGCAATTTACATCCCGCCCATCAGCGTAGCAAGGCTCCCGGTTCTCCATGGCCTGTCCTGCATTTCTGGTTTTGACACTTTATTCAGCATGGCCCTTTTGACCGATGGGAAGCGAGACTTCTTTGTAGCGCTGATATGCCTTTTCAGGTTGCTTGGTTGGCCAAAAAGGGCGTATGCGTTTTTTCCTGAATATATTCAGGAAAAAACGCATACGCCCTTTTTGGCCAAGGGCATGATTGTCGAGGTTTTGCCGCTTTTCCTGTGCTTTCAAGGCGATTCGAATCTACCTCCTGAAATCTGTTTCCTGCAATTCTGTCTTGCTTTCAAATCCTCTTCGGTGCCTTCCCTCAATATATTTGTGGACAAGAGTTATCATTTATGACTCTGCAGGTTTGTGAATTGCAGTGCCCCTGAGCTCCATTGTTCAACTCGCTTACTTGGGAGCTGGCCGCAAAAGCACAGGATTGCTTCAGGCCCTATTCTGGTCCCGGGCGGCAGGCTGAGCCTGTGGTTAATTCTTCTTCCTGATGGGAAAATAGAGTGACCTGTGCCAGTCCCAACACCTAGAGCTAGTCTCTCATTGGTTCCCCCTCTTCCCGTTCATCCTCAGGGCAAATCGCAACCTGTACGGAACAGGAGGTTAAAGGTGCTGAGTCTCCAAGGCGGGAGATTGCTAGTAAAGCGGCTGGAATGGCGAACCCGAGCACAAGGAGGTGAGAAATGAGGTGCGTTTTAGAAACCTTTCCCGATCACACGGTGTACCATCTTCTGGGTTTCTCATGCATGTTTTCGATGTAGGAAGATGCCCTTGAACCTGGAGATTTGGGACCCATGGGATGGGTACCACGCAGTACTACTTTAAAGGGTCTGCGTTTGCTCACCCAACCTCACCAAACCTCTCAGCCCCAAGAGTGTCCACCCTTATGTCTCCGTCAGCTGTGGGTCTAGATATGGTCAATCCAGGTGGCATCACAGCCCCTGAACGAATTTTGTAAGAATTTCTCTCTCTTTCACTGTCTTTGTTTCACGGGTTTTTCAAAGTAATTGCTTTTTATAATGGGGTTTAGCTGCTTTTCACTGCTGTGTTTATGCCGCTTTACACACACTTGACTCACTTACAGAGAGATATCAATACATAGGTTTAAGATTCTTACTAGTCAGATATATTCTTGGGCGGTGAGTAGGGGGTGTTGAGTCCAGTTCCCTGAGCAAGGAGTAGGTCTTGTCTATTACATATTGGGTTTATGGAACGGTATCTGAGCTAATTTGAAACCCATGTTTTATGCATCCCCCCGCCTCACCTTTCCCGTTGAGCAGCCATAGTGTGTTTTCTAAACGTGTGACTCTGTTCCGTTTTGTAATTCAGTTCAAGTGTAGCGGTTTTTACATTCCCTCTATTAGTGATATCTTATGACAAGTGTCTTTTTCTGTGTGACTTTTTTCACTTAGAATCGTCGTACCTAAATCCACTCATCATGCTGCTACTAGCCTTATGACCTTGATTTCATGGCTGAGTGATATTCCATTGTACATAAGGACCACAACTTCTTTATCCTTTTTTCTCTTTCCTGGGATATTTAAGGTGTAACGAAGTGGAGGTTCTTGTCAAGAGAGCAGCCCTAAACTTTGGGGTGCCTGTGTCTTGCTGATTTTTAGTTTTCCCAATGTATACGCCCATGAGTGGAAGTGCCCTATGCTCTCTAAGCTGAGTTTTTTAGATGTTTCAGGACACACCGTACACTTCTCCAGAGTGGCTGTTGGCAATATACATCCCGCCCATCAGCGTAGCAAGGCTCCCGGTTCTCCATGGCCTGTCCTGCATTTCTGGTTTTGACACTTTATTCAGCATGGCCCTTTTGACCGATGGGAAGCGAGACTTCTTTGTAGCGCTGATTTGCCTTTCCAGGTTGCTTGGTTGGCCAAAAAGGGCGTATGCGTTTTTTCCTGAATATATTCAGGAAAAAACGCATACGCCCTTTTTGGCCAAGGGCATGATTGTCGAGGTTTGGCCGCTTTTCCTGTGCTTTCAAGGCGATTCGAATCTACCTCCTGAAATCTGTTTCCTGCAATTCTGCCTTGCTTTCAAATCCTCTTCGTTGCCTTCCCTCAATATATTTGTGGACAAGAGTTATCATTTATAACTCTGCAGGTTTGTGAATTGCAGTGCCCCTGAGCTCCATTGTTCAACTCGCTTACTTGGGAGCTGGCCGCAAAAGCACAGGATTGCTTCAGGCCCTATTCTGGTCCTGGGCGGCAGGCTGAGCCTGTGGTTAATTCTTCTTCCTGATGGGAAAATAGAGTGACCTGTGCCAGTCCCAACACCGAGAGCTAGTCTCTCCTTGGTTCCCCCTCTTCCCGTTCATCCTCAGGACAAATCGCAACCTGTACGGAACAGGAGGTTAAAGGTGCTGAGTCTCCAAGGAGGGAGATTGCTAGTAAAGCGGCTGGAATGGCGAACCCGAGCACAAGGAGGTGAGAAATGAGGTGCGTTTTAGAAACCTTTCCCGATCACACGGTGTACCTTCTTCTGGGTTTCTCATGCATGTTTTCGATGTAGGAAGATGCCCTTGAACCTGGAGATTTGGGACCCATGGGATGGGTACCACGCAGTACTACTTTAAAGGGTCTGCGTTTGCTCACCCAACCTCACCAAACCTCTCAGCCCCAAGAGTGTCCACCCTTATGTCTCCGTCAGCTGTGGGTCTAGATATGGTCAATCCAGGTGGCATCACAGCCCCTGAACGAATTTTGTAAGAATTTCTCTCTCTTTCACTGTCTTTGTTTCACGGGTTTTTCAAAGTAATTGCTTTTTATAATGGGGTTTAGCTGCTTTTCACTGCTGTGTTTATGCCGCTTTACACCCACTTGACTCACTTACAGAGAGATATCAATACATAGGTTTAAGATTCTTACTAGTCAGATATATTCTTGGGCGGTGAGTAGGGGGTGTTGAGTCCAGTTCCCTGAGCAAGGAGTGGGTCTTGTCTATTACATATTGGGTTTATGGAACGGTATCTGAGCTAATTTGAAACCCATGTTTTATGCATCCCCCCGCCTCACCTTTCCCGTTGAGCAGCCATAGTGTGTTTTCTAAACGTGTGACTCTGTTCCGTTTTGTAATTCAGTTCAAGTGTAGCGGTTTTTACATTCCCTCTATTAGTGATATCTTATGACAAGTGTCTTTTTCTGTGTGACTTTTTTCACTTAGAATCGTCGTACCTAAATCCACTCATCATGCTGCTACTAGCCTTATGACCTTGATTTCATGGCTGAGTGATATTCCATTGTACATAAGGACCACAACTTCTTTATCCTTTTTTCTCTTTCCTGGGATATTTAAGGTGTAACGAAGTGGAGGTTCTTGTCAAGAGAGCAGCCCTAAACTTTGGGGTGCCTGTGTCTTGCTGATTTTTAGTTTTCCCAATGTATACGCCCATGAGTGGAAGTGCCCTATGCTCTCTAACCTGAGTTTTTTAGATGTTTCAGGACACACCGTACACTTCTCCAGAGTGGCTGTTGGCAATATACATCCCGCCCATCAGCGTAGCAAGGCTCCCGGTTCTCCATGGCCTGTCCTGCATTTCTGGTTTTGACACTTTATTCAGCATGGCCCTTTTGACCGATGGGAAGCGAGACTTCTTTGTAGCGCTGATTTGCCTTTCCAGGTTGCTTGGTTGGCCAAAAAGGGCGTATGCGTTTTTTCCTGAATATATTCAGGAAAAAACGCATACGCCCTTTTTGGCCAAGGGCATGATTGTCGAGGTTTGGCCGCTTTTCCTGTGCTTTCAAGGCGATTCGAATCTACCTCCTGAAATCTGTTTCCTGCAATTCTGCCTTGCTTTCAAATCCTCTTCGTTGCCTTCCCTCAATATATTTGTGGACAAGAGTTATCATTTATAACTCTGCAGGTTTGTGAATTGCAGTGCCCCTGAGCTCCATTGTTCAACTCGCTTACTTGGGAGCTGGCCGCAAAAGCACAGGATTGCTTCAGGCCCTATTCTGGTCCCGGGCGGCAGGCTGAGCCTGTGGTTAATTCTTCTTCCTGATGGGAAAATAGAGTGACCTGTGCCAGTCCCAACACCGAGAGCTAGTCTCTCCTTGGTTCCCCCTCTTCCCGTTCATCCTCAGGACAAATCGCAACCTGTACGGAACAGGAGGTTAAAGGTGCTGAGTCTCCAAGGAGGGAGATTGCTAGTAAAGCGGCTGGAATGGCGAACCCGAGCACAAGGAGGTGAGAAATGAGGTGCGTTTTAGAAACCTTTCCCGATCACACGGTGTACCTTCTTCTGGGTTTCTCATGCATGTTTTCGATGTAGGAAGATGCCCTTGAACCTGGAGATTTGGGACCCATGGGATGGGTACCACGCAGTACTACTTTAAAGGGTCTGCGTTTGCTCACCCAACCTCACCAAACCTCTCAGCCCCAGGAGTGTCCACCCTTATGTCTCCGTCAGCTGTGGGTCTAGATATGGTCAATCCAGGTGGCATCACAGCCCCTGAACGAATTTTGTAAGAATTTCTCTCTCTTTCACTGTCTTTGTTTCACGGGTTTTTCAAAGTAATTGCTTTTTATAATGGGGTTTAGCTGCTTTTCACTGCTGTGTTTATGCCGCTTTACACCCACTTGACTCACTTACAGAGAGATATCAATACATAGGTTTAAGATTCTTACTAGTCAGATATATTCTTGGGCGGTGAGTAGGGGGTGTTGAGTCCAGTTCCCTGAGCAAGGAGTAGGTCTTGTCTATTACATATTGGGTTTATGGAACGGTATCTGAGCTAATTTGAAACCCGTGTTTTATGCATCCCCCCGCCTCACCTTTCCCGTTGAGCAGCCATAGTGTGTTTTCTAAACGTGTGACTCTGTTCCGTTTTGTAATTCAGTTCAAGTGTAGCGGTTTTTACATTCCCTCTATTAGTGATATCTTATGACAAGTGTCTTTTTCTGTGTGACTTTTTTCACTTAGAATCGTCGTACCTAAATCCACTCATCATGCTGCTACTAGCCTTATGACCTTGATTTCATGGCTGAGTGATATTCCATTGTACATAAGGACCACAACTTCTTTATCCTTTTTTCTCTTTCCTGGGATATTTAAGGTGTAACGAAGTGGAGGTTCTTGTCAAGAGAGCAGCCCTAAACTTTGGGGTGCCTGTGTCTTGCTGATTTTTAGTTTTCCCAATGTATACGCCCATGAGTGGAAGTGCCCTATGCTCTCTAAGCTGAGTTTTTTAGATGTTTCAGGACACACCGTACACTTCTCCAGAGTGGCTGTTGGCAATTTACATCCCGCCCATCAGCGTAGCAAGGCTCCCGGTTCTCCATGGCCTGTCCTGCATTTCTGGTTTTGACACTTTATTCAGCATGGCCCTTTTGACCGATGGGAAGCGAGACTTCTTTGTAGCGCTGATATGCCTTTTCAGGTTGCTTGGTTGGCCAAAAAGGGCGTATGCGTTTTTTCCTGAATATATTCAGGAAAAAACGCATACGCCCTTTTTGGCCAAGGGCATGATTGTCGAGGTTTTGCCGCTTTTCCTGTGCTTTCAAGGCGATTCGAATCTACCTCCTGAAATCTGTTTCCTGCAATTCTGTCTTGCTTTCAAATCCTCTTCGGTGCCTTCCCTCAATATATTTGTGGACAAGAGTTATCATTTATGACTCTGCAGGTTTGTGAATTGCAGTGCCCCTGAGCTCCATTGTTCAACTTGCTTACTTGGGAGCTGGCCGCAAAAGCACAGGATTGCTTCAGGCCCTATTCTGGTCCCGGGCGGCAGGCTGAGCCTGTGGTTAATTCTTCTTCCTGATGGGAAAATAGAGTGACCTGTGCCAGTCCCAACACCTAGAGCTAGTCTCTCATTGGTTCCCCCTCTTCCCGTTCATCCTCAGGGCAAATCGCAACCTGTACGGAACAGGAGGTTAAAGGTGCTGAGTCTCCAAGGAGGGAGATTGCTAGTAAAGCGGCTGGAATGGCGAACCCGAGCACAAGGAGGTGAGAAATGAGGTGCGTTTTAGAAACCTTTCCCGATCACACGGTGTACCATCTTCTGGGTTTCTCATGCATGTTTTCGATGTAGGAAGATGCCCTTGAACCTGGAGATTTGGGACCCATGGGATGGGTACTACGCAGTACTACTTTAAAGGGTCTGCGTTTGCTCACCCACCCTCACCAAACCTCTCAGCCCCAAGAGTGTCCACCCTTATGTCTCCGTCAGCTGTGGGTCTAGATATGGTCAATCCAGGTGGCATCACAGCCCCTGAACGAATTTTGTAAGAATTTCTCTCTCTTTCACTGTCTTTGTTTCACGGGTTTTTAAAAGTAATTGATTTTTATAATGGGGTTTAGCTGCTTTTCACTGCTGTGTTTATGCCGCTTTACACACACTTGACTCACTTACAGAGAGATATCAATACATAGGTTTAAGATTCTTACTAGTCAGATATATTCTTGGGCGGTGAGTAGGGGGTGTTGAGTCCAGTTCCCTGAGCAAGGAGTAGGTCTCATCTATTACATATTGGGTTTATGGAACGGTATCTGAGCTAATTTGAAACCCGTGTTTTATGCATCCCCCCGCCTCACCTTTCCCGTTGAGCAGCCATAGTGTGTTTTCTAAACGTGTGACTCTGTTCCGTTTT
This sequence comes from Eschrichtius robustus, assembly GCF_028021215.1. Classification (NCBI taxonomy): domain Eukaryota; kingdom Metazoa; phylum Chordata; class Mammalia; order Artiodactyla; family Eschrichtiidae; genus Eschrichtius; species Eschrichtius robustus. Next base: position 40,164,836 of record NC_090831.1, on the reverse strand, counting down.
GTAATTCAGTTCAAGTGTAGCGGTTTTTACATTCCCTCTATTAGTGATATCTTATGACAAGTGTCTCTTTCTGTGTGACTTTTTTCACTTAGAATCGTCGTACCTAAATCCACTCATCATGCTGCTACTAGCCTTATGACCTTGATTTCATGGCTGAGTGATATTCCATTGTACATAAGGACCACAACTTCTTTATCCTTTTTTCTCTTTCCTGGGATATTTAAGGTGTAACTAAGTGGAGGTTCTTGTCAAGAGAGCAGCCCTAAACTTTGGGGTGCCTGTGTCTTGCTGATTTTTAGTTTTCCCAATTTATACGCCCATGAGTGGAAGTGCCCTATGCTCTCTAACCTTAGTTTTTTAGATGTATCAGGACACACCGTACACTTCTCCAGAGTGGCTGTTGGCAATTTACATCCCGCCCATCAGCGTAGCAAGCTCCCGTTTCTCCATGACCTGTCCTGCATTTCTGGTTTTGACACTTTATTCAGCATGGCCCTTTTGACCGATGGGAAGCGAGACTTCTTTGTAGCGCTGATTTGCCTTTCCAGGTTGCTTGGTTGGCCAAAAAGGGCGTATGCGTTTTTTCCTGAATATATTCAGGAAAAAACGCATACGCCCTTTTTGGCCAAGGGCATGATTGTCGAGGTTTGGCCGCTTTTCCTGTGCTTTCAAGGCGATTCGAATCTACCTCCTGAAATCTGTTTCCTGCAATTCTGCCTTGCTTTCAAATCCTCTTCGTTGCCTTCCCTCAATATATTTGTGGACAAGAGTTATCATTTATAACTCTGCAGGTTTGTGAATTGCAGTGCCCCTGAGCTCCATTGTTCAACTCGCTTACTTGGGAGCTGGCCGCAAAAGCACAGGATTGCTTCAGGCCCTATTCTGGTCCCGGGCGGCAGGCTGAGCCTGTGGTTAATTCTTCTTCCTGATGGGAAAATAGAGTGACCTGTGCCAGTCCCAACACCGAGAGCTAGTCTCTCCTTGGTTCCCCCTCTTCCCGTTCATCCTCAGGACAAATCGCAACCTGTACGGAACAGGAGGTTAAAGGTGCTGAGTCTCCAAGGAGGGAGATTGCTAGTAAAGCGGCTGGAATGGCGAACCCGAGCACAAGGAGGTGAGAAATGAGGTGCGTTTTAGAAACCTTTCCCGATCACACGGTGTACCTTCTTCTGGGTTTCTCATGCATGTTTTCGATGTAGGAAGATGCCCTTGAACCTGGAGATTTGGGACCCATGGGATGGGTACCACGCAGTACTACTTTAAAGGGTCTGCGTTTGCTCACCCAACCTCACCAAACCTCTCAGCCCCAAGAGTGTCCACCCTTATGTCTCCGTCAGCTGTGGGTCTAGATATGGTCAATCCAGGTGGCATCACAGCCCCTGAACGAATTTTGTAAGAATTTCTCTCTCTTTCACTGTCTTTGTTTCACGGGTTTTTCAAAGTAATTGCTTTTTATAATGGGGTTTAGCTGCTTTTCACTGCTGTGTTTATGCCGCTTTACACCCACTTGACTCACTTACAGAGAGATATCAATACATAGGTTTAAGATTCTTACTAGTCAGATATATTCTTGGGCGGTGAGTAGGGGGTGTTGAGTCCAGTTCCCTGAGCAAGGAGTAGGTCTTGTCTATTACATATTGGGTTTATGGAACGGTATCTGAGCTAATTTGAAACCCGTGTTTTATGCATCCCCCCGCCTCACCTTTCCCGTTGAGCAGCCATAGTGTGTTTTCTAAACGTGTGACTCTGTTCCGTTTTGTAATTCAGTTCAAGTGTAGCGGTTTTTACATTCCCTCTATTAGTGATATCTTATGACAAGTGTCTTTTTCTGTGTGACTTTTTTCACTTAGAATCGTCGTACCTAAATCCACTCATCATGCTGCTACTAGCCTTATGACCTTGATTTCATGGCTGAGTGATATTCCATTGTACATAAGGACCACAACTTCTTTATCCTTTTTTCTCTTTCCTGGGATATTTAAGGTGTAACGAAGTGGAGGTTCTTGTCAAGAGAGCAGCCCTAAACTTTGGGGTGCCTGTGTCTTGCTGATTTTTAGTTTTCCCAATGTATACGCCCATGAGTGGAAGTGCCCTATGCTCTCTAAGCTGAGTTTTTTAGATGTTTCAGGACACACCGTACACTTCTCCAGAGTGGCTGTTGGCAATTTACATCCCGCCCATCAGCGTAGCAAGGCTCCCGGTTCTCCATGGCCTGTCCTGCATTTCTGGTTTTGACACTTTATTCAGCATGGCCCTTTTGACCGATGGGAAGCGAGACTTCTTTGTAGCGCTGATTTGCCTTTCCAGGTTGCTTGGTTGGCCAAAAAGGGCGTATGCGTTTTTTCCTGAATATATTCAGGAAAAAACGCATACGCCCTTTTTGGCCAAGGGCATGATTGTCGAGGTTTGGCCGCTTTTCCTGTGCTTTCAAGGCGATTCGAATCTACCTCCTGAAATCTGTTTCCTGCAATTCTGCCTTGCTTTCAAATCCTCTTCGGTGCCTTCCCTCAATATATTTGTGGACAAGAGTTATCATTTATAACTCTGCAGGTTTGTGAATTGCAGTGCCCCTGAGCTCCATTGTTCAACTCGCTTACTTGGGAGCTGGCCGCAAAAGCACAGGATTGCTTCAGGCCCTATTCTGGTCCCGGGCGGCAGGCTGAGCCTGTCGTTAATTCTTCTTCCTGATGGGAAAATAGAGTGACCTGTGCCAGTCCCAACACCTAGAGCTAGTCTCTCATTGGTTCCCCCTCTTCCCGTTCATCCTCAGGACAAATCGCAACCTGTACGGAACAGGAGGTTAAAGGTGCTGAGTCTCCAAGGAGGGAGATTGCTAGTAAAGCGGCTGGAATGGCGAACCCGAGCACAAGGAGGTGAGAAATGAGGTGCGTTTTAGAAACCTTTCCCGATCACACGGTGTACCATCTTCTTGGTTTCTCATGCATGTTTTCGATGTAGGAAGATGCCCTTGAACCTGGAGATTTGGGACCCATGGGATGGGTACCACGCAGTACTACTTTAAAGGGTCTGCGTTTGCTCACCCAACCTCACCAAACCTCTCAGCCCCAAGAGTGTCCACCCTTATGTCTCCGTCAGCTGTGGGTCTAGATATGGTCAATCCAGGTGGCATCACAGCCCCTGAACGAATTTTGTAAGAATTTCTCTCTCTTTCACTGTCTTTGTTTCACGAGTTTTTCAAATTAATTGCTTTTTATAATGGGGTTTAGCTGCTTTTCACTGCTGTGTTTATGCCACTTTACACCCACTTGACTCACTTACAGAGAGATATCAATACATAGGTTTAAGATTCTTACTAGTCAGATATATTCTTGGGCGGTGAGTAGGGGGTGTTGAGTCCAGTTCCCTGAGCAAGGAGTAGGTCTTGTCTATTACATATTGGGTTTATGGAACGGTATCTGAGCTAATTTGAAACCCGTGTTTTATGCATCCCCCCGCCTCACCTTTCCCGTTGAGCAGCCATACTGTGTTTTCTAAACGTGTGACTCTGTTCCGTTTTGTAATTCAGTTCAAGTGTAGCGGTTTTTACATTCCCTCTATTAGTGATATCTTATGACAAGTGTCTTTTTCTGTGTGACTTTTTTCACTTAGAATCGTCGTACCTAAATCCACTCATCATGCTGCTACTAGCCTTATGACCTTGATTTCATGGCTGAGTGATATTCCATTGTACATAAGGACCACAACTTCTTTATCCTTTTTTCTCTTTCCTGGGATATTTAAGGTGTAACGAAGTGGAGGTTCTTGTCAAGAGAGCAGCCCTAAACTTTGGGGTGCCTGTGTCTTGCTGATTTTTAGTTTTCCCAATGTATACGCCCATGAGTGGAAGTGCCCTATGCTCTCTAAGCTGAGTTTTTTAGATGTTTCAGGACACACCGTACACTTCTCCAGAGTGGCTGTTGGCAATTTACATCCCGCCCATCAGCGTAGCAAGGCTCCCGGTTCTCCATGGCCTGTCCTGCATTTCTGGTTTTGACACTTTATTCAGCATGGCCCTTTTGACCGATGGGAAGCGAGACTTCTTTGTAGCGCTGATATGCCTTTTCAGGTTGCTTGGTTGGCCAAAAAGGGCGTATGCGTTTTTTCCTGAATATATTCAGGAAAAAACGCATACGCCCTTTTTGGCCAAGGGCATGATTGTCGAGGTTTTGCCGCTTTTCCTGTGCTTTCAAGGCGATTCGAATCTACCTCCTGAAATCTGTTTCCTGCAATTCTGTCTTGCTTTCAAATCCTCTTCGGTGCCTTCCCTCAATATATTTGTGGACAAGAGTTATCATTTATGACTCTGCAGGTTTGTGAATTGCAGTGCCCCTGAGCTCCATTGTTCAACTCGCTTACTTGGGAGCTGGCCGCAAAAGCACAGGATTGCTTCAGGCCCTATTCTGGTCCCGGGCGGCAGGCTGAGCCTGTGGTTAATTCTTCTTCCTGATGGGAAAATAGAGTGACCTGTGCCAGTCCCAACACCTAGAGCTAGTCTCTCATTGGTTTCCCCTCTTCCCGTTCATCCTCAGGGCAAATCGCAACCTGTACGGAACAGGAGGTTAAAGGTGCTGAGTCTCCAAGGAGGGAGATTGCTAGTAAAGCGGCTGGAATGGCGAACCCGAGCACAAGGAGGTGAGAAATGAGGTGCGTTTTAGAAACCTTTCCCGATCACACGGTGTACCATCTTCTGGGTTTCTCATGCATGTTTTCGATGTAGGAAGATGCCCTTGAACCTGGAGATTTGGGACCCATGGGATGGGTACTACGCAGTACTACTTTAAAGGGTCTGCGTTTGCTCACCCACCCTCACCAAACCTCTCAGCCCCAAGAGTGTCCACCCTTATGTCTCCGTCAGCTGTGGGTCTAGATATGGTCAATCCAGGTGGCATCACAGCCCCTGAACGAATTTTGTAAGAATTTCTCTCTCTTTCACTGTCTTTGTTTCACGGGTTTTTAAAAGTAATTGATTTTTATAATGGGGTTTAGCTGCTTTTCACTGCTGTGTTTATGCCGCTTTACACACACTTGACTCACTTACAGAGAGATATCAATACATAGGTTTAAGATTCTTACTAGTCAGATATATTCTTGGGCGGTGAGTAGGGGGTGTTGAGTCCAGTTCCCTGAGCAAGGAGTAGGTCTCATCTATTACATATTGGGTTTATGGAACGGTATCTGAGCTAATTTGAAACCCGTGTTTTATGCATCCCCCCGCCTCACCTTTCCCGTTGAGCAGCCATAGTGTGTTTTCTAAACGTGTGACTCTGTTCCGTTTTGTAATTCAGTTCAAGTGTAGCGGTTTTTACATTCCCTCTATTAGTGATATCTTATGACAAGTGTCTCTTTCTGTGTGACTTTTTTCACTTAGAATCGTCGTACCTAAATCCACTCATCATGCTGCTACTAGCCTTATGACCTTGATTTCATGGCTGAGTGATATTCCATTGTACATAAGGACCACAACTTCTTTATCCTTTTTTCTCTTTCCTGGGATATTTAAGGTGTAACTAAGTGGAGGTTCTTGTCAAGAGAGCAGCCCTAAACTTTGGGGTGCCTGTGTCTTGCTGATTTTTAGTTTTCCCAATTTATACGCCCATGAGTGGAAGTGCCCTATGCTCTCTAACCTTAGTTTTTTAGATGTATCAGGACACACCGTACACTTCTCCAGAGTGGCTGTTGGCAATTTACATCCCGCCCATCAGCGTAGCAAGCTCCCGTTTCTCCATGACCTGTCCTGCATTTCTGGTTTTGACACTTTATTCAGCATGGCCCTTTTGACCGATGGGAAGCGAGACTTCTTTGTAGCGCTGATTTGCCTTTCCAGGTTGCTTGGTTGGCCAAAAAGGGCGTATGCGTTTTTTCCTGAATATATTCAGGAAAAAACGCATACGCCCTTTTTGGCCAAGGGCATGATTGTCGAGGTTTGGCCGCTTTTCCTGTGCTTTCAAGGCGATTCGAATCTACCTACTGAAATCGATTTCCTGCAATTCTGCCTTGCTTTCAAATCCTCTTCGTTGCCTTCCCTCAATATATTTGTGGACTACAGTTATCATTTATAACTCTGCAGGTTTGTGAATTGCAGTGCCCCTGAGCTCCATTGTTCAACTCGCTTTCTTGGGAGCTGGCCGCAAAAGCGCAGGATTGCTTCAGGCCCTATTCTGGTCCCGGGCGGCAGGCTGAGCCTGTGGTTAATTCTTCTTCCTGATGGGAAAATAGAGTGACCTGTGCCAGTCCCAACACCTAGAGCTAGTCTCTCATTGGTTCCCCCTCTTCCCGTTCATCCTCAGGACAAATTGCAACCTGTACGGAACAGGAAGTTAAAGGTGCTGAGTCTCCAAGGAGGGAGATTGCTCGTAAAGCGGCTGGAATGGCGAACCCGAGCACAAGGAGATGAGAAATGAGGTGCATTTTAGAAACCTTTCCCGATCACACGGTGTAGCAGCTTCTGGGTTTCTCATGCATGTTTTCGATGTAGGAAGATGCCCTTGAACCTGGAGATTTGGGACCCATGGGATGGGTACTACGCAGTATTACTTTAAAGGGTCTGCGTTTGCTCACCCAACCTCACCTAACCTCTCAGCCCCACGAGTGTCCACCCTTATGACTCCATCAGCTGTGGGTCTAGATATGGTCAATCCAGGTGGCATCACAGCCCCTGAACGAATTTTGTAAGAGTTTATCTCTCTTTCACTGTCTTTGTTTCACGGGTTTTTAAAAGTAAGTGATTTTTATAATGGGGTTTAGCTGCTTTTCACTGCTGTGTTTATGCCGCTTTACACCCACTTGACTCACTTACAGAGAGATATCAATACATAGGTTTTAAGATTCTTACTTTTCAGGTATATTCTTGGGCGGTGAGTAGGGGTGTTGAGTTCAGTTCACTGAGGAAGGAGTAGGTCTTGTCTATTACATATTGGGTTTATGGAACGGTATCTGAGCTAATTTGAAACCCGTGTTTTATGCATCACCCCGCCTCACCTTTCCCGTTGAGCAGCCATAGTGTGTTTTCTAAACGTGTGACTCTGTTCCGTTTTGTAATTCAGTTCAAGTGTAGCGGTTTTTACATTCCCTCTATTAGTGATATCTTATGACAAGTGTCTTTTCCTTTGTGACTTTTATCACTTAGAATTGTCGTACGTAAATCCACTCATCATGCTGCTACTAGCCTTATGACGTTGATTTCATGGCTGAGTGATATTCCATTGTGCATAAGGACCACAACTTCTTTATCTAGTTTTCTCTTTCCTGGGATATTTAAGGTGTAACACAGTGGAGGTTCTTATCAAGAGAGTCCCTAAACTTTGGGGTGCCTGTGTTTGCTGATTTTAATTTTCCCAATTTATACTCCCATGAGTGGAAGTGCCCTATGCTCTCTAAGCTGAGTTTTTTAGATGTTTCAGGACACACCGTACACTTATCCAGAGTGGCTGTTGGCAATTTACATCCCGCCAATCAGCGTAGCAAGGCTCCCTTTTCTCCATGGCCTGTCCTGCATTTCTGGTTTTGACACTTTATTCAGCATGGCCCTTTTGACCGATGGGAAGCGAGACTTCTTTGTAGCGCTGATTTGCCTTTCCAGGTTGCTTGGTTGGCCAAAAAGGGCGTATGCGTTTTTTCCTGAATATATTCAGGAAAAAACGCATACGCCCTTTTTGGCCAAGGGCATGATTGTCGAGGTTTGGCCGCTTTTCCTGTGCTTTCATGGCGATTCAAATCTACCTCCTGAAATCTGTTTCCTGCAATTCTGCCTTGCTTTCAAATCCTCTTCGGTGCCTTCCCTCAATATATTTGTGGACAAGAGTTATCATTTATAACTCTGCAGGTTTGTGAATTGCAGTGCCCCTGAGCTCCATTGTTCAACTCGCTTACTTGGGAGCTGGCCGCAAAAGCACAGGATTGCTTCAGGCCCTATTCTGGTCCCGGGCGGCAGGCTGAGCCTGTGGTTAATTCTTCTTCCTGATGGGAAAATAGAGTGACCTGTGCCAGTCCCAACACCTAGAGCTAGTCTCTCATTGGTTCCCCCTCTTCCCGTTCATCCTCAGGACAAATCGCAACCTGTACGGAACAGGAGGTTAAAGGTGCTGTGTCTCCAAGGAGGGAGATTGGTAGTAAAGCGGCTGGAATGGCGAACCCGAGCACAAGGAGGTGAGAAATGAGGTGCGTTTTAGAAACCTTTCCCGATCACACGGTGTACCATCTTCTGGGTTTCTCATGCATGTTTTCGATGTAGGAAGATGCCCTTGAACCTGGAGATTTGGGACCCATGGGATCGGTACCACGCAGTACTACTTTAAAGGGTCTGCATTTGCTCACCCAACCTCACCAAACCTCTCAGCCCCAAGAGTGTCCACCCTTATGTCTCCGTCAGCTGTGGGTCTAGATATGGTCAATCCAGGTGGCATCACAGCCCCTGAACGAATTTTGTAAGAATTTCTCTCTCTTTCACTGTCTTTGTTTCACGGGTTTTTAAAAGTAATTGCTTTTTATAATGGGGTTTAGCTGCTTTTCACTGCTGTGTTTATGCCGCTTTACACCCACTTGACTCACTTACAGAGAGATATCAATACATAGGTTTAAGATTCTTACTAGTCAGATATATTCTTGGGCGGTGAGTAGGGGGTGTTGAGTCCAGTTCCCTGAGCAAGGAGTAGGTCTTGTCTATTACATATTGGGTTTATGGAACGGTATCTGAGCTAATTTGAAACCCGTGTTTTATGCATCCCCCCGCCTCACCTTTCCCGTTGAGCAGCCATAGTGTGTTTTCTAAACGTGTGACTCTGTTCCGTTTTGTAATTCAGTTCAAGTGTAGCGGTTTTTACATTCCCTCTATTAGTGATATCTTATGACAAGTGTCTTTTTCTGTGTGACTTTTTTCACTTAGAATCGTCGTACCTAAATCCACTCATCATGCTGCTACTAGCCTTATGACCTTGATTTCATGGCTGAGTGATATTCCATTGTACATAAGGACCACAACTTCTTTATCCTTTTTTCTCTTTCCTGGGATATTTAAGGTGTAACGAAGTGGAGGTTCTTGTCAAGAGAGCAGCCCTAAACTTTGGGGTGCCTGTGTCTTGCTGATTTTTAGTTTTCCCAATGTATACGCCCATGAGTGGAAGTGCCCTATGCTCTCTAAGCTGAGTTTTTTAGATGTTTCAGGACACACCGTACACTTCTCCAGAGTGGCTGTTGGCAATTTACATCCCGCCCATCAGCGTAGCAAGGCTCCCGGTTCTCCATGGCCTGTCCTGCATTTCTGGTTTTGACACTTTATTCAGCATGGCCCTTTTGACCGATGGGAAGCGAGACTTCTTTGTAGCGCTGATTTGCCTTTCCAGGTTGCTTGGTTGGCCAAAAAGGGCGTATGCGTTTTTTCCTGAATATATTCAGGAAAAAACGCATACGCCCTTTTTGGCCAAGGGCATGATTGTCGAGGTTTGGCCGCTTTTCCTGTGCTTTCAAGGCGATTCGAATCTACCTCCTGAAATCTGTTTCCTGCAATTCTGCCTTGCTTTCAAATCCTCTTCGGTGCCTTCCCTCAATATATTTGTGGACAAGAGTTATCATTTATAACTCTGCAGGTTTGTGAATTGCAGTGCCCCTGAGCTCCATTGTTCAACTCGCTTACTTGGGAGCTGGCCGCAAAAGCACAGGATTGCTTCAGGCCCTATTCTGGTCCCGGGCGGCCGGCTGAGCCTGTGGTTAATTCTTCTTCCTGATGGGAAAATAGAGTGACCTGTGCCAGTCCCAACACCGAGAGCTAGTCTCTCATTGGTTCCCCCTCTTCCCGTTCATCCTCAGGACAAATCGCAACCTGTACGGAACAGGAGGTTAAAGGTGCTGAGTCTCCAAGGAGGGAGATTGCTAGTAAAGCGGCTGGAATGGCGAACCCGAGCACAAGGAGGTGAGAAATGAGGTGCGTTTTAGAAACCTTTCCCTATCACACGGTGTACCATCTTCTGGGTTTCTCATGCATGTTTTCGATGTAGGAAGATGCCCTTGAACCTGGAGATTTGGGACCCATGGGATGGGTACCACGCAGTACTACTTTAAAGGGTCTGCGTTTGCTCACCCAACCTCACCAAACCTCTCAGCCCCACGAGTGTCCACCCTTATGACTCCATCAGCTGTGGGTCTAGATATGGTCAATCCAGGTGGCATCACAGCCCCTGAACGAATTTTGTAAGAGTTTATCTCTCTTTCACTGTCTTTGTTTCACGGGTTTTTAAAAGTAAGTGATTTTTATAATGGGGTTTAGCTGCTTTTCACTGCTGTGTTTATGCCGCTTTACACCCACTTGACTCACTTACAGAGAGATATCAATACATAGGTTTAAGATTCTTACTAGTCAGATATATTCTTGGGCGGTGAGTAGGGGGTGTTGAGTCCAGTTCCCTGAGCAAGGAGTAGGTCTTGTCTATTACATATTGGGTTTATGGAACGGTATCTGAGCTAATTTGAAACCCGTGTTTTATGCATCCCCCCGCCTCACCTTTCCCGTTGAGCAGCCATAGTGTGTTTTCTAAACGTGTGACTCTGTTCCGTTTTGTAATTCAGTTCAAGTGTAGCGGTTTTTACATTCCCTCTATTAGTGATATCTTATGACAAGTGTCTTTTTCTGTGTGACTTTTTTCACTTAGAATCGTCGTACCTAAATCCACTCATCATGCTGCTACTAGCCTTATGACCTTGATTTCATGGCTGAGTGATATTCCATTGTACATAAGGACCACAACTTCTTTATCCTTTTTTCTCTTTCCTGGGATATTTAAGGTGTAACGAAGTGGAGGTTCTTGTCAAGAGAGCAGCCCTAAACTTTGGGGTGCCTGTGTCTTGCTGATTTTTAGTTTTCCCAATGTATACGCCCATGAGTGGAAGTGCCCTATGCTCTCTAAGCTGAGTTTTTTAGATGTTTCAGGACACACCGTACACTTCTCCAGAGTGGCTGTTGGCAATATACATCCCGCCCATCAGCGTAGCAAGGCTCCCGGTTCTCCATGGCCTGTCCTGCATTTCTGGTTTTGACACTTTATTCAGCATGGCCCTTTTGACCGATGGGAAGCGAGACTTCTTTGTAGCGCTGATTTGCCTTTCCAGGTTGCTTGGTTGGCCAAAAAGGGCGTATGCGTTTTTTCCTGAATATATTCAGGAAAAAACGCATACGCCCTTTTTGGCCAAGGGCATGATTGTCGAGGTTTGGCCGCTTTTCCTGTGCTTTCAAGGCGATTCGAATCTACCTCCTGAAATCTGTTTCCTGCAATTCTGCCTTGCTTTCAAATCCTCTTCGGTGCCTTCCCTCAATATATTTGTGGACAAGAGTTATCATTTATAACTCTGCAGGTTTGTGAATTGCAGTGCCCCTGAGCTCCATTGTTCAACTCGCTTACTTGGGAGCTGGCCGCAAAAGCACAGGATTGCTTCAGGCCCTATTCTGGTCCCGGGCGGCCGGCTGAGCCTGTGGTTAATTCTTCTTCCTGATGGGAAAATAGAGTGACCTGTGCCAGTCCCAACACCGAGAGCTAGTCTCTCCTTGGTTCCCCCTCTTCCCGTTCATCCTCAGGACAAATCGCAACCTGTACGGAACAGGAGGTTAAAGGTGCTGAGTCTCCAAGGAGGGAGATTGCTAGTAAAGCGGCTGGAATGGCGAACCCGAGCACAAGGAGGTGAGAAATGAGGTGCGTTTTAGAAACCTTTCCCGATCACACGGTGTACCATCTTCTGGGTTTCTCATGCATGTTTTCGATGTAGGAAGATGCCCTTGAACCTGGAGATTTGGGACCCATGGGATGGGTACCACGCAGTACTACTTTAAAGGGTCTGCGTTTGCTCACCCAACCTCACCAAACCTCTCAGCCCCAAGAGTGTCCACCCTTATGTCTCCGTCAGCTGTGGGTCTAGATATGGTCAATCCAGGTGGCATCACAGCCCCTGAACGAATTTTGTAAGAATTTCTCTCTCTTTCACTGTCTTTGTTTCACGGGTTTTTCAAAGTAATTGCTTTTTATAATGGGGTTTAGCTGCTTTTCACTGCTGTGTTTATGCCGCTTTACACCCACTTGACTCACTTACAGAGAGATATCAATACATAGGTTTAAGATTCTTACTAGTCAGATATATTCTTGGGCGGTGAGTAGGGGGTGTTGAGTCCAGTTCCCTGAGCAAGGAGTAGGTCTTGTCTATTACATATTGGGTTTATGGAACGGTATCTGAGCTAATTTGAAACCCATGTTTTATGCATCCCCCCGCCTCACCTTTCCCGTTGAGCAGCCATAGTGTGTTTTCTAAACGTGTGACTCTGTTCCGTTTTGTAATTCAGTTCAAGTGTAGCGGTTTTTACATTCCCTCTATTAGTGATATCTTATGACAAGTGTCTTTTTCTGTGTGACTTTTTTCACTTAGAATCGTCGTACCTAAATCCACTCATCATGCTGCTACTAGCCTTATGACCTTGATTTCATGGCTGAGTGATATTCCATTGTACATAAGGACCACAACTTCTTTATCCTTTTTTCTCTTTCCTGGGATATTTAAGGTGTAACGAAGTGGAGGTTCTTGTCAAGAGAGCAGCCCTAAACTTTGGGGTGCCTGTGTCTTGCTGATTTTTAGTTTTCCCAATGTATACGCCCATGAGTGGAAGTGCCCTATGCTCTCTAAGCTGAGTTTTTTAGATGTTTCAGGACACACCGTACACTTCTCCAGAGTGGCTGTTGGCAATATACATCCCGCCCATCAGCGTAGCAAGGCTCCCGGTTCTCCATGGCCTGTCCTGCATTTCTGGTTTTGACACTTTATTCAGCATGGCCCTTTTGACCGATGGGAAGCGAGACTTCTTTGTAGCGCTGATTTGCCTTTCCAGGTTGCTTGGTTGGCCAAAAAGGGCGTATGCGTTTTTTCCTGAATATATTCAGGAAAAAACGCATACGCCCTTTTTGGCCAAGGGCATGATTGTCGAGGTTTGGCCGCTTTTCCTGTGCTTTCAAGGCGATTCGAATCTACCTCCTGAAATCTGTTTCCTGCAATTCTGCCTTGCTTTCAAATCCTCTTCGTTGCCTTCCCTCAATATATTTGTGGACAAGAGTTATCATTTATAACTCTGCAGGTTTGTGAATTGCAGTGCCCCTGAGCTCCATTGTTCAACGCGCTTACTTGGGAGCTGGCCGCAAAAGCACAGGATTGCTTCAGGCCCTATTCTGGTCCCGGGCGGCAGGCTGAGCCTGTGGTTAATTCTTCTTCCTGATGGGAAAATAGAGTGACCTGTGCCAGTCCCAACACCGAGAGCTAGTCTCTCCTTGGTTCCCCCTCTTCCCGTTCATCCTCAGGACAAATCGCAACCTGTACGGAACAGGAGGTTAAAGGTGCTGAGTCTCCAAGGAGGGAGATTGCTAGTAAAGCGGCTGGAATGGCGAACCCGAGCACAAGGAGGTGAGAAATGAGGTGCGTTTTAGAAACCTTTCCCGATCACACGGTGTACCATCTTCTGGGTTTCTCATGCATGTTTTCGATGTAGGAAGATGCCCTTGAACCTGGAGATTTGGGACCCATGGGATGGGTACCACGCAGTACTACTTTAAAGGGTCTGCGTTTGCTCACCCAACCTCACCAAACCTCTCAGCCCCAAGAGTGTCCACCCTTATGTCTCCGTCAGCTGTGGGTCTAGATATGGTCAATCCAGGTGGCATCACAGCCCCTGAACGAATTTTGTAAGAATTTCTCTCTCTTTCACTGTCTTTGTTTCACGGGTTTTTCAAAGTAATTGCTTTTTATAATGGGGTTTAGCTGCTTTTCACTGCTGTGTTTATGCCGCTTTACACCCACTTGACTCACTTACAGAGAGATATCAATACATAGGTTTAAGATTCTTACTAGTCAGATATATTCTTGGGCGGTGAGTAGGGGGTGTTGAGTCCAGTTCCCTGAGCAAGGAGTAGGTCTTGTCTATTACATATTGGGTTTATGGAACGGTATCTGAGCTAATTTGAAACCCGTGTTTTATGCATCCCCCCGCCTCACCTTTCCCGTTGAGCAGCCATAGTGTGTTTTCTAAACGTGTGACTCTGTTCCGTTTTGTAATTCAGTTCAAGTGTAGCGGTTTTTACATTCCCTCTATTAGTGATATCTTATGACAAGTGTCTTTTTCTGTGTGACTCTTTTCACTTAGAATCGTCGTACCTAAATCCACTCATCATGCTGCTACTAGCCTTATGACCTTGATTTCATGGCTGAGTGATATTCCATTGTACATAAGGACCACAACTTCTTTATCCTTTTTTCTCTTTCCTGGGATATTTAAGGTGTAACGAAGTGGAGGTTCTTGTCAAGAGAGCAGCCCTAAACTTTGGGGTGCCTGTGTCTTGCTGATTTTTAGTTTTCCCAATGTATACGCCCATGAGTGGAAGTGCCCTATGCTCTCTAAGCTGAGTTTTTTAGATGTTTCAGGACACACCGTACACTTCTCCAGAGTGGCTGTTGGCAATTTACATCCCGCCCATCAGCGTAGCAAGGCTCCCGGTTCTCCATGGCCTGTCCTGCATTTCTGGTTTTGACACTTTATTCAGCATGGCCCTTTTGACCGATGGGAAGCGAGACTTCTTTGTAGCGCTGATTTGCCTTTCCAGGTTGCTTGGTTGGCCAAAAAGGGCGTATGCGTTTTTTCCTGAATATATTCAGGAAAAAACGCATACGCCCTTTTTGGCCAAGGGCATGATTGTCGAGGTTTGGCCGCTTTTCCTGTGCTTTCAAGGCGATTCGAATCTACCTCCTGAAATCTGTTTCCTGCAATTCTGCCTTGCTTTCAAATCCTCTTCGTTGCCTTCCCTCAATATATTTGTGGACAAGAGTTATCATTTATAACTCTGCAGGTTTGTGAATTGCAGTGCCCCTGAGCTCCATTGTTCAACTCGCTTACTTGGGAGCTGGCCGCAAAAGCACAGGATTGCTTCAGGCCCTATTCTGGTCCCGGGCGGCAGGCTGAGCCTGTGGTTAATTCTTCTTCCTGATGGGAAAATAGAGTGACCTGTGCCAGTCCCAACACCGAGAGCTAGTCTCTCCTTGGTTCCCCCTCTTCCCGTTCATCCTCAGGACAAATCGCAACCTGTACGGAACAGGAGGTTAAAGGTGCTGAGTCTCCAAGGAGGGAGATTGCTAGTAAAGCGGCTGGAATGGCGAACCCGAGCACAAGGAGGTGAGAAATGAGGTGCGTTTTAGAAACCTTTCCCGATCACACGGTGTACCTTCTTCTGGGTTTCTCATGCATGTTTTCGATGTAGGAAGATGCCCTTGAACCTGGAGATTTGGGACCCATGGGATGGGTACCACGCAGTACTACTTTAAAGGGTCTGCGTTTGCTCACCCAACCTCACCAAACCTCTCAGCCCCAAGAGTGTCCACCCTTATGTCTCCGTCAGCTGTGGGTCTAGATATGGTCAATCCAGGTGGCATCACAGCCCCTGAACGAATTTTGTAAGAATTTCTCTCTCTTTCACTGTCTTTGTTTCACGGGTTTTTCAAAGTAATTGCTTTTTATAATGGGGTTTAGCTGCTTTTCACTGCTGTGTTTATGCCGCTTTACACCCACTTGACTCACTTACAGAGAGATATCAATACATAGGTTTAAGATTCTTACTAGTCAGATATATTCTTGGGCGGTGAGTAGGGGGTGTTGAGTCCAGTTCCCTGAGCAAGGAGTAGGTCTTGTCTATTACATATTGGGTTTATGGAACGGTATCTGAGCTAATTTGAAACCCGTGTTTTATGCATCCCCCCGCCTCACCTTTCCCGTTGAGCAGCCATAGTGTGTTTTCTAAACGTGTGACTCTGTTCCGTTTTGTAATTCAGTTCAAGTGTAGCGGTTTTTACATTCCCTCTATTAGTGATATCTTATGACAAGTGTCTTTTTCTGTGTGACTTTTTTCACTTAGAATCGTCGTACCTAAATCCACTCATCATGCTGCTACTAGCCTTATGACCTTGATTTCATGGCTGAGTGATATTCCATTGTACATAAGGACCACAACTTCTTTATCCTTTTTTCTCTTTCCTGGGATATTTAAGGTGTAACGAAGTGGAGGTTCTTGTCAAGAGAGCAGCCCTAAACTTTGGGGTGCCTGTGTCTTGCTGATTTTTAGTTTTCCCAATGTATACGCCCATGAGTGGAAGTGCCCTATGCTCTCTAAGCTGAGTTTTTTAGATGTTTCAGGACACACCGTACACTTCTCCAGAGTGGCTGTTGGCAATTTACATCCCGCCCATCAGCGTAGCAAGGCTCCCGGTTCTCCATGGCCTGTCCTGCATTTCTGGTTTTGACACTTTATTCAGCATGGCCCTTTTGACCGATGGGAAGCGAGACTTCTTTGTAGCGCTGATTTGCCTTTCCAGGTTGCTTGGTTGGCCAAAAAGGGCGTATGCGTTTTTTCCTGAATATATTCAGGAAAAAACGCATACGCCCTTTTTGGCCAAGGGCATGATTGTCGAGGTTTGGCCGCTTTTCCTGTGCTTTCAAGGCGATTCGAATCTACCTCCTGAAATCTGTTTCCTGCAATTCTGCCTTGCTTTCAAATCCTCTTCGGTGCCTTCCCTCAATATATTTGTGGACAAGAGTTATCATTTATAACTCTGCAGGTTTGTGAATTGCAGTGCCCCTGAGCTCCATTGTTCAACTCGCTTACTTGGGAGCTGGCCGCAAAAGCACAGGATTGCTTCAGGCCCTATTCTGGTCCCGGGCGGCAGGCTGAGCCTGTCGTTAATTCTTCTTCCTGATGGGAAAATAGAGTGACCTGTGCCAGTCCCAACACCTAGAGCTAGTCTCTCATTGGTTCCCCCTCTTCCCGTTCATCCTCAGGACAAATCGCAACCTGTACGGAACAGGAGGTTAAAGGTGCTGAGTCTCCAAGGAGGGAGATTGCTAGTAAAGCGGCTGGAATGGCGAACCCGAGCACAAGGAGGTGAGAAATGAGGTGCGTTTTAGAAACCTTTCCCGATCACACGGTGTACCATCTTCTTGGTTTCTCATGCATGTTTTCGATGTAGGAAGATGCCCTTGAACCTGGAGATTTGGGACCCATGGGATGGGTACCACGCAGTACTACTTTAAAGGGTCTGCGTTTGCTCACCCAACCTCACCAAACCTCTCAGCCCCAAGAGTGTCCACCCTTATGTCTCCGTCAGCTGTGGGTCTAGATATGGTCAATCCAGGTGGCATCACAGCCCCTGAACGAATTTTGTAAGAATTTCTCTCTCTTTCACTGTCTTTGTTTCACGGGTTTTTCAAATTAATTGCTTTTTATAATGGGGTTTAGCTGCTTTTCACTGCTGTGTTTATGCCACTTTACACCCACTTGACTCACTTACAGAGAGATATCAATACATAGGTTTAAGATTCTTACTAGTCAGATATATTCTTGGGCGGTGAGTAGGGGGTGTTGAGTCCAGTTCCCTGAGCAAGGAGTAGGTCTTGTCTATTACATATTGGGTTTATGGAACGGTATCTGAGCTAATTTGAAACCCGTGTTTTATGCATCCCCCCGCCTCACCTTTCCCGTTGAGCAGCCATACTGTGTTTTCTAAACGTGTGACTCTGTTCCGTTTTGTAATTCAGTTCAAGTGTAGCGGTTTTTACATTCCCTCTATTAGTGATATCTTATGACAAGTGTCTTTTTCTGTGTGACTTTTTTCACTTAGAATCGTCGTACCTAAATCCACTCATCATGCTGCTACTAGCCTTATGACCTTGATTTCATGGCTGAGTGATATTCCATTGTACATAAGGACCACAACTTCTTTATCCTTTTTTCTCTTTCCTGGGATATTTAAGGTGTAACGAAGTGGAGGTTCTTGTCAAGAGAGCAGCCCTAAACTTTGGGGTGCCTGTGTCTTGCTGATTTTTAGTTTTCCCAATGTATACGCCCATGAGTGGAAGTGCCCTATGCTCTCTAAGCTGAGTTTTTTAGATGTTTCAGGACACACCGTACACTTCTCCAGAGTGGCTGTTGGCAATTTACATCCCGCCCATCAGCGTAGCAAGGCTCCCGGTTCTCCATGGCCTGTCCTGCATTTCTGGTTTTGACACTTTATTCAGCATGGCCCTTTTGACCGATGGGAAGCGAGACTTCTTTGTAGCGCTGATATGCCTTTTCAGGTTGCTTGGTTGGCCAAAAAGGGCGTATGCGTTTTTTCCTGAATATATTCAGGAAAAAACGCATACGCCCTTTTTGGCCAAGGGCATGATTGTCGAGGTCTTGCCGCTTTTCCTGTGCTTTCAAGGCGATTCGAATCTACCTCCTGAAATCTGTTTCCTGCAATTCTGTCTTGCTTTCAAATCCTCTTCGGTGCCTTCCCTCAATATATTTGTGGACAAGAGTTATCATTTATGACTCTGCAGGTTTGTGAATTGCAGTGCCCCTGAGCTCCATTGTTCAACTCGCTTACTTGGGAGCTGGCCGCAAAAGCACAGGATTGCTTCAGGCCCTATTCTGGTCCCGGGCGGCAGGCTGAGCCTGTGGTTAATTCTTCTTCCTGATGGGAAAATAGAGTGACCTGTGCCAGTCCCAACACCTAGAGCTAGTCTCTCATTGGTTCCCCCTCTTCCCGTTCATCCTCAGGGCAAATCGCAACCTGTACGGAACAGGAGGTTAAAGGTGCTGAGTCTCCAAGGAGGGAGATTGCTAGTAAAGCGGCTGGAATGGCGAACCCGAGCACAAGGAGGTGAGAAATGAGGTGCGTTTTAGAAACCTTTCCCGATCACACGGTGTACCATCTTCTGGGTTTCTCATGCATGTTTTCGATGTAGGAAGATGCCCTTGAACCTGGAGATTTGGGACCCATGGGATGGGTACTACGCAGTACTACTTTAAAGGGTCTGCGTTTGCTCACCCACCCTCACCAAACCTCTCAGCCCCAAGAGTGTCCACCCTTATGTCTCCGTCAGCTGTGGGTCTAGATATGGTCAATCCAGGTGGCATCACAGCCCCTGAACGAATTTTGTAAGAATTTCTCTCTCTTTCACTGTCTTTGTTTCACGGGTTTTTAAAAGTAATTGATTTTTATAATGGGGTTTAGCTGCTTTTCACTGCTGTGTTTATGCCGCTTTACACACACTTGACTCACTTACAGAGAGATATCAATACATAGGTTTAAGATTCTTACTAGTCAGATATATTCTTGGGCGGTGAGTAGGGGGTGTTGAGTCCAGTTCCCTGAGCAAGGAGTAGGTCTCATCTATTACATATTGGGTTTATGGAACGGTATCTGAGCTAATTTGAAACCCGTGTTTTATGCATCCCCCCGCCTCACCTTTCCCGTTGAGCAGCCATAGTGTGTTTTCTAAACGTGTGACTCTGTTCCGTTTTGTAATTCAGTTCAAGTGTAGCGGTTTTTACATTCCCTCTATTAGTGATATCTTATGACAAGTGTCTCTTTCTGTGTGACTTTTTTCACTTAGAATCGTCGTACCTAAATCCACTCATCATGCTGCTACTAGCCTTATGACCTTGATTTCATGGCTGAGTGATATTCCATTGTACATAAGGACCACAACTTCTTTATCCTTTTTTCTCTTTCCTGGGATATTTAAGGTGTAACTAAGTGGAGGTTCTTGTCAAGAGAGCAGCCCTAAACTTTGGGGTGCCTGTGTCTTGCTGATTTTTAGTTTTCCCAATTTATACGCCCATGAGTGGAAGTGCCCTATGCTCTCTAACCTTAGTTTTTTAGATGTATCAGGACACACCGTACACTTCTCCAGAGTGGCTGTTGGCAATTTACATCCCGCCCATCAGCGTAGCAAGCTCCCGTTTCTCCATGACCTGTCCTGCATTTCTGGTTTTGACACTTTATTCAGCATGGCCCTTTAGACCGATGGGAAGCGAGACTTCTTTGTAGCGCTGATTTGCCTTTCCAGGTTGCTTGGTTGGCCAAAAAGGGCGTATGCGTTTTTTCCTGAATATATTCAGGAAAAAACGCATACGCCCTTTTTGGCCAAGGGCATGATTGTCGAGGTTTGGCCGCTTTTCCTGTGCTTTCAAGGCGATTCGAATCTACCTCCTGAAATCTGTTTCCTGCAATTCTGCCTTGCTTTCAAATCCTCTTCGGTGCCTTCCCTCAATATATTTGTGGACAAGAGTTATCATTTATAACTCTGCAGGTTTGTGAATTGCAGTGCCCCTGAGCTCCATTGTTCAACTCGCTTACTTGGGAGCTGGCCGCAAAAGCACAGGATTGCTTCAGGCCCTATTCTGGTCCCGGGCGGCAGGCTGAGCCTGTCGTTAATTCTTCTTCCTGATGGGAAAATAGAGTGACCTGTGCCAGTCCCAACACCTAGAGCTAGTCTCTCATTGGTTCCCCCTCTTCCCGTTCATCCTCAGGACAAATCGCAACCTGTACGGAACAGGAGGTTAAAGGTGCTGAGTCTCCAAGGAGGGAGATTGCTAGTAAAGCGGCTGGAATGGCGAACCCGAGCACAAGGAGGTGAGAAATGAGGTGCGTTTTAGAAACCTTTCCCGATCACACGGTGTACCATCTTCTTGGTTTCTCATGCATGTTTTCGATGTAGGAAGATGCCCTTGAACCTGGAGATTTGGGACCCATGGGATGGGTACCACGCAGTACTACTTTAAAGGGTCTGCGTTTGCTCACCCAACCTCACCAAACCTCTCAGCCCCAAGAGTGTCCACCCTTATGTCTCCGTCAGCTGTGGGTCTAGATATGGTCAATCCAGGTGGCATCACAGCCCCTGAACGAATTTTGTAAGAATTTCTCTCTCTTTCACTGTCTTTGTTTCACGGGTTTTTCAAATTAATTGCTTTTTATAATGGGGTTTAGCTGCTTTTCACTGCTGTGTTTATGCCACTTTACACCCACTTGACTCACTTACAGAGAGATATCAATACATAGGTTTAAGATTCTTACTAGTCAGATATATTCTTGGGCGGTGAGTAGGGGGTGTTGAGTCCAGTTCCCTGAGCAAGGAGTAGGTCTTGTCTATTACATATTGGGTTTATGGAACGGTATCTGAGCTAATTTGAAACCCGTGTTTTATGCATCCCCCCGCCTCACCTTTCCCGTTGAGCAGCCATAGTGTGTTTTCTAAACGTGTGACTCTGTTCCGTTTTGTAATTCAGTTCAAGTGTAGCGGTTTTTACATTCCCTCTATTAGTGATATCTTATGACAAGTGTCTTTTTCTGTGTGACTTTTTTCACTTAGAATCGTCGTACCTAAATCCACTCATCATGCTGCTACTAGCCTTATGACCTTGATTTCATGGCTGAGTGATATTCCATTGTACATAAGGACCACAACTTCTTTATCCTTTTTTCTCTTTCCTGGGATATTTAAGGTGTAACGAAGTGGAGGTTCTTGTCAAGAGAGCAGCCCTAAACTTTGGGGTGCCTGTGTCTTGCTGATTTTTAGTTTTCCCAATGTATACGCCCATGAGTGGAAGTGCCCTATGCTCTCTAAGCTGAGTTTTTTAGATGTTTCAGGACACACCGTACACTTCTCCAGAGTGGCTGTTGGCAATTTACATCCCGCCCATCAGCGTAGCAAGGCTCCCGGTTCTCCATGGCCT
Source organism: Eschrichtius robustus (assembly GCF_028021215.1). Lineage (NCBI taxonomy): Eukaryota > Metazoa > Chordata > Mammalia > Artiodactyla > Eschrichtiidae > Eschrichtius > Eschrichtius robustus. The sequence continues at coordinate 40,143,279 of NC_090831.1, read as the reverse complement.
GTCCTGCATTTCTGGTTTTGACACTTTATTCAGCATGGCCCTTTTGACCGATGGGAAGCGAGACTTCTTTGTAGCGCTGATTTGCCTTTTCAGGTTGCTTGGTTGGCCAAAAAGGGCGTATGCGTTTTTTCCTGAATATATTCAGGAAAAAACGCATACGCCCTTTTTGGCCAAGGGCATGATTGTCGAGGTTTTGCCGCTTTTCCTGTGCTTTCAAGGCGATTCGAATCTACCTCCTGAAATCTGTTTCCTGCAATTCTGTCTTGCTTTCAAATCCTCTTCGGTGCCTTCCCTCAATATATTTGTGGACAAGAGTTATCATTTATGACTCTGCAGGTTTGTGAATTGCAGTGCCCCTGAGCTCCATTGTTCAACTCGCTTACTTGGGAGCTGGCCGCAAAAGCACAGGATTGCTTCAGGCCCTATTCTGGTCCCTGACGGCAGGCTGAGCCTGTGGTTAATTCTTCTTCCTGATGGGAAAATAGAGTGACCTGTGCCAGTCCCAACACCTAGAGCTAGTCTCTCATTGGTTCCCCCTCTTCCCGTTCATCCTCAGGGCAAATCGCAACCTGTACGGAACAGGAGGTTAAAGGTGCTGAGTCTCCAAGGAGGGAGATTGCTAGTAAAGCGGCTGGAATGGCGAACCCGAGCACAAGGAGGTGAGAAATGAGGTGCGTTTTAGAAACCTTTCCCGATCACACGGTGTACCATCTTCTGGGTTTCTCATGCATGTTTTCGATGTAGGAAGATGCCCTTGAACCTGGAGATTTGGGACCCATGGGATGGGTACTACGCAGTACTACTTTAAAGGGTCTGCGTTTGCTCACCCACCCTCACCAAACCTCTCAGCCCCAAGAGTGTCCACCCTTATGTCTCCGTCAGCTGTGGGTCTAGATATGGTCAATCCAGGTGGCATCACAGCCCCTGAACGAATTTTGTAAGAATTTCTCTCTCTTTCACTGTCTTTGTTTCACGGGTTTTTAAAAGTAATTGATTTTTATAATGGGGTTTAGCTGCTTTTCACTGCTGTGTTTATGCCGCTTTACACACACTTGACTCACTTACAGAGAGATATCAATACATAGGTTTAAGATTCTTACTAGTCAGATATATTCTTGGGCGGTGAGTAGGGGGTGTTGAGTCCAGTTCCCTGAGCAAGGAGTAGGTCTCATCTATTACATATTGGGTTTATGGAACGGTATCTGAGCTAATTTGAAACCCGTGTTTTATGCATCCCCCCGCCTCACCTTTCCCGTTGAGCAGCCATAGTGTGTTTTCTAAACGTGTGACTCTGTTCCGTTTTGTAATTCAGTTCAAGTGTAGCGGTTTTTACATTCCCTCTATTAGTGATATCTTATGACAAGTGTCTCTTTCTGTGTGACTTTTTTCACTTAGAATCGTCGTACCTAAATCCACTCATCATGCTGCTACTAGCCTTATGACCTTGATTTCATGGCTGAGTGATATTCCATTGTACATAAGGACCACAACTTCTTTATCCTTTTTTCTCTTTCCTGGGATATTTAAGGTGTAACTAAGTGGAGGTTCTTGTCAAGAGAGCAGCCCTAAACTTTGGGGTGCCTGTGTCTTGCTGATTTTTAGTTTTCCCAATTTATACGCCCATGAGTGGAAGTGCCCTATGCTCTCTAACCTTAGTTTTTTAGATGTATCAGGACACACCGTACACTTCTCCAGAGTGGCTGTTGGCAATTTACATCCCGCCCATCAGCGTAGCAAGCTCCCGTTTCTCCATGACCTGTCCTGCATTTCTGGTTTTGACACTTTATTCAGCATGGCCCTTTTGACCGATGGGAAGCGAGACTTCTTTGTAGCGCTGATTTGCCTTTCCAGGTTGCTTGGTTGGCCAAAAAGGGCGTATGCGTTTTTTCCTGAATATATTCAGGAAAAAACGCATACGCCCTTTTTGGCCAAGGGCATGATTGTCGAGGTTTGGCCGCTTTTCCTGTGCTTTCAAGGCGATTCGAATCTACCTACTGAAATCGATTTCCTGCAATTCTGCCTTGCTTTCAAATCCTCTTCGTTGCCTTCCCTCAATATATTTGTGGACTACAGTTATCATTTATAACTCTGCAGGTTTGTGAATTGCAGTGCCCCTGAGCTCCATTGTTCAACTCGCTTTCTTGGGAGCTGGCCGCAAAAGCGCAGGATTGCTTCAGGCCCTATTCTGGTCCCGGGCGGCAGGCTGAGCCTGTGGTTAATTCTTCTTCCTGATGGGAAAATAGAGTGACCTGTGCCAGTCCCAACACCTAGAGCTAGTCTCTCATTGGTTCCCCCTCTTCCCGTTCATCCTCAGGACAAATTGCAACCTGTACGGAACAGGAAGTTAAAGGTGCTGAGTCTCCAAGGAGGGAGATTGCTCGTAAAGCGGCTGGAATGGCGAACCCGAGCACAAGGAGATGAGAAATGAGGTGCATTTTAGAAACCTTTCCCGATCACACGGTGTAGCAGCTTCTGGGTTTCTCATGCATGTTTTCGATGTAGGAAGATGCCCTTGAACCTGGAGATTTGGGACCCATGGGATGGGTACTACGCAGTATTACTTTAAAGGGTCTGCGTTTGCTCACCCAACCTCACCTAACCTCTCAGCCCCACGAGTGTCCACCCTTATGACTCCATCAGCTGTGGGTCTAGATATGGTCAATCCAGGTGGCATCACAGCCCCTGAACGAATTTTGTAAGAGTTTATCTCTCTTTCACTGTCTTTGTTTCACGGGTTTTTAAAAGTAAGTGATTTTTATAATGGGGTTTAGCTGCTTTTCACTGCTGTGTTTATGCCGCTTTACACCCACTTGACTCACTTACAGAGAGATATCAATACATAGGTTTTAAGATTCTTACTTTTCAGGTATATTCTTGGGCGGTGAGTAGGGGTGTTGAGTTCAGTTCACTGAGGAAGGAGTAGGTCTTGTCTATTACATATTGGGTTTATGGAACGGTATCTGAGCTAATTTGAAACCCGTGTTTTATGCATCACCCCGCCTCACCTTTCCCGTTGAGCAGCCATAGTGTGTTTTCTAAACGTGTGACTCTGTTCCGTTTTGTAATTCAGTTCAAGTGTAGCGGTTTTTACATTCCCTCTATTAGTGATATCTTATGACAAGTGTCTTTTCCTTTGTGACTTTTATCACTTAGAATTGTCGTACGTAAATCCACTCATCATGCTGCTACTAGCCTTATGACGTTGATTTCATGGCTGAGTGATATTCCATTGTGCATAAGGACCACAACTTCTTTATCTAGTTTTCTCTTTCCTGGGATATTTAAGGTGTAACACAGTGGAGGTTCTTATCAAGAGAGTCCCTAAACTTTGGGGTGCCTGTGTTTGCTGATTTTAATTTTCCCAATTTATACTCCCATGAGTGGAAGTGCCCTATGCTCTCTAAGCTGAGTTTTTTAGATGTTTCAGGGCACACCGTACACTTATCCAGAGTGGCTGTTGGCAATTTACATCCCGCCAATCAGCGTAGCAAGGCTCCCTTTTCTCCATGGCCTGTCCTGCATTTCTGGTTTTGACACTTTATTCAGCATGGCCCTTTTGACCGATGGGAAGCGAGACTTCTTTGTAGCGCTGATTTGCCTTTCCAGGTTGCTTGGTTGGCCAAAAAGGGCGTATGCGTTTTTTCCTGAATATATTCAGGAAAAAACGCATACGCCCTTTTTGGCCAAGGGCATGATTGTCGAGGTTTGGCCGCTTTTCCTGTGCTTTCATGGCGATTCAAATCTACCTCCTGAAATCTGTTTCCTGCAATTCTGCCTTGCTTTCAAATCCTCTTCGGTGCCTTCCCTCAATATATTTGTGGACAAGAGTTATCATTTATAACTCTGCAGGTTTGTGAATTGCAGTGCCCCTGAGCTCCATTGTTCAACTCACTTACTTGGGAGCTGGCCGCAAAAGCACAGGATTGCTTCAGGCCCTATTCTGGTCCCGGGCGGCAGGCTGAGCCTGTGGTTAATTCTTCTTCCTGATGGGAAAATAGAGTGACCTGTGCCAGTCCCAACACCTAGAGCTAGTCTCTCATTGGTTCCCCCTCTTCCCGTTCATCCTCAGGACAAATCGCAACCTGTACGGAACAGGAGGTTAAAGGTGCTGTGTCTCCAAGGAGGGAGATTGGTAGTAAAGCGGCTGGAATGGCGAACCCGAGCACAAGGAGGTGAGAAATGAGGTGCGTTTTAGAAACCTTTCCCGATCACACGGTGTACCATCTTCTGGGTTTCTCATGCATGTTTTCGATGTAGGAAGATGCCCTTGAACCTGGAGATTTGGGACCCATGGGATCGGTACCACGCAGTACTACTTTAAAGGGTCTGCATTTGCTCACCCAACCTCACCAAACCTCTCAGCCCCAAGAGTGTCCACCCTTATGTCTCCGTCAGCTGTGGGTCTAGATATGGTCAATCCAGGTGGCATCACAGCCCCTGAACGAATTTTGTAAGAATTTCTCTCTCTTTCACTGTCTTTGTTTCACGGGTTTTTAAAAGTAATTGCTTTTTATAATGGGGTTTAGCTGCTTTTCACTGCTGTGTTTATGCCGCTTTACACCCACTTGACTCACTTACAGAGAGATATCAATACATAGGTTTAAGATTCTTACTAGTCAGATATATTCTTGGGCGGTGAGTAGGGGGTGTTGAGTCCAGTTCCCTGAGCAAGGAGTAGGTCTTGTCTATTACATATTGGGTTTATGGAACGGTATCTGAGCTAATTTGAAACCCGTGTTTTATGCATCCCCCCGCCTCACCTTTCCCGTTGAGCAGCCATAGTGTGTTTTCTAAACGTGTGACTCTGTTCCGTTTTGTAATTCAGTTCAAGTGTAGCGGTTTTTACATTCCCTCTATTAGTGATATCTTATGACAAGTGTCTTTTTCTGTGTGACTTTTTTCACTTAGAATCGTCGTACCTAAATCCACTCATCATGCTGCTACTAGCCTTATGACCTTGATTTCATGGCTGAGTGATATTCCATTGTACATAAGGACCACAACTTCTTTATCCTTTTTTCTCTTTCCTGGGATATTTAAGGTGTAACGAAGTGGAGGTTCTTGTCAAGAGAGCAGCCCTAAACTTTGGGGTGCCTGTGTCTTGCTGATTTTTAGTTTTCCCAATGTATACGCCCATGAGTGGAAGTGCCCTATGCTCTCTAAGCTGAGTTTTTTAGATGTTTCAGGACACACCGTACACTTCTCCAGAGTGGCTGTTGGCAATTTACATCCCGCCCATCAGCGTAGCAAGGCTCCCGGTTCTCCATGGCCTGTCCTGCATTTCTGGTTTTGACACTTTATTCAGCATGGCCCTTTTGACCGATGGGAAGCGAGACTTCTTTGTAGCGCTGATTTGCCTTTCCAGGTTGCTTGGTTGGCCAAAAAGGGCGTATGCGTTTTTTCCTGAATATATTCAGGAAAAAACGCATACGCCCTTTTTGGCCAAGGGCATGATTGTCGAGGTTTGGCCGCTTTTCCTGTGCTTTCAAGGCGATTCGAATCTACCTCCTGAAATCTGTTTCCTGCAATTCTGCCTTGCTTTCAAATCCTCTTCGGTGCCTTCCCTCAATATATTTGTGGACAAGAGTTATCATTTATAACTCTGCAGGTTTGTGAATTGCAGTGCCCCTGAGCTCCATTGTTCAACTCGCTTACTTGGGAGCTGGCCGCAAAAGCACAGGATTGCTTCAGGCCCTATTCTGGTCCCGGGCGGCCGGCTGAGCCTGTGGTTAATTCTTCTTCCTGATGGGAAAATAGAGTGACCTGTGCCAGTCCCAACACCGAGAGCTAGTCTCTCATTGGTTCCCCCTCTTCCCGTTCATCCTCAGGACAAATCGCAACCTGTACGGAACAGGAGGTTAAAGGTGCTGAGTCTCCAAGGAGGGAGATTGCTAGTAAAGCGGCTGGAATGGCGAACCCGAGCACAAGGAGGTGAGAAATGAGGTGCGTTTTAGAAACCTTTCCCTATCACACGGTGTACCATCTTCTGGGTTTCTCATGCATGTTTTCGATGTAGGAAGATGCCCTTGAACCTGGAGATTTGGGACCCATGGGATGGGTACCACGCAGTACTACTTTAAAGGGTCTGCGTTTGCTCACCCAACCTCACCAAACCTCTCATCCCCAAGAGTGTCCACCCTTATGTCTCCGTCAGCTGTGGGTCTAGATATGGTCAATCCAGGTGGCATCACAGCCCCTAAACGAATTTTGTAAGAATTTCTCTCTCTTTCACTGTCTTTGTTTCACGGGTTTTTCAAAGTAATTGCTTTTTATAATGGGGTTTAGCTGCTTTTCACTGCTGTGTTTATGCCGCTTTACACCCACTTGACTCACTTACAGAGAGATATCAATACATAGGTTTAAGATTCTTACTAGTCAGATATATTCTTGGGCGGTGAGTAGGGGGTGTTGAGTCCAGTTCCCTGAGCAAGGAGTAGGTCTTGTCTATTACATATTGGGTTTATGGAACGGTATCTGAGCTAATTTGAAACCCGTGTTTTATGCATCCCCCCGCCTCACCTTTCCCGTTGAGCAGCCATAGTGTGTTTTCTAAACGTGTGACTCTGTTCCGTTTTGTAATTCAGTTCAAGTGTAGCGGTTTTTACATTCCCTCTATTAGTGATATCTTATGACAAGTGTCTTTTTCTGTGTGACGTTTTTCACTTAGAATCGTCGTACCTAAATCCACTCATCATGCTGCTACTAGCCTTATGACCTTGATTTCATGGCTGAGTGATATTCCATTGTACATAAGGACCACAACTTCTTTATCCTTTTTTCTCTTTCCTGGGATATTTAAGGTGTAACGAAGTGGAGGTTCTTGTCAAGAGAGCAGCCCTAAACTTTGGGGTGCCTGTGTCTTGCTGATTTTTAGTTTTCCCAATGTATACGCCCATGAGTGGAAGTGCCCTATGCTCTCTAAGCTGAGTTTTTTAGATGTTTCAGGACACACCGTACACTTCTCCAGAGTGGCTGTTGGCAATTTACATCCCGCCCATCAGCGTAGCAAGGCTCCCGGTTCTCCATGGCCTGTCCTGCATTTCTGGTTTTGACACTTTATTCAGCATGGCCCTTTTGACCGATGGGAAGCGAGACTTCTTTGTAGCGCTGATTTGCCTTTCCAGGTTGCTTGGTTGGCCAACAAGGGCGTATGCGTTTTTTCCTGAATATATTCAGGAAAAAACGCATACGCCCTTGTTGGCCAAGGGCATGATTGTCGAGGTTTGGCCGCTTTTCCTGTGCTTTCAAGGCGATTCGAATCTACCTCCTGAAATCTGTTTCCTGCAATTCTGCCTTGCTTTCAAATCCTCTTCGGTGCCTTCCCTCAATATATTTGTGGACAAGAGTTATCATTTATAACTCTGCAGGTTTGTGAATTGCAGTGCCCCTGAGCTCCATTGTTCAACTCGCTTACTTGGGAGCTGGCCGCAAAAGCACAGGATTGCTTCAGGCCCTATTCTGGTCCCGGGCGGCCGGCTGAGCCTGTGGTTAATTCTTCTTCCTGATGGGAAAATAGAGTGACCTGTGCCAGTCCCAACACCGAGAGCTAGTCTCTCCTTGGTTCCCCCTCTTCCCGTTCATCCTCAGGACAAATCGCAACCTGTACGGAACAGGAGGTTAAAGGTGCTGAGTCTCCAAGGAGGGAGATTGCTAGTAAAGCGGCTGGAATGGCGAACCCGAGCACAAGGAGGTGAGAAATGAGGTGCGTTTTAGAAACCTTTCCCGATCACACGGTGTACCATCTTCTGGGTTTCTCATGCATGTTTTCGATGTAGGAAGATGCCCTTGAACCTGGAGATTTGGGACCCATGGGATGGGTACCACGCAGTACTACTTTAAAGGGTCTGCGTTTGCTCACCCAACCTCACCAAACCTCTCAGCCCCAAGAGTGTCCACCCTTATGTCTCCGTCAGCTGTGGGTCTAGATATGGTCAATCCAGGTGGCATCACAGCCCCTGAACGAATTTTGTAAGAATTTCTCTCTCTTTCACTGTCTTTGTTTCACGGGTTTTTCAAAGTAATTGCTTTTTATAATGGGGTTTAGCTGCTTTTCACTGCTGTGTTTATGCCGCTTTACACCCACTTGACTCACTTACAGAGAGATATCAATACATAGGTTTAAGATTCTTACTAGTCAGATATATTCTTGGGCGGTGAGTAGGGGGTGTTGAGTCCAGTTCCCTGAGCAAGGAGTAGGTCTTGTCTATTACATATTGGGTTTATGGAACGGTATCTGAGCTAATTTGAAACCCGTGTTTTATGCATCCCCCCGCCTCACCTTTCCCGTTGAGCAGCCATAGTGTGTTTTCTAAACGTGTGACTCTGTTCCGTTTTGTAATTCAGTTCAAGTGTAGCGGTTTTTACATTCCCTCTATTAGTGATATCTTATGACAAGTGTCTTTTTCTGTGTGACTTTTTTCACTTAGAATCGTCGTACCTAAATCCACTCATCATGCTGCTACTAGCCTTATGACCTTGATTTCATGGCTGAGTGATATTCCATTGTACATAAGGACCACAACTTCTTTATCCTTTTTTCTCTTTCCTGGGATATTTAAGGTGTAACGAAGTGGAGGTTCTTGTCAAGAGAGCAGCCCTAAACTTTGGGGTGCCTGTGTCTTGCTGATTTTTAGTTTTCCCAATGTATACGCCCATGAGTGGAAGTGCCCTATGCTCTCTAAGCTGAGTTTTTTAGATGTTTCAGGACACACCGTACACTTCTCCAGAGTGGCTGTTGGCAATATACATCCCGCCCATCAGCGTAGCAAGGCTCCCGGTTCTCCATGGCCTGTCCTGCATTTCTGGTTTTGACACTTTATTCAGCATGGCCCTTTTGACCGATGGGAAGCGAGACTTCTTTGTAGCGCTGATTTGCCTTTCCAGGTTGCTTGGTTGGCCAAAAAGGGCGTATGCGTTTTTTCCTGAATATATTCAGGAAAAAACGCATACGCCCTTTTTGGCCAAGGGCATGATTGTCGAGGTTTGGCCGCTTTTCCTGTGCTTTCAAGGCGATTCGAATCTACCTCCTGAAATCTGTTTCCTGCAATTCTGCCTTGCTTTCAAATCCTCTTCGGTGCCTTCCCTCAATATATTTGTGGACAAGAGTTATCATTTATAACTCTGCAGGTTTGTGAATTGCAGTGCCCCTGAGCTCCATTGTTCAACTCGCTTACTTGGGAGCTGGCCGCAAAAGCACAGGATTGCTTCAGGCCCTATTCTGGTCCCGGGCGGCCGGCTGAGCCTGTGGTTAATTCTTCTTCCTGATGGGAAAATAGAGTGACCTGTGCCAGTCCCAACACCGAGAGCTAGTCTCTCCTTGGTTCCCCCTCTTCCCGTTCATCCTCAGGACAAATCGCAACCTGTACGGAACAGGAGGTTAAAGGTGCTGAGTCTCCAAGGAGGGAGATTGCTAGTAAAGCGGCTGGAATGGCGAACCCGAGCACAAGGAGGTGAGAAATGAGGTGCGTTTTAGAAACCTTTCCCGATCACACGGTGTACCATCTTCTGGGTTTCTCATGCATGTTTTCGATGTAGGAAGATGCCCTTGAACCTGGAGATTTGGGACCCATGGGATGGGTACCACGCAGTACTACTTTAAAGGGTCTGCGTTTGCTCACCCAACCTCACCAAACCTCTCAGCCCCAAGAGTGTCCACCCTTATGTCTCCGTCAGCTGTGGGTCTAGATATGGTCAATCCAGGTGGCATCACAGCCCCTGAACGAATTTTGTAAGAATTTCTCTCTCTTTCACTGTCTTTGTTTCACGGGTTTTTCAAAGTAATTGCTTTTTATAATGGGGTTTAGCTGCTTTTCACTGCTGTGTTTATGCCGCTTTACACCCACTTGACTCACTTACAGAGAGATATCAATACATAGGTTTAAGATTCTTACTAGTCAGATATATTCTTGGGCGGTGAGTAGGGGGTGTTGAGTCCAGTTCCCTGAGCAAGGAGTAGGTCTTGTCTATTACATATTGGGTTTATGGAACGGTATCTGAGCTAATTTGAAACCCATGTTTTATGCATCCCCCCGCCTCACCTTTCCCGTTGAGCAGCCATAGTGTGTTTTCTAAACGTGTGACTCTGTTCCGTTTTGTAATTCAGTTCAAGTGTAGCGGTTTTTACATTCCCTCTATTAGTGATATCTTATGACAAGTGTCTTTTTCTGTGTGACTTTTTTCACTTAGAATCGTCGTACCTAAATCCACTCATCATGCTGCTACTAGCCTTATGACCTTGATTTCATGGCTGAGTGATATTCCATTGTACATAAGGACCACAACTTCTTTATCCTTTTTTCTCTTTCCTGGGATATTTAAGGTGTAACGAAGTGGAGGTTCTTGTCAAGAGAGCAGCCCTAAACTTTGGGGTGCCTGTGTCTTGCTGATTTTTAGTTTTCCCAATGTATACGCCCATGAGTGGAAGTGCCCTATGCTCTCTAAGCTGAGTTTTTTAAATGTTTCAGGACACACCGTACACTTCTCCAGAGTGGCTGTTGGCAATATACATCCCGCCCATCAGCGTAGCAAGGCTCCCGGTTCTCCATGGCCTGTCCTGCATTTCTGGTTTTGACACTTTATTCAGCATGGCCCTTTTGACCGATGGGAAGCGAGACTTCTTTGTAGCGCTGATTTGCCTTTCCAGGTTGCTTGGTTGGCCAAAAAGGGCGTATGCGTTTTTTCCTGAATATATTCAGGAAAAAACGCATACGCCCTTTTTGGCCAAGGGCATGATTGTCGAGGTTTGGCCGCTTTTCCTGTGCTTTCAAGGCGATTCGAATCTACCTCCTGAAATCTGTTTCCTGCAATTCTGCCTTGCTTTCAAATCCTCTTCGTTGCCTTCCCTCAATATATTTGTGGACAAGAGTTATCATTTATAACTCTGCAGGTTTGTGAATTGCAGTGCCCCTGAGCTCCATTGTTCAACGCGCTTACTTGGGAGCTGGCCGCAAAAGCACAGGATTGCTTCAGGCCCTATTCTGGTCCCGGGCGGCAGGCTGAGCCTGTGGTTAATTCTTCTTCCTGATGGGAAAATAGAGTGACCTGTGCCAGTCCCAACACCGAGAGCTAGTCTCTCCTTGGTTCCCCCTCTTCCCGTTCATCCTCAGGACAAATCGCAACCTGTACGGAACAGGAGGTTAAAGGTGCTGAGTCTCCAAGGAGGGAGATTGCTAGTAAAGCGGCTGGAATGGCGAACCCGAGCACAAGGAGGTGAGAAATGAGGTGCGTTTTAGAAACCTTTCCCGATCACACGGTGTACCATCTTCTGGGTTTCTCATGCATGTTTTCGATGTAGGAAGATGCCCTTGAACCTGGAGATTTGGGACCCATGGGATGGGTACCACGCAGTACTACTTTAAAGGGTCTGCGTTTGCTCACCCAACCTCACCAAACCTCTCAGCCCCAAGAGTGTCCACCCTTATGTCTCCGTCAGCTGTGGGTCTAGATATGGTCAATCCAGGTGGCATCACAGCCCCTGAACGAATTTTGTAAGAATTTCTCTCTCTTTCACTGTCTTTGTTTCACGGGTTTTTCAAAGTAATTGCTTTTTATAATGGGGTTTAGCTGCTTTTCACTGCTGTGTTTATGCCGCTTTACACCCACTTGACTCACTTACAGAGAGATATCAATACATAGGTTTAAGATTCTTACTAGTCAGATATATTCTTGGGCGGTGAGTAGGGGGTGTTGAGTCCAGTTCCCTGAGCAAGGAGTAGGTCTTGTCTATTACATATTGGGTTTATGGAACGGTATCTGAGCTAATTTGAAACCCGTGTTTTATGCATCCCCCCGCCTCACCTTTCCCGTTGAGCAGCCATAGTGTGTTTTCTAAACGTGTGACTCTGTTCCGTTTTGTAATTCAGTTCAAGTGTAGCGGTTTTTACATTCCCTCTATTAGTGATATCTTATGACAAGTGTCTTTTTCTGTGTGACTTTTTTCACTTAGAATCGTCGTACCTAAATCCACTCATCATGCTGCTACTAGCCTTATGACCTTGATTTCATGGCTGAGTGATATTCCATTGTACATAAGGACCACAACTTCTTTATCCTTTTTTCTCTTTCCTGGGATATTTAAGGTGTAACGAAGTGGAGGTTCTTGTCAAGAGAGCAGCCCTAAACTTTGGGGTGCCTGTGTCTTGCTGATTTTTAGTTTTCCCAATGTATACGCCCATGAGTGGAAGTGCCCTATGCTCTCTAAGCTGAGTTTTTTAGATGTTTCAGGACACACCGTACACTTCTCCAGAGTGGCTGTTGGCAATTTACATCCCGCCCATCAGCGTAGCAAGGCTCCCGGTTCTCCATGGCCTGTCCTGCATTTCTGGTTTTGACACTTTATTCAGCATGGCCCTTTTGACCGATGGGAAGCGAGACTTCTTTGTAGCGCTGATTTGCCTTTCCAGGTTGCTTGGTTGGCCAAAAAGGGCGTATGCGTTTTTTCCTGAATATATTCAGGAAAAAACGCATACGCCCTTTTTGGCCAAGGGCATGATTGTCGAGGTTTGGCCGCTTTTCCTGTGCTTTCAAGGCGATTCGAATCTACCTCCTGAAATCTGTTTCCTGCAATTCTGCCTTGCTTTCAAATCCTCTTCGGTGCCTTCCCTCAATATATTTGTGGACAAGAGTTATCATTTATAACTCTGCAGGTTTGTGAATTGCAGTGCCCCTGAGCTCCATTGTTCAACTCGCTTACTTGGGAGCTGGCCGCAAAAGCACAGGATTGCTTCAGGCCCTATTCTGGTCCCGGGCGGCAGGCTGAGCCTGTCGTTAATTCTTCTTCCTGATGGGAAAATAGAGTGACCTGTGCCAGTCCCAACACCTAGAGCTAGTCTCTCATTGGTTCCCCCTCTTCCCGTTCATCCTCAGGACAAATCGCAACCTGTACGGAACAGGAGGTTAAAGGTGCTGAGTCTCCAAGGAGGGAGATTGCTAGTAAAGCGGCTGGAATGGCGAACCCGAGCACAAGGAGGTGAGAAATGAGGTGCGTTTTAGAAACCTTTCCCGATCAAACGGTGTACCATCTTCTTGGTTTCTCATGCATGTTTTCGATGTAGGAAGATGCCCTTGAACCTGGAGATTTGGGACCCATGGGATGGGTACCACGCAGTACTACTTTAAAGGGTCTGCGTTTGCTCACCCAACCTCACCAAACCTCTCAGCCCCAAGAGTGTCCACCCTTATGTCTCCGTCAGCTGTGGGTCTAGATATGGTCAATCCAGGTGGCATCACAGCCCCTGAACGAATTTTGTAAGAATTTCTCTCTCTTTCACTGTCTTTGTTTCACGGGTTTTTCAAATTAATTGCTTTTTATAATGGGGTTTAGCTGCTTTTCACTGCTGTGTTTATGCCACTTTACACCCACTTGACTCACTTATAGAGAGATATCAATACATAGGTTTAAGATTCTTACTAGTCAGATATATTCTTGGGCGGTGAGTAGGGGGTGTTGAGTCCAGTTCCCTGAGCAAGGAGTAGGTCTTGTCTATTACATATTGGGTTTATGGAACGGTATCTGAGCTAATTTGAAACCCGTGTTTTATGCATCCCCCCGCCTCACCTTTCCCGTTGAGCAGCCATACTGTGTTTTCTAAACGTGTGACTCTGTTCCGTTTTGTAATTCAGTTCAAGTGTAGCGGTTTTTACATTCCCTCTATTAGTGATATCTTATGACAAGTGTCTTTTTCTGTGTGACTTTTTTCACTTAGAATCGTCGTACCTAAATCCACTCATCATGCTGCTACTAGCCTTATGACCTTGATTTCATGGCTGAGTGATATTCCATTGTACATAAGGACCACAACTTCTTTATCCTTTTTTCTCTTTCCTGGGATATTTAAGGTGTAACGAAGTGGAGGTTCTTGTCAAGAGAGCAGCCCTAAACTTTGGGGTGCCTGTGTCTTGCTGATTTTTAGTTTTCCCAATGTATACGCCCATGAGTGGAAGTGCCCTATGCTCTCTAAGCTGAGTTTTTTAGATGTTTCAGGACACACCGTACACTTCTCCAGAGTGGCTGTTGGCAATTTACATCCCGCCCATCAGCGTAGCAAGGCTCCCGGTTCTCCATGGCCTGTCCTGCATTTCTGGTTTTGACACTTTATTCAGCATGGCCCTTTTGACCGATGGGAAGCGATACTTCTTTGTAGCGCTGATTTGCCTTTCCAGGTTGCTTGGTTGGCCAAAAAGGGCGTATGCGTTTTTTCCTGAATATATTCAGGAAAAAACGCATACGCCCTTTTTGGCCAAGGGCATGATTGTCGAGGTTTGGCCGCTTTTCCTGTGCTTTCAAGGCGATTCGAATCTACCTCCTGAAATCTGTTTCCTGCAATTCTGCCTTGCTTTCAAATCCTCTTCGGTGCCTTCCCTCAATATATTTGTGGACAAGAGTTATCATTTATAACTCTGCAGGTTTGTGAATTGCAGTGCCCCTGAGCTCCATTGTTCAACTCGCTTACTTGGGAGCTGGCCGCAAAAGCACAGGATTGCTTCAGGCCCTATTCTGGTCCCGGGCGGCAGGCTGAGCCTGTCGTTAATTCTTCTTCCTGATGGGAAAATAGAGTGACCTGTGCCAGTCCAAACACCTAGAGCTAGTCTCTCATTGGTCCCCCTCTTCCCGTTCATCCTCAGGACAAATCGCAACCTGTACGGAACAGGAGGTTAAAGGTGCTGAGTCTCCAAGGAGGGAGATTGCTAGTAAAGCGGCTGGAATGGCGAACCCGAGCACAAGGAGGTGAGAAATGAGGTGCGTTTTAGAAACCTTTCCCGATCACACGGTGTACCATCTTCTTGGTTTCTCATGCATGTTTTCGATGTAGGAAGATGCCCTTGAACCTGGAGATTTGGGACCCATGGGATGGGTACCACGCAGTACTACTTTAAAGGGTCTGCGTTTGCTCACCCAACCTCACCAAACCTCTCAGCCCCAAGAGTGTCCACCCTTATGTCTCCGTCAGCTGTGGGTCTAGATATGGTCAATCCAGGTGGCATCACAGCCCCTGAACGAATTTTGTAAGAATTTCTCTCTCTTTCACTGTCTTTGTTTCACGGGTTTTTAAAAGTAATTGATTTTTATAATGGGGTTTAGCTGCTTTTCACTGCTGTGTTTATGCCACTTTACACCCACTTGACTCACTTACAGAGAGATATCAATACATAGGTTTAAGATTCTTACTAGTCAGATATATTCTTGGGCGGTGAGTAGGGGGTGTTGAGTCCAGTTCCCTGAGCAAGGAGTAGGTCTTGTCTATTACATATTGGGTTTATGGAACGGTATCTGAGCTAATTTGAAACCCGTGTTTTATGCATCCCACCGCCTCACCTTTCCCGTTGAGCAGCCATACTGTGTTTTCTAAACGTGTGACTCTGTTCCGTTTTGTAATTCAGTTCAAGTGTAGCGGTTTTTACATTCCCTCTATTAGTGATATCTTATGACAAGTGTCTTTTTCTGTGTGACTTTTTTCACTTAGAATCGTCGTACCTAAATCCACTCATCATGCTGCTACTAGCCTTATGACCTTGATTTCATGGCTGAGTGATATTCCATTGTACATAAGGACCACAACTTCTTTATCCTTTTTTCTCTTTCCTGGGATATTTAAGGTGTAACGAAGTGGAGGTTCTTGTCAAGAGAGCAGCCCTAAACTTTGGGGTGCCTGTGTCTTGCTGATTTTTAGTTTTCCCAATGTATACGCCCATGAGTGGAAGTGCCCTATGCTCTCTAACCTGAGTTTTTTAGATGTTTCAGGACACACCGTACACTTCTCCAGAGTGGCTGTTGGCAATTTACATCCCGCCCATCAGCGTAGCAAGGCTCCCGGTTCTCCATGGCCTGTCCTGCATTTCTGGTTTTGACACTTTATTCAGCATGGCCCTTTTGACCGATGGGAAGCGAGACTTCTTTGTAGCGCTGATATGCCTTTTCAGGTTGCTTGGTTGGCCAAAAAGGGCGTATGCGTTTTTTCCTGAATATATTCAGGAAAAAACGCATACGCCCTTTTTGGCCAAGGGCATGATTGTCGAGGTTTGGCCGCTTTTCCTGTGCTTTCAAGGCGATTCGAATCTACCTCCTGAAATCGATTTCCTGCAATTCTGCCTTGCTTTCAAATCCTCTTCGTTGCCTTCCCTCAATATATTTGTGGACTACAGTTATCATTTATAACTCTGCAGGTTTGTGAATTGCAGTGCCCCTGAGCTCCATTTTTCAACTCGCTTTCTTGGGAGCTGGCCGCAAAAGCACAGGATTGCTTCAGGCCCTATTCTGGTCCCGGGTGGCAGGCTGAGCCTGTGGTTAATTCTTCTTCCTGATGGGAAAATAGAGTGACCTGTGCCAGTCCCAACACCTAGAGCTAGTCTCTCATTGGTTCCCCCTCTTCCCGTTCATCCTCAGGACAAATCGCAACCTGTACGGAACAGGAGGTTAAAGGTGCTGAGTCTCCAAGGAGGGAGATTGCTAGTAAAGCGGCTGGAATGGCGAACCCGAGCACAAGGAGGTGAGAAATGAGGTGCGTTTTAGAAACCTTTCCCGATCACACGGTGTACCATCTTCTGGGTTTCTCATGCATGTTTTCAATGTAGGAAGATGCCCTTGAAACTGGAGATTTGGGACCCATGGGATGGGTACCACGCAGTACTACTTTAAAGGGTCTGCGTTTGCTCACCCAACCTCACCAAACCTCTCAGCCCCAAGAGTGTCCACCCTTATGTCTCCGTCAGCTGTGGGTCTAGATATGGTCAATCCAGGTGGCATCACAGCCCCTGAACGAATTTTGTAAGAATTTCTCTCTCTTTCACTGTCTTTGTTTCACGGGTTTTTAAAAGTAATTGCTTTTTATAATGGGGTTTAGCTGCTTTTCACTGCTGTGTTTATGCCGCTTTACACCCACTTGACTCACTTACAGAGAGATATCAATACATAGGTTTAAGATTCTTACTAGTCAGATATATTCTTGGGCGGTGAGTAGGGGGTGTTGAGTCCAGTTCCCTGAGCAAGGAGTAGGTCTTGTCTATTACATATTGGGTTTATGGAACGGTATCTGAGCTAATTTGAAACCCGTGTTTTATGCATCCCCCCGCCTCACCTTTCCCGTTGAGCAGCCATAGTGTGTTTTCTAAACGTGTGACTCTGTTCCGTTTTGTAATTCAGTTCAAGTGTAGCGGTTTTTACATTCCCTCTATTAGTGATATCTTATGACAAGTGTCTTTTTCTGTGTGACTCTTTTCACTTAGAATCGTCGTACCTAAATCCACTCATCATGCTGCTACTAGCCTTATGACCTTGATTTCATGGCTGAGTGATATTCCATTGTACATAAGGACCACAACTTCTTTATCCTTTTTTCTCTTTCCTGGGATATTTAAGGTGTAACGAAGTGGAGGTTCTTGTCAAGAGAGCAGCCCTAAACTTTGGGGTGCCTGTGTCTTGCTGATTTTTAGTTTTCCCAATGTATACGCCCATGAGTGGAAGTGCCCTATGCTCTCTAAGCTGAGTTTTTTAGATGTTTCAGGACACACCGTACACTTCTCCAGAGTGGCTGTTGGCAATTTACATCCCGCCCATCAGCGTAGCAAGGCTCCCGGTTCTCCATGGCCTGTCCTGCATTTCTGGTTTTGACACTTTATTCAGCATGGCCCTTTTGACCGATGGGAAGCGAGACTTCTTTGTAGCGCTGATTTGCCTTTCCAGGTTGCTTGGTTGGCCAAAAAGGGCGTATGCGTTTTTTCCTGAATATATTCAGGAAAAAACGCATACGCCCTTTTTGGCCAAGGGCATGATTGTCGAGGTTTGGCCGCTTTTCCTGTGCTTTCAAGGCGATTCGAATCTACCTCCTGAAATCTGTTTCCTGCAATTCTGCCTTGCTTTCAAATCCTCTTCGGTGCCTTCCCTCAATATATTTGTGGACAAGAGTTATCATTTATAACTCTGCAGGTTTGTGAATTGCAGTGCCCCTGAGCTCCATTGTTCAACTCGCTTACTTGGGAGCTGGCCGCAAAAGCACAAGATTGCTTCAGGCCCTATTCTGGTCCCGGGCGGCAGG